>NC_141264.1:1340000-1991250 GCF_054856545.1 Hippocampus guttulatus
AAAATACATGTTGAAGTGTGTGCATATGTCCTTTGGTTTAGGTGTGACACTCAATTTGAGTTTTTATTGCTTTAAATGCATTTTCAGCCCGAGCTGAGCGCGCTTTCTGACTTTGAATGTATCTTCATAGGAATGAGTTGTGTAGTCAAACTAATGCTCATATGGGCTTCAGGAGGTCATCCTGAACAAAATACATGTTGAAGTGTGTGCATATGTCCTTTGGTTTAGGTGTGACACTCAATTTGAATTTTTATTGCTTTAAATGCATTTTCAGCCCGAGCTGAGCACGTTTTGTGAGTTTGAATGTATCTTCATAGGAATGAGTTGTGTGGTCAAATTAATGCTCATATGGGCTTCAGGAGGTCATCCTGAACAAAATACATGTTGAAGTGTGTGCATAAGTCCTTTGGTTTAGGCGTGACACTCAATTTGAGTTTTTATTGCTTTTAATGCATTTTCAGCCCGAGCTGAGCGCGCTTTCTGACTTTGAATGTATCTTCATAGGAATGAGTTGTGTGGTCAAATTAATGCTCATTTAGGCTTCAGGTGGTCATCCTGAACAAAATACATGTTGAAGTGTGTGCATAAGTCCTTTGGTTTAGGCGTGACACTCAATTTGAGTTTTTATTGCTTTAAATGCATTTTCAGCCCGAGCTGAGCGCGCTTTCTGACTTTGAACTTATCTTCATAGGAAGGAGTTGTGTGGTCAAATTAATGCTCATATGGGCTTCAGGAGGTCATCCTGAACAAAATACATGTTGAAGTGTGTGCATAAGTCCTTTGGTTTAGGCGTGACACTCAATTTGAGTTTTTATTGCTTTAAATGCATTTTCAGCCCGAGCTGAGCACGTTTTGTGAGTTTGAATGTATCTTCATAGGAATGAGTTGTGTGGTCAAATCAATGCTCATTTAGGCTTCAGGTGGTCATCCTGAACAAAATACATGTTGAAGTGTGTGCATAAGTCCTTTGGTTTAGGCGTGACACTCAATTTGAGTTTTTATTGCTTTAAATGCATTTTCAGCCCGAGCTGAGCACATTTTGTGAGTTTGAATGTATCTTCATAGGAATGAGTTCTGTGGTCAAATTAATGCTCATTTAGGCGTCAGGTGGTCATCCTGAACAAAATACATGTTGAAGTGTGTGCATAAGTCCTTTGGTTTGGGCGTGACACTCAATTAATTTTTTATTGCTTTAAATGCATTTTCAGCCCGAGCTGAGCGCGCTTTCTGACTTTGAATGTATCTTCATAGGAATGAGTTGTGTGGTCAAATTAATGCTTATATGCTCTTCAGGAGGTCATCCTGAACAAAATACATGTTGAAGTGTGTGAATAAGTCCTTTGGTTTAGGTGTGACACTCAATTTGAGTTTTATTGCTTTAAATGCATTTTCAGCCCGAGCTGAGCACGTTTTGTGAGTTTGAATGTATCTTCATAGGAATGAGTTGTGTGGTCAAATTAATGCTCATTTTGGCTTCAGGTGGTCATCCTGAACTAAATACACGTTGAAGTGTGTGCATAAGTCCTTTGGTTTAGGCGTGACACTCAATTTGAGTTTTTATTGCTTTAAATGCATTTTCAGCCCGAGCTGAGCGCGCTTTCTGACTTTGAATGTATCTTCATAGGAATGAGTTGTGTAGTCAAACTAATGCTCATATGGGCTTCAGGAGGTCATCCTGAACAAAATACATGTTGAAGTGTGTGCATATGTCCTTTGGTTTAGGTGTGACACTCAATTTGAGTTTTTATTGCTTTAAATGCATTTTCAGCCCGAGCTAAGCACGTTTTGTGAGTTTGAATGTATCTTCATAGGAATGAGTTGTGTGGTCAAATTAATGCTCATTTAGGCTTCAGGTGGTCATCCTGAACAAAATACATGTTGAAGTGTGTGCATAAGTCCTTTGGTTTAGGCGTGACACTCAATTTGAGTTTTTATTGCTTTAAATGCATTTTCAGCCCGAGCTGAGCACGTTTTGTGAGTTTGAATGTATCTTCATAGGAATGAGTTGTGTGGTCAAATTAATGTTCATTTAGGCGTCAGGTGGTCATCCTGAACAAAATACATGTTGAAGTGTGTGCATAAGTCCTTTGGTTTAGGCGTGACACTCAATTTGAGTTTTTATTGCTTTAAATGCATTTTCAGCCCGAGCTGAGCACGTTTTGTGAGTTTGAATGTATCTTCATAGGAATGAGTTGTGTAGTCAAATTAATGCTCATTTAGGCTTCAGGTGGTCATCCTGAACTAAATACATGTTGAAGTGTGTCCATAAGTCCTTTGGTTTAGGCGTGACACTCAATTTGAGTTTTTATTGCTTTAAATGCATTATCAATCCGAGCTGAGCGCGCTTTCTGACTTTGAATGTATCTTCATAGGAATGAGTTGTGTGGTCAAATTATTGCTCATTTAGGCTTCAGGAGGTCATCCTGAACAAAATACATGTTGAAGTGTGTGCATAAGTCCTTTGGTTTAGGCGTGACACTCATTTTGAGTTTTTATTGCTTTAAATGCATTTTCAGCCCGAGCTGAGCACGTTTTGTGAGTTTGAATGTATCTTCATAGAATGAGTTGTGTGGTCAAATTAATGCTCATTTAGGCTTCAGGTTGTCATCCTGAACAAAATACATGTTGAAGTGTGTGCATAAGTCCTTTGGTTTAGGCGTGACACTCAATTTGAGTTTTTATTGCTTTAAATGCATTTTCAGCCCGAGCTGAGCGCGCTTTCTGACTTTGAATGTATCTTCATAGGAAAGAGTTGTGTGGTCAAATTATTGCTCATTTAGGCTTCAGGAGGTCATCCTGAACAAAATACATGTTGAAGTGTGTGCATAAGTCCTTTGGTTTAGGCGTGACACTCAATTTGAGTTTTTATTGCTTTAAATGCATTTTCAGCCCGAGCTGAGCACGTTTTGTGTTTTTGAATGTATCTTCATAGGAATGAGTTGTGTGGTCAAATTAATGCTCATATGGGCTTCAGGAGGTCATCCTGAACAAAATACATGTTGAAGTGTGTGCATAAGTCCTTTGGTTTAGGCGTGACACTCAATTTGAGTTATTATTGCTTTAAATGCATTTTCAGGCCGAGTGGAACAAGTTTTCAAAATGTGTCTTGAATCATGTTATGGTCTATGTTGCCCTCTACTGACCAAAGTCCGTTATTGTCTCCGAGGCCTGAAACCATCTTACATTTATATGACTGTATAACTGTACTCTTGAGCCAATTATTCAATTTCTCTTTGTTCTTGAACTAATTATAACTCAACGCGGGTACCATGACTATACTCAATTTCAGTTTTTATTGCTTTAAGTGCAGTTTCGGGCCGAGCTGAGCACTTGTTCTGAGTTTGAATGTATCTTCATAGGAATGAGATGTGTGATCATATTAATGCTCATTTAGGCTTCAGGAGGACATCTTGAACAAAATACATGTTGAAGTGTGTGCATAAGTCCTTTGGTTTAGGCGTGACACTCAATTTGAGTTTTTATTGCTTTAAATGCATTTTCAGCCCGAGCTGAGCACGTTTTGTGAGTTTGAATGTATCTTCATAGGAATGAGTTGTGTAGTCAAATTAATGCTCATATGGGCTTCAGGAGGGCATCCTGAACAAAATACATGTTGAAGTGTGTGCATAAGTCCTTTGGTTTAGGCGTGACACTCAATTTGAGTTTTTATTGCTTTAAATGCATTTTCAGCCCGAGCTGAGCACGTTTTGTGAGTTTGAATGTATCTTCATAGGAATGAGTTGTGTGGTCAAATTAATGCTCATTTAGGCTTCAGGTGGTCATCCTGAACAAAATACATGTTGAAGTGTGTGCATAAGTCCTTTGGTTTAGGCGTGACACTCAATTTGAGTTTTTATTGCTTTAAATGCATTTTCAGCCAAGGCTGAGCACGTTTTGTGAGTTTGAATGTATCTTCATAGGAATGAGTTGTGTGGTCAAATTAATGCTCATTTAGGCGTCAGGTGGTCATCCTGAACAAAATACATGTTGAAGTGTGTGCATAAGTCCTTTGGTTTAGGCGTGACACTCAATTTGAGTTTTTATTGCTTTAAATGCATTTTCAGCCCGAGCTGAGCACGTTTTGTGAGTTTGAATGTATCTTCATAGGAATGAGTTGTGTAGTCAAATTAATGCTCATATGGGCTTCAGGAGGTCATCCTGAACAAAATACATGTTGAAGTGTGTGCATAAGTCCTTTGGTTTAGGCGTGACACTCAATTTGAGTTTTTATTGCTTTAAATGCATTTTCAGCCCGAGCTGAGCACGTTTTGTGAGTTTGAATGTATCTTCATAGGAATGAGTTGTGTGGTCAAATTAATGCTCATTTAGGCTTCAGGTGGTCATCCTGAACAAAATACATGTTGAAGTGTGTGCATAAGTCCTTTGGTTTAGGCGTGACACTCAATTTGAGTTTTTATTGCTTTAAATGCATTTTCAGCCCGAGCTGAGCACATTTTGTGAGTTTGAATGTATCTTCATAGGAATAAGTTCTGTGGTCAAATTAATGCTCATTTAGGCGTCAGGTGGTCATCCTGAACAAAATACATGTTGAAGTGTGTGCATAAGTCCTTTGGTTTGGGCGTGACACTCAATTAATTTTTTATTGCTTTAAATGCATTTTCAGCCCGAGCTGAGCGCGCTTTCTGACTTTGAATGTATCTTCATAGGAATGAGTTGGGTGGTCAAATTAATGCTTATATTCTCTTCAGGAGGTCATCCTGAACAAAATACATGTTGAAGTGTGTGAATAAGTCCTTTGGTTTAGGTGTGACACTCAATTTGAGTTTTATTGCTTTAAATGCATTTTCAGCCCGAGCTGAGCTCGTTTTGTGAGCTTGAATGTATCTTCATAGGAATGAGTTGTGTGGTCAAATTAATGCTCATTTTGGCTTCAGGTGGTCATCCTGAACTAAATACACGTTGAAGTGTGTGCATAAGTCCTTTGGTTTAGGCGTGACACTCAATTTGAGTTTTTATTGCTTTAAATGCATTTTCAGCCCGAGCTGAGCGCGCTTTCTGACTTTGAATGTATCTTCATAGGAATGAGTTGTGTAGTCAAACTAATGCTCATATGGGCTTCAGGAGGTCATCCTGAACAAAATACATGTTGAAGTGTGTGCATATGTCCTTTGGTTTAGGTGTGACACTCAATTTGAGTTTTTATTGCTTTAAATGCATTTTCAGCCCGAGCTGAGCGCGCTTTCTGACTTTGAATGTATCTTCATAGGAATGAGTTGTGTAGTCAAACTAATGCTCATATGGGCTTCAGGAGGTCATCCTGAACAAAATACATGTTGAAGTGTGTGCATATGTCCTTTGGTTTAGGTGTGACACTCAATTTGAGTTTTTATTGCTTTAAATGCATTTTCAGCCCGAGCTGAGCACGTTTTGTGAGTTTGAATGTATCTTCATAGGAATGAGTTGTGTGGTCAAATTAATGCTCATTTAGGCGTCAGGTGGTCATCCTGAACAAAATACATGTTGAAGTGTGTGCATAAGTCCTTTGGTTTAGGCGTGACACTCAATTTGAGTTTTTATTGCTTTAAATGCATTTTCAGCCCGAGCTGAGCACGTTTTGTGAGTTTGAATGTATCTTCATAGGAATGAGTTGTGTAGTCAAATTAATGCTCATATGGGCTTCAGGAGGTCATCCTGAACAAAATACATGTTGAAGTGTGTGCATAAGTCCTTTGGTTTAGGCGTGACACTCAATTTGAGTTTTTATTGCTTTAAATGCATTTTCAGCCCGAGCTGAGCACGTTTTGTGAGTTTGAATGTATCTTCATAGGAATGAGTTGTGTGGTCAAATTAATGCTCATTTAGGCGTCAGGTGGTCATCCTGAACAAAATACATGTTGAAGTGTGTGCATAAGTCCTTTGGTTTAGGCGTGACACTCAATTTGAGTTTTTATTGCTTTAAATGCATTTTCAGCCCGAGCTGAGCACGTTTTGTGAGTTTGAATGTATCTTCATAGGAATGAGTTGTGTAGTCAAATTAATGCTCATATGGGCTTCAGGAGGTCATCCTGAACAAAATACATGTTGAAGTGTGTGCATAAGTCCTTTGGTTTAGGCGTGACACTCAATTTGAGTTTTTATTGCTTTAAATGCATTTTCAGCCCGAGCTGAGCACGTTTTGTGAGTTTGAATGTATCTTCATAGGAATGAGTTGTGTGGTCAAATTAATGCTCATTTAGGCTTCAGGTGGTCATCCTGAACAAAATACATGTTGAAGTGTGTGCATAAGTCCTTTGGTTTAGGCGTGACACTCAATTTGAGTTTTTAAAATGCATTTTCAGCCCGAGCTGAGCACATTTTGTGAGTTTGAATGTATCTTCATAGGAATGAGTTCTGTGGTCAAATTAATGCTCATTTAGGCGTCAGGTGGTCATCCTGAACAAAATACATGTTGAAGTGTGTGCATAAGTCCTTTGGTTTGGGCGTGACACTCAATTAATTTTTTATTGCTTTAAATGCATTTTCAGCCCGAGCTGAGCGCGCTTTCTGACTTTGAATGTATCTTCATAGGAATGAGTTGTGTGGTCAAATTAATGCTTATATGCTCGTCAGGAGGTCATCCTGAACAAAATACATGTTGAAGTGTGTGAATAAGTCCTTTGGTTTAGGTGTGACACTCAATTTGAGTTTTATTGCTTTAAATGCATTTTCAGCCCGAGCTGAGCACGTTTTGTGAGTTTGAATGTATCTTCATAGGAATGAGTTGTGTGGTCAAATGAATGCTCATTTTGGCTTCAGGTGGTCATCCTGAACTAAATACACGTTGAAGTGTGTGCATAAGTCCTTTGGTTTAGGCGTGACACTCAATTTGAGTTTTTATTGCTTTAAATGCATTTTCAGCCCGAGCTGAGCGCGCTTTCTGACTTTGAATGTATCTTCATAGGAATGAGTTGTGTGGTCAAATTAATGCTTATATGCTCGTCAGGAGGTCATCCTGAACAAAATACATGTTGAAGTGTGTGAATAAGTCCTTTGGTTTAGGTGTGACACTCAATTTGAGTTTTATTGCTTTAAATGCATTTTCAGCCCGAGCTGAGCACGTTTTGTGAGTTTGAATGTATCTTCATAGGAATGAGTTGTGTGGTCAAATGAATGCTCATTTTGGCTTCAGGTGGTCATCCTGAACTAAATACACGTTGAAGTGTGTGCATAAGTCCTTTGGTTTAGGCGTGACACTCAATTTGAGTTTTTATTGCTTTAAATGCATTTTCAGCCCGAGCTGAGCGCGCTTTCTGACTTTGAATGTATCTTCATAGGAGTGTGTTGTGTAGTCAAACTAATGCTCATATGGGCTTCAGGAGGTCATCCTGAACAAAATACATGTTGAAGTGTGTGCATATGTCCTTTGGTTTAGGTGTGACACTCAATTTGAGTTTTTATTGCTTTAAATGCATTTTCAGCCCGAGCTGAGCACGTTTTGTGAGTTTGAATGTATCTTCATAGGAATGAGTTGTGTGGTCAAATTAATGCTCATTTAGGCTTCAGGTGGTCATCCTGAACAAAATACATGTTGAAGTGTGTGCATAAGTCCTTTGGTTTAGGCGTGACACTCAATTTGAGTTTTTATTGCTTTAAATGCATTTTCAGCCCGAGCTGAGCACGTTTTGTGAGTTTGAATGTATCTTCATAGGAATGAGTTGTGTGGTCAAATTAATGTTCATTTAGGCGTCAGGTGGTCATCCTGAACAAAATACATGTTGAAGTGTGTGCATAAGTCCTTTGGTTTAGGCGTGACACTCAATTTGAGTTTTTATTGCTTTAAATGCATTTTCAGCCCGAGCTGAGCACGTTTTGTGAGTTTGAATGTATCTTCATAGGAATGAGTTGTGTAGTCAAATTAATGCTCATTTAGGCTTCAGGTGGTCATCCTGAACTAAATACATGTTGAAGTGTGTGCATAAGTCCTTTGGTTTAGGCGTGACACTCAATTTGAGTTTTTATTGATTTAAATGCATTATCAATCCGAGCTGAGCGCGCTTTCTGACTTTGAATGTATCTTCATAGGAATGAGTTGTGTGGTCAAATTATTGCTCATTTAGGCTTCAGGAGGTCATCCTGAACAAAATACATGTTGAAGTGTGTGCATAAGTCCTTTGGTTTAGGCGTGACACTCATTTTGAGTTTTTATTGCTTTAAATGCATTTTCAGCCCGAGCTGAGCACGTTTTGTGAGTTTGAATGTATCTTCATAGAATGAGTTGTGTGGTCAAATTAATGCTCATTTAGGCTTCAGGTGGTCATCCTGAACAAAATACATGTTGAAGTGTGTGCATAAGTCCTTTGGTTTAGGCGTGACACTCAATTTGAGTTTTTATTGCTTTAAATGCATTTTCAGCCCGAGCTGAGCGCGCTTTCTGACTTTGAATGTATCTTCATAGGAAAGAGTTGTGTGGTCAAATTATTGCTCATTTAGGCTTCAGGAGGTCATCCTGAACAAAATACATGTTGAAGTGTGTGCATAAGTCCTTTGGTTTAGGCGTGACACTCAATTTGAGTTTTTATTGCTTTAAATGCATTTTCAGCCCGAGCTGAGCACGTTTTGTGAGTTTGAATGTATCTTCATAGGAATGAGTTGTGTGGTCAAATTAATGCTCATTTAGGCTTCAGGTGGTCATCCTGAACAAAATACATGTTGAAGTGTGTGCATAAGTCCTTTGGTTTAGGCGTGACACTCAATTTGAGTTTTTATTGCTTTAAATACATTTTCAGCCCAAGCTGAGCACGTTTTGTGAGTTTGAATGTATCTTCATAGGAATGAGTTGTGTGGTCAAATTAATGCTCATTTAGGCGTCAGGTGGTCATCCTGAACAAAATACATGTTGAAGTGTGTGCATAAGTCCTTTGGTTTAGGCGTGACACTCAATTTGAGTTTTTATTGCTTTAAATGCATTTTCAGCCCGAGCTGAGCACGTTTTGTGAGTTTGAATGTATCTTCATAGGAATGAGTTGTGTAGTCAAATTAATGCTCATATGGGCTTCAGGAGGTCATCCTGAACAAAATACATGTTGAAGTGTGTGCATAAGTCCTTTGGTTTAGGCGTGACACTCAATTTGAGTTTTTATTGCTTTAAATGCATTTTCAGCCCGAGCTGAGCACGTTTTGTGAGTTTGAATGTATCTTCATAGGAATGAGTTGTGTGGTCAAATTAATGCTCATTTAGGCTTCAGGTGGTCATCCTGAACAAAATACATGTTGAAGTGTGTGCATAAGTCCTTTGGTTTAGGCGTGACACTCAATTTGAGTTTTTATTGCTTTAAATGCATTTTCAGCCCGAGCTGAGCATGTTTTGAGAGTTTGAATGTATCTTCATAGGAATGAGTTGTGTGGTCAAATTAATGCTCATATGGGCTTCAGGAGGTCATCCTGAACTAAATACATGTTGGAGTGTGTGCATAAGTCCTTTGGTGTAGGCGTGACACTCAATTTGAGTTTTTATTGCTTTAAATGCATTTTCAGCCCGAGCTGAGCACATTTTGTGAGTTTTAATGTATCTTCATAGGAATGAGTTCTGTGGTCAAATTAATGCTCATTTAGGCGTCAGGTGGTCATCCTGAACAAAATACATGTTGAAGTGTGTGCATAAGTCCTTTGGTTTGGGCGTGACACTCAATTAATTTTTTATTGCTTTAAATGCATTTTCAGCCCGAGCTGAGCGCGCTTTCTGACTTTGAATGTATCTTCATAGGAATGAGTTGTGTGGTCAAATTAATGCTTATATGCTCTTCAGGAGGTCATCCTGAACAAAATACATGTTGAAGTGTGTGAATAAGTCCTTTGGTTTAGGTGTGACACTCAATTTGAGTTTTATTGCTTTAAATGCATTTTCAGCCCGAGCTGAGCACGTTTTGTGAGTTTGAATGTATCTTCATAGGAATGAGTTGTGTGGTCAAATTAATGCTCATTTTGGCTTCAGGTGGTCATCCTGAACTAAATACACGTGGAAGTGTGTGCATAAGTCCTTTGGTTTAGGCGTGACACTCAATTTGAGTTTTTATTGCTTTAAATGCATTTTCAGCCCGAGCTGAGCACGTTTTGTGAGTTTGAATGTATCTTCATAGGAATGAGTTGTGTGGTCAAATTAATGTTCATTTAGGCGTCAGGTGGTCATCCTGAACAAAATACATGTTGAAGTGTGTGCATAAGTCCTTTGGTTTAGGCGTGACACTCAATTTGAGTTTTTATTGCTTTAAATGCATTTTCAGCCCGAGCTGAGCACGTTTTGTGAGTTTGAATGTATCTTCATAGGAATGAGTTGTGTAGTCAAATTAATGCTCATTTAGGCTTCAGGTGGTCATCCTGAACTAAATACATGTTGAAGTGTGTGCATAAGTCCTTTGGTTTAGGCGTGACACTCAATTCGAGTTTTTATTGCTTTAAATGCATTTTCAGCCCGAGCTGAGCGCGCTTTCTGACTTTGAATGTATCTTCATAGGAATGAGTTGTGTGGTCAAATTAATGCTTATATGCTCGTCAGGAGGTCATCCTGAACAAAATACATGTTGAAGTGTGTGAATAAGTCCTTTGGTTTAGGTGTGACACTCAATTTGAGTTTTATTGCTTTAAATGCATTTTCAGCCCGAGCTGAGCACGTTTTGTGAGTTTGAATGTATCTTCATAGGAATGAGTTGTGTGGTCAAATGAATGCTCATTTTGGCTTCAGGTGGTCATCCTGAACTAAATACACGTTGAAGTGTGTGCATAAGTCCTTTGGTTTAGGCGTGACACTCAATTTGAGTTTTTATTGCTTTAAATGCATTTTCAGCCCGAGCTGAGCGCGCTTTCTGACTTTGAATGTATCTTCATAGGAATGAGTTGTGTAGTCAAACTAATGCTCATATGGGCTTCAGGAGGTCATCCTGAACAAAATACATGTTGAAGTGTGTGCATATGTCCTTTGGTTTAGGTGTGACACTCAATTTGAGTTTTTATTGCTTTAAATGCATTTTCAGCCCGAGCTGAGCACGTTTTGTGAGTTTGAATGTATCTTCATAGGAATGAGTTGTGTGGTCAAATTAATGCTCATTTAGGCTTCAGGTGGTCATCCTGAACAAAATACATGTTGAAGTGTGTGCATAAGTCCTTTGGTTTAGGCGTGACACTCAATTTGAGTTTTTATTGCTTTAAATGCATTTTCAGCCCGAGCTGAGCACGTTTTGTGAGTTTGAATGTATCTTCATAGGAATGAGTTGTGTGGTCAAATTAATGTTCATTTAGGCGTCAGGTGGTCATCCTGAACAAAATACATGTTGAAGTGTGTGCATAAGTCCTTTGGTTTAGGCGTGACACTCAATTTGAGTTTTTATTGCTTTAGATGCATTTTCAGCCCGAGCTGAGCACGTTTTGTGAGTTTGAATGTATCTTCATAGGAATGAGTTGTGTAGTCAAATTAATGCTCATTTAGGCTTCAGGTGGTCATCCTGAACTAAATACATGTTGAAGTGTGTGCATAAGTCCTTTGGTTTAGGCGTGACACTCAATTTGAGTTTTTATTGATTTAAATGCATTATCAATCCGAGCTGAGCGCGCTTTCTGACTTTGAATGTATCTTCATAGGAATGAGTTGTGTGGTCAAATTATTGCTCATTTAGGCTTCAGGAGGTCATCCTGAACAAAATACATGTTGAAGTGTGTGCATAAGTCCTTTGGTTTAGGCGTGACACTCATTTTGAGTTTTTATTGCTTTAAATGCATTTTCAGCCCGAGCTGAGCACGTTTTGTGAGTTTGAATGTATCTTCATAGAATGAGTTGTGTGGTCAAATTAATGCTCATTTAGGCTTCAGGTGGTCATCCTGAACAAAATACATGTTGAAGTGTGTGCATAAGTCCTTTGGTTTAGGCGTGACACTCAATTTGAGTTTTTATTGCTTTAAATGCATTTTCAGCCCGAGCTGAGCGCGCTTTCTGACTTTGAATGTATCTTCATAGGAAAGAGTTGTGTGGTCAAATTATTGCTCATTTAGGCTTCAGGAGGTCATCCTGAACAAAATACATGTTGAAGTGTGTGCATAAGTCCTTTGGTTTAGGCGTGACACTCAATTTGAGTTTTTATTGCTTTAAATGCATTTTCAGCCCGAGCTGAGCACGTTTTGTGAGTTTGAATGTATCTTCATAGGAATGAGTTGTGTGGTCAAATTAATGCTCATTTAGGCTTCAGGTGGTCATCCTGAACAAAATACATGTTGAAGTGTGTGCATAAGTCCTTTGGTTTAGGCGTGACACTCAATTTGAGTTTTTATTGCTTTAAATGCATTTTCAGCCCGAGCTGAGCACGTTTTGTGAGTTTGAATGTATCTTCATAGGAATGAGTTGTGTAGTCAAATTAATGCTCATATGGGCTTCAGGAGGTCATCCTGAACAAAATACATGTTGAAGTGTGTGCATAAGTCCTTTGGTTTAGGCGTGACACTCAATTTGAGTTTTTATTGCTTTAAATGCATTTTCAGCCCGAGCTGAGCACGTTTTGTGAGTTTGAATGTATCTTCATAGGAATGAGTTGTGTGGTCAAATTAATGCTCATTTAGGCTTCAGGTGGTCATCCTGAACAAAATACATGTTGAAGTGTGTGCATAAGTCCTTTGGTTTAGGCGTGACACTCAATTTGAGTTTTTATTGCTTTAAATGCATTTTCAGCCCGAGCTGAGCATGTTTTGAGAGTTTGAATGTATCTTCATAGGAATGAGTTGTGTGGTCAAATTAATGCTCATATGGGCTTCAGGAGGTCATCCTGAACTAAATACATGTTGGAGTGTGTGCATAAGTCCTTTGGTGTAGGCGTGACACTCAATTTGAGTTTTTATTGCTTTAAATGCATTTTCAGCCCGAGCTGAGCACATTTTGTGAGTTTTAATGTATCTTCATAGGAATGAGTTCTGTGGTCAAATTAATGCTCATTTAGGCGTCAGGTGGTCATCCTGAACAAAATACATGTTGAAGTGTGTGCATAAGTCCTTTGGTTTGGGCGTGACACTCAATTAATTTTTGATTGCTTTAAATGCATTTTCAGCCCGAGCTGAGCGCGCTTTCTGACTTTGAATGTATCTTCATAGGAATGAGTTGTGTGGTCAAATTAATGCTTATATGCTCTTCAGGAGGTCATCCTGAACAAAATACATGTTGAAGTGTGTGAATAAGTCCTTTGGTTTAGGTGTGACACTCAATTTGAGTTTTATTGCTTTAAATGCATTTTCAGCCCGAGCTGAGCACGTTTTGTGAGTTTGAATGTATCTTCATAGGAATGAGTTGTGTGGTCAAATTAATGCTCATTTTGGCTTCAGGTGGTCATCCTGAACTAAATACACGTTGAAGTGTGTGCATAAGTCCTTTGGTTTAGGCGTGACACTCAATTTGAGTTTTTATTGCTTTAAATGCATTTTCAGCCCGAGCTGAGCACGTTTTGTGAGTTTGAATGTATCTTCATAGGAATGAGTTGTGTGGTCAAATTAATGTTCATTTAGGCGTCAGGTGGTCATCCTGAACAAAATACATGTTGAAGTGTGTGCATAAGTCCTTTGGTTTAGGCGTGACACTCAATTTGAGTTTTTATTGCTTTAAATGCATTTTCAGCCCGAGCTGAGCACGTTTTGTGAGTTTGAATGTATCTTCATAGGAATGAGTTGTGTAGTCAAATTAATGCTCATTTAGGCTTCAGGTGGTCATCCTGAACTAAATACATGTTGAAGTGTGTGCATAAGTCCTTTGGTTTAGGCGTGACACTCAATTCGAGTTTTTATTGCTTTAAATGCATTATCAATCCGAGCTGAGCGCGCTTTCTGACTTTGAATGTATCTTCATAGGAATGAGTTGTGTGGTCAAATTATTGCTCATTTAGGCTTCAGGAGGTCATCCTGAACAAAATACATGTTTAAGTGTGTGCATAAGTCCTTTGGTTTAGGCGTGACACTCATTTTGAGTTTTTATTGCTTTAAATGCATTTTCAGCCCGAGCTGAGCACGTTTTGTGAGTTTGAATGTATCTTCATAGAATGAGTTGTGTGGTCAAATTAATGCTCATTTAGGCTTCAGGTGGTCATCCTGAACAAAATACATGAAGTGTGTGCATAAGTCCTTTGGTTTAGGCGTGACACTCAATTTGAGTTTTTATTGCTTTAAATGCATTTTCAGCCCGAGCTGAGCGCGCTTTCTGACTTTGAGTGTATCTTCATAGGAAAGAGTTGTGTGGTCAAATTATTGCTCATTTAGGCTTCAGGAGGTCATCCTGAACAAAATACATGTTGAAGTGTGTGCATATGTCCTTTGGTTTAGGTGTGACACTCAATTTGAGTTTTTATTGCTTTAAATGCATTTTCAGCCCGAGCTGAGCGCGCTTTCTGACTTTGAATGTATCTTCATAGGAATGAGTTGTGTAGTCAAACTAATGCTCATATGGGCTTCAGGAGGTCATCCTGAACAAAATACATGTTGAAGTGTGTGCATATGTCCTTTGGTTTCGGTGTGACACTCAATTTGAGTTTTTATTGCTTTAAATGCATTTTCAGCCCGAGCTGAGCACGTTTTGTGAGTTTGAATGTATCTTCATAGGAATGAGTTGTGTGGTCAAATTAATGCTCATTTAGGCGTCAGGTGGTCATCCTGAACAAAATACATGTTGAAGTGTGTGCATAAGTCCTTTGGTTTAGGCGTGACACTCAATTTGAGTTTTTATTGCTTTAAATGCATTTTCAGCCCGAGCTGAGCACGTTTTGTGAGTTTGAATGTATCTTCATAGGAATGAGTTGTGTAGTCAAATTAATGCTCATATGGGCTTCAGGAGGTCATCCTGAACAAAATACATGTTGAAGTGTGTGCATAAGTCCTTTGGTTTAGGCGTGACACTCAATTTGAGTTTTTATTGCTTTAAATGCATTTTCAGCCCGAGCTGAGCACGTTTTGTGAGTTTGAATGTATCTTCATAGGAATGAGTTCTGTGGTCAAATTAATGCTCATTTAGGCGTCAAGTGGTCATCCTGAACTAAATACATGTTGAAGTGTGTGCATAAGTCCTTTGGTTTGGGCGTGACACTCAATTAATTTTTTATTGCTTTAAATGCATTTTCAGCCCGAGCTGAGCGCGCTTTCTGACTTTGAATGTATCTTCATAGGAATGAGTTGTGTGGTCAAATTAATGCTTATATGCTCGTCAGGAGGTCATCCTGAACAAAATACATGTTGAAGTGTGTGAATAAGTCCTTTGGTTTAGGTGTGACACTCAATTTGAGTTTTATTGCTTTAAATGCATTTTCAGCCCGAGCTGAGCACGTTTTGTGAGTTTGAATGTATCTTCATAGGAATGAGTTGTGTGGTCAAATGAATGCTCATTTTGGCTTCAGGTGGTCATCCTGAACTAAATACACGTTGAAGTGTGTGCATAAGTCCTTTGGTTTAGGCGTGACACTCAATTTGAGTTTTTATTGCTTTAAATGCATTTTCAGCCCGAGCTGAGCGCGCTTTCTGACTTTGAATGTATCTTCATAGGAATGAGTTGTGTAGTCAAACTAATGCTCATATGGGCTTCAGGAGGTCATCCTGAACAAAATACATGTTGAAGTGTGTGCATATGTCCTTTGGTTTAGGTGTGACACTCAATTTGAGTTTTTATTGCTTTAAATGCATTTTCAGCCCGAGCTGAGCACGTTTTGTGAGTTTGAATGTATCTTCATAGGAATGAGTTGTGTGGTCAAATTAATGCTCATTTAGGCTTCAGGTGGTCATCCTGAACAAAATACATGTTGAAGTGTGTGCATAAGTCCTTTGGTTTAGGCGTGACACTCAATTTGAGTTTTTATTGCTTTAAATGCATTTTCAGCCCGAGCTGAGCACGTTTTGTGAGTTTGAATGTATCTTCATAGGAATGAGTTGTGTGGTCAAATTAATGTTCATTTAGGCGTCAGGTGGTCATCCTGAACAAAATACATGTTGAAGTGTGTGCATAAGTCCTTTGGTTTAGGCGTGACACTCAATTTGAGTTTTTATTGCTTTAAATGCATTTTCAGCCCGAGCTGAGCACGTTTTGTGAGTTTGAATGTATCTTCATAGGAATGAGTTGTGTAGTCAAATTAATGCTCATTTAGGCTTCAGGTGGTCATCCTGAACTAAATACATGTTGAAGTGTGTGCATAAGTCCTTTGGTTTAGGCGTGACACTCAATTTGAGTTTTTATTGATTTAAATGCATTATCAATCCGAGCTGAGCGCGCTTTCTGACTTTGAATGTATCTTCATAGGAATGAGTTGTGTGGTCAAATTATTGCTCATTTAGGCTTCAGGAGGTCATCCTGAACAAAATACATGTTGAAGTGTGTGCATAAGTCCTTTGGTTTAGGCGTGACACTCATTTTGAGTTTTTATTGCTTTAAATGCATTTTCAGCCCGAGCTGAGCACGTTTTGTGAGTTTGAATGTATCTTCATAGAATGAGTTGTGTGGTCAAATTAATGCTCATTTAGGCTTCAGGTGGTCATCCTGAACAAAATACATGTTGAAGTGTGTGCATAAGTCCTTTGGTTTAGGCGTGACACTCAATTTGAGTTTTTATTGCTTTAAATGCATTTTCAGCCCGAGCTGAGCGCGCTTTCTGACTTTGAATGTATCTTCATAGGAAAGAGTTGTGTGGTCAAATTATTGCTCATTTAGGCTTCAGGAGGTCATCCTGAACAAAATACATGTTGAAGTGTGTGCATAAGTCCTTTGGTTTAGGCGTGACACTCAATTTGAGTTTTTATTGCTTTAAATGCATTTTCAGCCCGAGCTGAGCACGTTTTGTGAGTTTGAATGTATCTTCATAGGAATGAGTTGTGTGGTCAAATTAATGCTCATTTAGGCTTCAGGTGGTCATCCTGAACAAAATACATGTTGAAGTGTGTGCATAAGTCCTTTGGTTTAGGCGTGACACTCAATTTGAGTTTTTATTGCTTTAAATACATTTTCAGCCCAAGCTGAGCACGTTTTGTGAGTTTGAATGTATCTTCATAGGAATGAGTTGTGTGGTCAAATTAATGCTCATTTAGGCGTCAGGTGGTCATCCTGAACAAAATACATGTTGAAGTGTGTGCATAAGTCCTTTGGTTTAGGCGTGACACTCAATTTGAGTTTTTATTGCTTTAAATGCATTTTCAGCCCGAGCTGAGCACGTTTTGTGAGTTTGAATGTATCTTCATAGGAATGAGTTGTGTAGTCAAATTAATGCTCATATGGGCTTCAGGAGGTCATCCTGAACAAAATACATGTTGAAGTGTGTGCATAAGTCCTTTCCTTTAGGCGTGACACTCAATTTGAGTTTTTATTGCTTTAAATGCATTTTCAGCCCGAGCTGAGCACATTTTGTGAGTTTGAATGTATCTTCATAGGAATGAGTTGTGTGGTCAAATTAATGCTCATTTAGGCTTCAGGTGGTCATCCTGAACAAAATACATGTTGAAGTGTGTGCATAAGTCCTTTGGTTTAGGCGTGACACTCAATTTGAGTTTTTATTGCTTTAAATGCATTTTCAGCCCGAGCTGAGCATGTTTTGAGAGTTTGAATGTATCTTCATAGGAATGAGTTGTGTGGTCAAATTAATGCTCATATGGGCTTCAGGAGGTCATCCTGAACTAAATACATGTTGGAGTGTGTGCATAAGTCCTTTGGTGTAGGCGTGACACTCAATTTGAGTTTTTATTGCTTTAAATGCATTTTCAGCCCGAGCTGAGCACATTTTGTGAGTTTGAATGTATCTTCATAGGAATGAGTTCTGTGGTCAAATTAATGCTCATTTAGGCGTCAGGTGGTCATCCTGAACAAAATACATGTTGAAGTGTGTGCATAAGTCCTTTGGTTTGGGCGTGACACTCAATTAATTTTTTATTGCTTTAAATGCATTTTCAGCCCGAGCTGAGCGCGCTTTCTGACTTTGAATGTATCTTCATAGGAATGAGTTGTGTGGTCAAATTAATGCTTATATGCTCTTCAGGAGGTCATCCTGAACAAAATACATGTTGAAGTGTGTGAATAAGTCCTTTGGTTTAGGTGTGACACTCAATTTGAGTTTTATTGCTTTAAATGCATTTTCAGCCCGAGCTGAGCACGTTTTGTGAGTTTGAATGTATCTTCATAGGAATGAGTTGTGTGGTCAAATTAATGCTCATTTTGGCTTCAGGTGGTCATCCTGAACTAAATACACGTTGAAGTGTGTGCATAAGTCCTTTGGTTTAGGCGTGACACTCAATTTGAGTTTTTATTGCTTTAAATGCATTTTCAGCCCGAGCTGAGCACGTTTTGTGAGTTTGAATGTATCTTCATAGGAATGAGTTGTGTGGTCAAATTAATGTTCATTTAGGCGTCAGGTGGTCATCCTGAACAAAATACATGTTGAAGTGTGTGCATAAGTCCTTTGGTTTAGGCGTGACACTCAATTTGAGTTTTTATTGCTTTAAATGCATTTTCAGCCCGAGCTGAGCACGTTTTGTGAGTTTGAATGTATCTTCATAGGAATGAGTTGTGTAGTCAAATTAATGCTCATTTAGGCTTCAGGTGGTCATCCTGAACTAAATACATGTTGAAGTGTGTGCATAAGTCCTTTGGTTTAGGCGTGACACTCAATTCGAGTTTTTATTGCTTTAAATGCATTATCAATCCGAGCTGAGCGCGCTTTCTGACTTTGAATGTATCTTCATAGGAATGAGTTGTGTGGTCAAATTATTGCTCATTTAGGCTTCAGGAGGTCATCCTGAACAAAATACATGTTGAAGTGTGTGCATAAGTCCTTTGGTTTAGGCGTGACACTCATTTTGAGTTTTTATTGCTTTAAATGCATTTTCAGCCCGAGCTGAGCACGTTTTGTGAGTTTGAATGTATCTTCATAGAATGAGTTGTGTGGTCAAATTAATGCTCATTTAGGCTTCAGGTGGTCATCCTGAACAAAATACATGAAGTGTGTGCATAAGTCCTTTGGTTTAGGCGTGACACTCAATTTGAGTTTTTATTGCTTTAAATGCATTTTCAGCCCGAGCTGAGCGCGCTTTCTGACTTTGAGTGTATCTTCATAGGAAAGAGTTGTGTGGTCAAATTATTGCTCATTTAGGCTTCAGGAGGTCATCCTGAACAAAATACATGTTGAAGTGTGTGCATATGTCCTTTGGTTTAGGTGTGACACTCAATTTGAGTTTTTATTGCTTTAAATGCATTTTCAGCCCGAGCTGAGCGCGCTTTCTGACTTTGAATGTATCTTCATAGGAATGAGTTGTGTAGTCAAACTAATGCTCATATGGGCTTCAGGAGGTCATCCTGAACAAAATACATGTTGAAGTGTGTGCATATGTCCTTTGGTTTAGGTGTGACACTCAATTTGAGTTTTTATTGCTTTAAATGCATTTTCAGCCCGAGCTGAGCACGTTTTGTGAGTTTGAATGTATCTTCATAGGAATGAGTTGTGTGGTCAAATTAATGCTCATTTAGGCGTCAGGTGGTCATCCTGAACAAAATACATGTTGAAGTGTGTGCATAAGTCCTTTGGTTTAGGCGTGACACTCAATTTGAGTTTTTATTGCTTTAAATGCATTTTCAGCCCGAGCTGAGCACGTTTTGTGAGTTTGAATGTATCTTCATAGGAATGAGTTGTGTAGTCAAATTAATGCTCATATGGGCTTCAGGAGGTCATCCTGAACAAAATACATGTTGAAGTGTGTGCATAAGTCCTTTGGTTTAGGCGTGACACTCAATTTGAGTTTTTATTGCTTTAAATGCATTTTCAGCCCGAGCTGAGCACGTTTTGTGAGTTTGAATGTATCTTCATAGGAATGAGTTGTGTGGTCAAATTAATGCTCATTTAGGCTTCAGGTGGTCATCCTGAACAAAATACATGTTGAAGTGTGTGCATAAGTCCTTTGGTTTAGGCGTGACACTCAATTTGAGTTTTTATTGCTTTAAATGCATTTTCAGCCCGAGCTGAGCACATTTTGTGAGTTTGAATGTATCTTCATAGGAATGAGTTGTGTGGTCAAATTAATGCTCATTTAGGCTTCAGGTGGTCATCCTGAACAAAATACATGTTGAAGTGTGTGCATAAGTCCTTTGGTTTAGGCGTGACACTCAATTTGAGTTTTTATTGCTTTAAATACATTTTCAGCCCAAGCTGAGCACGTTTTGTGAGTTTGAATGTATCTTCATAGGAATGAGTTGTGTGGTCAAATTAATGCTCATTTAGGCGTCAGGTGGTCATCCTGAACAAAATACATGTTGAAGTGTGTGCATAAGTCCTTTGGTTTAGGCGTGACACTCAATTTGAGTTTTTATTGCTTTAAATGCATTTTCAGCCCGAGCTGAGCACGTTTTGTGAGTTTGAATGTATCTTCATAGGAATGAGTTGTGTAGTCAAATTAATGCTCATATGGGCTTCAGGAGGTCATCCTGAACAAAATACATGTTGAAGTGTGTGCATAAGTCCTTTGCTTTAGGCGTGACACTCAATTTGAGTTTTTATTGCTTTAAATGCATTTTCAGCCCGAGCTGAGCACGTTTTGTGAGTTTGAATGTATCTTCATAGGAATGAGTTGTGTGGTCAAATTAATGCTCATTTAGGCTTCAGGTGGTCATCCTGAACAAAATACATGTTGAAGTGTGTGCATAAGTCCTTTGGTTTAGGCGTGACACTCAATTTGAGTTTTTATTGCTTTAAATGCATTTTCAGCCCAAGCTGAGCACGTTTTGTGAGTTTGAATGTATCTTCATAGGAATGAGTTGTGTGGTCAAATTAATGCTCATTTAGGCGTCAGGTGGTCATCCTGAACAAAATACATGTTGAAGTGTGTGCATAAGTCCTTTGGTTTAGGCGTGACACTCAATTTGAGTTTTTATTGCTTTAAATGCATTTTCAGCCCGAGCTGAGCACGTTTTGTGAGTTTGAATGTATCTTCATAGGAATGAGTTGTGTAGTCAAATTAATGCTCATATGGGCTTCAGGAGGTCATCCTGAACAAAATACATGTTGAAGTGTGTGCATAAGTCCTTTGGTTTAGGCGTGACACTCAATTTGAGTTTTTATTGCTTTAAATGCATTTTCAGCCCGAGCTGAGCACGTTTTGTGAGTTTGAATGTATCTTCATAGGAATGAGTTGTGTGGTCAAATTAATGCTCATTTAGGCTTCAGGTGGTCATCCTGAACAAAATACATGTTGAAGTGTGTGCATAAGTCCTTTGGTTTAGGCGTGACACTCAATTTGAGTTTTTATTGCTTTAAATGCATTTTCAGCCCGAGCTGAGCACATTTTGTGAGTTTGAATGTATCTTCATAGGAATAAGTTCTGTGGTCAAATTAATGCTCATTTAGGCGTCAGGTGGTCATCCTGAACAAAATACATGTTGAAGTGTGTGCATAAGTCCTTTGGTTTGGGCGTGACACTCAATTAATTTTTTATTGCTTTAAATGCATTTTCAGCCCGAGCTGAGCGCGCTTTCTGACTTTGAATGTATCTTCATAGGAATGAGTTGTGTGGTCAAATTAATGCTTATATGCTCTTCAGGAGGTCATCCTGAACAAAATACATGTTGAAGTGTGTGAATAAGTCCTTTGGTTTAGGTGTGACACTCAATTTGAGTTTTATTGCTTTAAATGCATTTTCAGCCCGAGCTGAGCACGTTTTGTGAGTTTGAATGTATCTTCATAGGAATGAGTTGTGTGGTCAAATTAATGCTCATTTTGGCTTCAGGTGGTCATCCTGAACTAAATACACGTTGAAGTGTGTGCATAAGTCCTTTGGTTTAGGCGTGACACTCAATTTGAGTTTTTATTGCTTTAAATGCATTTTCAGCCCGAGCTGAGCGCGCTTTCTGACTTTGAATGTATCTTCATAGGAATGAGTTGTGTAGTCAAACTAATGCTCATATGGGCTTCAGGAGGTCATCCTGAACAAAATACATGTTGAAGTGTGTGCATATGTCCTTTGGTTTAGGTGTGACACTCAATTTGAGTTTTTATTGCTTTAAATGCATTTTCAGCCCGAGCTGAGCGCGCTTTCTGACTTTGAATGTATCTTCATAGGAATGAGTTGTGTAGTCAAACTAATGCTCATATAGGCTTCAGGAGGTCATCCTGAACAAAATACATGTTGAAGTGTGTGCATATGTCCTTTGGTTTAGGTGTGACACTCAATTTGAGTTTTTATTGCTTTAAATGCATTTTCAGCCCGAGCTGAGCACGTTTTGTGAGTTTGAATGTATCTTCATAGGAATGAGTTGTGTGGTCAAATTAATGCTCATTTAGGCGTCAGGTGGTCATCCTGAACAAAATACATGTTGAAGTGTGTGCATAAGTCCTTTGGTTTAGGCGTGACACTCAATTTGAGTTTTTATTGCTTTAAATGCATTTTCAGCCCGAGCTGAGCACGTTTTGTGAGTTTGAATGTATCTTCATAGGAATGAGTTGTGTAGTCAAATTAATGCTCATATGGGCTTCAGGAGGTCATCCTGAACAAAATACATGTTGAAGTGTGTGCATAAGTCCTTTAGTTTAGGCGTGACACTCAATTTGAGTTTTTATTGCTTTAAATGCATTTTCAGCCCGAGCTGAGCACGTTTTGTGAGTTTGAATGTATCTTCATAGGAATGAGTTGTGTGGTCAAATTAATGCTCATTTAGGCTTCAGGTGGTCATCCTGAACAAAATACATGTTGAAGTGTGTGCATAAGTCCTTTGGTTTAGGCGTGACACTCAATTTGAGTTTTTATTGCTTTAAATGCATTTTCAGCCCAAGCTGAGCACGTTTTGTGAGTTTGAATGTATCTTCATAGGAATGAGTTGTGTAGTCAAATGAATGCTCATATGGGCTTCAGGAGGTCATCCTGAACAAAATACATGTTGAAGTGTGTGCATAAGTCCTTTGGTTTAGGCGTGACACTCAATTTGAGTTTTTATTGCTTTAAATGCATTTTCAGCCCGAGCTGAGCACGTTTTGTGAGTTTGAATGTATCTTCATAGGAATGAGTTGTGTGGTCAAATTAATGCTCATTTAGGCTTCAGGTGGTCATCCTGAACAAAATACATGTTGAAGTGTGTGCATAAGTCCTTTGGTTTAGGCCTGACACTCAATTTGAGTTTTTATTGCTTTAAATGCATTTTCAGCCCGAGCTGAGCACATTTTGTGAGTTTGAATGTATCTTCATAGGAATGAGTTCTGTGGTCAAATTAATGCTCATTTAGGCGTCAGGTGGTCATCCTGAACAAAATACATGTTGAAGTGTGTGCATAAGTCCTTTGGTTTGGGCGTGACACTCAATTAATTTTTTATTGCTTTAAATGCATTTTCAGCCCGAGCTGAGCGCGCTTTCTGACTTTGAATGTATCTTCATAGGAATGAGTTGTGTGGTCAAATTAATGCTTATATGCTCTTCAGGAGGTCATCCTGAACAAAATACATGTTGAAGTGTGTGAATAAGTCCTTTGGTTTAGGTGTGACACTCAATTTGAGTTTTATTGCTTTAAATGCATTTTCAGCCCGAGCTGAGCACGTTTTGTGAGTTTGAATGTATCTTCATAGGAATGAGTTGTGTGGTCAAATTAATGCTCATTTTGGCTTCAGGTGGTCATCCTGAACTAAATACACGTTGAAGTGTGTGCATAAGTCCTTTGGTTTAGGCGTGACACTCAATTTGAGTTTTTATTGCTTTAAATGCATTTTCAGCCCGAGCTGAGCGCGCTTTCTGACTTTGAATGTATCTTCATAGGAATGAGTTGTGTAGTCAAACTAATGCTCATATGGG
This sequence comes from Hippocampus guttulatus, assembly GCF_054856545.1. Classification (NCBI taxonomy): domain Eukaryota; kingdom Metazoa; phylum Chordata; class Actinopteri; order Syngnathiformes; family Syngnathidae; genus Hippocampus; species Hippocampus guttulatus. The sequence goes on from NC_141264.1 coordinate 1,363,743, forward strand.
CTTCAGGAGGTCATCCTGAACAAAATACATGTTGAAGTGTGTGCATATGTCCTTTGGTTTAGGTGTGACACTCAATTTGAGTTTTTATTGCTTTAAATGCATTTTCAGCCCGAGCTGAGCACGTTTTGTGAGTTTGAATGTATCTTCATAGGAATGAGTTGTGTGGTCAAATTAATGCTCATTTAGGCTTCAGGTGGTCATCCTGAACAAAATACATGTTGAAGTGTGTGCATAAGTCCTTTGGTTTAGGCGTGACACTCAATTTGAGTTTTTATTGCTTTAAATGCATTTTCAGCCCGAGCTGAGCACGTTTTGTGAGTTTGAATGTATCTTCATAGGAATGAGTTGTGTGGTCAAATTAATGTTCATTTAGGCGTCAGGTGGTCATCCTGAACAAAATACATGTTGAAGTGTGTGCATAAGTCCTTTGGTTTAGGCGTGACACTCAATTTGAGTTTTTATTGCTTTAAATGCATTTTCAGCCCGAGCTGAGCACGTTTTGTGAGTTTGAATGTATCTTCATAGGAATGAGTTGTGTAGTCAAATTAATGCTCATTTAGGCTTCAGGTGGTCATCCTGAACTAAATACATGTTGAAGTGTGTGCATAAGTCCTTTGGTTTAGGCGTGACACTCAATTTGAGTTTTTATTGCTTTAAATGCATTATCAATCCGAGCTGAGCGCGCTTTCTGACTTTGAATGTATCTTCATAGGAAAGAGTTGTGTGGTCAAATTATTGCTCATTTAGGCTTCAGGAGGTCATCCTGAACAAAATACATGTTGAAGTGTGTGCATAAGTCCTTTGGTTTAGGCGTGACACTCAATTTGAGTTTTTATTGCTTTAAATGCATTTTCAGCCCGAGCTGAGCACGTTTTGTGTTTTTGAATGTATCTTCATAGGAATGAGTTGTGTGGTCAAATTAATGCTCATTTAGGCTTCAGGTGGTCATCCTGAACAAAATACATGTTGAAGTGTGTGCATAAGTCCTTTGGTTTAGGCGTGACACTCAATTTGAGTTTTTATTGCTTTAAATGCATTTTCAGCCCAAGCTGAGCACGTTTTGTGAGTTTGAATGTATCTTCATAGGAATGAGTTGTGTGGTCAAATTAATGCTCATTTAGGCGTCAGGTGGTCATCCTGAACAAAATACATGTTGAAGTGTGTGCATAAGTCCTTTGGTTTAGGCGTGACACTCAATTTGAGTTTTTATTGCTTTAAATGCATTTTCAGCCCGAGCTGAGCACGTTTTGTGAGTTTGAATGTATCTTCATAGGAATGAGTTGTGTAGTCAAATTAATGCTCATATGGGCTTCAGGAGGTCATCCTGAACAAAATACATGTTGAAGTGTGTGCATAAGTCCTTTGGTTTAGGCGTGACACTCAATTTGAGTTTTTATTGCTTTAAATGCATTTTCAGCCCGAGCTGAGCACATTTTGTGAGTTTGAATGTATCTTCATAGGAATAAGTTCTGTGGTCAAATTAATGCTCATTTAGGCGTCAGGTGGTCATCCTGAACAAAATACATGTTGAAGTGTGTGCATAAGTCCTTTGGTTTGGGCGTGACACTCAATTAATTTTTTATTGCTTTAAATGCATTTTCAGCCCGAGCTGAGCGCGCTTTCTGACTTTGAATGTATCTTCATAGGAATGAGTTGTGTGGTCAAATTAATGCTTATATGCTCTTCAGGAGGTCATCCTGAACAAAATACATGTTGAAGTGTGTGAATAAGTCCTTTGGTTTAGGTGTGACACTCAATTTGAGTTTTATTGCTTTAAATGCATTTTCAGCCCGAGCTGAGCTCGTTTTGTGAGCTTGAATGTATCTTCATAGGAATGAGTTGTGTGGTCAAATTAATGCTCATTTTGGCTTCAGGTGGTCATCCTGAACTAAATACACGAAGTGTGTGCATAAGTCCTTTGGTTTAGGCGTGACACTCAATTTGAGTTTTTATTGCTTTAAATGCATTTTCAGCCCGAGCTGAGCGCGCTTTCTGACTTTGAATGTATCTTCATAGGAATGAGTTGTGTAGTCAAACTAATGCTCATATGGGCTTCAGGAGGTCATCCTGAACAAAATACATGTTGAAGTGTGTGCATATGTCCTTTGGTTTAGGTGTGACACTCAATTTGAGTTTTTATTGCTTTAAATGCATTTTCAGCCCGAGCTGAGCGCGCTTTCTGACTTTGAATGTATCTTCATAGGAATGAGTTGTGTAGTCAAACTAATGCTCATATGGGCTTCAGGAGGTCATCCTGAACAAAATACATGTTGAAGTGTGTGCATATGTCCTTTGGTTTAGGTGTGACACTCAATTTGAGTTTTTATTGCTTTAAATGCATTTTCAGCCCAAGCTGAGCACGTTTTGTGAGTTTGAATGTATCTTCATAGGAATGAGTTGTGTGGTCAAATTAATGCTCATTTAGGCTTCAGGTGGTCATCCTGAACAAAATACATGTTGAAGTGTGTGCATAAGTCCTTTGGTTTAGGCGTGACACTCAATTTGAGTTTTTAAAATGCATTTTCAGCCCGAGCTGAGCACATTTTGTGAGTTTGAATGTATCTTCATAGGAATGAGTTCTGTGGTCAAATTAATGCTCATTTAGGCGTCAGGTGGTCATCCTGAACAAAATACATGTTGAAGTGTGTGCATAAGTCCTTTGGTTTGGGCGTGACACTCAATTAATTTTTTATTGCTTTAAATGCATTTTCAGCCCGAGCTGAGCGCGCTTTCTGACTTTGAATGTATCTTCATAGGAATGAGTTGTGTGGTCAAATTAATGCTTATATGCTCGTCAGGAGGTCATCCTGAACAAAATACATGTTGAAGTGTGTGAATAAGTCCTTTGGTTTAGGTGTGACACTCAATTTGAGTTTTATTGCTTTAAATGCATTTTCAGCCCGAGCTGAGCACGTTTTGTGAGTTTGAATGTATCTTCATAGGAATGAGTTGTGTGGTCAAATGAATGCTCATTTTGGCTTCAGGTGGTCATCCTGAACTAAATACACGTTGAAGTGTGTGCATAAGTCCTTTGGTTTAGGCGTGACACTCAATTTGAGTTTTTATTGCTTTAAATGCATTTTCAGCCCGAGCTGAGCGCGCTTTCTGACTTTGAATGTATCTTCATAGGAATGAGTTGTGTAGTCAAACTAATGCTCATATGGGCTTCAGGAGGTCATCCTGAACAAAATACATGTTGAAGTGTGTGCATATGTCCTTTGGTTTAGGTGTGACACTCAATTTGAGTTTTTATAGCTTTAAATGCATTTTCAGCCCGAGCTGAGCACGTTTTGTGAGTTTGAATGTATCTTCATAGGAATGAGTTGTGTGGTCAAATTAATGCTCATTTAGGCGTCAGGTGGTCATCCTGAACAAAATACATGTTGAAGTGTGTGCATAAGTCCTTTGGTTTAGGCGTGACACTCAATTTGAGTTTTTATTGCTTTAAATGCATTTTCAGCCCGAGCTGAGCACGTTTTGTGAGTTTGAATGTATCTTCATAGGAATGAGTTGTGTAGTCAAATTAATGCTCATATGGGCTTCAGGAGGTCATCCTGAACAAAATACATGTTGAAGTGTGTGCATAAGTCCTTTGGTTTAGGCGTGACACTCAATTTGAGTTTTTATTGCTTTAAATGCATTTTCAGCCCGAGCTGAGCACGTTTTGTGTTTTTGAATGTATCTTCATAGGAATGAGTTGTGTGGTCAAATTAATGCTCATTTAGGCTTCAGGTGGTCATCCTGAACAAAATACATGTTGAAGTGTGTGCATAAGTCCTTTGGTTTAGGCGTGACACTCAATTTGAGTTTTTATTGCTTTAAATGCATTTTCAGCCCAAGCTGAGCACGTTTTGTGAGTTTGAATGTATCTTCATAGGAATGAGTTGTGTGGTCAAATTAATGCTCATTTAGGCGTCAGGTGGTCATCCTGAACAAAATACATGTTGAAGTGTGTGCATAAGTCCTTTGGTTTAGGCGTGACACTCAATTTGAGTTTTTATTGCTTTAAATGCATTTTCAGCCCGAGCTGAGCACGTTTTGTGAGTTTGAATGTATCTTCATAGGAATGAGTTGTGTAGTCAAATTAATGCTCATATGGGCTTCAGGAGGTCATCCTGAACAAAATACATGTTGAAGTGTGTGCATAAGTCCTTTGGTTTAGGCGTGACACTCAATTTGAGTTTTTATTGCTTTAAATGCATTTTCAGCCCGAGCTGAGCACATTTTGTGAGTTTGAATGTATCTTCATAGGAATAAGTTCTGTGGTCAAATTAATGCTCATTTAGGCGTCAGGTGGTCATCCTGAACAAAATACATGTTGAAGTGTGTGCATAAGTCCTTTGGTTTGGGCGTGACACTCAATTAATTTTTTATTGCTTTAAATGCATTTTCAGCCCGAGCTGAGCGCGCTTTCTGACTTTGAATGTATCTTCATAGGAATGAGTTGTGTGGTCAAATTAATGCTTATATGCTCTTCAGGAGGTCATCCTGAACAAAATACATGTTGAAGTGTGTGAATAAGTCCTTTGGTTTAGGTGTGACACTCAATTTGAGTTTTATTGCTTTAAATGCATTTTCAGCCCGAGCTGAGCTCGTTTTGTGAGCTTGAATGTATCTTCATAGGAATGAGTTGTGTGGTCAAATTAATGCTCATTTTGGCTTCAGGTGGTCATCCTGAACTAAATACACGAAGTGTGTGCATAAGTCCTTTGGTTTAGGCGTGACACTCAATTTGAGTTTTTATTGCTTTAAATGCATTTTCAGCCCGAGCTGAGCGCGCTTTCTGACTTTGAATGTATCTTCATAGGAATGAGTTGTGTAGTCAAACTAATGCTCATATGGGCTTCAGGAGGTCATCCTGAACAAAATACATGTTGAAGTGTGTGCATATGTCCTTTGGTTTAGGTGTGACACTCAATTTGAGTTTTTATTGCTTTAAATGCATTTTCAGCCCGAGCTGAGCGCGCTTTCTGACTTTGAATGTATCTTCATAGGAATGAGTTGTGTAGTCAAACTAATGCTCATATGGGCTTCAGGAGGTCATCCTGAACAAAATACATGTTGAAGTGTGTGCATATGTCCTTTGGTTTAGGTGTGACACTCAATTTGAGTTTTTATTGCTTTAAATGCATTTTCAGCCCAAGCTGAGCACGTTTTGTGAGTTTGAATGTATCTTCATAGGAATGAGTTGTGTGGTCAAATTAATGCTCATTTAGGCTTCAGGTGGTCATCCTGAACAAAATACATGTTGAAGTGTGTGCATAAGTCCTTTGGTTTAGGCGTGACACTCAATTTGAGTTTTTAAAATGCATTTTCAGTCCGAGCTGAGCACATTTTGTGAGTTTGAATGTATCTTCATAGGAATGAGTTCTGTGGTCAAATTAATGCTCATTTAGGCGTCAGGTGGTCATCCTGAACAAAATACATGTTGAAGTGTGTGCATAAGTCCTTTGGTTTGGGCGTGACACTCAATTAATTTTTTATTGCTTTAAATGCATTTTCAGCCCGAGCTGAGCGCGCTTTCTGACTTTGAATGTATCTTCATAGGAATGAGTTGTGTGGTCAAATTAATGCTTATATGCTCGTCAGGAGGTCATCCTGAACAAAATACATGTTGAAGTGTGTGAATAAGTCCTTTGGTTTAGGTGTGACACTCAATTTGAGTTTTATTGCTTTAAATGCATTTTCAGCCCGAGCTGAGCACGTTTTGTGAGTTTGAATGTATCTTCATAGGAATGAGTTGTGTGGTCAAATGAATGCTCATTTTGGCTTCAGGTGGTCATCCTGAACTAAATACACGTTGAAGTGTGTGCATAAGTCCTTTGGTTTAGGCGTGACACTCAATTTGAGTTTTTATTGCTTTAAATGCATTTTCAGCCCGAGCTGAGCGCGCTTTCTGACTTTGAATGTATCTTCATAGGAATGAGTTGTGTAGTCAAACTAATGCTCATATGGGCTTCAGGAGGTCATCCTGAACAAAATACATGTTGAAGTGTGTGCATATGTCCTTTGGTTTAGGTGTGACACTCAATTTGAGTTTTTATAGCTTTAAATGCATTTTCAGCCCGAGCTGAGCACGTTTTGTGAGTTTGAATGTATCTTCATAGGAATGAGTTGTGTGGTCAAATTAATGCTCATTTAGGCGTCAGGTGGTCATCCTGAACAAAATACATGTTGAAGTGTGTGCATAAGTCCTTTGGTTTAGGCGTGACACTCAATTTGAGTTTTTATTGCTTTAAATGCATTTTCAGCCCGAGCTGAGCACGTTTTGTGAGTTTGAATGTATCTTCATAGGAATGAGTTGTGTAGTCAAATTAATGCTCATATGGGCTTCAGGAGGTCATCCTGAACAAAATACATGTTGAAGTGTGTGCATAAGTCCTTTGGTTTAGGCGTGACACTCAATTTGAGTTTTTATTGCTTTAAATGCATTTTCAGCCCGAGCTGAGCACGTTTTGTGAGTTTGAATGTATCTTCATAGGAATGAGTTGTGTGGTCAAATTAATGCTCATTTAGGCTTCAGGTGGTCATCCTGAACAAAATACATGTTGAAGTGTGTGCATAAGTCCTTTGGTTTAGGCGTGACACTCAATTTGAGTTTTTAAAATGCATTTTCAGCCCGAGCTGAGCACATTTTGTGAGTTTGAATGTATCTTCATAGGAATGAGTTCTGTGGTCAAATTAATGCTCATTTAGGCGTCAGGTGGTCATCCTGAACAAAATACATGTTGAAGTGTGTGCATAAGTCCTTTGGTTTGGGCGTGACACTCAATTAATTTTTTATTGCTTTAAATGCATTTTCAGCCCGAGCTGAGCGCGCTTTCTGACTTTGAATGTATCTTCATAGGAATGAGTTGTGTGGTCAAATTAATGCTTATATGCTCGTCAGGAGCTCATCCTGAACAAAATACATGTTGAAGTGTGTGAATAAGTCCTTTGGTTTAGGTGTGACACTCAATTTGAGTTTTATTGCTTTAAATGCATTTTCAGCCCGAGCTGAGCACGTTTTGTGAGTTTGAATGTATCTTCATAGGAATGAGTTGTGTGGTCAAATGAATGCTCATTTTGGCTTCAGGTGGTCATCCTGAACTAAATACACGTTGAAGTGTGTGCATAAGTCCTTTGGTTTAGGCGTGACACTCAATTTGAGTTTTTATTGCTTTAAATGCATTTTCAGCCCGAGCTGAGCGCGCTTTCTGACTTTGAATGTATCTTCATAGGAATGAGTTGTGTAGTCAAACTAATGCTCATATGGGCTTCAGGAGGTCATCCTGAACAAAATACATGTTGAAGTGTGTGCATATGTCCTTTGGTTTAGGTGTGACACTCAATTTGAGTTTTTATTGCTTTAAATGCATTTTCAGCCCGAGCTGAGCACGTTTTGTGAGTTTGAATGTATCTTCATAGGAATGAGTTGTGTGGTCAAATTAATGCTCATTTAGGCTTCAGGTGGTCATCCTGAACAAAATACATGTTGAAGTGTGTGCATAAGTCCTTTGGTTTAGGCGTGACACTCAATTTGAGTTTTTATTGCTTTAAATGCATTTTCAGCCCGAGCTGAGCACGTTTTGTGAGTTTGAATGTATCTTCATAGGAATGAGTTGTGTGGTCAAATTAATGTTCATTTAGGCGTCAGGTGGTCATCCTGAACAAAATACATGTTGAAGTGTGTGCATAAGTCCTTTGGTTTAGGTGTGACACTCAATTTGAGTTTTTATTGCTTTAAATGCATTTTCAGCCCGAGCTGAGCACGTTTTGTGAGTTTGAATGTATCTTCATAGGAATGAGTTGTGTAGTCAAATTAATGCTCATTTAGGCTTCAGGTGGTCATCCTGAACTAAATACATGTTGAAGTGTGTGCATAAGTCCTTTGGTTTAGGCGTGACACTCAATTTGAGTTTTTATTGCTTTAAATGCATTATCAATCCGAGCTGAGCGCGCTTTCTGACTTTGAATGTATCTTCATAGGAATGAGTTGTGTGGTCAAATTATTGCTCATTTAGGCTTCAGGAGGTCATCCTGAACAAAATACATGTTGAAGTGTGTGCATAAGTCCTTTGGTTTAGGCGTGACACTCATTTAGAGTTTTTATTGCTTTAAATGCATTTTCAGCCCGAGCTGAGCACGTTTTGTGAGTTTGAATGTATCTTCATAGAATGAGTTGTGTGGTCAAATTAATGCTCATTTAGGCTTCAGGTGGTCATCCTGAACAAAATACATGTTGAAGTGTGTGCATAAGTCCTTTGGTTTAGGCGTGACACTCAATTTGAGTTTTTATTGCTTTAAATGCATTTTCAGCCCGAGCTGAGCGCGCTTTCTGACTTTGAATGTATCTTCATAGGAAAGAGTTGTGTGGTCAAATTATTGCTCATTTAGGCTTCAGGAGGTCATCCTGAACAAAATACATGTTGAAGTGTGTGCATAAGTCCTTTGGTTTAGGCGTGACACTCAATTTGAGTTTTTATTGCTTTAAATGCATTTTCAGCCCGAGCTGAGCACGTTTTGTGTTTTTGAATGTATCTTCATAGGAATGAGTTGTGTGGTCAAATTAATGCTCATATGGGCTTCAGGAGGTCATCCTGAACAAAATACATGTTGAAGTGTGTGCATAAGTCCTTTGGTTTAGGCGTGACACTCAATTTGAGTTTTTATTGCTTTAAATGCATTTTCAGCCCGAGCTGAGCACGTTTTGTGAGTTTGAATGTATCTTCATAGGAATGAGTTGTGTGGTCAAATTATTGCTCATTTAGGCTTCAGGAGGTCATCCTGAACAAAATACATGTTGAAGTGTGTGTATAAGTCCTTTGGTTTAGACGTGACACTCAATTTGAGTTTTTATTGCTTTAAATGCATTTTCAGCCCAAGCTGAGCACGTTTTGTGAGTTTGAATGTATCTTCATAGGAATGAGTTGTGTGGTCAAATTAATGCTCATTTAGGCTTCAGGTGGTCATCCTGAACAAAATACATGTTGAAGTGTGTGCATAAGTCCTTTGGTTTAGGCGTGACACTCAATTTGAGTTTTTAAAATGCATTTTCAGCCCGAGCTGAGCACATTTTGTGAGTTTGAATGTATCTTCATAGGAATGAGTTCTGTGGTCAAATTAATGCTCATTTAGGCGTCAGGTGGTCATCCTGAACAAAATACATGTTGAAGTGTGTGCATAAGTCCTTTGGTTTGGGCGTGACACTCAATTAATTTTTTATTGCTTTAAATGCATTTTCAGCCCGAGCTGAGCGCGCTTTCTGACTTTGAATGTATCTTCATAGGAATGAGTTGTGTGGTCAAATTAATGCTTATATGCTCGTCAGGAGGTCATCCTGAACAAAATACATGTTGAAGTGTGTGAATAAGTCCTTTGGTTTAGGTGTGACACTCAATTTGAGTTTTATTGCTTTAAATGCATTTTCAGCCCGAGCTGAGCACGTTTTGTGAGTTTGAATGTATCTTCATAGGAATGAGTTGTGTGGTCAAATGAATGCTCATTTTGGCTTCAGGTGGTCATCCTGAACTAAATACACGTTGAAGTGTGTGCATAAGTCCTTTGGTTTAGGCGTGACACTCAATTTGAGTTTTTATTGCTTTAAATGCATTTTCAGCCCGAGCTGAGCGCGCTTTCTGACTTTGAATGTATCTTCATAGGAATGAGTTGTGTAGTCAAACTAATGCTCATATGGGCTTCAGGAGGTCATCCTGAACAAAATACATGTTGAAGTGTGTGCATATGTCCTTTGGTTTAGGTGTGACACTCAATTTGAGTTTTTATTGCTTTAAATGCATTTTCAGCCCGAGCTGAGCACGTTTTGTGAGTTTGAATGTATCTTCATAGGAATGAGTTGTGTGGTCAAATTAATGCTCATTTAGGCGTCAGGTGGTCATCCTGAACAAAATACATGTTGAAGTGTGTGCATAAGTCCTTTGGTTTAGGCGTGACACTCAATTTGAGTTTTTATTGCTTTAAATGCATTTTCAGCCCGAGCTGAGCACGTTTTGTGAGTTTGAATGTATCTTCATAGGAATGAGTTGTGTAGTCAAATTAATGCTCATATGGGCTTCAGGAGGTCATCCTGAACAAAATACATGTTGAAGTGTGTGCATAAGTCCTTTGGTTTAGGCGTGACACTCAATTTGAGTTTTTATTGCTTTAAATGCATTTTCAGCCCGAGCTGAGCACGTTTTGTGAGTTTGAATGTATCTTCATAGGAATGAGTTGTGTGGTCAAATTAATGCTCATTTAGGCTTCAGGTGGTCATCCTGAACAAAATACATGTTGAAGTGTGTGCATAAGTCCTTTGGTTTAGGCGTGACACTCAATTTGAGTTTTTAAAATGCATTTTCAGCCCGAGCTGAGCACATTTTGTGAGTTTGAATGTATCTTCATAGGAATGAGTTCTGTGGTCAAATTAATGCTCATTTAGGCGTCAGGTGGTCATCCTGAACAAAATACATGTTGAAGTGTGTGCATAAGTCCTTTGGTTTGGGCGTGACACTCAATTAATTTTTTATTGCTTTAAATGCATTTTCAGCCCGAGCTGAGCGCGCTTTCTGACTTTGAATGTATCTTCATAGGAATGAGTTGTGTGGTCAAATTAATGCTCATTTAGGCTTCAGGTGGTCATCCTGAACAAAATACATGTTGAAGTGTGTGCATAAGTTCTTTGGTTTAGGCGTGACACTAAATTTGAGTTTTTATTGCTTTAAATGCATTTTCAGCCCGAGCTGAGCACGTTTTGTGAGTTTGAATGTATCTTCATAGGAATGAGTTGTGTGGTCAAATTATTGCTCATATGGGCTTCAGGTGGTCATCCTGAACAAAATACATGTTGAAGTGTGTGCATAAGTCCTTTGGTTTAGGCGTGACACTCAATTTGAGTTTTTATTGCTTTAAATGCATTTTCAGCCCGAGCTGAGCACGTTTTGTGTGTTTGAATGTATCTTCATAGGAATGAGTTGTGTGGTCAAATTAATGCTCATATGTGCTTCCGGAGGTCATCCTGAACAAAATACATGTTGAAGTGTGTGCATAAGTCCTTTGGTTTAGGCGTGACACTCAATTTGAGTTTTTATTGCTTTAAATGCATTTTCAGCCCGAGTTGAGCACGTTTTGTGAGTTTGAATGTATCTTCATAGGAATGAGTTGTGTGGTCAAATTAATGCTCATTTAGGCTTCAGGTGGTCATCCTGAACTAAATACATGTTGAAGTGTGTGCATAAGTCCTTTGGTTTAGGCGTGACACTCAATTTGAGTTTTTATTGCTTTAAATGCATTTTCAGGCCGAGCTGATCACGTTTCGTGAGTTTGAATGTATCTTCATAGGAATGAGTTGTGTAGTCAAATTAATGCTCATATGGGCTTCAGGAGGTCATCCTGAACAAAATACATGTTGAAGTGTGTGCATAAGTCCTTTGGTTTAGGCGTGACACTCAATTTGAGTTTTTATTGCTTTAAATGCATTTTCAGGCCGAGCTGATCACGTTTTGTGAGTTTGAATGTATCTTCATAGGAATGAGTTGTGTGGTCAAATTAATGCTCATATGGGCTTCAGGAGGTCATCCTGAACAAAATACATGTTGAAGTGTGTGCATAAGTCCTTTGGTTTAGGCGTGAGACTCAATTTGAGTTTTTATTGCTTTAAATGCATTTTCAGCCCGAGCTGAGCACGTTTTGTGAGTTTGAATGTATCTTCATAGGAATGAGTTGTTCAGTCAAATTAATGCTCATTTAGGCTTCAGGTGGTCATCCTGAACTAAATACATGTTGAAGTGTGTGCATAAATCCTTTGGTTTAGGCGTGACACTCAATTTGAGTTTTTATTGCTTTAAATGCTTTTTCAGCCCGAGCTGAGCGCGCTTTCTGACTTTGAATGTATCTTCATAGGAATGAGTTGTGTGGTCAAATTATTGCTCATTTAGGCGTCAGGTGGTCATCCTAAACAAAATACATGTTGAAGTGTGTGCATAAGTCCTTTGGTTTAGGCGTGACACTCAATTTGAGTTTTTATTGCTTTAAATGCATTTTCAGCCCGAGCTGAGCACGTTTTGTGAGTTTGAATGTATCTTCATAGGAATGAGTTGTGTGGTCAAATTAATGCTAATTTAGGCTTCAGGTGGTCATCCTGAACAAAATACATGTTGAAGTGTGTGCATAAGTCCTTTGGTTTAGGCGTGAGACTCAATGTGAGTTTTTATTGCTTTAAATGCTTTTTCAGCCCGAGCTGAGCGCGCTTTCTGACTTTGAATGTATCTTCATAGGAATGAGTTGTGTGGTCAAATTATTGCTCATTTAGGCGTCAGGTGGTCATCCTAAACAAAATACATGTTGAAGTGTGTGCATAAGTCCTTTGGTTTAGGCGTGACACTCAATTTGAGTTTTTATTGCTTTAAATGCATTTTCAGCCCGAGCTGAACACGTTTTGTGAGTTTGAATGTATCTTCATAGGAATGAGTTGTTCAGTCAAATTAATGCTCATATGGGCTTCAGGAGGTAATCCTGAACAAAATTCATGTTTAAGTGTGTGCATAAGTCCTTTGGTTTAGGCGTGACACTCAATTTGAGTTTTTATTGCTTTAAATGCATTTTCAGCACGAGTTGAGCACGTTTTGTGAGTTTGAATGTATCTTCATAGGAATGAGTTGTGTGGTCAAATTAATGCTCATATGGGCTTCAGGAGGTCATCCTGAACAAAATACATGTTGAAGTGTGTGCATAAGTCCTTTGGTTTAGGCGTGACACTCAATTTGAGTTTTTATTGCTTTAAATGCATTTTCAGCCCGAGCTGAGCACGTTTTGTGAGTTTGAATGTATCTTCATAGGAATGAGTTGTGTGGTCAAATTAATGCTCATTTAGGCTTCAGGTGGTCATTCTGAACTAAATACCTGTTGAAGTGTGTGCATAAGTCCTTTGGTTTAGGCGTGACAATCAATTTGAGGTTTTATTGCTTTAAATGCTTTTTCAGCCCGAGCTGAGCGCGCTTTCTGACTTTGAATGTATCTTCATAGGAATGAGTTGTGTGGTCAAATTATTGCTCATTTAGGCTTCAGGAGTTCATCCTGAACAAAATACATGTTGAAGTGTGTGCATAAGTCCTTTGGTTTAGGCGTGACACTCAATTTGAGTTTTTATTGCTTTTAATGCATTTTCAGCCCGAGCTGAGCGCGCTTTCTGACTTTGAATGTATCTTCATAGGAATGAGTTGTGTGGTCAAATTAATGCTCATTTAGGCTTCAGGTGGTCATCCTGAACAAAATACATGTTGAAGTGTGTGCATAAGTCCTTTGGTTTAGGCGTGACACTCAATTTGAGTTTTTATTGCTTTAAATGCATTTTCAGCCCGAGCTGAGCGCGCTTTCTGACTTTGAACTTATCTTCATAGGAAGGAGTTGTGTGGTCAAATTAATGCTCATATGGGCTTCAGGAGGTCATCCTGAACAAAATACATGTTGAAGTGTGTGCATAAGTCCTTTGGTTTAGGCGTGACACTCAATTTGAGTTTTTATTGCTTTAAATGCATTTTCAGCCCGAGCTGAGCACGTTTTGTGAGTTTGAATGTATCTTCATAGGAATGAGTTGTGTGGTCAAATTAATGCTCATTTAGGCTTCAGGTGGTCATCCTGAACAAAATACATGTTGAAGTGTGTGCATAAGTCCTTTGGTTTAGGCGTGACACTCAATTTGAGTTTTTATTGCTTTAAATGCATTTTCAGCCCAAGCTGAGCACGTTTTGTGAGTTTGAATGTATCTTCATAGGAATGAGTTGTGTGGTCAAATTAATGCTCATTTAGGCGTCAGGTGGTCATCCTGAACAAAATACATGAAGTGTGTGCATAAGTCCTTTGGTTTAGGCGTGACACTCAATTTGAGTTTTTATTGCTTTAAATGCATTTTCAGCCCGAGCTGAGCACGTTTTGTGAGTTTGAATGTATCTTCATAGGAATGAGTTGTGTAGTCAAATTAATGCTCATATGGGCTTCAGGAGGTCATCCTGAACAAAATACATGTTGAAGTGTGTGCATAAGTCCTTTGGTTTAGGCGTGACACTCAATTTGAGTTTTTATTGCTTTAAATGCATTTTCAGCCCGAGCTGAGCACGTTTTGTGAGTTTGAATGTATCTTCATAGGAATGAGTTGTGTGGTCAAATTAATGCTCATTTAGGCTTCAGGTGGTCATCCTGAACAAAATACATGTTGAAGTGTGTGCATAAGTCCTTTGGTTTAGGCGTGACACTCAATTTGAGTTTTTATTGCTTTAAATGCATTTTCAGCCCGAGCTGAGCACATTTTGTTAGTTTGAATGTATCTTCATAGGAATGAGTTCTGTGGTCAAATTAATGCTCATTTAGGCGTCAGGTGGTCATCCTGAAAAAAATACATGTTGAAGTGTGTGCATAAGTCCTTTGGTTTGGGCGTGACACTCAATTAATTTTTTATTGCTTTAAATGCATTTTCAGCCCGAGTTGAGCGCGCTTTCTGACTTTGAATGTATCTTCATAGGAATGAGTTGTGTGGTCAAATTAATGCTTATATGCTCTTCAGGAGGTCATCCTGAACAAAATACATGTTGAAGTGTGTGAATAAGTCCTTTGGTTTAGGTGTGACACTCAATTTGAGTTTTATTGCTTTAAATGCGAGGCGGCCCGGTAGTCCAGTGGTTAGCACGTCGACTTCACAGTGCAGAGGTACCGGGTTCAATTCCAGCTCCGGCCTCCCTGTGTGGAGTTTGCATGTTCTCCCCGGGCCTGCGTGGGTTTTCTCCGGGTGCTCCGGTTTCCTCCCACGTTCCAAAAACATGCATGGCAGGCTTATTGAACACACTAAATTGTCCCTAGGTGTGAGTGTGAGCGCGCATGGTTGTTCGTCTCTGTGTGCCCTGCGATTGGCTGGCAACCAGTTCAGGGTGTCCCCCGCCTACTGCCCGACGACGGCTGGGATAGGCTCCGGCGCTCCCCGCGACCCTAGTGAGGATTCAGCGGTTCGGAAAATGGATGGATGGATTGCTTTAAATGCATTTTCAGCCCGAGCTGAGCACGTTTTGTGAGTTTGAATGTATCTTCATAGGAATGAGTTGTGTGGTCAAATTAATGCTCATTTTGGCTTCAGGTGGTCATCCTGAACTAAATACACGTTGAAGTGTGTGCATATGTCCTTTGGTTTAGGCGTGACACTCAATTTGAGTTTTTATTGCTTTAAATGCATTTTCAGCCCGAGCTGAGCGCGCTTTCTGACTTTGAATGTATCTTCATAGGAATGAGTTGTGTAGTCAAACTAATGCTCATATGGGCTTCAGGAGGTCATCCTGAACAAAATACATGTTGAAGTGTGTGCATATGTCCTTTGGTTTAGGTGTGACACTCAATTTGAGTTTTTATTGCTTTAAATGCATTTTCAGCCCGAGCTGAGCACGTTTTGTGAGTTTGAATGTATCTTCATAGGAATGAGTTGTGTGGTCAAATTAATGCTCATTTAGGCGTCAGGTGGTCATCCTGAACAAAATACATGTTGAAGTGTGTGCATAAGTCCTTTGGTTTAGGCGTGACACTCAATTTGAGTTTTTATTGCTTTAAATGCATTTTCAGCCCGAGCTGAGCACGTTTTGTGAGTTTGAATGTATCTTCATAGGAATGAGTTGTGTAGTCAAATTAATGCTCATATGGGCTTCAGGAGGTCATCCTGAACAAAATACATGTTGAAGTGTGTGCATAAGTCCTTTGGTTTAGGCGTGACACTCAATTTGAGTTTTTATTGCTTTAAATGCATTTTCAGCCCGAGCTGAGCACGTTTTGTGAGTTTGAATGTATCTTCATAGGAATGAGTTGTGTGGTCAAATTAATGCTCATTTAGGCTTCAGGTGGTCATCCTGAACAAAATACATGTTGAAGTGTGTGCATAAGTCCTTTGGTTTAGGCGTGACACTCAATTTGAGTTTTTATTGCTTTAAATGCATTTTCAGCCCAAGCTGAGCACGTTTTGTGAGTTTGAATGTATCTTCATAGGAATGAGTTGTGTGGTCAAATTAATGCTCATTTAGGCGTCAGGTGGTCATCCTGAACAAAATACATGTTGAAGTGTGTGCATAAGTCCTTTGGTTTAGGCGTGACACTCAATTTGAGTTTTTATTGCTTTAAATGCATTTTCAGCCCGAGCTGAGCACGTTTTGTGAATTTGAATGTATCTTCATAGGAATGAGTTGTGTAGTCAAATTAATGCTCATATGGGCTTCAGGAGGTCATCCTGAACAAAATACATGTTGAAGTGTGTGCATAAGTCCTTTGGTTTAGGCGTGACACTCAATTTGAGTTTTTATTGCTTTAAATGCATTTTCAGCCCGAGCTGAGCACGTTTTGTGAGTTTGAATGTATCTTCATAGGAATGAGTTGTGTGGTCAAATTAATGCTCATTTAGGCTTCAGGTGGTCATCCTGAACAAAATACATGTTGAAGTGTGTGCATAAGTCCTTTGGTTTAGGCGTGACACTCAATTTGAGTTTTTATTGCTTTAAATGCATTTTCAGCCCGAGCTGAGCACATTTTGTGAGTTTGAATGTATCTTCATAGGAATAAGTTCTGTGGTCAAATTAATGCTCATTTAGGCGTCAGGTGGTCATCCTGAACAAAATACATGTTGAAGTGTGTGCATAAGTCCTTTGGTTTGGGCGTGACACTCAATTAATTTTTTATTGCTTTAAATGCATTTTCAGCCCGAGCTGAGCGCGCTTTCTGACTTTGAATGTATCTTCATAGGAATGAGTTGTGTGGTCAAATTAATGCTTATATGCTCTTCAGGAGGTCATCCTGAACAAAATACATGTTGAAGTGTGTGAATAAGTCCTTTGGTTTAGGTGTGACACTCAATTTGAGTTTTATTGCTTTAAATGCATTTTCAGCCCGAGCTGAGCACGTTTTGTGAGTTTGAATGTATCTTCATAGGAATGAGTTGTGTGGTCAAATTAATGCTCATTTTGGCTTCAGGTGGTCATCCTGAACTAAATACACATTGAAGTGTGTGCATAAGTCCTTTGGTTTAGGCGTGACACTCAATTTGAGTTTTTATTGCTTTAAATGCATTTTCAGCCCGAGCTGAGCGCGCTTTCTGACTTTGAATGTATCTTCATAGGAATGAGTTGTGTAGTCAAACTAATGCTCATATGGGCTTCAGGAGGTCATCCTGAACAAAATACATGTTGAAGTGTGTGCATATGTCCTTTGGTTTAGGTGTGACACTCAATTTGAGTTTTTATTGCTTTAAATGCATTTTCAGCCCGAGCTGAGCACGTTTTGTGAGTTTGAATGTATCTTCATAGGAATGAGTTGTGTGGTCAAATTAATGCTCATTTAGGCGTCAGGTGGTCATCCTGAACAAAATACATGTTGAAGTGTGTGCATAAGTCCTTTGGTTTAGGCTTGACACTCAATTTGAGTTTTTATTGCTTTAAATGCATTTTCAGCCCAAGCTGAGCACGTTTTGTGAGTTTGAATGTATCTTCATAGGAATGAGTTGTGTGGTCAAATTAATGCTCATTTAGGCGTCAGGTGGTCATCCTGAACAAAATACATGTTGAAGTGTGTGCATAAGTCCTTTGGTTTAGGCGTGACACTCAATTTGAGTTTTTATTGCTTTAAATGCATTTTCAGCCCGAGCTGAGCACGTTTTGTGAATTTGAATGTATCTTCATAGGAATGAGTTGTGTAGTCAAATTAATGCTCATATGGGCTTCAGGAGGTCATCCTGAACAAAATACATGTTGAAGTGTGTGCATAAGTCCTTTGGTTTAGGCCTGACACTCAATTTGAGTTTTTATTGCTTTAAATGCATTTTCAGCCCGAGCTGAGCACGTTTTGTGAGTTTGAATGTATCTTCATAGGAATGAGTTGTGTGGTCAAATTAATCCTCATTTTGGCTTCAGGTGGTCATCCTGAACTAAATACACGTTGAAGTGTGTGCATAAGTCCTTTGGTTTAGGCGTGACACTCAATTTGAGTTTTTATTGCTTTAAATGCATTTTCAGCCCGAGCTGAGCGCGCTTTCTGACTTTGAATGTATCTTCATAGGAATGAGTTGTGTAGTCAAACTAATGCTCATATGGGCTTCAGGAGGTCATCCTGAACAAAATACATGTTGAAGTGTGTGCATATGTCCTTTGGTTTAGGTGTGACACTCAATTTGAGTTTTTATTGCTTTAAATGCATTTTCAGCCCGAGCTGAGCGCGCTTTCTGACTTTGAATGTATCTTCATAGGAATGAGTTGTGTAGTCAAACTAATGCTCATATGGGCTTCAGGAGGTCATCCTGAACAAAATACATGTTGAAGTGTGTGCATATGTCCTTTGGTTTAGGTGTGACACTCAATTTGAGTTTTTATTGCTTTAAATGCATTTTCAGCCCGAGCTGAGCACGTTTTGTGAGTTTGAATGTATCTTCATAGGAATGAGTTGTGTGGTCAAATTAATGCTCATTTAGGCGTCAGGTGGTCATCCTGAACAAAATACATGTTGAAGTGTGTGCATAAGTCCTTTGGTTTAGGCGTGACACTCAATTTGAGTTTTTATTGCTTTAAATGCATTTTCAGCCCGAGCTGAGCACGTTTTGTGAGTTTGAATGTATCTTCATAGGAATGAGTTGTGTAGTCAAATTAATGCTCATATGGGCTTCAGGAGGTCATCCTGAACAAAATACATGTTGAAGTGTGTGCATAAGTCCTTTGGTTTAGGCGTGACACTCAATTTGAGTTTTTATTGCTTTAAATGCATTTTCAGCCCGAGCTGAGCACGTTTTGTGAGTTTGAATGTATCTTCATAGGAATGAGTTGTGTGGTCAAATTAATGCTCATTTAGGCTTCAGGTGGTCATCCTGAACAAAATACATGTTGAAGTGTGTGCATAAGTCCTTTGGTTTAGGCGTGACACTCAATTTGAGTTTTTATTGCTTTAAATGCATTTTCAGCCCGAGCTGAGCACATTTTGTGAGTTTGAATGTATCTTCATAGGAATGAGTTCTGTGGTCAAATTAATGCTCATTTAGGCGTCAGGTGGTCATCCTGAACAAAATACATGTTGAAGTGTGTGCATAAGTCCTTTGGTTTGGGCGTGACACTCAATTATTTTTTTATTGCTTTAAATGCATTTTCAGCCCGAGTTGAGCGCGCTTTCTGACTTTGAATGTATCTTCATAGGAATGAGTTGTGTGGTCAAATTAATGCTTATATGCTCTTCAGGAGGTCATCCTGAACAAAATACATGTTGAAGTGTGTGAATAAGTCCTTTGGTTTAGGTGTGACACTCAATTTGAGTTTTATTGCTTTAAATGCATTTTCAGCCCGAGCTGAGCACGTTTTGTGAGTTTGAATGTATCTTCATAGGAATGAGTTGTGTGGTCAAATTAATGCTCATTTTGGCTTCAGGTGGTCATCCTGAACTAAATACACGTTGAAGTGTGTGCATAAGTCCTTTGGTTTAGGCGTGACACTCAATTTGAGTTTTTATTGCTTTAAATGCATTTTCAGCCCGAGCTGAGCGCGCTTTCTGACTTTGAATGTATCTTCATAGGAATGAGTTGTGTAGTCAAACTAATGCTCATATGGGCTTCAGGAGGTCATCCTGAACAAAATACATGTTGAAGTGTGTGCATATGTCCTTTGGTTTAGGTGTGACACTCAATTTGAGTTTTTATTGCTTTAAATGCATTTTCAGCCCGAGCTGAGCACGTTTTGTGAGTTTGAATGTATCTTCATAGGAATGAGTTGTGTGGTCAAATTAATGCTCATTTAGGCGTCAGGTGGTCATCCTGAACAAAATACATGTTGAAGTGTGTGCATAAGTCCTTTGGTTTAGGCGTGACACTCAATTTGAGTTTTTATTGCTTTAAATGCATTTTCAGCCCGAGCTGAGCACGTTTTGTGAGTTTGAATGTATCTTCATAGGAATGAGTTGTGTAGTCAAATTAATGCTCATATGGGCTTCAGGAGGTCATCCTGAACAAAATACATGTTGAAGTGTGTGCATAAGTCCTTTGGTTTAGGCGTGACACTCAATTTGAGTTTTTATTGCTTTAAATGCATTTTCAGCCCGAGCTGAGCACGTTTTGTGAGTTTGAATGTATCTTCATAGGAATGAGTTGTGTGGTCAAATTAATGCTCATTTAGGCTTCAGGTGGTCATCCTGAACAAAATACATGTTGAAGTGTGTGCATAAGTCCTTTGGTTTAGGCGTGACACTCAATTTGAGTTTTTATTGCTTTAAATGCATTTTCAGCCCAAGCTGAGCACGTTTTGTGAGTT
This sequence comes from Hippocampus guttulatus, assembly GCF_054856545.1. NCBI lineage: Eukaryota > Metazoa > Chordata > Actinopteri > Syngnathiformes > Syngnathidae > Hippocampus > Hippocampus guttulatus. The sequence continues at coordinate 1,384,013 of NC_141264.1, forward strand.
TGAATGTATCTTCATAGGAATGAGTTGTGTGGTCAAATTAATGCTCATTTAGGCGTCAGGTGGTCATCCTGAACAAAATACATGTTGAAGTGTGTGCATAAGTCCTTTGGTTTAGGCGTGACACTCAATTTGAGTTTTTATTGCTTTAAATGCATTTTCAGCCCGAGCTGAGCACGTTTTGTGAGTTTGAATGTATCTTCATAGGAATGAGTTGTGTGGTCAAATTAATGCTCATTTAGGCTTCAGGTGGTCATCCTGAACAAAATACATGTTGAAGTGTGTGCATAAGTCCTTTGGTTTAGGCGTGACACTCAATTTGAGTTTTTATTGCTTTAAATGCATTTTCAGCCCGAGCTGAGCACATTTTGTGAGTTTGAATGTATCTTCATAGGAATAAGTTCTGTGGTCAAATTAATGCTCATTTAGGCGTCAGGTGGTCATCCTGAACAAAATACATGTTGAAGTGTGTGCATAAGTCCTTTGGTTTGGGCGTGACACTCAATTAATTTTTTATTGCTTTAAATGCATTTTCAGCCCGAGCTGAGCGCGCTTTCTGACTTTGAATGTATCTTCATAGGAATGAGTTGTGTGGTCAAATTAATGCTTATATGCTCTTCAGGAGGTCATCCTGAACAAAATACATGTTGAAGTGTGTGCATAAGTCCTTTGGTTTAGGCGTGACACTCAATTTGAGTTTTTATTGCTTTAAATGCATTTTCAGCCCGAGCTGAGCACGTTTTGTGAGTTTGAATGTATCTTCATAGGAATGAGTTGTGTGGTCAAATTAATGCTCATTTAGGCTTCAGGTGGTCATCCTGAACAAAATACATGTTGAAGTGTGTGCATAAGTCCTTTGGTTTAGGCGTGACACTCAATTTGAGTTTTTATTGCTTTAAATGCATTTTCAGCCCGAGCTGAGCACATTTTGTGAGTTTGAATGTATCTTCATAGGAATAAGTTCTGTGGTCAAATTAATGCTCATTTAGGCGTCAGGTGGTCATCCTGAACAAAATACATGTTGAAGTGTGTGCATAAGTCCTTTGGTTTGGGCGTGACACTCAATTAATTTTTTATTGCTTTAAATGCATTTTCAGCCCGAGCTGAGCGCGCTTTCTGACTTTGAATGTATCTTCATAGGAATGAGTTGTGTGGTCAAATTAATGCTTATATGCTCTTCAGGAGGTCATCCTGAACAAAATACATGTTGAAGTGTGTGAATAAGTCCTTTGGTTTAGGTGTGACACTCAATTTGAGTTTTATTGCTTTAAATGCATTTTCAGCCCGAGCTGAGCACGTTTTGTGAGTTTGAATGTATCTTCATAGGAATGAGTTGTGTGGTCAAATTAATGCTCATTTTGGCTTCAGGTGGTCATCCTGAACTAAATACACGTTGAAGTGTGTGCATAAGTCCTTTGGTTTAGGCGTGACACTCAATTTGAGTTTTTATTGCTTTAAATGCATTTTCAGCCCGAGCTGAGCACGCTTTCTGACTTTGAATGTATCTTCATAGGAATGAGTTGTGTAGTCAAACTAATGCTCATATGGGCTTCAGGAGGTCATCCTGAACAAAATACATGTTGAAGTGTGTGCATATGTCCTTTGGTTTAGGTGTGACACTCAATTTGAGTTTTTATTGCTTTAAATGCATTTTCAGCCCGAGCTGAGCGCGCTTTCTGACTTTGAATGTATCTTCATAGGAATGAGTTGTGTAGTCAAACTAATGCTCATATGGGCTTCAGGAGGTCATCCTGAACAAAATACATGTTGAAGTGTGTGCATATGTCCTTTGGTTTAGGTGTGACACTCAATTTGAATTTTTATTGCTTTAAATGCATTTTCAGCCCGAGCTGAGCACGTTTTGTGAGTTTGAATGTATCTTCATAGGAATGAGTTGTGTGGTCAAATTAATGCTCATTTAGGCGTCAGGTGGTCATCCTGAACAAAATACATGTTGAAGTGTGTGCATAAGTCCTTTGGTTTAGGCGTGACACTCAATTTGAGTTTTTATTGCTTTAAATGCATTTTCAGCCCGAGCTGAGCACGTTTTGTGAGTTTGAATGTATCTTCATAGGAATGAGTTGTGTAGTCAAATTAATGCTCATATGGGCTTCAGGAGGTCATCCTGAACAAAATACATGTTGAAGTGTGTGCATAAGTCCTTTAGTTTAGGCGTGACACTCAATTTGAGTTTTTATTGCTTTAAATGCATTTTCAGCCCGAGCTGAGCACGTTTTGTGAGTTTGAATGTATCTTCATAGGAATGAGTTGTGTGGTCAAATTAATGCTCATTTAGGCTTCAGGTGGTCATCCTGAACAAAATACATGTTGAAGTGTGTGCATAAGTCCTTTGGTTTGGGCGTGACACTCAATTATTTTTTTATTGCTTTAAATGCATTTTCAGCCCGAGTTGAGCGCGCTTTCTGACTTTGAATGTATCTTCATAGGAATGAGTTGTGTGGTCAAATTAATGCTTATATGCTCTTCAGGAGGTCATCCTGAACAAAATACATGTTGAAGTGTGTGAATAAGTCCTTTGGTTTAGGTGTGACACTCAATTTGAGTTTTATTGCTTTAAATGCATTTTCAGCCCGAGCTGAGCACGTTTTGTGAGTTTGAATGTATCTTCATAGGAATGAGTTGTGTGGTCAAATTAATGCTCATTTTGGCTTCAGGTGGTCATCCTGAACTAAATACACGTTGAAGTGTGTGCATAAGTCCTTTGGTTTAGGCGTGACACTCAATTTGAGTTTTTATTGCTTTAAATGCATTTTCAGCCCGAGCTGAGCGCGCTTTCTGACTTTGAATGTATCTTCATAGGAATGAGTTGTGTAGTCAAACTAATGCTCATATGGGCTTCAGGAGGTCATCCTGAACAAAATACATGTTGAAGTGTGTGCATATGTCCTTTGGTTTAGGTGTGACACTCAATTTGAGTTTTTATTGCTTTAAATGCATTTTCAGCCCGAGCTGAGCACGTTTTGTGAGTTTGAATGTATCTTCATAGGAATGAGTTGTGTGGTCAAATTAATGCTCATTTAGGCGTCAGGTGGTCATCCTGAACAAAATACATGTTGAAGTGTGTGCATAAGTCCTTTGGTTTAGGCGTGACACTCAATTTGAGTTTTTATTGCTTTAAATGCATTTTCAGCCCGAGCTGAGCACGTTTTGTGAGTTTGAATGTATCTTCATAGGAATGAGTTGTGTAGTCAAATTAATGCTCATATGGGCTTCAGGAGGTCATCCTGAACAAAATACATGTTGAAGTGTGTGCATAAGTCCTTTGGTTTAGGCGTGACACTCAATTTGAGTTTTTATTGCTTTAAATGCATTTTCAGCCCGAGCTGAGCACGTTTTGTGAGTTTGAATGTATCTTCATAGGAATGAGTTGTGTGGTCAAATTAATGCTCATTTAGGCTTCAGGTGGTCATCCTGAACAAAATACATGTTGAAGTGTGTGCATAAGTCCTTTGGTTTAGGCGTGACACTCAATTTGAGTTTTTATTGCTTTAAATGCATTTTCAGCCCAAGCTGAGCACGTTTTGTGAGTTTGAATGTATCTTCATAGGAATGAGTTGTGTGGTCAAATTAATGCTCATTTAGGCGTCAGGTGGTCATCCTGAACAAAATACATGTTGAAGTGTGTGCATAAGTCCTTTGGTTTAGGCGTGACACTCAATTTGAGTTTTTATTGCTTTAAATGCATTTTCAGCCCGAGCTGAGCACGTTTTGTGAGTTTGAATGTATCTTCATAGGAATGAGTTGTGTGGTCAAATTAATGCTCATTTAGGCTTCAGGTGGTCATCCTGAACAAAATACATGTTGAAGTGTGTGCATAAGTCCTTTGGTTTAGGCGTGACACTCAATTTGAGTTTTTATTGCTTTAAATGCATTTTCAGCCCGAGCTGAGCACATTTTGTGAGTTTGAATGTATCTTCATAGGAATAAGTTCTGTGGTCAAATTAATGCTCATTTAGGCGTCAGGTGGTCATCCTGAACAAAATACATGTTGAAGTGTGTGCATAAGTCCTTTGGTTTGGGCGTGACACTCAATTAATTTTTTATTGCTTTAAATGCATTTTCAGCCCGAGCTGAGCGCGCTTTCTGACTTTGAATGTATCTTCATAGGAATGAGTTGTGTGGTCAAATTAATGCTTATATGCTCTTCAGGAGGTCATCCTGAACAAAATACATGTTGAAGTGTGTGCATAAGTCCTTTGGTTTAGGCGTGACACTCAATTTGAGTTTTTATTGCTTTAAATGCATTTTCAGCCCGAGCTGAGCACGTTTTGTGAGTTTGAATGTATCTTCATAGGAATGAGTTGTGTGGTCAAATTAATGCTCATTTAGGCTTCAGGTGGTCATCCTGAACAAAATACATGTTGAAGTGTGTGCATAAGTCCTTTGGTTTAGGCGTGACACTCAATTTGAGTTTTTATTGCTTTAAATGCATTTTCAGCCCGAGCTGAGCACATTTTGTGAGTTTGAATGTATCTTCATAGGAATAAGTTCTGTGGTCAAATTAATGCTCATTTAGGCGTCAGGTGGTCATCCTGAAAAAATTACATGTTGAAGTGTGTGCATAAGTCCTTTGGTTTGGGCGTGACACTCAATTAATTTTTTATTGCTTTAAATGCATTTTCAGCCCGAGCTGAGCGCGCTTTCTGACTTTGAATGTATCTTCATAGGAATGAGTTGTGTGGTCAAATTAATGCTTATATGCTCTTCAGGAGGTCATCCTGAACAAAATACATGTTGAAGTGTGTGAATAAGTCCTTTGGTTTAGGTGTGACACTCAATTTGAGTTTTATTGCTTTAAATGCATTTTCAGCCCGAGCTGAGCACGTTTTGTGAGTTTGAATGTATCTTCATAGGAATGAGTTGTGTGGTCAAATTAATGCTCATTTTGGCTTCAGGTGGTCATCCTGAACTAAATACACGTTGAAGTGTGTGCATAAGTCCTTTGGTTTAGGCGTGACACTCAATTTGAGTTTTTATTGCTTTAAATGCATTTTCAGCCCGAGCTGAGCACGCTTTCTGACTTTGAATGTATCTTCATAGGAATGAGTTGTGTAGTCAAACTAATGCTCATATGGGCTTCAGGAGGTCATCCTGAACAAAATACATGTTGAAGTGTGTGCATATGTCCTTTGGTTTAGGTGTGACACTCAATTTGAGTTTTTATTGCTTTAAATGCATTTTCAGCCCGAGCTGAGCGCGCTTTCTGACTTTGAATGTATCTTCATAGGAATGAGTTGTGTAGTCAAACTAATGCTCATATGGGCTTCAGGAGGTCATCCTGAACAAAATACATGTTGAAGTGTGTGCATATGTCCTTTGGTTTAGGTGTGACACTCAATTTGAATTTTTATTGCTTTAAATGCATTTTCAGCCCGAGCTGAGCACGTTTTGTGAGTTTGAATGTATCTTCATAGGAATGAGTTGTGTGGTCAAATTAATGCTCATTTAGGCGTCAGGTGGTCATCCTGAACAAAATACATGTTGAAGTGTGTGCATAAGTCCTTTGGTTTAGGCGTGACACTCAATTTGAGTTTTTATTGCTTTAAATGCATTTTCAGCCCGAGCTGAGCACGTTTTGTGAGTTTGAATGTATCTTCATAGGAATGAGTTGTGTAGTCAAATTAATGCTCATATGGGCTTCAGGAGGTCATCCTGAACAAAATACATGTTGAAGTGTGTGCATAAGTCCTTTAGTTTAGGCGTGACACTCAATTTGAGTTTTTATTGCTTTAAATGCATTTTCAGCCCGAGCTGAGCACGTTTTGTGAGTTTGAATGTATCTTCATAGGAATGAGTTGTGTGGTCAAATTAATGCTCATTTAGGCTTCAGGTGGTCATCCTGAACAAAATACATGTTGAAGTGTGTGCATAAGTCCTTTGGTTTAGGCGTGACACTCAATTTGAGTTTTTATTGCTTTAAATGCATTTTCAGCCCAAGCTGAGCACGTTTTGTGAGTTTGAATGTATCTTCATAGGAATGAGTTGTGTAGTCAAATTAATGCTCATATGGGCTTCAGGAGGTCATCCTGAACAAAATACATGTTGAAGTGTGTGCATAAGTCCTTTGGTTTAGGCGTGACACTCAATTTGAGTTTTTATTGCTTTAAATGCATTTTCAGCCCGAGCTGAGCACGTTTTGTGAGTTTGAATGTATCTTCATAGGAATGAGTTGTGTGGTCAAATCAATGCTCATTTAGGCTTCAGGTGGTCATCCTGAACAAAATACATGTTGAAGTGTGTGCATAAGTCCTTTGGTTTAGGCGTGACACTCAATTTGAGTTTTTATTGCTTTAAATGCATTTTCAGCCCGAGCTGAGCACATTTTGTGAGTTTGAATGTATCTTCATAGGAATGAGTTCTGTGGTCAAATTAATGCTCATTTAGGCGTCAGGTGGTCATCCTGAACAAAATACATGTTGAAGTGTGTGCATAAGTCCTTTGGTTTGGGCGTGACACTCAATTAATTTTTTATTGCTTTAAATGCATTTTCAGCCCGAGCTGAGCGCGCTTTCTGACTTTGAATGTATCTTCATAGGAATGAGTTGTGTGGTCAAATTAATGCTTATATGCTCTTCAGGAGGTCATCCTGAACAAAATACATGTTGAAGTGTGTGAATAAGTCCTTTGGTTTAGGTGTGACACTCAATTTGAGTTTTATTGCTTTAAATGCATTTTCAGCCCGAGCTGAGCACGTTTTGTGAGTTTGAATGTATCTTCATAGGAATGAGTTGTGTGGTCAAATTAATGCTCATTTTGGCTTCAGGTGGTCATCCTGAACTAAATACACGTTGAAGTGTGTGCATAAGTCCTTTGGTTTAGGCGTGACACTCAATTTGAGTTTTTATTGCTTTAAATGCATTTTCAGCCCGAGCTGAGCGCGCTTTCTGACTTTGAATGTATCTTCATAGGAATGAGTTGTGTAGTCAAACTAATGCTCATATGGGCTTCAGGAGGTCATCCTGAACAAAATACATGTTGAAGTGTGTGCATATGTCCTTTGGTTTAGGTGTGACACTCAATTTGAGTTTTTATTGCTTTAAATGCATTTTCAGCCCGAGCTAAGCACGTTTTGTGAGTTTGAATGTATCTTCATAGGAATGAGTTGTGTGGTCAAATTAATGCTCATTTAGGCTTCAGGTGGTCATCCTGAACAAAATACATGTTGAAGTGTGTGCATAAGTCCTTTGGTTTAGGCGTGACACTCAATTTGAGTTTTTATTGCTTTAAATGCATTTTCAGCCCGAGCTGAGCACGTTTTGTGAGTTTGAATGTATCTTCATAGGAATGAGTTGTGTGGTCAAATTAATGTTCATTTAGGCGTCAGGTGGTCATCCTGAACAAAATACATGTTGAAGTGTGTGCATAAGTCCTTTGGTTTAGGCGTGACACTCAATTTGAGTTTTTATTGCTTTAAATGCATTTTCAGCCCGAGCTGAGCACGTTTTGTGAGTTTGAATGTATCTTCATAGGAATGAGTTGTGTAGTCAAATTAATGCTCATTTAGGCTTCAGGTGGTCATCCTGAACTAAATACATGTTGAAGTGTGTGCATAAGTCCTTTGGTTTAGGCGTGACACTCAATTTGAGTTTTTATTGCTTTAAATGCATTATCAATCCGAGCTGAGCGCGCTTTCTGACTTTGAATGTATCTTCATAGGAATGAGTTGTGTGGTCAAATTATTGCTCATTTAGGCTTCAGGAGGTCATCCTGAACAAAATACATGTTGAAGTGTGTGCATAAGTCCTTTGGTTTAGGCGTGACACTCATTTTGAGTTTTTATTGCTTTAAATGCATTTTCAGCCCGAGCTGAGCACGTTTTGTGAGTTTGAATGTATCTTCATAGAATGAGTTGTGTGGTCAAATTAATGCTCATTTAGGCTTCAGGTTGTCATCCTGAACAAAATACATGTTGAAGTGTGTGCATAAGTCCTTTGGTTTAGGCGTGACACTCAATTTGAGTTTTTATTGCTTTAAATGCATTTTCAGCCCGAGCTGAGCGCGCTTTCTGGCTTTGAATGTATCTTCATAGGAAAGAGTTGTGTGGTCAAATTATTGCTCATTTAGGCTTCAGGAGGTCATCCTGAACAAAATACATGTTGAAGTGTGTGCATAAGTCCTTTGGTTTAGGCGTGACACTCAATTTGAGTTTTTATTGCTTTAAATGCATTTTCAGCCCGAGCTGAGCACGTTTTGTGAGTTTGAATGTATCTTCATAGGAATGAGTTGTGTGGTCAAATTAATGCTCATTTAGGCTTCAGGTGGTCATCCTGAACAAAATACATGTTGAAGTGTGTGCATAAGTCCTTTGGTTTAGGCGTGACACTCAATTTGAGTTTTTATTGCTTTAAATACATTTTCAGCCCAAGCTGAGCACGTTTTGTGAGTTTGAATGTATCTTCATAGGAATGAGTTGTGTGGTCAAATTAATGCTCATTTAGGCGTCAGGTGGTCATCCTGAACAAAATACATGTTGAAGTGTGTGCATAAGTCCTTTGGTTTAGGCGTGACACTCAATTTGAGTTTTTATTGCTTTAAATGCATTTTCAGCCCGAGCTGAGCACGTTTTGTGAGTTTGAATGTATCTTCATAGGAATGAGTTGTGTAGTCAAATTAATGCTCATATGGGCTTCAGGAGGTCATCCTGAACAAAATACATGTTGAAGTGTGTGCATAAGTCCTTTGGTTTAGGCGTGACACTCAATTTGAGTTTTTATTGCTTTAAATGCATTTTCAGCCCGAGCTGAGCACGTTTTGTGAGTTTGAATGTATCTTCATAGGAATGAGTTGTGTGGTCAAATTAATGCTCATTTAGGCTTCAGGTGGTCATCCTGAACAAAATACATGTTGAAGTGTGTGCATAAGTCCTTTGGTTTAGGCGTGACACTCAATTTGAGTTTTTATTGCTTTAAATGCATTTTCAGCCCGAGCTGAGCATGTTTTGAGAGTTTGAATGTATCTTCATAGGAATGAGTTGTGTGGTCAAATTAATGCTCATATGGGCTTCAGGAGGTCATCCTGAACTAAATACATGTTGGAGTGTGTGCATAAGTCCTTTGGTGTAGGCGTGACACTCAATTTGAGTTTTTATTGCTTTAAATGCATTTTCAGCCCGAGCTGAGCACATTTTGTGAGTTTGAATGTATCTTCATAGGAATGAGTTCTGTGGTCAAATTAATGCTCATTTAGGCGTCAGGTGGTCATCCTGAACAAAATACATGTTGAAGTGTGTGCATAAGTCCTTTGGTTTGGGCGTGACACTCAATTAATTTTTTATTGCTTTAAATGCATTTTCAGCCCGAGCTGAGCGCGCTTTCTGACTTTGAATGTATCTTCATAGGAATGAGTTGTGTGGTCAAATTAATGCTTATATGCTCTTCAGGAGGTCATCCTGAACAAAATACATGTTGAAGTGTGTGAATAAGTCCTTTGGTTTAGGTGTGACACTCAATTTGAGTTTTATTGCTTTAAATGCATTTTCAGCCCGAGCTGAGCACGTTTTGTGAGTTTGAATGTATCTTCATAGGAATGAGTTGTGTGGTCAAATTAATGCTCATTTTGGCTTCAGGTGGTCATCCTGAACTAAATACACGTTGAAGTGTGTGCATAAGTCCTTTGGTTTAGGCGTGACACTCAATTTGAGTTTTTATTGCTTTAAATGCATTTTCAGCCCGAGCTGAGCACGTTTTGTGAGTTTGAATGTATCTTCATAGGAATGAGTTGTGTGGTCAAATTAATGTTCATTTAGGCGTCAGGTGGTCATCCTGAACAAAATACATGTTGAAGTGTGTGCATAAGTCCTTTGGTTTAGGCGTGACACTCAATTTGAGTTTTTATTGCTTTAAATGCATTTTCAGCCCGAGCTGAGCACGTTTTGTGAGTTTGAATGTATCTTCATAGGAATGAGTTGTGTAGTCAAATTAATGCTCATTTAGGCTTCAGGTGGTCATCCTGAACTTTATACATGTTGAAGTGTGTGCATAAGTCCTTTGGTTTAGGCGTGACACTCAATTCGAGTTTTTATTGCTTTAAATGCATTATCAATCCGAGCTGAGCGCGCTTTCTGACTTTGAATGTATCTTCATAGGAATGAGTTGTGTGGTCAAATTATTGCTCATTTAGGCTTCAGGAGGTCATCCTGAACAAAATACATGTTGAAGTGTGTGCATAAGTCCTTTGGTTTAGGCGTGACACTCATTTTGAGTTTTTATTGCTTTAAATGCATTTTCAGCCCGAGCTGAGCACGTTTTGTGAGTTTGAATGTATCTTCATAGAATGAGTTGTGTGGTCAAATTAATGCTCATTTAGGCTTCAGGTGGTCATCCTGAACAAAATACATGAAGTGTGTGCATAAGTCCTTTGGTTTAGGCGTGACACTCAATTTGAGTTTTTATTGCTTTAAATGCATTTTCAGCCCGAGCTGAGCGCGCTTTCTGACTTTGAGTGTATCTTCATAGGAAAGAGTTGTGTGGTCAAATTATTGCTCATTTAGGCTTCAGGAGGTCATCCTGAACAAAATACATGTTGAAGTGTGTGCATATGTCCTTTGGTTTAGGTGTGACACTCAATTTGAGTTTTTATTGCTTTAAATGCATTTTCAGCCCGAGCTGAGCGCGCTTTCTGACTTTGAATGTATCTTCATAGGAATGAGTTGTGTAGTCAAACTAATGCTCATATGGGCTTCAGGAGGTCATCCTGAACAAAATACATGTTGAAGTGTGTGCATATGTCCTTTGGTTTAGGTGTGACACTCAATTTGAGTTTTTATTGCTTTAAATGCATTTTCAGCCCGAGCTGAGCACGTTTTGTGAGTTTGAATGTATCTTCATAGGAATGAGTTGTGTGGTCAAATTAATGCTCATTTAGGCGTCAGGTGGTCATCCTGAACAAAATACATGTTGAAGTGTGTGCATAAGTCCTTTGGTTTAGGCGTGACACTCAATTTGAGTTTTTATTGCTTTAAATGCATTTTCAGCCCGAGCTGAGCACGTTTTGTGAGTTTGAATGTATCTTCATAGGAATGAGTTGTGTAGTCAAATTATTGCTCATATGGGCTTCAGGAGGTCATCCTGAACAAAATACATGTTGAAGTGTGTGCATAAGTCCTTTGGTTTAGGCGTGACACTCATTTTGAGTTTTTATTGCTTTAAATGCATTTTCAGCCCGAGCTGAGCACGTTTTGTGAGTTTGAATGTATCTTCATAGAATGAGTTGTGTGGTCAAATTAATGCTCATTTAGGCTTCAGGTGGTCATCCTGAACAAAATACATGAAGTGTGTGCATAAGTCCTTTGGTTTAGGCGTGACACTCAATTTGAGTTTTTATTGCTTTAAATGCATTTTCAGCCCGAGCTGAGCGCGCTTTCTGACTTTGAGTGTATCTTCATAGGAAAGAGTTGTGTGGTCAAATTATTGCTCATTTAGGCTTCAGGAGGTCATCCTGAACAAAATACATGTTGAAGTGTGTGCATATGTCCTTTGGTTTAGGTGTGACACTCAATTTGAGTTTTTATTGCTTTAAATGCATTTTCAGCCCGAGCTGAGCGCGCTTTCTGACTTTGAATGTATCTTCATAGGAATGAGTTGTGTAGTCAAACTAATGCTCATATGGGCTTCAGGAGGTCATCCTGAACAAAATACATGTTGAAGTGTGTGCATATGTCCTTTGGTTTAGGTGTGACACTCAATTTGAGTTTTTATTGCTTTAAATGCATTTTCAGCCCGAGCTGAGCACGTTTTGTGAGTTTGAATGTATCTTCATAGGAATGAGTTGTGTGGTCAAATTAATGCTCATTTAGGCGTCAGGTGGTCATCCTGAACAAAATACATGTTGAAGTGTGTGCATAAGTCCTTTGGTTTAGGCGTGACACTCAATTTGAGTTTTTATTGCTTTAAATGCATTTTCAGCCCGAGCTGAGCACGTTTTGTGAGTTTGAATGTATCTTCATAGGAATGAGTTGTGTAGTCAAATTAATGCTCATATGGGCTTCAGGAGGTCATCCTGAACAAAATACATGTTGAAGTGTGTGCATAAGTCCTTTGGTTTAGGCGTGACACTCAATTTGAGTTTTTATTGCTTTAAATGCATTTTCAGCCCGAGCTGAGCACGTTTTGTGAGTTTGAATGTATCTTCATAGGAATGAGTTGTGTGGTCAAATTAATGCTCATTTAGGCTTCAGGTGGTCATCCTGAACAAAATACATGTTGAAGTGTGTGCATAAGTCCTTTGGTTTAGGCGTGACACTCAATTTGAGTTTTTATTGCTTTAAATGCATTTTCAGCCCGAGCTGAGCACATTTTGTGAGTTTGAATGTATCTTCATAGGAATGAGTTCTGTGGTCAAATTAATGCTCATTTAGGCGTCAGGTGGTCATCCTGAACAAAATACATGTTGAAGTGTGTGCATAAGTCCTTTGGTTTGGGCGTGACACTCAATTAATTTTTTATTGCTTTAAATGCATTTTCAGCCCGAGTTGAGCGCGCTTTCTGACTTTGAATGTATCTTCATAGGAATGAGTTGTGTGGTCAAATTAATGCTTATATGCTCTTCAGGAGGTCATCCTGAACAAAATACATGTTGAAGTGTGTGAATAAGTCCTTTGGTTTAGGTGTGACACTCAATTTGAGTTTTATTGCTTTAAATGCATTTTCAGCCCGAGCTGAGCACGTTTTGTGAGTTTGAATGTATCTTCATAGGAATGAGTTGTGTGGTCAAATTAATGCTCATTTTGGCTTCAGGTGGTCATCCTGAACTAAATACACGTTGAAGTGTGTGCATAAGTCCTTTGGTTTAGGCGTGACACTCAATTTGAGTTTTTATTGCTTTAAATGCATTTTCAGCCCGAGCTGAGCACGTTTTGTGAGTTTGAATGTATCTTTATAGGAATGAGTTGTGTGGTCAAATTAATGCTCATTTAGGCGTCAGGTGGTCATCCTGAACAAAATACATGTTGAAGTGTGTGCATAAGTCCTTTGGTTTAGGCGTGACACTCAATTTGAGTTTTTATTGCTTTAAATGCATTTTCAGCCCGAGCTGAGCACGTTTTGTGAGTTTGAATGTATCTTCATAGGAATGAGTTGTGTGGTCAAATTAATGCTCATTTAGGCTTCAGGTGGTCATCCTGAACAAAATACATGTTGAAGTGTGTGAATAAGTCCTTTGGTTTGGGCGTGACACTCAATTAATTTTTTATTGCTTTAAATGCATTTTCAGCCCGAGCTGAGCGCGCTTTCTGACTTTGAATGTATCTTCATAGGAATGAGTTGTGTAGTCAAACTAATGCTCATATGGGCTTCAGGAGGTCATCCTGAACAAAATACATGTTGAAGTGTGTGCATATGTCCTTTGGTTTAGGTGTGACACTCAATTTGAGTTTTTATTGCTTTAAATGCATTTTCAGCCCGAGCTGAGCACGTTTTGTGAGTTTGAATGTATCTTTATAGGAATGAGTTGTGTGGTCAAATTAATGCTCATTTAGGCGTCAGGTGGTCATCCTGAACAAAATACATGTTGAAGTGTGTGCATAAGTCCTTTGGTTTAGGCGTGACACTCAATTTGAGTTTTTATTGCTTTAAATGCATTTTCAGCCCGAGCTGAGCACGTTTTGTGAGTTTGAATGTATCTTCATAGGAATGAGTTGTGTAGTCAAATTAATGCTCATATGGGCTTCAGGAGGTCATCCTGAACAAAATACATGTTGAAGTGTGTGCATAAGTCCTTTGGTTTAGGCGTGACACTCAATTTGAGTTTTTATTGCATTAAATGCATTTTCAGCCCGAGCTGAGCACGTTTTGTGAGTTTGAATGTATCTTCATAGGAATGAGTTGTGTGGTCAAATTAATGTTCATTTAGGCGTCAGGTGGTCATCCTGAACAAAATACATGTTGAAGTGTGTGCATAAGTCCTTTGGTTTAGGCGTGACACTCAATTTGAGTTTTTATTGCTTTAAATGCATTTTCAGCCCGAGCTGAGCACGTTTTGTGAGTTTGAATGTATCTTCATAGGAATGAGTTGTGTAGTCAAATTAATGCTCATTTAGGCTTCAGGTGGTCATCCTGAACTAAATACATGTTGAAGTGTGTGCATAAGTCCTTTGGTTTAGGCGTGACACTCAATTTGAGTTTTTATTGATTTAAATGCATTATCAATCCGAGCTGAGCGCGCTTTCTGACTTTGAATGTATCTTCATAGGAATGAGTTGTGTGGTCAAATTATTGCTCATTTAGGCTTCAGGAGGTCATCCTGAACAAAATACATGTTGAAGTGTGTGCATAAGTCCTTTGGTTTAGGCGTGACACTCATTTTGAGTTTTTATTGCTTTAAATGCATTTTCAGCCCGAGCTGAGCACGTTTTGTGAGTTTGAATGTATCTTCATAGAATGAGTTGTGTGGTCAAATTAATGCTCATTTAGGCTTCAGGTGGTCATCCTGAACAAAATACATGTTGAAGTGTGTGCATAAGTCCTTTGGTTTAGGCGTGACACTCAATTTGAGTTTTTATTGCTTTAAATGCATTTTCAGCCCGAGCTGAGCGCGCTTTCTGACTTTGAATGTATCTTCATAGGAAAGAGTTGTGTGGTCAAATTATTGCTCATTTAGGCTTCAGGAGGTCATCCTGAACAAAATACATGTTGAAGTGTGTGCATAAGTCCTTTGGTTTAGGCGTGACACTCAATTTGAGTTTTTATTGCTTTAAATGCATTTTCAGCCCGAGCTGAGCACGTTTTGTGAGTTTGAATGTATCTTCATAGGAATGAGTTGTGTGGTCAAATTAATGCTCATTTAGGCTTCAGGTGGTCATCCTGAACAAAATACATGTTGAAGTGTGTGCATAAGTCCTTTGGTTTAGGCGTGACACTCAATTTGAGTTTTTATTGCTTTAAATACATTTTCAGCCCAAGCTGAGCACGTTTTGTGAGTTTGAATGTATCTTCATAGGAATGAGTTGTGTGGTCAAATTAATGCTCATTTAGGCGTCAGGTGGTCATCCTGAACAAAATACATGTTGAAGTGTGTGCATAAGTCCTTTGGTTTAGGCGTGACACTCAATTTGAGTTTTTATTGCTTTAAATGCATTTTCAGCCCGAGCTGAGCACGTTTTGTGAGTTTGAATGTATCTTCATAGGAATGAGTTGTGTAGTCAAATTAATGCTCATATGGGCTTCAGGAGGTCATCCTGAACAAAATACATGTTGAAGTGTGTGCATAAGTCCTTTGGTTTAGGCGTGACACTCAATTTGAGTTTTTATTGCTTTAAATGCATTTTCAGCCCGAGCTGAGCACGTTTTGTGAGTTTGAATGTATCTTCATAGGAATGAGTTGTGTGGTCAAATTAATGCTCATTTAGGCTTCAGGTGGTCATCCTGAACAAAATACATGTTGAAGTGTGTGCATAAGTCCTTTGGTTTAGGCGTGACACTCAATTTGAGTTTTTATTGCTTTAAATGCATTTTCAGCCCGAGCTGAGCATGTTTTGAGAGTTTGAATGTATCTTCATAGGAATGAGTTGTGTGGTCAAATTAATGCTCATATGGGCTTCAGGAGGTCATCCTGAACTAAATACATGTTGGAGTGTGTGCATAAGTCCTTTGGTGTAGGCGTGACACTCAATTTGAGTTTTTATTGCTTTAAATGCATTTTCAGCCCGAGCTGAGCACATTTTGTGAGTTTGAATGTATCTTCATAGGAATGAGTTCTGTGGTCAAATTAATGCTCATTTAGGCGTCAGGTGGTCATCCTGAACAAAATACATGTTGAAGTGTGTGCATAAGTCCTTTGGTTTGGGCGTGACACTCAATTAATTTTTTATTGCTTTAAATGCATTTTCAGCCCGAGCTGAGCGCGCTTTCTGACTTTGAATGTATCTTCATAGGAATGAGTTGTGTGGTCAAATTAATGCTTATATGCTCTTCAGGAGGTCATCCTGAACAAAATACATGTTGAAGTGTGTGAATAAGTCCTTTGGTTTAGGTGTGACACTCAATTTGAGTTTTATTGCTTTAAATGCATTTTCAGCCCGAGCTGAGCACGTTTTGTGAGTTTGAATGTATCTTCATAGGAATGAGTTGTGTGGTCAAATTAATGCTCATTTTGGCTTCAGGTGGTCATCCTGAACTAAATACACGTTGAAGTGTGTGCATAAGTCCTTTGGTTTAGGCGTGACACTCAATTTGAGTTTTTATTGCTTTAAATGCATTTTCAGCCCGAGCTGAGCACGTTTTGTGAGTTTGAATGTATCTTCATAGGAATGAGTTGTGTGGTCAAATTAATGTTCATTTAGGCGTCAGGTGGTCATCCTGAACAAAATACATGTTGAAGTGTGTGCATAAGTCCTTTGGTTTAGGCGTGACACTCAATTTGAGTTTTTATTGCTTTAAATGCATTTTCAGCCCGAGCTGAGCACGTTTTGTGAGTTTGAATGTATCTTCATAGGAATGAGTTGTGTAGTCGAATTAATGCTCATTTAGGCTTCAGGTGGTCATCCTGAACTAAATACATGTTGAAGTGTGTGCATAAGTCCTTTGGTTTAGGCGTGACACTCAATTCGAGTTTTTATTGCTTTAAATGCATTATCAATCCGAGCTGAGCGCGCTTTCTGACTTTGAATGTATCTTCATAGGAATGAGTTGTGTGGTCAAATTATTGCTCATTTAGGCTTCAGGAGGTCATCCTGAACAAAATACATGTTGAAGTGTGTGCATAAGTCCTTTGGTTTAGGCGTGACACTCATTTTGAGTTTTTATTGCTTTAAATGCATTTTCAGCCCGAGCTGAGCACGTTTTGTGAGTTTGAATGTATCTTCATAGAATGAGTTGTGTGGTCAAATTAATGCTCATTTAGGCTTCAGGTGGTCATCCTGAACAAAATACATGAAGTGTGTGCATAAGTCCTTTGGTTTAGGCGTGACACTCAATTTGAGTTTTTATTGCTTTAAATGCATTTTCAGCCCGAGCTGAGCGCGCTTTCTGACTTTGAGTGTATCTTCATAGGAAAGAGTTGTGTGGTCAAATTATTGCTCATTTAGGCTTCAGGAGGTCATCCTGAACAAAATACATGTTGAAGTGTGTGCATATGTCCTTTGGTTTAGGTGTGACACTCAATTTGAGTTTTTATTGCTTTAAATGCATTTTCAGCCCGAGCTGAGCGCGCTTTCTGACTTTGAATGTATCTTCATAGGAATGAGTTGTGTAGTCAAACTAATGCTCATATGGGCTTCAGGAGGTCATCCTGAACAAAATACATGTTGAAGTGTGTGCATATGTCCTTTGGTTTAGGTGTGACACTCAATTTGAGTTTTTATTGCTTTAAATGCATTTTCAGCCCGAGCTGAGCACGTTTTGTGAGTTTGAATGTATCTTCATAGGAATGAGTTGTGTGGTCAAATTAATGCTCATTTAGGCGTCAGGTGGTCATCCTGAACAAAATACATGTTGAAGTGTGTGCATAAGTCCTTTGGTTTAGGCGTGACACTCAATTTGAGTTTTTATTGCTTTAAATGCATTTTCAGCCCGAGCTGAGCACGTTTTGTGAGTTTGAATGTATCTTCATAGGAATGAGTTGTGTAGTCAAATTAATGCTCATATGGGCTTCAGGAGGTCATCCTGAACAAAATACATGTTGAAGTGTGTGCATAAGTCCTTTGGTTTAGGCGTGACACTCAATTTGAGTTTTTATTGCTTTAAATGCATTTTCAGCCCGAGCTGAGCACGTTTTGTGAGTTTGAATGTATCTTCATAGGAATGAGTTGTGTGGTCAAATTAATGCTCATTTAGGCTTCAGGTGGTCATCCTGAACAAAATACATGTTGAAGTGTGTGCATAAGTCCTTTGGTTTAGGCGTGACACTCAATTAGAGTTTTTATTGCTTTAAATGCATTTTCAGCCCGAGCTGAGCACATTTTGTGAGTTTGAATGTATCTTCATAGGAATGAGTTCTGTGGTGAAATTAATGCTCATTTAGGCGTCAGGTGGTCATCCTGAACAAAATACATGTTGAAGTGTGTGCATAAGTCCTTTGGTTTGGGCGTGACACTCAATTAATTTTTTATTGCTTTAAATGCATTTTCAGCCCGAGTTGAGCGCGCTTTCTGACTTTGAATGTATCTTCATAGGAATGAGTTGTGTGGTCAAATTAATGCTTATATGCTCTTCAGGAGGTCATCCTGAACAAAATACATGTTGAAGTGTGTGAATAAGTCCTTTGGTTTAGGTGTGACACTCAATTTGAGTTTTATTGCTTTAAATGCATTTTCAGCCCGAGCTGAGCACGTTTTGTGAGTTTGAATGTATCTTCATAGGAATGAGTTGTGTGGTCAAATTAATGCTCATTTTGGCTTCAGGTGGTCATCCTGAACTAAATACACGTTGAAGTGTGTGCATAAGTCCTTTGGTTTAGGCGTGACACTCAATTTGAGTTTTTATTGCTTTAAATGCATTTTCAGCCCGAGCTGAGCACGTTTTGTGAGTTTGAATGTATCTTTATAGGAATGAGTTGTGTGGTCAAATTAATGCTCATTTAGGCGTCAGGTGGTCATCCTGAACAAAATACATGTTGAAGTGTGTGCATAAGTCCTTTGGTTTAGGCGTGACACTCAATTTGAGTTTTTATTGCTTTAAATGCATTTTCAGCCCGAGCTGAGCACGTTTTGTGAGTTTGAATGTATCTTCATAGGAATGAGTTGTGTGGTCAAATTAATGCTCATTTAGGCTTCAGGTGGTCATCCTGAACAAAATACATGTTGAAGTGTGTGCATAAGTCCTTTGGTTTGGGCGTGACACTCAATTAATTTTTTATTGCTTTAAATGCATTTTCAGCCCGAGCTGAGCGCGCTTTCTGACTTTGAATGTATCTTCATAGGAATGAGTTGTGTAGTCAAACTAATGCTCATATGGGCTTCAGGAGGTCATCCTGAACAAAATACATGTTGAAGTGTGTGCATATGTCCTTTGGTTTAGGTGTGACACTCAATTTGAGTTTTTATTGCTTTAAATGCATTTTCAGCCCGAGCTGAGCACGTTTTGTGAGTTTGAATGTATCTTTATAGGAATGAGTTGTGTGGTCAAATTAATGCTCATTTAGGCGTCAGGTGGTCATCCTGAACAAAATACATGTTGAAGTGTGTGCATAAGTCCTTTGGTTTAGGCGTGACACTCAATTTGAGTTTTTATTGCTTTAAATGCATTTTCAGCCCGAGCTGAGCACGTTTTGTGAGTTTGAATGTATCTTCATAGGAATGAGTTGTGTAGTCAAATTAATGCTCATATGGGCTTCAGGAGGTCATCCTGAACAAAATACATGTTGAAGTGTGTGCATAAGTCCTTTGGTTTAGGCGTGACACACAATTTGAGTTTTTATTGCTTTAAATGCATTTTCAGCCCGAGCTGAGCACGTTTTGTGAGTTTGAATGTATCTTCATAGGAATGAGTTGTGTGGTCAAATTAATGCTCATTTAGGCTTCAGGTGGTCATCCTGAACAAAATACATGTTGAAGTGTGTGCATAAGTCCTTTGGTTTAGGCATGACACTCAATTTGAGTTTTTATTGCTTTAAATGCATTTTCAGCCCAAGCTGAGCACGTTTTGTGAGTTTGAATGTATCTTCATAGGAATGAGTTGTGTGGTCAAATTAATGCTCATTTAGGCGTCAGGTGGTCATCCTGAACAAAATACATGTTGAAGTGTGTGCATAAGTCCTTTGGTTTAGGCGTGACACTCAATTTGAGTTTTTATTGCTTTAAATGCATTTTCAGCCCGAGCTGAGCACGTTTTGTGAGTTTGAATGTATCTTCATAGGAATGAGTTGTGTAGTCAAATTAATGCTCATATGGGCTTCAGGAGGTCATCCTGAACAAAATACATGTTGAAGTGTGTGCATAAGTCCTTTGGTTTAGGCGTGACACTCAATTTGAGTTTTTATTGCTTTAAATGCATTTTCAGCCCGAGCTGAGCACGTTTTGTGAGTTTGAATGTATCTTCATAGGAATGAGTTGTGTGGTCAAATTAATGCTCATTTAGGCTTCAGGTGGTCATCCTGAACAAAATACATGTTGAAGTGTGTGCATAAGTCCTTTGGTTTAGGCGTGACACTCAATTTGAGTTTTTATTGCTTTAAATGCATTTTCAGCCCGAGCTGAGCACATTTTGTGAGTTTGAATGTATCTTCATAGGAATAAGTTCTGTGGTCAAATTAATGCTCATTTAGGCGTCAGGTGGTCATCCTGAACAAAATACATGTTGAAGTGTGTGCATAAGTCCTTTGGTTTGGGCGTGACACTCAATTAATTTTTTATTGCTTTAAATGCATTTTCAGCCCGAGCTGAGCGCGCTTTCTGACTTTGAATGTATCTTCATAGGAATGAGTTGTGTGGTCAAATTAATGCTTATATGCTCTTCAGGAGGTCATCCTGAACAAAATACATGTTGAAGTGTGTGCATAAGTCCTTTGGTTTAGGCGTGACACTCAATTTGAGTTTTTATTGCTTTAAATGCATTTTCAGCCCGAGCTGAGCACGTTTTGTGAGTTTGAATGTATCTTCATAGGAATGAGTTGTGTGGTCAAATTAATGCTCATTTAGGCTTCAGGTGGTCATCCTGAACAAAATACATGTTGAAGTGTGTGCATAAGTCCTTTGGTTTAGGCGTGACACTCAATTTGAGTTTTTATTGCTTTAAATGCATTTTCAGCCCGAGCTGAGCACATTTTGTGAGTTTGAATGTATCTTCATAGGAATAAGTTCTGTGGTCAAATTAATGCTCATTTAGGCGTCAGGTGGTCATCCTGAACAAAATACATGTTGAAGTGTGTGCCTAAGTCCTTTGGTTTGGGCGTGACACTCAATTAATTTTTTATTGCTTTAAATGCATTTTCAGCCCGAGCTGAGCGCGCTTTCTGACTTTGAATGTATCTTCATAGGAATGAGTTGTGTGGTCAAATTAATGCTTATATGCTCTTCAGGAGGTCATCCTGAACAAAATACATGTTGAAGTGTGTGAATAAGTCCTTTGGTTTAGGTGTGACACTCAATTTGAGTTTTATTGCTTTAAATGCATTTTCAGCCCGAGCTGAGCACGTTTTGTGAGTTTGAATGTATCTTCATAGGAATGAGTTGTGTGGTCAAATTAATGCTCATTTTGGCTTCAGGTGGTCATCCTGAACTAAATACACGTTGAAGTGTGTGCATAAGTCCTTTGGTTTAGGCGTGACACTCAATTTGAGTTTTTATTGCTTTAAATGCATTTTCAGCCCGAGCTGAGCGCGCTTTCTGACTTTGAATGTATCTTCATAGGAATGAGTTGTGTAGTCAAACTAATGCTCATATGGGCTTCAGGAGGTCATCCTGAACAAAATACATGTTGAAGTGTGTGCATATGTCCTTTGGTTTAGGTGTGACACTCAATTTGAGTTTTTATTGCTTTAAATGCATTTTTAGCCCGAGCTGAGCGCGCTTTCTGACTTTGAATGTATCTTCATAGGAATGAGTTGTGTAGTCAAACTAATGCTCATATAGGCTTCAGGAGGTCATCCTGAACAAAATACATGTTGAAGTGTGTGCATATGTCCTTTGGTTTAGGTGTGACACTCAATTTGAGTTTTTATTGCTTTAAATGCATTTTCAGCCCGAGCTGAGCACGTTTTGTGAGTTTGAATGTATCTTCATAGGAATGAGTTGTGTGGTCAAATTAATGCTCATTTAGGCGTCAGGTGGTCATCCTGAACAAAATACATGTTGAAGTGTGTGCATAAGTCCTTTGGTTTAGGCGTGACACTCAATTTGAGTTTTTATTGCTTTAAATGCATTTTCAGCCCGAGCTGAGCACGTTTTGTGAGTTTGAATGTATCTTCATAGGAATGAGTTGTGTAGTCAAATTAATGCTCATATGGGCTTCAGGAGGTCATCCTGAACAAAATACATGTTGAAGTGTGTGCATAAGTCCTTTAGTTTAGGCGTGACACTCAATTTGAGTTTTTATTGCTTTAAATGCATTTTCAGCCCGAGCTTAGCACGTTTTGTGAGTTTGAATGTATCTTCATAGGAATGAGTTGTGTGGTCAAATTAATGCTCATTTAGGCTTCAGGTGGTCATCCTGAACAAAATACATGTTGAAGTGTGTGCATAAGTCCTTTGGTTTAGGCGTGACACTCAATTTGAGTTTTTATTGCTTTAAATGCATTTTCAGCCCAAGCTGAGCACGTTTTGTGAGTTTGAATGTATCTTCATAGGAATGAGTTGTGTAGTCAAATTAATGCTCATATGGGCTTCAGGAGGTCATCCTGAACAAAATACATGTTGAAGTGTGTGCATAAGTCCTTTGGTTTAGGCGTGACACTCAATTTGAGTTTTTATTGCTTTAAATGCATTTTCAGCCCGAGCTGAGCACGTTTTGTGAGTTTGAATGTATCTTCATAGGAATGAGTTGTGTGGTCAAATTAATGCTCATTTAGGCTTCAGGTGGTCATCCTGAACAAAATACATGTTGAAGTGTGTGCATAAGTCCTTTGGTTTAGGCCTGACACTCAATTTGAGTTTTTATTGCTTTAAATGCATTTTCAGCCCGAGCTGAGCACATTTTGTGAGTTTGAATGTATCTTCATAGGAATGAGTTCTGTGGTCAAATTAATGCTCATTTAGGCGTCAGGTGGTCATCCTGAACAAAATACATGTTGAAGTGTGTGCATAAGTCCTTTGGTTTGGGCGTGACACTCAATTAATTTTTTATTGCTTTAAATGCATTTTCAGCCCGAGCTGAGCGCGCTTTCTGACTTTGAATGTATCTTCATAGGAATGAGTTGTGTGGTCAAATTAATGCTTATATGCTCTTCAGGAGGTCATCCTGAACAAAATACATGTTGAAGTGTGTGAATAAGTCCTTTGGTTTAGGTGTGACACTCAATTTGAGTTTTATTGCTTTAAATGCATTTTCAGCCCGAGCTGAGCACGTTTTGTGAGTTTGAATGTATCTTCATAGGAATGAGTTGTGTGGTCAAATTAATGCTCATTTTGGCTTCAGGTGGTCATCCTGAACTAAATACACGTTGAAGTGTGTGCAGGCGGCCCGGTAGTCCAGTGGTTAGCACGTTGGCTTCACAGTGCAGAGGTACCGGGTTCGATTCCAGCTCCGGCCTCCCTGTGTGGAGTTTGCATGTTCTCCCCGGGCCTGCGTGGGTTTTCTCCGGGTGCTCCGGTTTCCTCCCACATTCCAAAAACATGCATAGCAGGTTGATTGGACGCTCTAAATTGTCCCTAGGTGTGAGTGTGGGCTTGGATGGTTGTTCGTCTCTGTGTGCCCTGCGATTGGCTGGCAACTGATTCAGGGTGTCCCCCGCCTACTGCCCGAAGACGGCTGGGATAGGCTCCAGCACCCCCCGCGACCCTAGTGAGGGTCAAGCGGTTCGGAAAATGGATGGATGGATGGAAGTGTGTGCATAAGTCCTTTGGTTTAGGCGTGACACTCAATTTGAGTTTTTATTGCTTTAAATGCATTTTCAGCCCGAGCTGAGCGCGCTTTCTGACTTTGAATGTATCTTCATAGGAATGAGTTGTGTAGTCAAACTAATGCTCATATGGGCTTCAGGAGGTCATCCTGAACAAAATACATGTTGAAGTGTGTGCATATGTCCTTTGGTTTAGGTGTGACACTCAATTTGAGTTTTTATTGCTTTAAATGCATTTTCAGCCCGAGCTGAGCATGTTTTGTGAGTTTGAATGTATCTTCATAGGAATGAGTTGTGTGGTCAAATTAATGCTCATTTAGGCTTCAGGTGGTCATCCTGAACAAAATACATGTTGAAGTGTGTGCATAAGTCCTTTGGTTTAGGCGTGACACTCAATTTGAGTTTTTATTGCTTTAAATGCATTTTCAGCCCGAGCTGAGCACGTTTTGTGAGTTTGAATGTATCTTCATAGGAATGAGTTGTGTGGTCAAATTAATGTTCATTTAGGCGTCAGGTGGTCATCCTGAACAAAATACATGTTGAAGTGTGTGCATAAGTCCTTTGGTTTAGGCGTGACACTCATTTTGAGTTTTTATTGCTTTAAATGCATTTTCAGCCCGAGCTGAGCACGTTTTGTGAGTTTGAATGTATCTTCATAGGAATGAGTTGTGTAGTCAAATTAATGCTCATTTAGGCTTCAGGTGGTCATCCTGAACTAAATACATGTTGAAGTGTGTGCATAAGTCCTTTGGTTTAGGCGTGACACTCAATTTGAGTTTTTATTGCTTTAAATGCATTATCAATCCGAGCTGAGCGCGCTTTCTGACTTTGAATGTATCTTCATAGGAATGAGTTGTGTGGTCAAATTATTGCTCATTTAGGCTTCAGGAGGTCATCCTGAACAAAATACATGTTGAAGTGTGTGCATAAGTCCTTTGGTTTAGGCGTGACACTCATTTTGAGTTTTTATTGCTTTAAATGCATTTTCAGCCCGAGCTGAGCACGTTTTGTGAGTTTGAATGTATCTTCATAGGAATGAGTTCTGTGGTCAAATTAATGCTCATTTAGGCGTCAGGTGGTCATCCTGAACAAAATACATGTTGAAGTGTGTGCATAAGTCCTTTGGTTTGGGCGTGACACTCAATTAATTTTTTATTGCTTTAAATGCATTTTCAGCCCGAGCTGAGCGCGCTTTCTGACTTTGAATGTATCTTCATAGGAATGAGTTGTGTGGTCAAATTAATGCTTATATGCTCTTCAGGAGGTCATCCTGAACAAAATACATGTTGAAGTGTGTGAATAAGTCCTTTGGTTTAGGTGTGACACTCAATTTGAGTTTTATTGCTTTAAATGCATTTTCAGCCGGAGCTGAGCACGTTTTGTGAGTTTGAATGTATCTTCATAGGAATGAGTTGTGTGGTCAAATTAATGCTCATTTTGGCTTCAGGTGGTCATCCTGAACTAAATACACGTTGAAGTGTGTGCATAAGTCCTTTGGTTTAGGCGTGACACTCAATTTGAGTTTTTATTGCTTTAAATGCATTTTCAGCCCGAGCTGAGCGCGCTTTCTGACTTTGAATGTATCTTCATAGGAATGAGTTGTGTAGTCAAACTAATGCTCATATGGGCTTCAGGAGGTCATCCTGAACAAAATACATGTTGAAGTGTGTGCATATGTCCTTTGGTTTAGGTGTGACACTCAATTTGAGTTTTTATTGCTTTAAATGCATTTTCAGCCCGAGCTGAGCATGTTTTGTGAGTTTGAATGTATCTTCATAGGAATGAGTTGTGTGGTCAAATTAATGCTCATTTAGGCTTCAGGTGGTCATCCTGAACAAAATACATGTTGAAGTGTGTGCATAAGTCCTTTGGTTTAGGCGTGACACTCAATTTGAGTTTTTATTGCTTTAAATGCATTTTCAGCCCGAGCTGAGCACGTTTTGTGAGTTTGAATGTATCTTCATAGGAATGAGTTGTGTGGTCAAATTAATGTTCATTTAGGCGTCAGGTGGTCATCCTGAACAAAATACATGTTGAAGTGTGTGCATAAGTCCTTTGGTTTAGGCGTGACACTCAATTTGAGTTTTTATTGCTTTAAATGCATTTTCAGCCCGAGCTGAGCACGTTTTGTGAGTTTGAATGTATCTTCATAGGAATGAGTTGTGTAGTCAAATTAATGCTCATTTAGGCTTCAGGTGGTCATCCTGAACTAAATACATGTTGAAGTGTGTGCATAAGTCCTTTGGTTTAGGCGTGACACTCAATTTGAGTTTTTATTGCTTTAAATGCATTTTCAGCCCGAGCTGAGCACGTTTTGTGAGTTTGAATGTATCTTCATAGGAATGAGTTGTGTAGTCAAATTAATGCTCATATGGGCTTCAGGAGGTCATCCTGAACAAAATACATGTTGAAGTGTGTGCATAAGTCCTTTGGTTTAGGCGTGACACTCAATTTGAGTTTTTATTGCTTTAAATGCATTTTCAGCCCGAGCTGAGCACGTTTTGTGAGTTTGAATGTATCTTCATAGGAATGAGTTGTGTGGTCAAATTAATGCTCATTTAGGCTTCAGGTGGTCATCCTGAACAAAATACATGTTGAAGTGTGTGCATAAGTCCTTTGGTTTAGGCGTGACACTCAATTAGAGTTTTTATTGCTTTAAATGCATTTTCAGCCCGAGCTGAGCACATTTTGTGAGTTTGAATGTATCTTCATAGGAATGAGTTCTGTGGTGAAATTAATGCTCATTTAGGCGTCAGGTGGTCATCCTGAACAAAATACATGTTGAAGTGTGTGCATAAGTCCTTTGGTTTGGGCGTGACACTCAATTAATTTTTTATTGCTTTAAATGCATTTTCAGCCCGAGTTGAGCGCGCTTTCTGACTTTGAATGTATCTTCATAGGAATGAGTTGTGTGGTCAAATTAATGCTTATATGCTCTTCAGGAGGTCATCCTGAACAAAATACATGTTGAAGTGTGTGAATAAGTCCTTTGGTTTAGGTGTGACACTCAATTTGAGTTTTATTGCTTTAAATGCATTTTCAGCCCGAGCTGAGCACGTTTTGTGAGTTTGAATGTATCTTCATAGGAATGAGTTGTGTGGTCAAATTAATGCTCATTTTGGCTTCAGGTGGTCATCCTGAACTAAATACACGTTGAAGTGTGTGCATAAGTCCTTTGGTTTAGGCGTGACACTCAATTTGAGTTTTTATTGCTTTAAATGCATTTTCAGCCCGAGCTGAGCACGTTTTGTGAGTTTGAATGTATCTTTATAGGAATGAGTTGTGTGGTCAAATTAATGCTCATTTAGGCGTCAGGTGGTCATCCTGAACAAAATACATGTTGAAGTGTGTGCATAAGTCCTTTGGTTTAGGCGTGACACTCAATTTGAGTTTTTATTGCTTTAAATGCATTTTCAGCCCGAGCTGAGCACGTTTTGTGAGTTTGAATGTATCTTCATAGGAATGAGTTGTGTGGTCAAATTAATGCTCATTTAGGCTTCAGGTGGTCATCCTGAACAAAATACATGTTGAAGTGTGTGCATAAGTCCTTTGGTTTGGGCGTGACACTCAATTAATTTTTTATTGCTTTAAATGCATTTTCAGCCCGAGCTGAGCGCGCTTTCTGACTTTGAATGTATCTTCATAGGAATGAGTTGTGTAGTCAAACTAATGCTCATATGGGCTTCAGGAGGTCATCCTGAACAAAATACATGTTGAAGTGTGTGCATATGTCCTTTGGTTTAGGTGTGACACTCAATTTGAGTTTTTATTGCTTTAAATGCATTTTCAGCCCGAGCTGAGCACGTTTTGTGAGTTTGAATGTATCTTTATAGGAATGAGTTGTGTGGTCAAATTAATGCTCATTTAGGCGTCAGGTGGTCATCCTGAACAAAATACATGTTGAAGTGTGTGCATAAGTCCTTTGGTTTAGGCGTGACACTCAATTTGAGTTTTTATTGCTTTAAATGCATTTTCAGCCCGAGCTGAGCACGTTTTGTGAGTTTGAATGTATCTTCATAGGAATGAGTTGTGTAGTCAAATTAATGCTCATATGGGCTTCAGGAGGTCATCCTGAACAAAATACATGTTGAAGTGTGTGCATAAGTCCTTTGGTTTAGGCGTGACACACAATTTGAGTTTTTATTGCTTTAAATGCATTTTCAGCCCGAGCTGAGCACGTTTTGTGAGTTTGAATGTATCTTCATAGGAATGAGTTGTGTGGTCAAATTAATGCTCATTTAGGCTTCAGGTGGTCATCCTGAACAAAATACATGTTGAAGTGTGTGCATAAGTCCTTTGGTTTAGGCATGACACTCAATTTGAGTTTTTATTGCTTTAAATGCATTTTCAGCCCAAGCTGAGCACGTTTTGTGAGTTTGAATGTATCTTCATAGGAATGAGTTGTGTGGTCAAATTAATGCTCATTTAGGCGTCAGGTGGTCATCCTGAACAAAATACATGTTGAAGTGTGTGCATAAGTCCTTTGGTTTAGGCGTGACACTCAATTTGAGTTTTTATTGCTTTAAATGCATTTTCAGCCCGAGCTGAGCACGTTTTGTGAGTTTGAATGTATCTTCATAGGAATGAGTTGTGTAGTCAAATTAATGCTCATATGGGCTTCAGGAGGTCATCCTGAACAAAATACATGTTGAAGTGTGTGCATAAGTCCTTTGGTTTAGGCGTGACACTCAATTTGAGTTTTTATTGCTTTAAATGCATTTTCAGCCCGAGCTGAGCACGTTTTGTGAGTTTGAATGTATCTTCATAGGAATGAGTTGTGTGGTCAAATTAATGCTCATTTAGGCTTCAGGTGGTCATCCTGAACAAAATACATGTTGAAGTGTGTGCATAAGTCCTTTGGTTTAGGCGTGACACTCAATTTGAGTTTTTATTGCTTTAAATGCATTTTCAGCCCGAGCTGAGCACATTTTGTGAGTTTGAATGTATCTTCATAGGAATAAGTTCTGTGGTCAAATTAATGCTCATTTAGGCGTCAGGTGGTCATCCTGAACAAAATACATGTTGAAGTGTGTGCATAAGTCCTTTGGTTTGGGCGTGACACTCAATTAATTTTTTATTGCTTTAAATGCATTTTCAGCCCGAGCTGAGCGCGCTTTCTGACTTTGAATGTATCTTCATAGGAATGAGTTGTGTGGTCAAATTAATGCTTATATGCTCTTCAGGAGGTCATCCTGAACAAAATACATGTTGAAGTGTGTGCATAAGTCCTTTGGTTTAGGCGTGACACTCAATTTGAGTTTTTATTGCTTTAAATGCATTTTCAGCCCGAGCTGAGCACGTTTTGTGAGTTTGAATGTATCTTCATAGGAATGAGTTGTGTGGTCAAATTAATGCTCATTTAGGCTTCAGGTGGTCATCCTGAACAAAATACATGTTGAAGTGTGTGCATAAGTCCTTTGGTTTGGGCGTGACACTCAATTAATTTTTTATTGCTTTAAATGCATTTTCAGCCCGAGCTGAGCGCGCTTTCTGACTTTGAATGTATCTTCATAGGAATGAGTTGTGTGGTCAAATTAATGCTTATATGCTCTTCAGGAGGTCATCCTGAACAAAATACATGTTGAAGTGTGTGAATAAGTCCTTTGGTTTAGGTGTGACACTCAATTTGAGTTTTATTGCTTTAAATGCATTTTCAGCCCGAGCTGAGCTCGTTTTGTGAGCTTGAATGTATCTTCATAGGAATGAGTTGTGTGGTCAAATTAATGCTCATTTTGGCTTCAGGTGGTCATCCTGAACTAAATACACGAAGTGTGTGCATAAGTCCTTTGGTTTAGGCGTGACACTCAATTTGAGTTTTTATTGCTTTAAATGCATTTTCAGCCCGAGCTGAGCGCGCTTTCTGACTTTGAATGTATCTTCATAGGAATGAGTTGTGTAGTCAAACTAATGCTCATATGGGCTTCAGGAGGTCATCCTGAACAAAATACATGTTGAAGTGTGTGCATATGTCCTTTGGTTTAGGTGTGACACTCAATTTGAGTTTTTATTCCTTTAAATGCATTTTCAGCCCGAGCTGAGCGCGCTTTCTGACTTTGAATGTATCTTCATAGGAATGAGTTGTGTAGTCAAACTAATGCTCATATGGGCTTCAGGAGGTCATCCTGAACAAAATACATGTTGAAGTGTGTGCATATGTCCTTTGGTTTAGGTGTGACACTCAATTTGAGTTTTTATTGCTTTAAATGCATTTTCAGCCCAAGCTGAGCACGTTTTGTGAGTTTGAATGTATCTTCATAGGAATGAGTTGTGTGGTCAAATTAATGCTCATTTAGGCTTCAGGTGGTCATCCTGAACAAAATACATGTTGAAGTGTGTGCATAAGTCCTTTGGTTTAGGCGTGACACTCAATTTGAGTTTTTAAAATGCATTTTCAGCCCGAGCTGAGCACATTTTGTGAGTTTGAATGTATCTTCATAGGAATGAGTTCTGTGGTCAAATTAATGCTCATTTAGGCGTCAGGTGGTCATCCTGAACAAAATACATGTTGAAGTGTGTGCATAAGTCCTTTGGTTTGGGCGTGACACTCAATTAATTTTTTATTGCTTTAAATGCATTTTCAGCCCGAGCTGAGCGCGCTTTCTGACTTTGAATGTACCTTCATAGGAATGAGTTGTGTGGTCAAATTAATGCTTATATGCTCGTCAGGAGGTCATCCTGAACAAAATACATGTTGAAGTGTGTGAATAAGTCCTTTGGTTTAGGTGTGACACTCAATTTGAGTTTTATTGCTTTAAATGCATTTTCAGCCCGAGCTGAGCACGTTTTGTGAGTTTGAATGTATCTTCATAGGAATGAGTTGTGTGGTCAAATGAATGCTCATTTTGGCTTCAGGTGGTCATCCTGAACTAAATACACGTTGAAGTGTGTGCATAAGTCCTTTGGTTTAGGCGTGACACTCAATTTGAGTTTTTATTGCTTTAAATGCATTTTCAGCCCGAGCTGAGCGCGCTTTCTGACTTTGAATGTATCTTCATAGGAATGAGTTGTGTAGTCAAACTAATGCTCATATGGGCTTCAGGAGGTCATCCTGAACAAAATACATGTTGAAGTGTGTGCATATGTCCTTTGGTTTAGGTGTGACACTCAATTTGAGTTTTTATTGCTTTAAATGCATTTTCAGCCCGAGCTGAGCACGTTTTGTGAGTTTGAATGTATCTTCATAGGAATGAGTTGTGTGGTCAAATTAATGCTCATTTAGGCTTCAGGTGGTCATCCTGAACAAAATACATGTTGAAGTGTGTGCATAAGTCCTTTGGTTTAGGCGTGACACTCAATTTGAGTTTTTATTGCTTTAAATGCATTTTCAGCCCGAGCTGAGCACGTTTTGTGACTTTGAATGTATCTTCATAGGAATGAGTTGTGTGGTCAAATTATTGCTCATTTAGGCTTCAGGAGGTCATCCTGAACAAAATACATGTTGAAGTGTGTGCATAAGTCCTTTGGTTTAGGCGTGACACTCATTTAGAGTTTTTATTGCTTTAAATGCATTTTCAGCCCGAGCTGAGCACGTTTTGTGAGTTTGAATGTATCTTCATAGAATGAGTTGTGTGGTCAAATTAATGCTCATTTAGGCTTCAGGAGGTCATCCTGAACAAAATACATGTTGAAGTGTGTGCATAAGTCCTTTGGTTTAGGCGTGACACTCAATTTGAGTTATTATTGCTTTAAATGCATTTTCAGGCCGAGTGGAACAAGTTTTCAAAATGTGTCTTGAATCATGTTATGGTCTATGTTGCCCTCTACTGACCAAAGTCCGTTATTGTCTCCGAGGCCTGAAACCATCTTACATTTATATGACTGTATAACTGTACTCTTGAGCCAATTATTCAATTTCTCTTTGTTCTTGAACTAATTATAACTCAACGCGGGTACCATGACTATACTCAATTTCAGTTTTTATTGCTTTAAGTGCAGTTTCGGGCCGAGCTGAGCACTTGTTCTGAGTTTGAATGTATCTTCATAGGAATGAGATGTGTGATCATATTAATGCTCATTTAGGCTTCAGGAGGACATCTTGAACAAAATACATGTTGAAGTGTGTGCATAAGTCCTTTGGTTTAGGCGTGACACTCAATTTGAGTTTTTATTGCTTTAAATGCATTTTCAGGCCGAGCTGAGCACGTTTTGTGAGTTAAAATGTATCTTCATAGGAATGAGTTGTGTCGTCAAATGAATGCTCATTTAGGCTTCAGGAGGTCACCTTGAACAAAATACATGTTGAAGTGTGTGCATAAGTCCTTTGGTTTAGGCGTGACACTCAATTTGAGTTTTTATTGCTTTAAATGCATTTTCAGCCCGAGCTGAGCACGTTTTGTGAGTTTGAATGTATCTTCATAGGAATGAGTTGTGTGGTCAAATTATTGCTCATTTAGGCTTCAGGAGGTCATCCTGAACAAAATACATGTTGAAGTGTGTGTATAAGTCCTTTGGTTTAGACGTGACACTCAATTTGAGTTTTTATTGCTTTAAATGCATTTTCAGCCCAAGCTGAGCACGTTTTGTGAGTTTGAATGTATCTTCATAGGAATGAGTTGTGTGGTCAAATTAATGCTCATTTAGGCTTCAGGTGGTCATCCTGAACAAAATACATGTTGAAGTGTGTGCATAAGTCCTTTGGTTTAGGCGTGACACTCAATTTGAGTTTTTAAAATGCATTTTCAGCCCGAGCTGAGCACATTTTGTGAGTTTGAATGTATCTTCATAGGAATGAGTTCTGTGGTCAAATTAATGCTCATTTAGGCGTCAGGTGGTCATCCTGAACAAAATACATGTTGAAGTGTGTGCATAAGTCCTTTGGTTTGGGCGTGACACTCAATTAATTTTTTATTGCTTTAAATGCATTTTCAGCCCGAGCTGAGCGCGCTTTCTGACTTTGAATGTATCTTCATAGGAATGAGTTGTGTGGTCAAATTAATGCTTATATGCTCGTCAGGAGGTCATCCTGAACAAAATACATGTTGAAGTGTGTGAATAAGTCCTTTGGTTTAGGTGTGACACTCAATTTGAGTTTTATTGCTTTAAATGCATTTTCAGCCCGAGCTGAGCACGTTTTGTGAGTTTGAATGTATCTTCATAGGAATGAGTTGTGTGGTCAAATGAATGCTCATTTTGGCTTCAGGTGGTCATCCTGAACTAAATACACGTTGAAGTGTGTGCATAAGTCCTTTGGTTTAGGCGTGACACTCAATTTGAGTTTTTATTGCTTTAAATGCATTTTCAGCCCGAGCTGAGCGCGCTTTCTGACTTTGAATGTATCTTCATAGGAATGAGTTGTGTAGTCAAACTAATGCTCATATGGGCTTCAGGAGGTCATCCTGAACAAAATACATGTTGAAGTGTGTGCATATGTCCTTTGGTTTAGGTGTGACACTCAATTTGAGTTTTTATTGCTTTAAATGCATTTTCAGCCCGAGCTGAGCACGTTTTGTGAGTTTGAATGTATCTTCATAGGAATGAGTTGTGTGGTCAAATTAATGCTCATTTAGGCGTCAGGTGGTCATCCTGAACAAAATACATGTTGAAGTGTGTGCATAAGTCCTTTGGTTTAGGCGTGACACTCAATTTGAGTTTTTATTGCTTTAAATGCATTTTCAGCCCGAGCTGAGCACGTTTTGTGAGTTTGAATGTATCTTCATAGGAATGAGTTGTGTAGTCAAATTAATGCTCATATGGGCTTCAGGAGGTCATCCTGAACAAAATACATGTTGAAGTGTGTGCATAAGTCCTTTGGTTTAGGCGTGACACTCAATTTGAGTTTTTATTGCTTTAAATGCATTTTCAGCCCGAGCTGAGCACGTTTTGTGAGTTTGAATGTATCTTCATAGGAATGAGTTGTGTGGTCAAATTAATGCTCATTTAGGCTTCAGGTGGTCATCCTGAACAAAATACATGTTGAAGTGTGTGCATAAGTCCTTTGGTTTAGGCGTGACACTCAATTTGAGTTTTTAAAATGCATTTTCAGCCCGAGCTGAGCACATTTTGTGAGTTTGAATGTATCTTCATAGGAATGAGTTCTGTGGTCAAATTAATGCTCATTTAGGCGTCAGGTGGTCATCCTGAACAAAATACATGTTGAAGTGTGTGCATAAGTCCTTTGGTTTGGGCGTGACACTCAATTAATTTTTTATTGCTTTAAATGCATTTTCAGCCCGAGCTGAGCGCGCTTTCTGACTTTAAATGTATCTTCATAGGAATGAGTTGTGTGGTCAAATTAATGCTTATATGCTCGTCAGGAGGTCATCCTGAACAAAATACATGTTGAAGTGTGTGAATAAGTCCTTTGGTTTAGGTGTGACACTCAATTTGAGTTTTATTGCTTTAAATGCATTTTCAGCCCGAGCTGAGCACGTTTTGTGAGTTTGAATGTATCTTCATAGGAATGAGTTGTGTGGTCAAATGAATGCTCATTTTGGCTTCAGGTGGTCATCCTGAACTAAATACACGTTGAAGTGTGTGCATAAGTCCTTTGGTTTAGGCGTGACACTCAATTTGAGTTTTTATTGCTTTAAATGCATTTTCAGCCCGAGCTGAGCGCGCTTTCTGACTTTGAATGTATCTTCATAGGAATGAGTTGTGTAGTCAAACTAATGCTCATATGGGCTTCAGGAGGTCATCCTGAACAAAATACATGTTGAAGTGTGTGCATATGTCCTTTGGTTTAGGTGTGACACTCAATTTGAGTTTTTATTGCTTTAAATGCATTTTCAGCCCGAGCTGAGCACGTTTTGTGAGTTTGAATGTATCTTCATAGGAATGAGTTGTGTGGTCAAATTAATGCTCATTTAGGCTTCAGGTGGTCATCCTGAACAAAATACATGTTGAAGTGTGTGCATAAGTCCTTTGGTTTAGGCGTGACACTCAATTTGAGTTTTTATTGCTTTAAATGCATTTTCAGCCCGAGCTGAGCACGTTTTGTGAGTTTGAATGTATCTTCATAGGAATGAGTTGTGTGGTCAAATTAATGTTCATTTAGGCGTCAGGTGGTCATCCTGAACAAAATACATGTTGAAGTGTGTGCATAAGTCCTTTGGTTTAGGCGTGACACTCAATTTGAGTTTTTATTGCTTTAAATGCATTTTCAGCCCGAGCTGAGCACGTTTTGTGAGTTTGAATGTATCTTCATAGGAATGAGTTGTGTAGTCAAATTAATGCTCATTTAGGCTTCAGGTGGTCATCCTGAACTAAATACATGTTGAAGTGTGTGCATAAGTCCTTTGGTTTAGGCGTGACACTCAATTTGAGTTTTTATTGCTTTAAATGCATTATCAATCCGAGCTGAGCGCGCTTTCTGACTTTGAATGTATCTTCATAGGAATGAGTTGTGTGGTCAAATTATTGCTCATTTAGGCTTCAGGAGGTCATCCTGAACAAAATACATGTTGAAGTGTGTGCATAAGTCCTTTGGTTTAGGCGTGACACTCATTTAGAGTTTTTATTGCTTTAAATGCATTTTCAGCCCGAGCTGAGCACGTTTTGTGAGTTTGAATGTATCTTCATAGAATGAGTTGTGTGGTCAAATTAATGCTCATTTAGGCTTCAGGTGGTCATCCTGAACAAAATACATGTTGAAGTGTGTGCATAAGTCCTTTGGTTTAGGCGTGACACTCAATTTGAGTTTTTATTGCTTTAAATGCATTTTCAGCCCGAGCTGAGCGCGCTTTCTGACTTTGAATGTATCTTCATAGGAAAGAGTTGTGTGGTCAAATTATTGCTCATTTAGGCTTCAGGAGGTCATCCTGAACAAAATACATGTTGAAGTGTGTGCATAAGTCCTTTGGTTTAGGCGTGACACTCAATTTGAGTTTTTATTGCTTTAAATGCATTTTCAGCCCGAGCTGAGCACGTTTTGTGTTTTTGAATGTATCTTCATAGGAATGAGTTGTGTGGTCAAATTAATGCTCATATGGGCTTCAGGAGGTCATCCTGAACAAAATACATGTTGAAGTGTGTGCATAAGTCCTTTGGTTTAGGCGTGACACTCAATTTGAGTTATTATTGCTTTAAATGCATTTTCAGGCCGAGTGGAACAAGTTTTCAAAATGTGTCTTGAATCATGTTATGGTCTATGTTGCCCTCTACTGACCAAAGTCCGTTATTGTCTCCGAGGCCTGAAACCATCTTACATTTATATGACTGTATAACTGTACTCTTGAGCCAATTATTCAATTTCTCTTTGTTCTTGAACTAATTATAACTCAACGCGGGTACCATGACTATACTCAATTTCAGTTTTTATTGCTTTAAGTGCAGTTTCGGGCCGAGCTGAGCACTTGTTCTGAGTTTGAATGTATCTTCATAGGAATGAGATGTGTGATCATATTAATGCTCATTTAGGCTTCAGGAGGACATCTTGAACAAAATACATGTTGAAGTGTGTGCATAAGTCCTTTGGTTTAGGCGTGACACTCAATTTGAGTTTTTATTGCTTTAAATGCATTTTCAGGCCGAGCTGAGCACGTTTTGTGAGTTAAAATGTATCTTCATAGGAATGAGTTGTGTCGTCAAATGAATGCTCATTTAGGCTTCAGGAGGTCATCCTGAACAAAATACATGTTGAAGTGTGTGTATAAGTCCTTTGGTTTAGACGTGACACTCAATTTGAGTTTTTATTGCTTTAAATGCATTTTCAGCCCAAGCTGAGCACGTTTTGTGAGTTTGAATGTATCTTCATAGGAATGAGTTGTGTGGTCAAATTAATGCTCATTTAGGCGTCAGGTGGTCATCCTGAACAAAATACATGTTGAAGTGTGTGCATAAGTCCTTTGGTTTAGGCGTGACACTCAATTTGAGTTTTTAAAATGCATTTTCAGCCCGAGCTGAGCACATTTTGTGAGTTTGAATGTATCTTCATAGGAATGAGTTCTGTGGTCAAATTAATGCTCATTTAGGCGTCAGGTGGTCATCCTGAACAAAATACATGTTGAAGTGTGTGCATAAGTCCTTTGGTTTGGGCGTGACACTCAATTAATTTTTTATTGCTTTAAATGCATTTTCAGCCCGAGCTGAGCGCGCTTTCTGACTTTGAATGTATCTTCATAGGAATGAGTTGTGTGGTCAAATTAATGCTTATATGCTCGTCAGGAGGTCATCCTGAACAAAATACATGTTGAAGTGTGTGAATAAGTCCTTTGGTTTAGGTGTGACACTCAATTTGAGTTTTATTGCTTTAAATGCATTTTCAGCCCGAGCTGAGCACGTTTTGTGAGTTTGAATGTATCTTCATAGGAATGAGTTGTGTGGTCAAATGAATGCTCATTTTGGCTTCAGGTGGTCATCCTGAACTAAATACACGTTGAAGTGTGTGCATAAGTCCTTTGGTTTAGGCGTGACACTCAATTTGAGTTTTTATTGCTTTAAATGCATTTTCAGCCCGAGCTGAGCACGTTTTGTGAGTTTGAATGTATCTTCATAGGAATGAGTTGTGTAGTCAAATTAATGCTCATATGGGCTTCAGGAGGTCATCCTGAACAAAATACATGTTGAAGTGTGTGCATAAGTCCTTTGGTTTAGGCGTGACACTCAATTTGAGTTTTTATTGCTTTAAATGCATTTTCAGCCCGAGCTGAGCACGTTTTGTGAGTTTGAATGTATCTTCATAGGAATGAGTTGTGTGGTCAAATTAATGCTCATTTAGGCTTCAGGTGGTCATCCTGAACAAAATACATGTTGAAGTGTGTGCATAAGTCCTTTGGTTTAGGCGTGACACTCAATTTGAGTTTTTATTGCTTTAAATGCATTTTCAGCCCGAGCTGAGCATGTTTTGAGAGTTTGAATGTATCTTCATAGGAATGAGTTGTGTGGTCAAATTAATGCTCATATGGGCTTCAGGAGGTCATCCTGAACTAAATACATGTTGGAGTGTGTGCATAAGTCCTTTGGTGTAGGCGTGACACTCAATTTGAGTTTTTATTGCTTTAAATGCATTTTCAGCCCGAGCTGAGCACATTTTGTGAGTTTGAATGTATCTTCATAGGAATGAGTTGTGTGGTCAAATTATTGCTCATTTAGGCTTCAGGAGGTCATCCTGAACAAAATACATGTTGAAGTGTGGCTATAAGTCCTTTGGTTTAGGCGTGACACTCAATTTGAGTTTTTATTGCTTTAAATGCATTTTCAGCCCGAGCTGAGCACGTTTTGTGAGTTTGAATGTATCTTCATAGGAATGAGTTGTGTGGTCAAATTAATGCTCATTTAGGCGTCAGGTGGTCATCCTGAACAAAATACATGTTGAAGTGTGTGCATAAGTCCTTTGGTTTAGGCGTGACACTCAATTTGAGTTTTTATTGCTTTAAATGCATTTTCAGCCCGAGCTGAGCACGTTTTGTGAGTTTGAATGTATCTTCATAGGAATGAGTTGTGTAGTCAAATTAATGCTCATTTAGGCTTCAGGTGGTCATCCTGAACAAAATACATGTTGAAGTGTGTGCATAAGTCCTTTGGTTTAGGCGTGACACTCAATTTGAGTTTTTATTGCTTTAAATGCATTTTCAGCCCGAGCTGAGCGCGCTTTCTGACTTTGAATGTATCTTCATAGGAAAGAGTTGTGTGGTCAAATTATTGCTCATTTAGGCTTCAGGAGGTCATCCTGAACAAAATACATGTTGAAGTGTGTGCATAAGTCCTTTGGTTTAGGCGTGACACTCAATTTGAGTTTTTATTGCTTTAAATGCATTTTCAGCCCGAGCTGAGCACGTTTTGTGTTTTTGAATGTATCTTCATAGGAATGAGTTGTGTGGTCAAATTAATGCTCATATGGGCTTCAGGAGGTCATCCTGAACAAAATACATATTGAAGTGTGTGCATAAGTCCTTTGGTTTAGGCGTGACACTCAATTTGAGTAAATATTATTGCTTTAAATGCATTTTCAGGCCGAGTGGAACAAGTTTTCAAAATGTGTCCTGAATCATGTTATGGTCTATGTTGCTCTCTACTGACCAAAGTCCGTTATTGTCTCGAGGCCTGAAACCATCTAACATTTATATGACTGTATAACTGTACTCTTGAGCCAATTATTCAATTTCTCTTTGTTCTTGAACTAATTATAACTCAACGCGGGTACCATGACTATACTCAATTTCAGTTTTTATTGCTTTAAGTGCAGTTTCGGGCCGAGCTGAGCACTTGTTCTGAGTTTGAATGTATCTTCATAGGAATGAGATGTGTGATCATATTAATGCTCATTTAGGCTTCAGGAGGACATCTTGAACAAAATACATGTTGAAGTGTGTGCATAAGTCCTTTGGTTTGGGCGTGACACTCAATTTGAGTTTTTATTGCTTTAAATACATTTTCAGCCCAAGCTGAGCACGTTTTGTGAGTTTGAATTTATCTTCATAGGAATGAGTTGTGTGGTCAAATTAATGCTCATTTAGGCGTCAGGTGGTCATCCTGAACAAAATACATGTTGAAGTGTGTGCATAAGTCCTTTGGTTTAGGCGTGACACTCAATTTGAGTTTTTATTGCTTTAAATGCATTTTCAGCCCGAGCTGAGCACGTTTTGTGAGTTTGAATGTATCTTCATAGGAATGAGTTGTGTAGTCAAATTAATGCTCATATGGGCTTCAGGAGGTCATCCTGAACAAAATACATGTTGAAGTGTGTGCATAAGTCCTTTGGTTTAGGCGTGACACTCAATTTGAGTTTTTATTGCTTTAAATGCATTTTCAGCCCGAGCTGAGCACGTTTTGTGAGTTTGAATGTATCTTCATAGGAATGAGTTGTGTGGTCAAATTAATGCTCATTTAGGCTTCAGGTGGTCATCCTGAACAAAATACATGTTGAAGTGTGTGCATAAGTCCTTTGGTTTAGGCGTGACACTCAATTTGAGTTTTTATTGCTTTAAATGCATTTTCAGCCCGAGCTGAGCATGTTTTGAGAGTTTGAATGTATCTTCATAGGAATGAGTTGTGTGGTCAAATTAATGCTCATATGGGCTTCAGGAGGTCATCCTGAACTAAATACATGTTGGAGTGTGTGCATAAGTCCTTTGGTGTAGGCGTGACACTCAATTTGAGTTTTTATTGCTTTAAATGCATTTTCAGCCCGAGCTGAGCACGTTTTGTGAGTTTGAATGTATCTTCATAGGAATGAGTTGTGTGGTCAAATTAATGCTCATTTAGGCGTCAGGTGGTCATCCTGAACAAAATACATGTTGAAGTGTGTGCATAAGTCCTTTGGTTTAGGCGTGACACTCAATTTGAGTTTTTATTGCTTTAAATGCATTTTCAGCCCGAGCTGAGCACGTTTTGTGAGTTTGAATGTATCTTCATAGGAATGAGTTGTGTAGTCAAATTAATGCTCATTTAGGCTTCAGGTGGTCATCCTGAACAAAATACATGTTGAAGTGTGTGCATAAGTCCTTTGGTTTAGGCGTGACACTCAATTTGAGTTTTTATTGCTTTAAATGCATTTTCAGCCCGAGCTGAGCGCGCTTTCTGACTTTGAATGTATCTTCATAGGAAAGAGTTGTGTGGTCAAATTATTGCTCATTTAGGCTTCAGGAGGTCATCCTGAACAAAATACATGTTGAAGTGTGTGCATAAGTCCTTTGGTTTAGGCGTGACACTCAATTTGAGTTTTTATTGCTTTAAATGCATTTTCAGCCCGAGCTGAGCACGTTTTGTGTTTTTGAATGTATCTTCATAGGAATGAGTTGTGTGGTCAAATTAATGCTCATATGGGCTTCAGGAGGTCATCCTGAACAAAATACATATTGAAGTGTGTGCATAAGTCCTTTGGTTTAGGCGTGACACTCAATTTGAGTAAATATTATTGCTTTAAATGCATTTTCAGGCCGAGTGGAACAAGTTTTCAAAATGTGTCCTGAATCATGTTATGGTCTATGTTGCTCTCTACTGACCAAAGTCCGTTATTGTCTCGAGGCCTGAAACCATCTTACATTTATATGACTGTATAACTGTACTCTTGAGCCAATTATTCAATTTCTCTTTGTTCTTGAACTAATTATAACTCAACGCGGGTACCATGACTATACTCAATTTCAGTTTTTATTGCTTTAAGTGCAGTTTCGGGCCGAGCTGAGCACTTGTTCTGAGTTTGAATGTATCTTCATAGGAATGAGATGTGTGATCATATTAATGCTCATTTAGGCTTCAGGAGGACATCTTGAACAAAATACATGTTGAAGTGTGTGCATAAGTCCTTTGGTTTGGGCGTGACACTCAATTTGAGTTTTTATTGCTTTAAATGCATTTTCAGGCCGAGCTGAGCACGTTTTGTGAGTTAAAATGTATCTTCATAGGAATGAGTTGTGTCGTCAAATGAATGCTCATTTAGGCTTCAGGAGGTCACCTTGAACAAAATACATGTTGCAGTGTGTGCATAAGTCCTTTGGTTTAGGCGTGACACTCAATTTGAGTTTTTATTGCTTTAAATGCATTTTCAGCCCGAGCTGAGCACGTTTTGTGAGTTTGAATGTATCTTCATAGGAATGAGTTGTGTGGTCAAATTATTGCTCATTTAGGCTTCTTCAGGTCATCCTGAACAAAATACATGTTGAAGTGTGTGCATAAGTCCTTTGGTTTAGGCGTGACACTCAATTTGAGTTTTTATTGCTTTAAATGCATTTTCAGCCCGAGCTGAG
Source organism: Hippocampus guttulatus (assembly GCF_054856545.1). Lineage (NCBI taxonomy): Eukaryota > Metazoa > Chordata > Actinopteri > Syngnathiformes > Syngnathidae > Hippocampus > Hippocampus guttulatus. The sequence continues at coordinate 1,425,082 of NC_141264.1, forward strand.
CACGTTTTGTGAGTTTGAATGTATCTTCATAGGAATGAGTTGTGTGGTCAAATTAATGCTCATTTAGGCTTCAGGAGGACATCCTGAACAAAATACATGTTGAAGTGTGTGCATAAGTCCTTTGGTTTAGGCGTGACACTCAATTTGAGTTTTTATTGCTTTAAATGCATTTTCAGCCCGAGCTGAGCACGTTTTGTGAGTTTGAATGTATCTTCATAGGAATGAGTTGTGTGGTCAAATTAATGCTCATTTAGGCGTCAGGTGGTCATCCTGAACAAAATACATGTTGAAGTGTGTGCATAAGTCCTTTGGTTTGGGCGTGACACTCAATTTGAGTTTTTATTGCTTTAAATGCATTTTCAGCCCGAGCTGAGCACGTTTTGTGAGTTTGAATGTATCTTCATAGGAATGAGTTGTGTGGTCAAATTCATGCTCATATGGGCTTCAGGAGGTCATCCTGAACAAAATACATGTTGAAGTGTGTGCATAAGTCCTTTGGTTTAGGTGTGACACTCAATTAGAGTTTTTATTGCTTTAAATGCATTTTCAGCCCGAGCTAAGCACGTTTTTTGAGTTTGAATGTATCTTCATAGGAATGAGTTGTGTGGTCAAATGATTGCTCATTTAGGCTTGAGGAGGTCATCCTGAGCAAAATACATGTTGAAGTGTGTGCATAAGTCCTTTGGTTTAGGCGTGACACTCGTTTTGAGTTTTTACTGCTTTAAATGCATTTTCAGCCCGAGCTGAGCACATTTTGTGAGTTTGAATGTATCTTCATAGGAATGAGTTCTGTGGTCAAATTAATGCTCATTTAGGCGTCAGGTGGTCATCCTGAACAAAATACATGTTGAAGTGTGTGCATAAGTCCTTTGGTTTGGGCGTGACACTCAATTAATTTTTTATTGCTTTAAATGCATTTTCAGCCCGAGCTGAGCGCGCTTTCTGACTTTGAACTTATCTTCATAGGAATGAGTTGTGTGGTCAAATTATTGCTCATTTAGGCTTCAGGAGGTCATCCTGAACAAAATACATGTTGAAGTGTGTGCATAAGTCCTTTGGTTTAGGCGTGACACTCAATTTGAGTTTTTATTGCTTTAAATGCATTTTCAGCCCGAGCTGAGCACGTTTTGTGTGTTTGAATGTATCTTCATAGGAATGAGTTGTGTGGTCAAATTAATGCTCATACGGGCTTCAGGAGGTCATCCTGAACAAAATACATGTTGAAGTGTGTGCATAAGTCCTTTGGTTTTGGGCGTGACACTCAATTTGAGTTTTTATTGCTTTTAATGCATTTTCAGCCCGAGCTGAGCGCGCTTTCTGACTTTGAATGTATCTTCATAGGAATGAGTTGTGTGGTCAAATTAATGCTCATTTAGGCTTCAGGTGGTCATCCTGAACAAAATACATGTTGAAGTGTGTGCATAAGTCCTTTGGTTTAGGCGTGACACTCAATTTGAGTTTTTATTGCTTTAAATGCATTTTCAGCCCGAGCTGAGCACGTTTTGTGAGTTTGAATGTATCTTCATAGGAATGAGTTGTGTGGTCAAATTAATGCTCATATGTGCTTCAGGAGGTCATCCTGAACAAAATACATGTTGAAGTGTGTGCATAAGTCCTTTGGTTTAGGTGTGACACTCAATTTGAGTTTTTATTGCTTTAAATGCATTTTCAGCCCGAGCTGAGCACGTTTTGTGAGTTTGAATGTATATTCATAGGAATGAGTTGTGTGGTCAAATTAATGCTCATTTAGGCTTCAGGTGGTCATCCTGAACTAAATACATGTTGAATGTGTGCATAAGTCCTTTGGTTTAGGCGTGACACTCAATTTGAGTTTTTATTGCTTTAAATGCTTTTTCAGCCCAAGCTGAGCGCGCTTTCTGACTTTGAATGTATCTTCATAGGAATGAGTTGTGTGGTCAAATTATTGCTCATTTAGGCTTCAGGAGGTCATCCTGAACAAAATACATGTTGAAGTGTGGCTATAAGTCCTTTGGTTTAGGCGTGACACTCAATTTGAGTTTTTATTGCTTTAAATGCATTTTCAGCCCGAGCTGAGCACGTTTTGTGAGTTTGAATGTATCTTCATAGGAATGAGTTGTGTGGTCAAATTAATGCTCATTTAGGCGTCAGGTGGTCATCCTGAACAAAATACATGTTGAAGTGTGTGCATAAGTCCTTTGGTTTAGGCGTGACACTCAATTTGAGTTTTTATTGCTTTAAATGCATTTTCAGCCCGAGCTGAGCACGTTTTGTGAGTTTGAATGTATCTTCATAGGAATGAGTTGTGTAGTCAAATTAATGCTCATTTAGGCTTCAGGTGGTCATCCTGAACAAAATACATGTTGAAGTGTGTGCATAAGTCCTTTGGTTTAGGCGTGACACTCAATTTGAGTTTTTATTGCTTTAAATGCATTTTCAGCCCGAGCTGAGCGCGCTTTCTGACTTTGAATGTATCTTCATAGGAAAGAGTTGTGTGGTCAAATTATTGCTCATTTAGGCTTCAGGAGGTCATCCTGAACAAAATACATGTTGAAGTGTGTGCATAAGTCCTTTGGTTTAGGCGTGACACTCAATTTGAGTTTTTATTGCTTTAAATGCATTTTCAGCCCGAGCTGAGCACGTTTTGTGTTTTTGAATGTATCTTCATAGGAATGAGTTGTGTGGTCAAATTAATGCTCATATGGGCTTCAGGAGGTCATCCTGAACAAAATACATATTGAAGTGTGTGCATAAGTCCTTTGGTTTAGGCGTGACACTCAATTTGAGTAAATATTATTGCTTTAAATGCATTTTCAGGCCGAGTGGAACAAGTTTTCAAAATGTGTCCTGAATCATGTTATGGTCTATGTTGCTCTCTACTGACCAAAGTCCGTTATTGTCTCGAGGCCTGAAACCATCTTACATTTATATGACTGTATAACTGTACTCTTGAGCCAATTATTCAATTTCTCTTTGTTCTTGAACTAATTATAACTCAACGCGGGTACCATGACTATACTCAATTTCAGTTTTTATTGCTTTAAGTGCAGTTTCGGGCCGAGCTGAGCACTTGTTCTGAGTTTGAATGTATCTTCATAGGAATGAGATGTGTGATCATATTAATGCTCATTTAGGCTTCAGGAGGACATCTTGAACAAAATACATGTTGAAGTGTGTGCATAAGTCCTTTGGTTTGGGCGTGACACTCAATTTGAGTTTTTATTGCTTTAAATGCATTTTCAGGCCGAGCTGAGCACGTTTTGTGAGTTAAAATGTATCTTCATAGGAATGAGTTGTGTCGTCAAATGAATGCTCATTTAGGCTTCAGGAGGTCACCTTGAACAAAATACATGTTGCAGTGTGTGCATAAGTCCTTTGGTTTAGGCGTGACACTCAATTTGAGTTTTTATTGCTTTAAATGCATTTTCAGCCCGAGCTGAGCACGTTTTGTGAGTTTGAATGTATCTTCATAGGAATGAGTTGTGTGGTCAAATTATTGCTCATTTAGGCTTCTTCAGGTCATCCTGAACAAAATACATGTTGAAGTGTGTGCATAAGTCCTTTGGTTCAGGCGTGACACTCAATTTGAGTTTTTATTGCTTTAAATGCATTTTCAGCCCGAGCTGAGCACGTTTTGTGAGTTTGAATGTATCTTCATAGGAATGAGTTGTGTAGTCAAATTATTGCTCATTTAGGCGTCAGGAGGACATCCTGAACTAAATACATTGAAGTGTGTGCAAAAGTCCTTTGGTTTGGGAGTGACACTCAATTTGAGTTATTATTGCTTTAAATGCATTTTCAGGCCGAGTGGAACAAGTTTTCAAAATGTGTCTTGAATCATGTTATGGTCTATGTTGCCCTCTACTGACCAAAGTCCGTTATTGTCTCCGAGGCCTGAAACCATTTTACAATACAATACAATACATGCAGATTTATATAGCGCTTTCACAACAGCGACAGCTGTAACAAAGCGCTTCACAAAACAGTTAACATAAAGTAAAATAATAAACACAACACATAACATAAAACACGGACAGTCGTGCAGTCCTTTATATTACTGTGTAACTGTACTCTTGAGCCAATTATTCAATTTCTCTTTGTTCTTGAACTAATTATAACTCAACGCGGGTACCATGACTATACTCAATTTGAGTTTTTATTGCTTTAAATGCATTTTCAGGCCGAGCTGAGCACGTTTTGTGAGTTAGAATGTATCTTCATAGGAATGAGTTGTGTGGTCAAATTAATGCTCATATGGGCTTCAGGAGGTCATCCTGAACTAAATACATGTTGAAGTGTGTGCATAAGTCCTTTGGTTTAGGCGTGACACTCAATTTGAGTTTTTATTGCTTTAAATGCATTTTCAGCCCGAGCTGAGAACGTTTTGTGAGTTTGAATGTATCTTCATAGGAATGAGTTGTGTAGTCAAATTAATGCTCATTTAGGCTTCAGGAGGTCATCCTGAACAGTACATGTTGAAGTGTGTGCATAAGTCCTTTGGTTTAGGCGTGACACTCAATTTGAGTTTTTATTGCTTTAAATGCATTTTCAGCCCGAGCTGAGCACGTTTTTTGAGTTTGAATGTATCTTCATAGGAATGAGTTGTGTGGTCAAATTATTGCTCATTTAGGCTTTAGGAGGTCATCCTGAACAAAATACATGTCAAAGTGTGTGCATAAGTCCTTTGGTTTAGGCGTGACACTCAATTTGAGTTTTTTTGCCTTAAAAGCATTTTCAGCCCGAGCTGAGCACGTTTTGTGAATTTGAATGTATCTTCATAGAATGAGTTGTGTGGTCAAATTAATGCTCATTTAGGCTTCAGGTGGTCATCCTGAACAAAATACATGTTGAAGTGTGTGCATAAGTCCTTTGGTTTAGGCGTGACACTCAATTTGAGTTTTTATTGCTTTAAATGCATTTTCAGACCGAGCTGAGCACGTTTTGTGAGTTTGAATGTATCTTCATAGGAATGAGTTGTGTGGTCAAATTAATGCTCATTTAGGCTTCAGGTGGTCATCCTGAACTAAATACATGTTGAAGTGTGTGCATAAATCCTTTGGTTTAGGCGTGACACTCAATTTGAGTTTTTATTGCTTTAAATGCATTTTCAGCCCGAGCTGAGCACGTTTTGTGAGTTTGAATTTATCTTCATAGGAATGAGTTGTGTAGTCAAATTAATGCTCATATGGGCTTCAGGAGGTCATCCTGAACAAAATACATGTTGAAGTGTGTGCATAAGTCCTTTGGTTTAGGCGGGAGACTCAATTTGAGTTTTTATTGCTTAAAATGCATTTTCAGCCCGAGCTGAGCACGTTTTGTGAGTTTGAATGTATCTTCATAGGAATGAGTTGTGTGGTCAAATTAATGCTCATTTAGGCTTCAGGAGGACATCCTGAACTAAGTACATGTTGAAGTGTGTGCATAAGTCCTTTGGTTTGGGCGTGACACTCAATTTGAGTTTTTATTGCTTAAATGCATTTTCACCCTGAGCTGAGCGCGCTTTCTGACTTTGAATGTATCTTCATAGGAAAGAGTTGTGTGGTCAAATTATTGCTCATTTAGGCTTCAGGAGGTCATCCTGAACAAAATACATGTTGAAGTGTGTGCATAAGTCCTTTGGTTTAGGCGTGACACTCAATTTGAGTTTTTATTGCTTTAAATGCATTTTCAGCCCGAGCTGAGCACGTTTTGTGTTTTTGAATGTATCTTCATAGGAATGAGTTGTGTGGTCAAATTAATGCTCATATGGGCTTCAGGAGGTCATCCTGAACAAAATACATGTTGAAGTGTGTGCATAAGTCCTTTGGTTTAGGCGTGACACTCAATTTGAGTTATTATTGCTTTAAATGCATTTTCAGGCCGAGCTGAGGACGTTTTTTGAGTTTGAATGTATCTTCATAGGAATGAGTTGTGTGGTCAAATTAATGCTCATATGGGCTTCAGGAGGTCATTCTGAACAAAATACATGTTGAAGTGTGTGCATAAGTCCTTTGGTTTAGGCGTGACACTCAATTTGAGTTATTATTGCTTTAAATGCATTTTCAGGCCGAGTGGAACAAGTTTTCAAAATGTGTCTTGAATCATGTTATGGTCTATGTTGCCCTCTACTGACCAAAGTCCGTTATTGTCTCCGAGGCCTGAAACCATCTTACATTTATATGACTGTATAACTGTACTCTTGAGCCAATTATTCAATTTCTCTTTGTTCTTGAACTAATTATAACTCAACGCGGGTACCATGACTATACTCAATTTCAGTTTTTATTGCTTTAAGTGCAGTTTCGGGCCGAGCTGAGCACTTGTTCTGAGTTTGAATGTATCTTCATAGGAATGAGATGTGTGATCATATTAATGCTCATTTAGGCTTCAGGAGGACATCTTGAACAAAATACATGTTGAAGTGTGTGCATAAGTCCTTTGGTTTGGGCGTGACACTCAATTTGAGTTTTTATTGCTTTAAATGCATTTTCAGGCCGAGCTGAGCACGTTTTGTGAGTTAAAATGTATCTTCATAGGAATGAGTTGTGTCGTCAAATGAATGCTCATTTAGGCTTCAGGAGGTCACCTTGAACAAAATACATGTTGAAGTGTGTGCATAAGTCCTTTGGTTTAGGCGTGACACTCAATTTGAGTTTTTATTGCTTTAAATGCATTTTCAGCCCGAGCTGAGCACGTTTTGTGAGTTTGAATGTATCTTCATAGGAATGAGTTGTGTGGTCAAATTATTGCTCATTTAGGCTTCTTCAGGTCATCCTGAACAAAATACATGTTGAAGTGTGTGCATAAGTCCTTTGGTTTAGGCGTGACACTCAATTTGAGTTTTTATTGCTTTAAATGCATTTTCAGCCCGAGCTGAGCACGTTTTGTGAGTTTGAATGTATCTTCATAGGAATGAGTTGTGTGGTCAAATTAATGCTCATTTAGGCTTCAGGAGGACATCCTGAACAAAATACATGTTGAAGTGTGTGCATAAGTCCTTTGGTTTAGGCGTGACACTCAACTTGAGTTTTTATTGCTTTAAATGCATTTTCAGCCCGAGCTGAGCACGTTTTGTGAGTTTGAATGTATCTTCATAGGAATGAGTTGTGTGGTCAAATTAATGCTCATTTAGGCGTCAGGTGGTCATCCTGAACAAAATACATGTTGAAGTGTGTGCATAAGTCCTTTGGTTTGGGCGTGACACTCAATTTGAGTTTTTATTGCTTTAAATGCATTTTCAGCCCGAGCTGAGCACGTTTTGTGTGTTTGAATGTATCTTCATAGGAATGAGTTGTGTGGTCAAATTAATTCTCATATGGGCTTCAGGAGGTCATCCTGAACAAAATACATGTTGAAGTGTGTGCATAAGTCCTTTGGTTTAGGCGTGACACTCAATTTGAGTTTCTATTGCTTTAAATGCATTTTCAGCCCGAGTTGAGCACGTTTTGTGAGTTTGAATGAATCTTCATAGGAATGAGTTGTGTGGTCAAATTAATGCTCATTTAGGCTTCAGGTGGTCATCCTGAACAAAATACATGTTGAAGTGTGTGCATTAGTCCTTTGGTTTAGGCGTGACACTCAATTTGAGTTTTTATTGCTTTAAATGCATTTTCAGCCCGAGCTGAGCACGTTTTGTGAGTTTGAATGTATCTTCATAGGAATGAGTTGTGTGGTCAAATTCATGCTCATATGGGCTTCAGGAGGTCATCCTGAACAAAATACATGTTGAAGTGTGTGCATAAGTCCTTTGGTTTAGGTGTGACACTCAATTTGAGTTTTTATTGCTTTAAATGCATTTTCAGCCCGAGCTAAGCACGTTTTTTGAGTTAGAATGTATCTTCATAGGAATGAGTTGTGTGGTCAAATGATTGCTCATTTAGGCTTGAGGAGGTCATCCTGAGCAAAATACATGTTGAAGTGTGTGCATAAGTCCTTTGGTTTAGGCGTGACACTCGTTTTGAGTTTTTACTGCTTTAAATGCATTTTCAGCCCGAGCTGAGCACATTTTGTGAGTTTGAATGTATCTTCATAGGAATGAGTTCTGTGGTCAAATTAATGCTCATTTAGGCGTCAGGTGGTCATCCTGAACAAAATACATGTTGAAGTGTGTGCATAAGTCCTTTGGTTTGGGCGTGACACTCAATTAATTTTTTATTGCTTTAAATGCATTTTCAGCCCGAGCTGAGCGCGCTTTCTGACTTTGAACTTATCTTCATAGGAATGAGTTGTGTGGTCAAATTATTGCTCCTTTAGGCTTCAGGAGGTCATCCTGAACAAAATACATGTTGAAGTGTGTGCATAAGTCCTTTGGTTTAGGCGTGACACTCAATTTGAGTTTTTATTGCTTTAAATGCATTTTCAGCCCGAGCTGAGCACGTTTTGTGAGTTTGAATGTATCTTCATAGGAATGAGTTGTGTGGTCAAATTAATGCTCATTTAGGCGTCAGGTGGTCATCCTGAACAAAATACATGTTGAAGTGTGTGCATAAGTCCTTTGGTTTAGGCGTGACACTCAATTTGAGTTTTTATTGCTTTTAATGCATTTTCAGCCCGAGCTGAGCACGTTTTGTGAGTTTGAATGTATCTTCATAGGAATGAGTTGTGTGGTCAAATTATTGCTCATTTAGGCTTCAGGAGGTCATCCTGAACAAAATACATGTTGAAGTGTGTGCATAAGTCCTTTGGTTTAGGCGTGACACTCATTTTGAGTTTTTATTGCTTTAAATGCATTTTCAGCCCGAGCTGAGCACGTTTTGTGAGTTTGAATGTATCTTCATAGAATGAGTTGTGTGGTCAAATTAATGCTCATTTAGGCTTCAGGTGGTCATCCTGAACAAAATACATGTTGAAGTGTGTGCATAAGTCCTTTGGTTTAGGCGTGACACTCAATTTGAGTTTTTATTGCTTTAAATGCATTTTCAGCCCGAGCTGAGCGCGCTTTCTGACTTTGAATGTATCTTCATAGGAAAGAGTTGTGTGGTCAAATTATTGCTCATTTAGGCTTCAGGAGGTCATCCTGAACAAAATACATGTTGAAGTGTGTGCATAAGTCCTTTGGTTTAGGCGTGACACTCAATTTGAGTTTTTATTGCTTTAAATGCATTTTCAGCCCGAGCTGAGCACGTTTTGTGTTTTTGAATGTATCTTCATAGGAATGAGTTGTGTGGTCAAATTAATGCTCATATGGGCTTCAGGAGGTCATCCTGAACAAAATACATATTGAAGTGTGTGCATAAGTCCTTTGGTTTGGGAGTGACACTCAATTTGAGTAAATATTATTGCTTTAAATGCATTTTCAGGCCGAGTGGAACAAGTTTTCAAAATGTGTCTTGAATCATGTTATGGTCTATGTTGCCCTCTACTGACCAAAGTCCGTTATTGTCTCCGAGGCCTGAAACCATTTTACATTTATATTACTGTGTAACTGTACTCTTGAGCCAATTATTCAATTTCTCTTTGTTCTTGAACTAATTATAACTCAACGCGGGTACCATGACTATACTCAATTTGAGTTTTTATTGCTTTAAATGCATTTTCAGCCCGAGCTGAGCACGTTTTGTGAGTTTGAATGTATCTTCATAGGAATGAGTTGTGTGGTCAAATTAATGCTCATTTAGGCTTCAGGAGGACATCCTGAACAAAATACATGTTGAAGTGTGTGCATAAGTCCTTTGGTTGAGGCGTGACACTCAACTTGAGTTTTTATTGCTTTAAATGCATTTTCAGCCGGAGCTGAGCGTGCTTTCTGACTTTGAATGTATCTTCATAGGAATGAGTTGTGTGGTCAAATTAATGCTCATTTAGGCTTCAGGTGGTCATCCTGAACTAAATACATGTTGAAGTGTGTGCATAAGTCCTTTGGTTTAGGCGTGACACTCAATTTGAGTTTTTATTGCTTTAAATGCATTTTCAGCACGAGCTGAGCGCGCTTTCTGACTTTGAATGTATCTTCATAGGAATGAGTTGTGTGGTCAAATTATTGCTCATTTAGGCTTCAGGAGGTCATCCTGAACAAAATACATGTTGAAGTGTGTGCATAAGTCCTTTGGTTTAGGCGTGACACTCAATTTGAGTTTTTATTGCCTTTAATGCATTTTCAGCCCGAGCTGAGCGCGCTTTCTGACTTTGAATGTATCTTCATAGGAATGAGTTGTGTGGTCAAATTAATGCTCATATAGGCTTCGGGAGGTCATCCTGAACTAAATACATGTTGAAGTGTGTGCATAAGTCCTTTGGTTTAGGCGTGACACTCAATTTGAGTTTTTATTGCTTTAAATGCATTTTCAGCCCGAGCTGAGCGCGCTTTCTGACTTTGAATGTATCTTCATAGGAATGAGTTGTGTGGTCAAATTATTGCTCATTTAGGCTTCAGGAGGTCATCCTGAACAAAATACATGTTGAAGTGTGTGTATAAGTCCTTCGGTTTAGGCGTGACACTCAATTTGAGTTTTTATTGCTTTAAATGCATTTTCAGCCCGAGCTGAGCACGTTTTGTGAGTTTGAATGTATCTTCATAGGAATGAGTTGTGTGGTCAAATTAATGCTCATTTAGGCTTCAGGTGGTCATCCTGAACTAAATACATGTTGAAGTGTGTGCATAAGTCCTTTGGTTTAGGCGTGACACTCAATTTGAGTTTTTATTGCTTTAAATGCATTTTCAGCCCGAGCTGAGCACGTTTTGTGAGTTTGAATGTATCTTCATAGAAATGAGTTGTGTAGTCAAATTAATGCTCATATGGGCTTCAGGAGGTCATCCTGAACAAAATACATGTTGAAGTGTGTGCATAAGTCCTTTGGTTTAGGCGTGACACTCAATTTGAGTTTTTATTGCTTTAAATGCATTATCAGCCCGAGCTGAGCGCGCTTTGTGAGTTTGAATGTATCTTCATAGGAATGAGTTGTGTGGTCAAATTAATGGTCATTTAGGCGTCAGGTGGTCATCCTGAACAAAATACATGTTGAAGTGTGTGCATAAGTCCTTTGGTTTAGGCGTGACACTCAATTTGAGTTTTTATTGCTTTAAATGCATTTTCAGCCCGAGCTGAGCACGTTTTGTGTGTTTGAGTGTATCTTCATAGGAATGAGTTGTGTGGTCAAATTATTGCTCATTTAGGCTTCAGGAGGTCATCCTGAACAAAATACATGTTGAAGTGTGTGCATAAGTCCTTTGGTTTAGGCGTGACACTCAATTTGAGTTTTTATTGCTTTAAATGCATTTTCAGCCCGAGCTGAGCACGTTTTGTGAGTTTGAATGTATCTTCATAGGAATGAGATGTGTGATCATATTAATGCTCATTTAGGCTTCAGGAGGACATCTTGAACAAAATACATGTTGAAGTGTGTGCATAAGTCCTTTGGTTTGGGCGTGACACTCAATTTGAGTTTTTATTGCTTTAAATGCATTTTCAGCCCGAGCTGAGCACGTTTTGTGAGTTTGAATGTATCTTTATAGGAATGAGTTGTGTAGTCAAATTAATGCTCATATGGGCTTCAGGAGGTCATCCTGAACAAAATACATGTTGAAGTGTGTGCATAAGTCCTTTGGTTTAGGCGTGACACTCAATTAGAGTGTTTATTGCTTTAAATGCAGTTTCAGCCCGAGCTGAGCGCGCTTTCTGACTTTGAATGTATCTTCATAGGAATGAGTTGTGTAGTCAAATTACTGCTCATTTAGGCTTCAGGAGGACATCCTGAACTAAATACATTGAAGTGTGTGCAAAAGTCCTTTGGTTTGGGAGTGACACTCAATTTGAGTTATTATTGCTTTAAATGCATTTTCAGGCCGAGTGGAACAAGTTTTCAAAATGTGTCTTGAATCATGTTATGGTCTATGTTGCCCTCTACTGACCAAAGTCCGTTATTGTCTCCGAGGCCTGAAACCATTTTACATTTATATGACTGTATAACTGTACTCTTGAGCCAATTATTCAATTTCTCTTTGTTCTTGAATTAATTATAACTCAACGCAGGTACCATGACTATACTCAATTTCAGTTTTTATTGCTTTAAGTGCAGTTTCGGGCCGAGTTGAGCACGTGTTCTGAGTTTGAATGTATCTTCATAGGAATGAGATGTGTGATCATATTAATGCTCATTTAGGCTTCAGGAGGACATCTTGAACAAAATACATGTTGAAGTGTGTGCATAAGTCCTTTGGTTTGGGCGTGACACTCAATTTGAGTTTTTATTGCTTTAAATGCATTTTCAGCCCGAGCTGAGCACGTTTTGTGAGTTTGAATGTATCTTTATAGGAATGAGTTGTGTAGTCAAATTAATGCTCATATGGGCTTCAGGAGGTCATCCCGAACAAAATACATGTTGAAGTGTATGCATAAGTCCTTTGGTTTAGGCGTGACACTCAATTTGAGTTTTTATTGCTTTAAATGCAGTTTCAGCCCGAGCTGAGCGCGCTTTCTGACTTTGAATGTATCTTCATAGGAATGAGTTGTGTGGTCAAATTATTGCTCATTTAGGCTTCAGGAGGTCATCCTGAACAAAATACATGTTGAAGTGTGTGCATAAGTCCTTTGGTTTAGGCGTGACACTCAATTTGAGTTTTTATTGCTTTAAATGCTTTTTCAGCCCGAGCTGAGCGCACTTTCTGACTTTGAATGTATCTTCATAGGAATGAGTTGTGTGGTCAAATTATTGCTCATTTAGGCTTCAGGAGGTCATCCTGAACAAAATACATGTTGAAGTGTGTGTATACGTCCTTTGGTTTAGGCGTGACACTCAATTTGAGTTTTTATTGCTTTAAATGCATTTTCAGCCCGAGCTGAGCACGTTTTGTGAGTTTGAATGTATCTTCATAGGAATGAGTTGTGTGGTCAAATTAATGCTCATTTAGGCTTCAGGAGGACATCCTGAACTAAATACATGATGAAGTGTGTGCATAAGCCCTTTGGTTTAGGCGTTGACACTCAATTTGAGTTTTTATTGCTTTTAATGCATTTTCAGCCCGAGCTGAGCGCGCTTTCTGACGTTGAATGTATCTTCATAGGAATGAGTTGTGTGGTCAAATTAATGCTCATTTAGGCTTCAGGTGGTCATCCTGAACTAAATACATGTTGAAGTGTGTGCATAAGTCCTTTGGTTTAGGCGTGACACTCAATTTGAGTTTTTATTGCTTTAAATGCATTTTCAGCCCGAGCTGAGCACGTTTTGTGAGTTTGAATGTATCTTCATAGGAATGAGTTGAGTAGTCAAATTAATGCTCATATGGGCTTCAGGAGGTCATCCTGAACAAAATACATGTTGAAGTGTGTGCATAAGTCCTTTGGTTTAGGCGTGACACTCAATTTGAGTTTTTATTGCTTTAAATGCATTTTCAGCCCGAGCTGAGCACGTTTTGTGAGTTTGAATGTATCTTCATAGGAATGAGTTGTGTGGTCAAATTAATGCTCATTTAGGCTTCAGGAGGACATCCTGAACAAAATACATGTTGAAGTGTGTGCATAAGTCCTTTGGTTTAGGCGTGACACTCAATTTGAGTTTTTATTGCTTTAAATGCATTTTCAGCCCGAGCTGAGCACGTTTTGTGAGTTTGAATGTATCTTCATAGGAATGAGTTGTGTGGTCAAATTAATGCTCATTTAGGCTTCAGGAGGACATCTGAACTAAGTACATGTTGAAGTGTGTGCATAAGTCCTTTGGTTTGGGCGTGACACTCAATTTGAGTTTTTATTGCTTTAAATGCATTTTCAGCCCGAGCTGAGCACGTTTTGTGAGTTTGAATGTATCTTCATAGGAATGAGTTGTGTAGTCAAATTAATGCTCATTTAGGCTTCAGGAGGACATCCTGAACTAAATACATGATGAAGTGTGTGCATAAGCCCTTTGGTTTAGGCGTGACACTCAATTTGAGTTTTTATTGCTTTTAATGCATTTTCAGCCCGAGCTGAGCGCGCTTTCTGACTTTGAATGTATCTTCATAGGAATGAGTTGTGTGGTCAAATTAATGCTCCTTTAGGCTTCAGGTGGTCATCCTGAACTAAATACATGTTGAAGTGTGTGCATAAGTCCTTTGGTTTAGGCGTGACACTCAATTTGAGTTTTTATTGCTTTAAATGCATTTTCAGCCCGAGCTGAGCGCGCTTTCTGACTTTGAATGTATCTTCATAGGAATGAGTTGTGTGGTCAAATTACTGCTCATTTAGGCTTCAGGAGGACATCCTGAACTAAATACATTGAAGTGTGTGCAAAAGTCCTTTGGTTTGGGAGTGACACTCAATTTGAGTTATTATTGCTTTAAATGCATTTTCAGGCCGAGTGGAACAAGTTTTCAAAATGTGTCTTGAATCATGTTATGGTCTATGTTGCCCTCTACTGACCAAAGTCCGTTATTGTCTCCGAGGCCTGAAACCATTTTACATTTATATGACTGTATAACTGTACTCTTGAGCCAATTATTCAATTTCTCTTTGTTCTTGAACTAATTATAACTCAACGCAGGTACCATGACTATACTCAATTTCAGTTTTTATTGCTTTAAGTGCAGTTTCGGGCCGAGCTGAGCACGTGTTCTGAGTTTGAATGTATCTTCATAGGAATGAGATGTGTGATCATATTAATGCTCATTTAGGCTTCAGGAGGACATCTTGAACAAAATACATGTTGAAGTGTGTGCATAAGTCCATTGGTTTGGGCGTGACACTCAATTTGAGTTTTTATTGCTTTAAATGCATTTTCAGCCCGAGCTGAGCACGTTTTGTGAGTTTGAATGTATCTTTATAGGAATGAGTTGTGTAGTCAAATTAATGCTCATATGGGCTTCAGGAGGTCATCCTGAACAAAATACATGTTGAAGTGTGTGCATAAGTCCTTTGGTTTAGGCGTGACACTCAATTTGAGTTTTTATTGCTTTAAATGCAGTTTCAGCCCGAGCTGAGCGCGCTTTCTGACTTTGAATGTATCTTCATAGGAATGAGTTGTTTGGTCAAATTATTGCTCATTTAGGCTTCAGGAGGTCATCCTGAACAAAATACATGTTGAAGTGTGTGCATAAGTCCTTTGGTTTAGGCGTGACACTCAATTTGAGTTTTTATTGCTTTAAATGCTTTTTCAGCCCGAGCTGAGCGCACTTTCTGACTTTGAATGTATCTTCATAGGAATGAGTTGTGTGGTCAAATTATTGCTCATTTAGGCTTCAGGAGGTCATCCTGAACAAAATACATGTTGAAGTGTGTGTATAAGTCCTTTGGTTTAGGCGTGACACTCAATTTGAGTTTTTATTGCTTTAAATGCATTTTCAGCCCGAGCTGAGCACGTTTTGTGAGTTTGAATGTATCTTCATAGGAATGAGTTGTGTGGTCAAATTAATGCTCATTAAGGCTTCAGGAGGACATCTGAACTAAGTACATGTTGAAGTGTGTGCATAAGTCCTTTGGTTTGGGCGTGACACTCAATTTGAGTTTTTATTGCTTTAAATGCATTTTCAGCCCGAGCTGAGCACGTTTTGTGAGTTTGAATGTATCTTCATAGGACTGAGATGTGTAGTCAAATTAATGCTCATTTAGGCTTCAGGAGGACATCCTGAACTAAATACATGATGAAGTGTGTGCATAAGCCCTTTGGTTTAGGCGTGACACTCAATTTGAGGTTTTATTGCTTTTAATGCATTTTCAGCCCGAGCTGAGCGCGCTTTCTGGCTTTGAATGTATCTTCATAGGAATGAGTTGTGTGGTCAAATTAATGCTCATTTAGGCTTCAGGTGGTCATCCTGAACTAAATACATGTTAAAGTGTGTGCATAAGTCCTTTGGTTTAGGCGTGACACTCAATTTGAGTTTTTATTGCTTTAAATGCATTTTCAGCCCGAGCTGAGCGCGCTTTCTGACTTTGAATGTATCTTCATAGGAATGAGTTGTGTAGTCAAATTACTGCTCATTTAGGCTTCAGGAGGACATCCTGAACTAAATACATTGAAGTGTGTGCAAAAGTCCTTTGGTTTGGGAGTGACACTCAATTCGAGTTATTATTGCTTTAAATGCATTTTCAGGCCGAGTGGAACAAGTTTTCAAAATGTGTCTTGAATCATGTTATGGTCTATGTTGCCCTCTACTGACCAAAGTCCGTTATTGTCTCCGAGGCCTGAAACCATTTTACATTTATATGACTGTATAACTGTACTCTTGAGCCAATTATTCAATTTCTCTTTGTTCTTGAACTAATTATAACTCAACGCAGGTACCATGACTATACTCAATTTCAGTTTTTATTGCTTTAAGTGCAGTTTCGGGCCGAGCTGAGCACTTGTTCTGAGTTTGAATGTATCTTCATAGGAATGAGATGTGTGATCATATTAATGCTCATTTAGGCTTCAGGAGGACATCTTGAACAAAATACATGTTGAAGTGTGTGCATAAGTCCTTTGGTTGAGGCGTGACACTCAATTTGAGTTTTTATTGCTTTAAATGCATTTTCAGCCCGAGTTGAGCACGTTTTGTGAGTTTCAATGTATCTTCATAGGAATGAGTTGTGTGGTCAAATTAATGCTCATTTAGGCTTCAGGTGGTCATCCTGAACAAAATACATGTTGAAGTGTGTGCATAAGTCCTTTGGTTTAGGCGTGACACTCAATTTGAGTTTTTATTGCTTTAAATGCATTTTCAGCCCGAGCTGAGCACGTTTTGTGAGTTTGAATGTATCTTCATAGGAATGAGATGTGTGATCATATTAATGCTCATTTAGGCTTCAGGAGGACATCTTGAACAAAATACATGTTGAAGTGTGTGCATAAGTCCATTGGTTTGGGCGTGACACTCAATTTGAGTTTTTATTGCTTTAAATGCATTTTCAGCCCGAGCTGAGCACGTTTTGTGAGTTTGAATGTATCTTTATAGGAATGAGTTGTGTAGTCAAATTAATGCTCATATGGGCTTCAGGAGGTCATCCTGAACAAAATATATGTTGAAGTGTGTGCATAAGTCCTTTGGTTTAGGCGTGACACTCAATTTGAGTGTTTATTGCTTTAAATGCAGTTTCAGCCCGAGCTGAGCGCGCTTTCTGACTTTGAATGTATCTTCATAGGAATGAGTTGTGTGGTCAAATTATTGCTCATTTAGGCTTCAGGAGGTCATCCTGAACAAAATACATGTTTAAGTGTGTGCATAAGTCCTTTGGTTTAGGCGTGACACTCAATTTGAGTTTTTATTGCTTTAAATGCTTTTTCAGCCCGAGCTGAGCGCACTTTCTGACTTTGAATGTATCTTCATAGGAATGAGTTGTGTGGTCAAATTATTGCTCATTTAGGCTTCAGGAGGTCATCCTGAACAAAATACATGTTGAATTGTGTGTATAAGTCCTTTGGTTTAGGCATGACACTCAATTTGAGTTTTTATTGCTTTAAATGCATTTTCAGCCCGAGCTGAGCACGTTTTGTGAGTTTGAATGTATCTTCATAGGAATGAGTTGTGTGGTCAAATTAATGCTCATTTAGGCGTCAGGTGGCCATCCTGAACAAAATACATGTTGAAGTGTGTGCATAAGTCCTTTGGTTTAGGCGTGAGACTCAATTAGAGTTTTTATTGCTTTAAATGCATTTTCAGCCCGAGCTGAGCACGTTTTGTGAGTTTGAATGTATCTTCATAGGAATGAGTTGTGTAGTCAAATTAATGCTCATATGGGCTTCAGGAGGTCATCCTGAACAAAATACATGTTGAAGTGTGTGCATAAGTCCTTTGGTTTAGGCGTGACACTCAATTTGAGTTTTTATTGCTTTAAATGCTTTTTCAGCCCGAGCTGAGCGCGCTTTCTGACTTTGAATGTATCTTCATAGGAATGAGTTGTGTGGTCAAATTATTGCTCATTTAGGCTTCAGGAGGTCATCCTGAACAAAATACATGTTGAAGTGTGTGCATAAGTCCTTTGGTTTAGGCGTGACACTCAATTTGAGTTTTTATTGCTTTAAATGCATTTTCAGCCCGAGCTGAGCACGTTTTGTGAGTTTGAATGTATCTTCATAGGAATGAGATGTGTGATCATATTAATGCTCATTTAGGCTTCAGGAGGACATCTTGAACAAAATACATGTTGAAGTGTGTGCATAAGTCCTTTGGTTTGGGCGTGACACTCAATTTGAGTTTTTATTGCTTTAAATGCATTTTCAGCCCGAGCTGAGCACGTTTTGTGAGTTTGAATGTATCTTTATAGGAATGAGTTGTGTAGTCAAATTAATGCTCATATGGGCTTCAGGAGGTCATCCTGAACAAAATACATGTTGAAGTGTTTGCATAAGTCCTTTGGTTTAGGCGTGACACTCAATTTGAGTGTTTATTGCTTTAAATGCAGTTTCAGCCCGAGCTGAGCGCGCTTTCTGACTTTGAATGTATCTTCATAGGAATGAGTTGTGTGGTCAAATTATTGCTCATTTAGGCTTCAGGAGGTCATCCTTAACAAAATACATGTTGAAGTGTGTGCATAAGTCCTTCGGTTTAGGCGTGACACTCAATTTGAGTTTTTATTGCTTTAAATGCTTTTTCAGCCCGAGCTGAGCGCACTTTCTGACTTTGAATGTATCTTCATAGGAATGAGTTGTGTGGTCAAATTATTGCTCATTTAGGCTTCAGGAGGTCATCCTGAACAAAATACATGTTGAAGTGTGTGTATAAGTCCTTTGGTTTAGGCGTGACACTCAATTTGAGTTTTTATTGCTTTAAATGCATTTTCAGCCCGAGCTGAGCACGTTTTGTGAGTTTGAATGTATCTTCATAGGAATGAGTTGTGTAGTCAAATTAATGCTCATTTAGGCTTCAGGAGGACATCCTGAACTAAATACATGATGAAGTGTGTGCATAAGCCCTTTGGTTTAGGCGTGACACTCAATTTGAGTTTTTATTGCTTTTAATGCATTTTCAGCCCGAGCTGAGCGCGCTTTCTGACTTTGAATGTATCTTCATAGGAATGAGTTGTGTGGTCAAATTAATGCTCATTTAGGCTTCAGGTGGTCATCCTGAACTAAATACATGTTGAAGTGTGTGCATAAGTCCTTTGGTTTAGGCGTGGCACTCAATTTGAGTTTTTATTGCTTTTAATGCATTTTCAGCCCGAGCTGAGCGCGCTTTCTGACTTTGAATGTATCTTCATAGGAATGAGTTGTGTAGTCAAATTACTGCTCATTTAGGCTTCAGGAGGACATCCTGAACTAAATACATTGAAGTGTGTGCAAAAGTCCTTTGGTTTGGGAGTGACACTCAATTTGAGTTATTATTCCTTTAAATGCATTTTCAGGCCGAGTGGAACAAGTTTTCAAAATGTGTCTTGAATCATGTTATGGTCTATGTTGCCCTCTACTGACCAAAGTCCGTTATTGTCTCCGAGGCCTGAAACCATTTTACATTTATATGACTGTATAACTGTACTCTTGAGCCAATTATTCAATTTCTCTTTGTTCTTGAACTAATTATAACTCAACGCAGGTACCATGACTATACTCAATTTCAGTTTTTATTGCTTTAAGTGCAGTTTCGGGCCGAGCTGAGCACGTGTTCTGAGTTTGAATGTATCTTCATAGGAATGAGATGTGTGATCATATTAATGCTCATTTAGGCTTCAGGAGGACATCTTGAACAAAATACATGTTGAAGTGTGTGCATAAGTCCTTTGGTTTGGGCGTGACACTCAATTTGAGTTTTTATTGCTTTAAATGCATTTTCAGCCCGAGCTGAGCACGTTTTGTGAGTTTGAATGTATCTTTATAGGAATGAGTTGTGTAGTCAAATTAATGCTCATATGGGCTTCAGGAGGTCATCCTGAACAAAATACATGTTGAAGTGTGTGCATAAGTCCTTTGGTTTAGGCGTGACACTCAATTTGAGTTTTTATTGCTTTAAATGCAGTTTCAGCCCGAGCTGAGCGCGCTTTCTGACTTTGAATGTATCTTCATAGGAATGAGTTGTGTGGTCAAATTATTGCCCATTTAGGCTTCAGGAGGTCATCCTGAACAAAATACATGTTGAAGGGTGTGCATCAGTCCTTTGGTTTAGGCGTGACACTCAATTTGAGTTTTTATTGCTTTAAATGCTTTTTCAGCCCGAGCTGAGCACACTTTCTGACTTTGAATGTATCTTCATAGGAATGAGTTGTGTGGTCAAATTATTGCTCATTTAGGCTTCAGGAGGTCATCCTGAACAAAATACATGTTGAAGTGTGTGTATAAGTCCTTTGGTTTAGGCGTGACACTCAATTTGAGTTTTTATTGCTTTAAATGCATTTTCAGCCCGAGCTGAGCACGTTTTGTGAGTTTGAATGTATCTTCATAGGAATGAGTTGTGTAGTCAAATTAATGCTCATTTAGGCTTCAGGAGGACATCCTGAACTAAATACATGATGAAGTGTGTGCATAAGCCCTTTGGTTTAGGCGTGACACTCAATTTGAGTTTTTATTGCTTTTAATGCATTTTCAGCCCGAGCTGAGCGCGCTTTCTGACTTTGAATGTATCTTCATAGGAATGAGTTGTGTGGTCAAATTAATGCTCATTTAGGCTTCAGGTGGTCATCCTGAACTAAATACATGTTGAAGTGTGTGCATAAGTCCTTTGGTTTAGGCGTGGCACTCAATTTGAGTTTTTATTGCTTTTAATGCATTTTCAGCCCGAGCTGAGCGCGCTTTCTGACTTTGAATGTATCTTCATAGGAATGAGTTGTGTAGTCAAATTACTGCTCATTTAGGCTTCAGGAGGACATCCTGAACTAAATACATTGAAGTGTGTGCAAAAGTCCTTTGGTTTGGGAGTGACACTCAATTTGAGTTATTATTCCTTTAAATGCATTTTCAGGCCGAGTGGAACAAGTTTTCAAAATGTGTCTTGAATCATGTTATGGTCTATGTTGCCCTCTACTGACCAAAGTCCGTTATTGTCTCCGAGGCCTGAAACCATTTTACATTTATATGACTGTATAACTGTACTCTTGAGCCAATTATTCAATTTCTCTTTGTTCTTGAACTAATTATAACTCAACGCAGGTACCATGACTATACTCAATTTCAGTTTTTATTGCTTTAAGTGCAGTTTCGGGCCGAGCTGAGCACGTGTTCTGAGTTTGAATGTATCTTCATAGGAATGAGATGTGTGATCATATTAATGCTCATTTAGGCTTCAAGAGGACATCTTGAACAAAATACATGTTGAAGTGTGTGCATAAGTCCTTTGGTTTGGGCGTGACACTCAATTTGAGTTTTTATTGCTTTAAATGCATTTTCAGCCCGAGCTGAGCACGTTTTGTGAGTTTGAATGTATCTTTATAGGAATGACTTGTGTAGTCAAATTAATGCTCATATGGGCTTCAGGAGGTCATCCTGAACAAAATACATGTTGAAGTGTGTGCATAAGTCCTTTGGTTTAGGCGTGACACTCAATTTGAGTTTTTATTGCTTTAAATGCAGTTTCAGCCCGAGCTGAGCGCGCTTTCTGACTTTGAATGTATCTTCATAGGAATGAGTTGTGTGGTCAAATTATTGCCCATTTAGGCTTCAGGAGGTCATCCTGAACAAAATACATGTTGAAGGGTGTGCATCAGTCCTTTGGTTTAGGCGTGACACTCAATTTGAGTTTTTATTGCTTTAAATGCTTTTTCAGCCCGAGCTGAGCACACTTTCTGACTTTGAATGTATCTTCATAGGAATGAGTTGTGTGGTCAAATTATTGCTCATTTAGGCTTCAGGAGGTCATCCTGAACAAAATACATGTTGAAGTGTGTGTATAAGTCCTTTGGTTTAGGCGTGACACTCAATTTGAGTTTTTATTGCTTTAAATGCATTTTCAGCCCGAGCTGAGCACGTTTTGTGAGTTTGAATGTATCTTCATAGGAATGAGTTGTGTAGTCAAATTAATGCTCATTTAGGCTTCAGGAGGACATCCTGAACTAAATACATGATGAAGTGTGTGCATAAGCCCTTTGGTTTAGGCGTGACACTCAATTTGAGTTTTTATTGCTTTTAATGCATTTTCAGCCCGAGCTGAGCGCGCTTTCTGACTTTGAATGTATCTTCATAGGAATGAGTTGTGTGGTCAAATTAATGCTCATTTAGGCTTCAGGTGGTCATCCTGAACTAAATACATGTTGAAGTGTGTGCATAAGTCCTTTGGTTTAGGCGTGGCACTCAATTTGAGTTTTTATTGCTTTTAATGCATTTTCAGCCCGAGCTGAGCGCGCTTTCTGACTTTGAATGTATCTTCATAGGAATGAGTTGTGTAGTCAAATTACTGCTCATTTAGGCTTCAGGAGGACATCCTGAACTAAATACATTGAAGTGTGTGCAAAAGTCCTTTGGTTTGGGAGTGACACTCAATTTGAGTTATTATTCCTTTAAATGCATTTTCAGGCCGAGTGGAACAAGTTTTCAAAATGTGTCTTGAATCATGTTATGGTCTATGTTGCCCTCTACTGACCAAAGTCCGTTATTGTCTCCGAGGCCTGAAACCATTTTACATTTATATGACTGTATAACTGTACTCTTGAGCCAATTATTCAATTTCTCTTTGTTCTTGAACTAATTATAACTCAACGCAGGTACCATGACTATACTCAATTTCAGTTTTTATTGCTTTAAGTGCAGTTTCGGGCCGAGCTGAGCACGTGTTCTGAGTTTGAATGTATCTTCATAGGAATGAGATGTGTGATCATATTAATGCTCATTTAGGCTTCAGGAGGACATCTTGAACAAAATACATGTTGAAGTGTGTGCATAAGTCCTTTGGTTTGGGCGTGACACTCAATTTGAGTTTTTATTGCTTTAAATGCATTTTCAGCCCGAGCTGAGCACGTTTTGTGAGTTTGAATGTATCTTTATAGGAATGAGTTGTGTAGTCTAATTAATGCTCATATGGGCTTCAGGAGGTCATCCTGAACAAAATACATGTTGAAGTGTGTGCATAAATCCTTTGGTTTAGGCGTGACACTCAATTTGAGTTTTTATTGCTTTAAATGCAGTTTCAGCCCGAGCTGAGCGCGCTTTCTGACTTTGAATGTATCTTCATAGGAATGAGTTGTGTGGTCAAATTATTGCCCATTTAGGCTTCAGGAGGTCATCCTGAACAAAATACATGTTGAAGTGTGTGTATAAGTCCTTTGGTTTAGGCGTGACACTCAATTTGAGTTTTTATTGCTTTAAATGCATTTTCAGCCCGAGCTGAGCACGTTTTGTGAGTTTGAATGTATCTTCATAGGAATGAGTTGTGTGGTCAAATTATTGCTCATTTAGGCTTGAGGAGGTCATCCTGAACAAAATACATGTTGAAGTGTGTGCATAAGTCCTTTGGTTTAGGCGTGACACTCGTTTTGAGTTTTTATTGCTTTAAATGCATTTTTTGCCGAGCTAAACTCATTTTTTGAGTTTGAATGTATCTTCATAGGAATGAGTTGTGTGGTCAAATTATTGCTCATTTAGGCTTCAGGAGGTCATCCTGAACAAAATACATGTTGAAGTGTGTGTATAAGTCCTTTGGTTTAGGCGTGACACTCAATTTGAGTTTTTATTGCTTTAAATGCATTTTCAGCCCGAGCTGAGCACGTTTTGTGAGTTTGAATGTATCTTCATAGGAATGAGTTGTGTGGTCAAATTATTGCTCATTTAGGCTTGAGGAGGTCATCCTGAACAAAATACATGTTGAAGTGTGTGCATAAGTCCTTTGGTTTAGGCGTGACACTCGTTTTGAGTTTTTATTGCTTTAAATACATTTCAGCCCGAGATGAGCACGTTTTGTGAGTTTGAATGTATCTTCATAGGAATGAGTTGTGTAGTCAAATTAATGCTCATTTAGGCTTCAGGAGGACATCCTGAACTAAATACATGATGAAGTGTGTGCATAAGCCCTTTGGTTTAGGCGTGACACTCAATTTGAGTTTTTATTGCTTTTAATGCATTTTCAGCCCGAGCTGAGCGCGCTTTCTGACTTTGAATGTATCTTCATAGGAATGAGTTGTGTGGTCAAATTAATGCTCATTTAGGCTTCAGGTGGTCATCCTGAACTAAATACACGTTGAAGTGTGTGCATAAGTCCTTTGGTTTAGGCGTGACACTCAATTTGAGTTTTTATTGCTTTAAATGCATTTTCAGCCCGAGCTGAGCGCGCTTTCTGACTTTGAATGTATCTTCATAGGAATGAGTTGTGTAGTCAAATTACTGCTCATTTAGGCTTCAGGATGACATCCTGAACTAAATACATTGAAGTGTGTGCAAAAGTCCTTTGGTTTGGGAGTGACACTCAATTTGAGTTATTATTGCTTTAAATGCATTTTCAGGCCGAGTGGAACAAGTTTTCAAAATGTGTCTTGAATCATGTTATGGTCTATGTTGCCCTCTACTGACCAAAGTCCGTTATTGTCTCCGAGGCCTGAAACCATTTTACATTTATATGACTGTATAACTGTACTCTTGAGCCAATTATTCAATTTCTCTTTGTTCTTGAACTAATTATAACTCAACGCAGGTACCATGACTATACTCAATTTCAGTTTTTATTGCTTTAAGTGCAGTTTCGGGCCGAGCTGAGCACGTGTTCTGAGTTTGAATGTATCTTCATAGGAATGAGATGTGTGATCATATTAATGCTCATTTAGGCTTCAGGAGGACATCTTGAACAAAATACATGTTGAAGTGTGTGCATAAGTCCTTTGGTTTAGGCGTGACACTCAATTTGAGTGTTTATTGCTTTAAATTAGTTTCAGCCCGAGCTGAGCGCGCTTTCTGACTTTGAATGTATCTTCATAGGAATGAGTTGTGTGGTCAAATTATTGCTCATTTAGGCTTCAGGAGGTCATCCTGAACAAAATACATGTTGAAGTGTGTGCATAAGTCCTTTGGTTTAGGCGTGACACTCAATTTGAGTTTTTATTGCTTTAAATGCTTTTTCAGCCCGAGCTGAGCGCACTTTCTGACTTTGAATGTATCTTCATAGGAATGAGTTGTGTGGTCAAATTATTGCTCATTTAGGCTTCAGGAGGTCATCCTGAACAAAATACATGTTGAAGTGTGTGTATAAGTCCTTTGGTTTAGGCGTGACACTCAATTTGAGTTTTTATTGCTTTAAATGCATTTTCAGCCCGAGCTGAGCACGTTTTGTGAGTTTGAATGTATCTTCATAGGAATGAGTTGTGTGGTCAAATAATGCTCATTTAGGCTTCAGGTGGCCATCCTGAACAAAATACATGTTGAAGTGTGTGCATGAGTCCTTTGGTTTAGGCGTGAGACTCAATTTGAGTTTTTATTGCTTTAAATGCATTTTCAGCCCGAGCTGAGCACGTTTTGTGAGTTTGAATGTATCTTCATAGGAATGAGTTGTGTAGTCAAATTAATGCTCATATGGGCTTCAGGAGGTCATCCTGAACAAAATACATGTTGAAGTGTGTGCATAAGTCCTTTGGTTTAGGCGTGACACTCAATTTGAGTTTTTATTGCTTTAAATGCTTTTTCAGCCCGAACTGAGCGCGCTTTCTGACTTTGAATGTATCTTCATAGGAATGAGTTGTGTGGTCAAATTATTGCTCATTTAGGCTTCAGGAGGTCATCCTGAACAAAATACATGTTGAAGTGTGTGTATAAGTCCTTCGGTTTAGGTGTGACACTCAATTTGAGTTTTTATTGCTTTAAATGCATTTTCAGCCCGAGCTGAGCACGTTTTGTGAGTTTGAATGTATCTTCATAGGAATGAGTTGTGTGGTCAAATTAATGCTCATTTAGGCGTCAGGTGGCCATCCTGAACAAAATACATGTTGAAGTGTGTGCATAAGTCCTTTGGTTTAGGCGTGAGACTCAATTTGAGTTTTTATTGCTTTAAATGCATTTTCAGCCCGAGCTGAGCACGTTTTGTGAGTTTGAATGTATCTTCATAGGAATGAGTTGTGTAGTCAAATTAATGCTCATATGGGCTTCAGGAGGTCATCCTGAACAAAATACATGTTGAAGTGTGTGCATAAGTCCTTTGGTTTAGGCGTGACACTCAATTTGAGTTTTTATTGCTTTAAATGCTTTTTCAGCCCGAGCTGAGCGCGCTTTCTGACTTTGAATGTATCTTCATAGGAATGAGTTGTGTGGTCAAATTATTGCTCATTTAGGCTTCAGGAGGTCATCCTGAACAAAATACATGTTGAAGTGTGTGCATAAGTCCTTTGGTTTAGGCGTGACACTCAATTTGAGTTTTTATTGCTTTAAATGCATTTTCAGCCCGAGCTGAGCACGTTTTGTGAGTTTGAATGTATCTTTATAGGAATGAGTTGTGTAGTCAAATTAATGCTCATATGGGCTTCAGGAGGTCATCCTGAACAAAATACATGTTGAAGTGTTTGCATAAGTCCTTTGGTTTAGGCGTGACACTCAATTTGAGTGTTTATTGCTTTAAATGCAGTTTCAGCCCGAGCTGAGCGCGCTTTCTGACTTTGAATGTATCTTCATAGGAATGAGTTGTGTGGTCAAATTATTGCTCATTTAGGCTTCAGGAGGTCATCCTGAACAAAATACATGTTGAAGTGTGTGTATAAGTCCTTTGGTTTAGGCGTGACACTCAATTTGAGTTTTTATTGCTTTAAATGCATTTTCAGCCCGAGCTGAGCACGTTTTGTGAGTTTGAATGTATCTTCATAGGAATGAGTTGTGTAGTCAAATTAATGCTCATTTAGGCTTCAGGAGGACATCCTGAACTAAATACATGATGAAGTGTGTGCATAAGCCCTTTGGTTTAGGCGTGACACTCAATTTGAGTTTTTATTGCTTTTAATGCATTTTCAGCCCGAGCTGAGCGCGCTTTCTGACTTTGAATGTATCTTCATAGGAATGAGTTGTGTGGTCAAATTAATGCTCATTTAGGCTTCAGGTGGTCATCCTGAACTAAATACATGTTGAAGTGTGTGCATAAGTCCTTTGGTTTAGGCGTGGCACTCAATTTGAGTTTTTATTGCTTTTAATGCATTTTCAGCCCGAGCTGAGCGCGCTTTCTGACTTTGAATGTATCTTCATAGGAATGAGTTGTGTAGTCAAATTACTGCTCATTTAGGCTTCAGGAGGTCATCCTGAACTAAATACATTGAAGTGTGTGCAAAAGTCCTTTGGTTTGGGAGTGACACTCAATTTGAGTTATTATTCCTTTAAATGCATTTTCAGGCCGAGTGGAACAAGTTTTCAAAATGTGTCTTGAATCATGTTATGGTCTATGTTGCCCTCTACTGACCAAAGTCCGTTATTGTCTCCGAGGCCTGAAACCATTTTACATTTATATGACTGTATAACTGTACTCTTGAGCCAATTATTCAATTTTTCTTTGTTCTTGAACTAATTATAACTCAACGCAGGTACCATGACTATACTCAATTTCAGTTTTTATTGCTTTAAGTGCAGTTTCGGGCCGAGCTGAGCACGTGTTCTGAGTTTGAATGTATCTTCATAGGAATGAGATGTGTGATCATATTAATGCTCATTTAGGCTTCAAGAGGACATCTTGAACAAAATACATGTTGAAGTGTGTGCATAAGTCCTTTGGTTTAGGCGTGACACTCAATTTGAGTGTTTATTGCTTTAAATGCAGTTTCAGCCCGAGCTGAGCGCGCTTTCTGACTTTGAATGTATCTTCATAGGAATGAGTTGTGTGGTCAAATTAATGCTCATTTAGGCTTCAGGATGACATCCTGAACTAAATACATTGAAGTGTGTGCAAAAGTCCTTTGGTTTGGGAGTGACACTCAATTTGAGTTATTATTGCTTTAAATGCATTTTCAGGCCGAGTGGAACAAGTTTTCAAAATGTGTCTTGAATCATGTTATGGTCTATGTTGCCCTCTACTGACCAAAGTCCGTTATTGTCTCCGAGGCCTGAAACCATTTTACATTTATATGACTGTATAACTGTACTCTTGAGCCAATTATTCAATTTCTCTTTGTTCTTGAACTAATTATAACTCAACGCAGGTACCATGACTATACTCAATTTCAGTTTTTATTGCTTTAAGTGCAGTTTCGGGCCGAGCTGAGCACGTGTTCTGAGTTTGAATGTATCTTCATAGGAATGAGATGTGTGATCATATTAATGCTCATTTAGGCTTCAGGAGGACATCTTGAACAAAATACATGTTGAAGTGTGTGCATAAGTCCTTTGGTTTGGGCGTGACACTCAATTTGAGTTTTTATTGCTTTAAATGCATTTTCAGCCCGAGCTGAGCACGTTTTGTGAGTTTGAATGTATCTTTATAGGAATGAGTTGTGTAGTCAAATTAATGCTCATATGGGCTTCAGGAGGTCATCCTGAACAAAATACATGTTGAAGTGTGTGCATAAGTCCTTTGGTTTAGGCGTGACACTCAATTTGAGTTTTTATTGCTTTAAATGCAGTTTCAGCCCGAGCTGAGCGCGCTTTCTGACTTTGAATGTATCTTCATAGGAATGAGTTGTGTGGTCAAATTATTGCCCATTTAGGCTTCAGGAGGTCATCCTGAACAAAATACATGTTGAAGGGTGTGCATCAGTCCTTTGGTTTAGGCGTGACACTCAATTTGAGTTTTTATTGCTTTAAATGCTTTTTCAGCCCGAGCTGAGCACACTTTCTGACTTTGAATGTATCTTCATAGGAATGAGTTGTGTGGTCAAATTATTGCTCATTTAGGCTTCAGGAGGTCATCCTGAACAAAATACATGTTGAAGTGTGTGTATAAGTCCTTTGGTTTAGGCGTGACACTCAATTTGAGTTTTTATTGCTTTAAATGCATTTTCAGCCCGAGCTGAGCACGTTTTGTGAGTTTGAATGTATCTTCATAGGAATGAGTTGTGTAGTCAAATTAATGCTCATTTAGGCTTCAGGAGGACATCCTGAACTAAATACATGATGAAGTGTGTGCATAAGCCCTTTGGTTTAGGCGTGACACTCAATTTGAGTTTTTATTGCTTTTAATGCATTTTCAGCCCGAGCTGAGCGCGCTTTCTGACTTTGAATGTATCTTCATAGGAATGAGTTGTGTGGTCAAATTAATGCTCATTTAGGCTTCAGGTGGTCATCCTGAACTAAATACATGTTGAAGTGTGTGCATAAGTCCTTTGGTTTAGGCGTGGCACTCAATTTGAGTTTTTATTGCTTTAAATGCATTTTCAGCCCGAGCTGAGCGCGCTTTCTGACTTTGAATGTATCTTCATAGGAATGAGTTGTGTAGTCAAATTACTGCTCATTTAGGCTTCAGGAGGACATCCTGAACTAAATACATTGAAGTGTGTGCAAAAGTCCTTTGGTTTGGGAGTGACACTCAATTTGAGTTATTATTGCTTTAAATGCATTTTCAGGCCGAGTGGAACAAGTTTTCAAAATGTGTCTTGAATCATGTTATGGTCTATGTTGCCCTCTACTGACCAAAGGCCGTTATTGTCTCCGAGGCCTGAAACCATTTTACATTTATATGACTGTATAACTGTACTCTTGAGCCAATTATTCAATTTCTCTTTGTTCTTGAACTAATTATAACTCAACGCAGGTACCATGACTATACTCAATTTCAGTTTTTATTGCTTTAAGTGCAGTTTCGGGCCGAGCTGAGCACGTGTTCTGAGTTTGAATGTATCTTCATAGGAATGAGATGTGTGATCATATTAATGCTCATTTAGGCTTCAGGAGGACATCTTGAACAAAATACATGTTGAAGTGTGTGCATAAGTCCTTTGGTTTGGGCGTGACACTCAATTTGAGTTTTTATTGCTTTAAATGCATTTTCAGCCCGAGCTGAGCACGTTTTGTGAGTTTGAATGTATCTTTATAGGAATGAGTTGTGTAGTCAAATTAATGCTCATATGGGCTTCAGGAGGTCATCCTGAACAAAATACATGTTGAAGTGTGTGCATAAATCCTTTGGTTTAGGCGTGACACTCAATTTGAGTTTTTATTGCTTTAAATGCAGTTTCAGCCCGAGCTGAGCGCGCTTTCTGACTTTGAATGTATCTTCATAGGAATGAGTTGTGTGGTCAAATTATTGCCCATTTAGGCTTCAGGAGGTCATCCTGAACAAAATACATGTTGAAGGGTGTGCATCAGTCCTTTGGTTTAGGCGTGACACTCAATTTGAGTTTTTATTGCTTTAAATGCATTTTTTGCCGAGCTAAACTCATTTTTTGAGTTTGAATGTATCTTCATAGGAATGAGTTGTGTGGTCAAATTAATGCTCATTTAGGCTTCAGGATGACATCCTGAACTAAATACATTGAAGTGTGTGCAAAAGTCCTTTGGTTTGGGAGTGACACTCAATTTGAGTTATTATTGCTTTAAATGCATTTTCAGGCCGAGTGGAACAAGTTTTCAAAATGTGTCTTGAATCATGTTATGGTCTATGTTGCCCTCTACTGACCAAAGTCCGTTATTGTCTCCGAGGCCTGAAACCATTTTACATTTATATGACTGTATAACTGTACTCTTGAGCCAATTATTCAATTTCTCTTTGTTCTTGAACTAATTATAACTCAACGCAGGTACCATGACTATACTCAATTTCAGTTTTTATTGCTTTAAGTGCAGTTTCGGGCCGAGCTGAGCACGTTTTGTGAGTTTGAATGTATCTTCATAGGAATGAGATGTGTGATCATATTAATGCTCATTTAGGCTTCAGGAGGACATCTTGAACAAAATACATGTTGAAGTGTGTGCATAAGTCCTTTGGTTTAGGCGTGACACTCAATTTGAGTGTTTATTGCTTTAAATTAGTTTCAGCCCGAGCTGAGCGCGCTTTCTGACTTTGAATGTATCTTCATAGGAATGAGTTGTGTGGTCAAATTATTGCTCATTTAGGCTTCAGGAGGTCATCCTGAACAAAATACATGTTGAAGTGTGTGCATAAGTCCTTTGGTTTAGGCGTGACACTCAATTTGAGTTTTTATTGCTTTAAATGCTTTTTCAGCCCGAGCTGAGCGCACTTTCTGACTTTGAATGTATCTTCATAGGAATGAGTTGTGTGGTCAAATTATTGCTCATTTAGGCTTCAGGAGGTCATCCTGAACAAAATACATGTTGAAGTGTGTGTATAAGTCCTTTGGTTTAGGCGTGACACTCAATTTGAGTTTTTATTGCTTTAAATGCATTTTCAGCCCGAGCTGAGCACGTTTTGTGAGTTTGAATGTATCTTCATAGGAATGAGTTGTGTGGTCAAATAATGCTCATTTAGGCTTCAGGTGGCCATCCTGAACAAAATACATGTTGAAGTGTGTGCATGAGTCCTTTGGTTTAGGCGTGAGACTCAATTTGAGTTTTTATTGCTTTAAATGCATTTTCAGCCCGAGCTGAGCACGTTTTGTGAGTTTGAATGTATCTTCATAGGAATGAGTTGTGTAGTCAAATTAATGCTCATATGGGCTTCAGGAGGTCATCCTGAACAAAATACATGTTGAAGTGTGTGCATAAGTCCTTTGGTTTAGGCGTGACACTCAATTTGAGTTTTTATTGCTTTAAATGCTTTTTCAGCCCGAACTGAGCGCGCTTTCTGACTTTGAATGTATCTTCATAGGAATGAGTTGTGTGGTCAAATTATTGCTCATTTAGGCTTCAGGAGGTCATCCTGAACAAAATACATGTTGAAGTGTGTGTATAAGTCCTTCGGTTTAGGTGTGACACTCAATTTGAGTTTTTATTGCTTTAAATGCATTTTCAGCCCGAGCTGAGCACGTTTTGTGAGTTTGAATGTATCTTCATAGGAATGAGTTGTGTGGTCAAATTAATGCTCATTTAGGCGTCAGGTGGCCATCCTGAACAAAATACATGTTGAAGTGTGTGCATAAGTCCTTTGGTTTAGGCGTGAGACTCAATTTGAGTTTTTATTGCTTTAAATGCATTTTCAGCCCGAGCTGAGCACGTTTTGTGAGTTTGAATGTATCTTCATAGGAATGAGTTGTGTAGTCAAATTAATGCTCATATGGGCTTCAGGAGGTCATCCTGAACAAAATACATGTTGAAGTGTGTGCATAAGTCCTTTGGTTTAGGCGTGACACTCAATTTGAGTTTTTATTGCTTTAAATGCTTTTTCAGCCCGAGCTGAGCGCGCTTTCTGACTTTGAATGTATCTTCATAGGAATGAGTTGTGTGGTCAAATTATTGCTCATTTAGGCTTCAGGAGGTCATCCTGAACAAAATACATGTTGAAGTGTGTGCATAAGTCCTTTGGTTTAGGCGTGACACTCAATTTGAGTTTTTATTGCTTTAAATGCATTTTCAGCCCGAGCTGAGCACGTTTTGTGAGTTTGAATGTATCTTTATAGGAATGAGTTGTGTAGTCAAATTAATGCTCATATGGGCTTCAGGAGGTCATCCTGAACAAAATACATGTTGAAGTGTTTGCATAAGTCCTTTGGTTTAGGCGTGACACTCAATTTGAGTGTTTATTGCTTTAAATGCAGTTTCAGCCCGAGCTGAGCGCGCTTTCTGACTTTGAATGTATCTTCATAGGAATGAGTTGTGTGGTCAAATTATTGCTCATTTAGGCTTCAGGAGGTCATCCTGAACAAAATACATGTTGAAGTGTGTGTATAAGTCCTTTGGTTTAGGCGTGACACTCAATTTGAGTTTTTATTGCTTTAAATGCATTTTCAGCCCGAGCTGAGCACGTTTTGTGAGTTTGAATGTATCTTCATAGGAATGAGTTGTGTAGTCAAATTAATGCTCATTTAGGCTTCAGGAGGACATCCTGAACTAAATACATGATGAAGTGTGTGCATAAGCCCTTTGGTTTAGGCGTGACACTCAATTTGAGTTTTTATTGCTTTTAATGCATTTTCAGCCCGAGCTGAGCGCGCTTTCTGACTTTGAATGTATCTTCATAGGAATGAGTTGTGTGGTCAAATTAATGCTCATTTAGGCTTCAGGTGGTCATCCTGAACTAAATACATGTTGAAGTGTGTGCATAAGTCCTTTGGTTTAGGCGTGGCACTCAATTTGAGTTTTTATTGCTTTTAATGCATTTTCAGCCCGAGCTGAGCGCGCTTTCTGACTTTGAATGTATCTTCATAGGAATGAGTTGTGTAGTCAAATTACTGCTCATTTAGGCTTCAGGAGGTCATCCTGAACTAAATACATTGAAGTGTGTGCAAAAGTCCTTTGGTTTGGGAGTGACACTCAATTTGAGTTATTATTCCTTTAAATGCATTTTCAGGCCGAGTGGAACAAGTTTTCAAAATGTGTCTTGAATCATGTTATGGTCTATGTTGCCCTCTACTGACCAAAGTCCGTTATTGTCTCCGAGGCCTGAAACCATTTTACATTTATATGACTGTATAACTGTACTCTTGAGCCAATTATTCAATTTTTCTTTGTTCTTGAACTAATTATAACTCAACGCAGGTACCATGACTATACTCAATTTCAGTTTTTATTGCTTTAAGTGCAGTTTCGGGCCGAGCTGAGCACGTGTTCTGAGTTTGAATGTATCTTCATAGGAATGAGATGTGTGATCATATTAATGCTCATTTAGGCTTCAAGAGGACATCTTGAACAAAATACATGTTGAAGTGTGTGCATAAGTCCTTTGGTTTAGGCGTGACACTCAATTTGAGTGTTTATTGCTTTAAATGCAGTTTCAGCCCGAGCTGAGCGCGCTTTCTGACTTTGAATGTATCTTCATAGGAATGAGTTGTGTGGTCAAATTAATGCTCATTTAGGCTTCAGGATGACATCCTGAACTAAATACATTGAAGTGTGTGCAAAAGTCCTTTGGTTTGGGAGTGACACTCAATTTGAGTTATTATTGCTTTAAATGCATTTTCAGGCCGAGTGGAACAAGTTTTCAAAATGTGTCTTGAATCATGTTATGGTCTATGTTGCCCTCTACTGACCAAAGTCCGTTATTGTCTCCGAGGCCTGAAACCATTTTACATTTATATGACTGTATAACTGTACTCTTGAGCCAATTATTCAATTTCTCTTTGTTCTTGAACTAATTATAACTCAACGCAGGTACCATGACTATACTCAATTTCAGTTTTTATTGCTTTAAGTGCAGTTTCGGGCCGAGCTGAGCACGTGTTCTGAGTTTGAATGTATCTTCATAGGAATGAGATGTGTGATCATATTAATGCTCATTTAGGCTTCAGGAGGACATCTTGAACAAAATACATGTTGAAGTGTGTGCATAAGTCCTTTGGTTTGGGCGTGACACTCAATTTGAGTTTTTATTGCTTTAAATGCATTTTCAGCCCGAGCTGAGCACGTTTTGTGAGTTTGAATGTATCTTTATAGGAATGAGTTGTGTAGTCAAATTAATGCTCATATGGGCTTCAGGAGGTCATCCTGAACAAAATACATGTTGAAGTGTGTGCATAAGTCCTTTGGTTTAGGCGTGACACTCAATTTGAGTTTTTATTGCTTTAAATGCAGTTTCAGCCCGAGCTGAGCGCGCTTTCTGACTTTGAATGTATCTTCATAGGAATGAGTTGTGTGGTCAAATTATTGCCCATTTAGGCTTCAGGAGGTCATCCTGAACAAAATACATGTTGAAGGGTGTGCATCAGTCCTTTGGTTTAGGCGTGACACTCAATTTGAGTTTTTATTGCTTTAAATGCTTTTTCAGCCCGAGCTGAGCACACTTTCTGACTTTGAATGTATCTTCATAGGAATGAGTTGTGTGGTCAAATTATTGCTCATTTAGGCTTCAGGAGGTCATCCTGAACAAAATACATGTTGAAGTGTGTGTATAAGTCCTTTGGTTTAGGCGTGACACTCAATTTGAGTTTTTATTGCTTTAAATGCATTTTCAGCCCGAGCTGAGCACGTTTTGTGAGTTTGAATGTATCTTCATAGGAATGAGTTGTGTAGTCAAATTAATGCTCATTTAGGCTTCAGGAGGACATCCTGAACTAAATACATGATGAAGTGTGTGCATAAGCCCTTTGGTTTAGGCGTGACACTCAATTTGAGTTTTTATTGCTTTTAATGCATTTTCAGCCCGAGCTGAGCGCGCTTTCTGACTTTGAATGTATCTTCATAGGAATGAGTTGTGTGGTCAAATTAATGCTCATTTAGGCTTCAGGTGGTCATCCTGAACTAAATACATGTTGAAGTGTGTGCATAAGTCCTTTGGTTTAGGCGTGGCACTCAATTTGAGTTTTTATTGCTTTAAATGCATTTTCAGCCCGAGCTGAGCGCGCTTTCTGACTTTGAATGTATCTTCATAGGAATGAGTTGTGTAGTCAAATTACTGCTCATTTAGGCTTCAGGAGGACATCCTGAACTAAATACATTGAAGTGTGTGCAAAAGTCCTTTGGTTTGGGAGTGACACTCAATTTGAGTTATTATTGCTTTAAATGCATTTTCAGGCCGAGTGGAACAAGTTTTCAAAATGTGTCTTGAATCATGTTATGGTCTATGTTGCCCTCTACTGACCAAAGGCCGTTATTGTCTCCGAGGCCTGAAACCATTTTACATTTATATGACTGTATAACTGTACTCTTGAGCCAATTATTCAATTTCTCTTTGTTCTTGAACTAATTATAACTCAACGCAGGTACCATGACTATACTCAATTTCAGTTTTTATTGCTTTAAGTGCAGTTTCGGGCCGAGCTGAGCACGTGTTCTGAGTTTGAATGTATCTTCATAGGAATGAGATGTGTGATCATATTAATGCTCATTTAGGCTTCAGGAGGACATCTTGAACAAAATACATGTTGAAGTGTGTGCATAAGTCCTTTGGTTTGGGCGTGACACTCAATTTGAGTTTTTATTGCTTTAAATGCATTTTCAGCCCGAGCTGAGCACGTTTTGTGAGTTTGAATGTATCTTTATAGGAATGAGTTGTGTAGTCAAATTAATGCTCATATGGGCTTCAGGAGGTCATCCTGAACAAAATACATGTTGAAGTGTGTGCATAAATCCTTTGGTTTAGGCGTGACACTCAATTTGAGTTTTTATTGCTTTAAATGCAGTTTCAGCCCGAGCTGAGCGCGCTTTCTGACTTTGAATGTATCTTCATAGGAATGAGTTGTGTGGTCAAATTATTGCCCATTTAGGCTTCAGGAGGTCATCCTGAACAAAATACATGTTGAAGGGTGTGCATCAGTCCTTTGGTTTAGGCGTGACACTCAATTTGAGTTTTTATTGCTTTAAATGCATTTTTTGCCGAGCTAAACTCATTTTTTGAGTTTGAATGTATCTTCATAGGAATGAGTTGTGTGGTCAAATTAATGCTCATTTAGGCTTCAGGATGACATCCTGAACTAAATACATTGAAGTGTGTGCAAAAGTCCTTTGGTTTGGGAGTGACACTCAATTTGAGTTATTATTGCTTTAAATGCATTTTCAGGCCGAGTGGAACAAGTTTTCAAAATGTGTCTTGAATCATGTTATGGTCTATGTTGCCCTCTACTGACCAAAGTCCGTTATTGTCTCCGAGGCCTGAAACCATTTTACATTTATATGACTGTATAACTGTACTCTTGAGCCAATTATTCAATTTCTCTTTGTTCTTGAACTAATTATAACTCAACGCAGGTACCATGACTATACTCAATTTCAGTTTTTATTGCTTTAAGTGCAGTTTCGGGCCGAGCTGAGCACGTGTTCTGAGTTTGAATGTATCTTCATAGGAATGAGATGTGTGATCATATTAATGCTCATTTAGGCTTCAGGAGGACATCTTGAACAAAATACATGTTGAAGTGTGTGCATAAGTCCTTTGGTTTAGGCGTGACACTCAATTTGAGTGTTTATTGCTTTAAATGCAGTTTCAGCCCGAGCTGAGCGCGCTTTCTGACTTTGAATGTATCTTCATAGGAATGAGTTGTGTGGTCAAATTATTGCTCATTTAGGCTTCAGGAGGTCATCCTGAACAAAATACATGTTGAAGTGTGTGCATAAGTCCTTTGGTTTAGGCGTGACACTCAATTTGAGTTTTTATTGCTTTAAATGCTTTTTCAGCCCGAGCTGAGCGCACTTTCTGACTTTGAATGTATCTTCATAGGAATGAGTTGTGTGGTCAAATTATTGCTCATTTAGGCTTCAGGAGGTCATCCTGAACAAAATACATGTTGAAGTGTGTGTATAAGTCCTTTGGTTTAGGCGTGACACTCAATTTGAGTTTTTATTGCTTTAAATGCATTTTCAGCCCGAGCTGAGCACGTTTTGTGAGTTTGAATGTATCTTCATAGGAATGAGTTGTGTGGTCAAATAATGCTCATTTAGGCTTCAGGTGGCCATCCTGAACAAAATACATGTTGAAGTGTGTGCATGAGTCCTTTGGTTTAGGCGTGAGACTCAATTTGAGTTTTTATTGCTTTAAATGCATTTTCAGCCCGAGCTGAGCACGTTTTGTGAGTTTGAATGTATCTTCATAGGAATGAGTTGTGTAGTCAAATTAATGCTCATATGGGCTTCAGGAGGTCATCCTGAACAAAATACATGTTGAAGTGTGTGCATAAGTCCTTTGGTTTAGGCGTGACACTCAATTTGAGTTTTTATTGCTTTAAATGCTTTTTCAGCCCGAACTGAGCGCGCTTTCTGACTTTGAATGTATCTTCATAGGAATGAGTTGTGTGGTCAAATTATTGCTCATTTAGGCTTCAGGAGGTCATCCTGAACAAAATACATGTTGAAGTGTGTGTATAAGTCCTTCGGTTTAGGCGTGACACTCAATTTGAGTTTTTATTGCTTTAAATGCATTTTCAGCCCGAGCTGAGCACGTTTTGTGAGTTTGAATGTATCTTCATAGGAATGAGTTGTGTGGTCAAATTAATGCTCATTTAGGCTTCAGGTGGTCATCCTGAACTAAATACATGTTGAAGTGTGTGCATAAGTCCTTTGGTTTAGGCGTGACACTCAATTTGAGTTTTTATTGCTTTAAATGCATTATCAGCCAGAGCTGAGCGCGCTTTCTGACTTTGAATGTATCTTCATAGGAATAAGTTGTGTGGTCAAGATATTGCTCATTTAGGCTTCAGGTGGTCATCCTGAACTAAATACATGTTGAAGTGTGTGCATAAGTCCTTTGGTTTAGGCGTGAGACTCAATTTGAGTTTTTATTGCTTTAAATGCATTTTCAGCCCGAGCTGAGCACGTTTTGTGAGTTTGAATGTATCTTCATAGAAATGAGTTGTGTAGTCAAATTAATGCTCATATGGGCTTCAGGAGGTCATCCTGAACAAAATACATGTTGAAGTGTGTGCATAAGTCCTTTGGTTTAGGCGTGACACTCAATTTGAGTTTTTATTGCTTTAAATGCATTATCAGCCCGAGCTGAGCGCGCTTTGTGAGTTTGAATGTATCTTCATAGGAATGAGTTGTGTGGTCAAATTAATGGTCATTTAGGCGTCAGGTGGTCATCCTGAACAAAATACATGTTGAAGTGTGTGCATAAGTCCTTTGGTTTAGGCGTGACACTCAATTTGAGTTTTTATTGCTTTAAATGCATTTTCAGCCCGAGCTGAGCACGTTTTGTGTGTTTGAGTGTATCTTCATAGGAATGAGTTGTGTGGTCAAATTATTGCTCATTTAGGCTTCAGGAGGTCATCCTGAACAAAATACATGTTGAAGTGTGTGCATAAGTCCTTTGGTTTAGGCGTGACACTCAATTTGAGTTTTTATTGCTTTAAATGCATTTTCAGCCCGAGCTGAGCACGTTTTGTGAGTTTGAATGTATCTTCATAGGAATGAGATGTGTGATCATATTAATGCTCATTTAGGCTTCAGGAGGACATCTTGAACAAAATACATGTTGAAGTGTGTGCATAAGTCCTTTGGTTTGGGCGTGACACTCAATTTGAGTTTTTATTGCTTTAAATGCATTTTCAGCCCGAGCTGAGCACGTTTTGTGAGTTTGAATGTATCTTTATAGGAATGAGTTGTGTAGTCAAATTAATGCTCATATGGGCTTCAGGAGGTCATCCTGAACAAAATACATGTTGAAGTGTGTGCATAAGTCCTTTGGTTTAGGCGTGACACTCAATTAGAGTGTTTATTGCTTTAAATGCAGTTTCAGCCCGAGCTGAGCGCGCTTTCTGACTTTGAATGTATCTTCATAGGAATGAGTTGTGTAGTCAAATTACTGCTCATTTAGGCTTCAGGAGGACATCCTGAACTAAATACATTGAAGTGTGTGCAAAAGTCCTTTGGTTTGGGAGTGACACTCAATTTGAGTTATTATTGCTTTAAATGCATTTTCAGGCCGAGTGGAACAAGTTTTCAAAATGTGTCTTGAATCATGTTATGGTCTATGTTGCCCTCTACTGACCAAAGTCCGTTATTGTCTCCGAGGCCTGAAACCATTTTACATTAATATGACTGTATAACTGTACTCTTGAGCCAATTATTCAATTTCTCTTTGTTCTTGAACTAATTATAACTCAACGCAGGTACCATGACTATACTCAATTTCAGTTTTTATTGCTTTAAGTGCAGTTTCGGGCCGAGCTGAGCACGTGTTCTGAGTTTGAATGTATCTTCATAGGAATGAGATGTGTGATCATATTAATGCTCATTTAGGCTTCAGGAGGACATCTTGAACAAAATACATGTTGAAGTGTGTGCATAAGTCCTTTGGTTTGGGCGTGACACTCAATTTGAGTTTTTATTGCTTTAAATGCATTTTCAGCCCGAGCTGAGCACGTTTTGTGAGTTTGAATGTATCTTTATAGGAATGAGTTGTGTAGTCAAATTAATGCTCATATGGGCTTCAGGAGGTCATCCTGAACAAAATACATGTTGAAGTGTGTGCATAAGTCCTTTGGTTTAGGCGTGACACTCAATTTGAGTTTTTGCTTTAAATGCAGTTTCAGCCCGAGCTGAGCGCACTTTCTGACTTTGAATGTATCTTCATAGGAATGAGTTGTGTGGTCAAATTATTGCTCATTTAGGCTTCAGGAGGTCATCCTGAACAAAATACATGTTGAAGTGTGTGTATAAGTCCTTTGGTTTAGGCGTGACACTCAATTTGAGTTTTTATTGCTTTAAATGCATTTTCAGCCCGAGCTGAGCACGTTTTGTGAGTTTGAATGTATCTTCATAGGAATGAGTTGTGTGGTCAAATAATGCTCATTTAGGCTTCAGGTGGCCATCCTGAACAAAATACATGTTGAAGTGTGTGCATAAGTCCTTTGGTTTAGGCGTGAGACTCAATTTGAGTTTTTATTGCTTTAAATGCATTTTCAGCCCGAGCTGAGCACGTTTTGTGAGTTTGAATGTATCTTCATAGGAATGAGTTGTGTAGTCAAATTAATGCTCATATGGGCTTCAGGAGGTCATCCTGAACAAAATACATGTTGAAGTGTGTGCATAAGTCCTTTGGTTTAGGCGTGACACTCAATTTGAGTTTTTATTGCTTTAAATGCTTTTTCAGCCCGAGCTGAGCGCGCTTTCTGACTTTGAATGTATCTTCATAGGAATGAGTTGTGTGGTCAAATTATTGCTCATTTAGGCTTCAGGAGGTCATCCTGAACAAAATACATGTTGAAGTGTGTGCATAGGTCCTTTGGTTTAGGCGTGACACTCAATTTGAGTTTTTATTGCTTTAAATGCATTTTCAGCCCGAGCTGAGCACGTTTTGTGAGTTTGAATGTATCTTCATAGGAATGAGTTGTGTAGTCAAATTAATGCTAATATGGGCTTCAGGAGGTCATCCTGAACAAAATACATGTTGAAGTGTGTGCATAAGTCCTTCGGTTTAGGCGTGACACTCAATTTGAGTTTTTATTGCTTTAAATGCATTTTCAGCCCGAGCTGAGCGCGCTTTCTGACTTTGAATGTATCTTCATAGGAATGAGTTGTGTAGTCAAATTAATGCTCATTTAGGCTTCAGGTGGTCATCCTGAACTAAATACATGTTGAAGTGTGTGCATAAGTCCTTTGGTTTAGGCGTGACACTCAATTTGAGTTTTTATTGCTTTAAATGCATTATCAGCCCGAGCTGAGCGCGCTTTCTGACTTTGAATGTATCTTCATAGGAATGAGTTGTGTGGTCAAATTATTGCTCATTTAGGCTTCAGGAGGTCATCCTGAACAAAATACATGTTGAAGTGTGTGCATAAGTCCTTTGGTTTAGGCGTGACACTCAATTTGAGTTTTTATTGCTTTGAATGCATTTTCAGCCCGAGCTGAGCACGTTTTGTGAGTTTGAATGTATCTTCATAGGAATGAGTTGTGTGGTCAAATTAATGCTCATTTAGGCGTCAGGTGGTCATCCTGAACAAAATACATGTTGAAGTGTGTGCATAAGTCCTTTGGTTTAGGCGTGACACTCAATTTGAGTTTTTATTGCTTTAA
Source organism: Hippocampus guttulatus (assembly GCF_054856545.1). Taxonomy (NCBI): domain Eukaryota; kingdom Metazoa; phylum Chordata; class Actinopteri; order Syngnathiformes; family Syngnathidae; genus Hippocampus; species Hippocampus guttulatus. The sequence continues at coordinate 1,466,224 of NC_141264.1, forward strand.
ATGCATTTTCAGCCCGAGCTGAGCACGTTTTGTGTGTTTGAATGTATCTTCATAGCAATGAGTTGTGTGGTCAAATTATTGCTCATTTAGGCTTCAGGAGGTCATCCTGAACAAAATACATGTTGAAGTGTGTGTATAAGTCCTTTGGTTTAGGCGTGACACTCAATTTGAGTTTTTATTGCTTTAAATGCATTTTCAGCCCGAGCTGAGCACGTTTTGTGAGTTTGAATGTATCTTCATAGGAATGAGTTGTGTAGTCAAATTAATGCTCATTTAGGCTTCAGGAGGACATCCTGAACTAAATACATGATGAAGTGTGTGCATAAGCCCTTTGGTTTAGGCGTGATACTCAATTTGAGTTTTTATTGCTTTTAATGCATTTTCAGCCCGAGCTCAGCGCGCTTTCTGACTTTGAATGTATCTTCATAGGAATGAGTTGTGTGGTCAAATTAATGCTCATTTAGGCTTCAGGTGGTCATCCTGAACTAAATACATGTTGAAGTGTGTGCATAAGTCCTTTGGTTTAGGCGTGGCACTCAATTTGAGTTTTTATTGCTTTTAATGCATTTTCAGCCCGAGCTGAGCGCGCTTTCTGACTTTGAATGTATCTTCATAGGAATGAGTTGTGTAGTCAAATTACTGCTCATTTAGGCTTCAGGAGGACATCCTGAACTAAATACATTGAAGTGTGTGCAAAAGTCCTTTGGTTTGGGAGTGACACTCAATTTGAGTTATTATTCCTTTAAATGCATTTTCAGGCCGAGTGGAACAAGTTTTCAAAATGTGTCTTGAATCATGTTATGGTCTATGTTGCCCTCTACTGACCAAAGTCCGTTACTGTCTCCGAGGCCTGAAACCATTTTACATTTATATGACTGTATAACTGTACTCTTGAGCCAATTATTCAATTTCTCTTTGTTCTTGAACTAAGTATAACTCAACGCAGGTACCATGACTATACTCAATTTCAGTTTTTATTGCTTTAAGTGCAGTTTCGGGCCGAGCTGAGCACGTGTTCTGAGTTTGAATGTATCTTCATAGGAATGAGATGTGTGATCATATTAATGCTCATTTAGGCTTCAAGAGGACATCTTGAACAAAATACATGTTGAAGTGTGTGCATAAGTCCTTTGGTTTGGGCGTGACACTCAATTTGAGTTTTTATTGCTTTAAATGCATTTTCAGCCCGAGCTGAGCACGTTTTGTGAGTTTGAATGTATCTTTATAGGAATGACTTGTGTAGTCAAATTAATGCTCATATGGGCTTCAGGAGGTCATCCTGAACAAAATACATGTTGAAGTGTGTGCATAAGTCCTTTGGTTTAGGCGTGACACTCAATTTGAGTTTTTATTGCTTTAAATGCAGTTTCAGCCCGAGCTGAGCGCGCTTTCTGACTTTGAATGTATCTTCATAGGAATGAGTTGTGTGGTCAAATTATTGCCCATTTAGGCTTCAGGAGGTCATCCTGAACAAAATACATGTTGAAGGGTGTGCATCAGTCCTTTGGTTTAGGCGTGACACTCAATTTGAGTTTTTATTGCTTTAAATGCTTTTTCAGCCCGAGCTGAGCACACTTTCTGACTTTGAATGTATCTTCATAGGAATGAGTTGTGTGGTCAAATTATTGCTCATTTAGGCTTCAGGAGGTCATCCTGAACAAAATACATGTTGAAGTGTGTGTATAAGTCCTTTGGTTTAGGCGTGACACTCAATTTGAGTTTTTATTGCTTTAAATGCATTTTCAGCCCGAGCTGAGCACGTTTTGTGAGTTTGAATGTATCTTCATAGGAATGAGTTGTGTAGTCAAATTAATGCTCATTTAGGCTTCAGGAGGACATCCTGAACTAAATACATGATGAAGTGTGTGCATAAGCCCTTTGGTTTAGGCGTGACACTCAATTTGAGTTTTTATTGCTTTTAATGCATTTTCAGCCCGAGCTGAGCGCGCTTTCTGACTTTGAATGTATCTTCATAGGAATGAGTTGTGTGGTCAAATTAATGCTCATTTAGGCTTCAGGTGGTCATCCTGAACTAAATACATGTTGAAGTGTGTGCATAAGTCCTTTGGTTTAGGCGTGGCACTCAATTTGAGTTTTTATTGCTTTAAATGCATTTTCAGCCCGAGCTGAGCGCGCTTTCTGACTTTGAATGTATCTTCATAGGAATGAGTTGTGTAGTCAAATTACTGCTCATTTAGGCTTCAGGAGGACATCCTGAACTAAATACATTGAAGTGTGTGCAAAAGTCCTTTGGTTTGGGAGTGACACTCAATTTGAGTTATTATTGCTTTAAATGCATTTTCAGGCCGAGTGGAACAAGTTTTCAAAATGTGTCTTGAATCATGTTATGGTCTATGTTGCCCTCTACTGACCAAAGGCCGTTATTGTCTCCGAGGCCTGAAACCATTTTACATTTATATGACTGTATAACTGTACTCTTGAGCCAATTATTCAATTTCTCTTTGTTCTTGAACTAATTATAACTCAACGCAGGTACCATGACTATACTCAATTTCAGTTTTTATTGCTTTAAGTGCAGTTTCGGGCCGAGCTGAGCACGTGTTCTGAGTTTGAATGTATCTTCATAGGAATGAGATGTGTGATCATATTAATGCTCATTTAGGCTTCAGGAGGACATCTTGAACAAAATACATGTTGAAGTGTGTGCATAAGTCCTTTGGTTTGGGCGTGACACTCAATTTGAGTTTTTATTGCTTTAAATGCATTTTCAGCCCGAGCTGAGCACGTTTTGTGAGTTTGAATGTATCTTTATAGGAATGAGTTGTGTAGTCAAATTAATGCTCATATGGGCTTCAGGAGGTCATCCTGAACAAAATACATGTTGAAGTGTGTGCATAAGTCCTTTGGTTTAGGCGTGACACTCAATTTGAGTTTTTGCTTTAAATGCAGTTTCAGCCCGAGCTGAGCGCACTTTCTGACTTTGAATGTATCTTCATAGGAATGAGTTGTGTGGTCAAATTATTGCTCATTTAGGCTTCAGGAGGTCATCCTGAACAAAATACATGTTGAAGTGTGTGTATAAGTCCTTTGGTTTAGGCGTGACACTCAATTTGAGTTTTTATTGCTTTAAATGCATTTTCAGCCCGAGCTGAGCACGTTTTGTGAGTTTGAATGTATCTTCATAGGAATGAGTTGTGTGGTCAAATAATGCTCATTTAGGCTTCAGGTGGCCATCCTGAACAAAATACATGTTGAAGTGTGTGCATAAGTCCTTTGGTTTAGGCGTGAGACTCAATTTGAGTTTTTATTGCTTTAAATGCATTTTCAGCCCGAGCTGAGCACGTTTTGTGAGTTTGAATGTATCTTCATAGGAATGAGTTGTGTAGTCAAATTAATGCTCATATGGGCTTCAGGAGGTCATCCTGAACTAAATACATGTTGAAGTGTGTGCATAAGTCCTTTGGTTTAGGCGTGACACTCAATTTGAGTTTTTATTGCTTTAAATGCTTTTTCAGCCCGAGCTGAGCGCGCTTTCTGACTTTGAATGTATCTTCATAGGAATGAGTTGTGTGGTCAAATTATTGCTCATTTAGGCTTCAGGAGGTCATCCTGAACAAAATACATGTTGAAGTGTGTGCATAGGTCCTTTGGTTTAGGCGTGACACTCAATTTGAGTTTTTATTGCTTTAAATGCATTTTCAGCCCGAGCTGAGCACGTTTTGTGAGTTTGAATGTATCTTCATAGGAATGAGTTGTGTAGTCAAATTAATGCTAATATGGGCTTCAGGAGGTCATCCTGAACAAAATACATGTTGAAGTGTGTGCATAAGTCCTTCGGTTTAGGCGTGACACTCAATTTGAGTTTTTATTGCTTTAAATGCATTATCAGCCCGAGCTGAGCGCGCTTTCTGACTTTGAATGTATCTTCATAGGAATGAGTTGTGTGGTCAAATTATTGCTCATTTAGGCTTCAGGAGGTCATCCTGAACAAAATACATGTTGAAGTGTGTGCATAAGTCCTTTGGTTTAGGCGTGACACTCAATTTGAGTTTTTATTGCTTTGAATGCATTTTCAGCCCGAGCTGAGCACGTTTTGTGAGTTTGAATGTATCTTCATAGGAATGAGTTGTGTGGTCAAATTAATGCTCATTTAGGCGTCAGGTGGTCATCCTGAACAAAATACATGTTGAAGTGTGTGCATAAGTCCTTTGGTTTAGGCGTGACACTCAATTTGAGTTTTTATTGCTTTAAATGCATTTTCAGCCCGAGTTGAGCACGTTTTGTGAGTTTGAATGTATCTTCATAGCAATGGGTTGTGTGGTCAAATTAATGCTCATTTGGGCTTCAGGTGGTCATCCTGAACAAAATACATGTTGAAGTGTGTGCATAAGTCCTTTGGTTTAGGTGTGACACTCAATTTGAGTTTTTATTGCTTTAAATGCATTTTCAGCCCGAGCTGAGCACGTTTTGTGTGTTTGAATGTATCTTCATAGGAATGAGTTGTGTGGTCAAATTAATGCTCATATGGGCTTCAGGAGGTCATCCTGAACAAAATACATGTTGAAGTGTGTGCATAAGTCCTTTGGTTTAGGCGTGACACTCAATTTGAGTTTTTATTGCTTTAAATGCATTTTAAGCCCGAGTTGAGCACGTTTTGTGAGTTTGAATGTATCTTCATAGGAATGGGTTGTGTGGTCAAATTAATGCTCATTTGGGCTTCAGGTGGTCATCCTGAACAAAATACATGTTGAAGTGTGTGCATAAGTCCTTTGGTTTAGGCGTGACACTCAATTTGAGTTTTTATTGCTTTAAATGCATTTTCAGCCCGAGCTGAGCACGTTTTGTGAGTTTGAATGTATCTTCATAGGAATGAGTTGTGTGGTCAAATTAATGCTCATTTAGGCTTGAGGAGGTCATCCTGAACAAAATACATGTTGAAGTGTGTGCATAAGTTCTTTGGTTTAGGCGTGACACTCGTTTTGAGTTTTTATTGCTTTAAATGCATTTTCAGCCCGAGCTGAGCACGTTTTGTGAGTTTGAATGTATCTTCATAGGAATGAGTTGTGTCGTCAAATTAATGCTCATTTAGGCTTCAGGTGGCAATCCTGAACAAAATACATGTTGAAGTGTGTGCATAAGTCCTTTGGTTTAGGCGTGAGACTCAATTTGAGTTTTTATTGCTTTAAATGCATTTTCAGCCCGAGCTGAGCACGTTTTGTGAGTTTGAATGTATCTTCATAGGAATGAGTTGTGTGGTCAAATTATTGCTCATATGGGCTTCAGGAGGTCATCCTGAACAAAATACATGTTGAAGTGTGTGCATAAGTCCTTTGGTTTAGGCGTGACACTCAATTTGAGTTTTTATTGCTTTAAATGCTTTTTCAGCCCGAGCTGAGCGCGCTTTCTGACTTTGAATGTATCTTCATAGGAATGAGTTGTGTGGTCAAATTATTGCTCATTTAGGCTTCAGGAGGTCATCCTGAACAAAATACATGTTGAAGTGTGTGTATAAGTCCTTTGGTTTAGGCGTTACACTCCATTTGAGTTTTTATTGCTTTAAATGCATTTTCAGCCCGAGCTGAGCACGTTTTGTGAGTTTGAATGTATCTTCATAGGAATGAGTTGTGTGGTCAAATTAATGCTCATTTAGGCGTCAGGTGGTCATCCTGAACAAAATACATGTTGAAGTGTGTGCATAAGTCCTTTGGTTTAGGCGTGACTCTCAATTTGAGTTTTTATTGCTTTAAATGCATTTTCAGCCCGAGCTGAGCACGTTTTGTGAGTTTGAATGTATCTTCATAGGAATGAGTTGTGTGGTCAAATTAATGCTCATATGGGCGTCAGGTGGTCACCCTGAACAAAATACATGTTGAAGTGTGTGCATAAGTCCTTTGGTTTAGGCGTGACACTCAATTTGAGTTTTTATTGCTTTAAATGCATTTTCAGCCCGAGCTGAGCACGTTTTGTGTGTTTGAATGTATCTTCATAGGAATGAGTTGTGTGGTCAAATTAATGCTCATATGGGCTTCAGGAGGTCATCCTGAACAAAATACATGTTGAAGTGTGTGCATAAGTCCTTTGGTTTAGGCGTGACACTCAATTTGACTTTTTATTGCTTTAAATGCATTTTCAGCCCGAGCTGAGCACGTTTTGTGAGTTTGAATGTATCTTCATAGGAATGAGTTGTGTGGTCAAATTAATGCTCATATGGGCTTCAGGAGGTCATCCTGAACAAAATACATGTTGAAGTGTGTGCATAAGTCCTTTGGTTTAGGTGTGACACTCAATTTGAGTTTTTATTGCTTTAAATGCATTTTCAGCCCGAGCTGAGCACGTTTTGTGAGTTTGAATGTATCTTCATAGGAATGAGTTTTGTGGTCAAATTAATGCTCATTTAGGCGTCAGGTGGTCATCCTGAACAAAATACATGTTGAAGTGTGTGCATAAGTCCTTTGGTTTAGGCGTGACACTCAATTTGAGTTTTTATTGCTTTAAATGCATTTTCAGCCCGAGCTGAGCACGTTTTGTGTGTTTGAATGTATCTTCATAGGAATGAGTTGTGTGGTCAAATTAATGCTCATATGGGCTTCAGGAGGTCATCCTGAACAAAATACATGTTGAAGTGTGTGCATAAGTCCTTTGGTTTAGGTGTGACACTCAATTTGAGTTTTTATTGCTTTAAATGCATTTTCAGCCCGAGTTGAGCACGTTTTGTGAGTTTGAATGTATCTTCATAGGAATGAGTTGTGTGGTCAAATTAATGCTCATATGGGCGTCAGGTGGTCACCCTGAACAAAATACATGTTGAAGTGTGTGCATAAGTCCTTTGGTTTAGGCGTGACACTCAATTTGAGTTTTTATTGCTTTAAATGCATTTTCAGCCCGAGCTGAGCACGTTTTGTGTGTTTGAATGTATCTTCATAGGAATGAGTTGTGTGGTCAAATTAATGCTCATATGGGCTTCAGGAGGTCATCCTGAACAAAATACATGTTGAAGTGTGTGCATAAGTCCTTTGGTTTAGGCGTGACACTCAATTTGACTTTTTATTGCTTTAAATGCATTTTCAGCCCGAGCTGAGCACGTTTTGTGAGTTTGAATGTATCTTCATAGGAATGAGTTGTGTGGTCAAATTAATGCTCATATGGGCTTCAGGAGGTCATCCTGAACAAAATACATGTTGAAGTGTGTGCATAAGTCCTTTGGTTTAGGTGTGACACTCAATTTGAGTTTTTATTGCTTTAAATGCATTTTCAGCCCGAGCTGAGCACGTTTTGTGAGTTTGAATGTATCTTCATAGGAATGAGTTTTGTGGTCAAATTAATGCTCATTTAGGCGTCAGGTGGTCATCCTGAACAAAATACATGTTGAAGTGTGTGCATAAGTCCTTTGGTTTAGGCGTGACACTCAATTTGAGTTTTTATTGCTTTAAATGCATTTTCAGCCCGAGCTGAGCACGTTTTGTGTGTTTGAATGTATCTTCATAGGAATGAGTTGTGTGGTCAAATTAATGCTCATATGGGCTTCAGGAGGTCATCCTGAACAAAATACATGTTGAAGTGTGTATAAGTCCTTTGGTTTAGGCGTGACACTCAATTTGAGTTTTTATTGCTTTAAATGCATTTTCAGCCCGAGTTGAGCACGTTTTGTGAGTTTGAATGTATCTTCATAGGAATGAGTTGTGTGGTCAAATTAATGCTCATATGGGCTTCAGGAGGTCATCCTGAACAAAATACATGTTGAAGTGTGTGCATAAGTCCTTTGGTTTAGGCGTGACACTCAATTTGAGTTTTTATTGCTTTAAATGCATTTTCAGCCCGAGCTGAGCACGTTTTGTGTGTTTGAATGTATCTTCATAGGAATGAGTTGTGTGGTCAAATTAATGCTCATTTAGGCTTCAGGTGGTCATCCTGAACAAAATACATGTTGAAGTGTGTGCATAAGTCCTTTGGTTTAGGCGTGACACTCAATTTGAGTTTTTATTGCTTTAAATGCATTTTCAGCCCGAGCTGAGCACGTTTTGTGAGTTTGAATGTATCTTCATAGGAATGAGTTGTGTGGTCAAATTAATGCTCATATGGGCTTCAGGAGGTCATCCTGAACAAAATACATGTTGAAGTGTGTGCATAAGTCCTTTGGTTTAGGTGTGACACTCAATTTGAGTTTTTATTGCTTTAAATGCATTTTCAGCCCGAGCTGAGCACGTTTTGTGAGTTTGAATGTATCTTCATAGGAATGAGTTGTGTGGTCAAATTAATGCTCATTTAGGCGTCAGGTGGTCATCCTGAACAAAATACATGTTGAAGTGTGTGCATAAGTCCTTTGGTTTAGGCGTGACACTCAATTTGAGTTTTTATTGCTTTAAATGCATTTTCAGCCCGAGCTGAGCACGTTTTGTGTGTTTGAATGTATCTTCATAGGAATGAGTTGCGTGGTCAAATTAATGCTCATATGGGCTTCAGGAGGTCATCCTGAACAAAATACATGTTGAAGTGTGTGCATAAGTCCTTTGGTTTAGGCGTGACACTCAATTTGAGTTTTTATTGCTTTAAATGCATTTTCAGCCCGAGTTGAGCACGTTTTGTGAGTTTGAATGTATCTTCATAGGAATGAGTTGTGTGGTCAAATTAATGCTCATTTAGGCGTCAGGTGGTCATCCTGAACAAAATACATGTTGAAGTGTGTGCATAAGTCCTTTGGTTTAGGCGTGACACTCAATTTGAGTTTTTATTGCTTTAAATGCTTTTTCAGCCCGAGCTGAGCACGTTTTGTGAGTTTGAATGTATCTTCATAGGAATGAGTTGTGTAGTCAAATTAATGCTCATTTAGGCTTCAGGTGGTCATCCTGAACTAAATACATGTTGAAGTGTGTGCATAAGTCCTTTGGTTTAGGCGTGACACTCAATTTGAGTTTTTATTGCTTTAAATGCATTATCAGCCCGAGCTGAGCGCGCTTTCTGACTTTGAATGTATCTTCATAGGAATGAGTTATGTGGTCAAATTATTGCTCATTTAGGCTTCAGGAGGTCATCCTGAACAAAATACATGTTGAAGTGTGTGCATAAGTCCTTTGGTTTAGGCGTGACACTCAATTTGAGTTTTTATTGCTTTAAATGCATTTTCAGCCCGAGTTGAGCACATTTTGTGAGTTTGAATGTATCTTCATAGGAATGAGTTGTGTGGTCAAATTAATGCTCATTTAGGCGTCAGGTGGTCATCCTGAACAAAATACATGTTGAAGTGTGTTCATAAGTCCTTTGGTTTAGGTGTAACACTCAATTTGAGTTTTTATTGCTTTAAATGCATTTTCAGCCCGAGCTGAGCACGTTTTGTGAGTTTGAATGTATCTTCATAGGAATGAGTTGTGTGGTCAAATTAATGCTCATATGGGCTTCAGGAGGTCATCCTGAACAAAATACATGTTGAAGTGTGTGCATAAGTCCTTTGGTTTAGGCGTGACACTCAATTTGAGTTTTTATTGCTTTAAATGCATTTTCAGCCCGAGTTGAGCACGTTTTGTGAGTTTGAATTTATCTTCATAGGAATGAGTTGTGTGGTCAAATTAATGCTCATTTAGGTTTCAGGTGGTCATCCTGAACAAAATACATGTTGAAGTGTGTGCATAAGTCCTTTGGTTTAGGCGTGACACTCAATTTGACTTTTTATTGCTTTAAATGCATTTTCAGCCCGAGCTGAGCACGTTTTGTGAGTTTGAATGTATCTTCATAGGAATGAGTTGTGTGGTCAAATTAATGCTCATATGGGCTTCAGGAGGTCATCCTGAAATAAATACATGTTGAAGTGTGTGCATAAGTCCTTTGGTTTAGGTGTGACACTCAATTTGAGTTTTTATTGCTTTAAATGCATTTTCAGCCCGAGCTGAGCACGTTTTGTGTGTTTGAATGTATCTTCATAGGAATGAGTTGCGTGGTCAAATTAATGCTCATATGGGCTTCAGGAGGTCATCCTGAACAAAATACATGTTGAAGTGTGTGCATAAGTCCTTTGGTTTAGGCGTGACACTCAATTTGAGTTTTTATTGCTTTAAATGCATTTTCAGCCCGAGTTGAGCACGTTTTGTGAGTTTGAATGTATCTTCATAGGAATGAGTTGTATGGTCAAATTAATGCTCATTTAGGCGTCAGGTGGTCATCCTGAACAAAATACATGTTGAAGTGTGTGCATAAGTCCTTTGGTTTAGGCGTGACACTCAATTTGAGTTTTTATTGCTTTAAATGCTTTTTCAGCCCGAGCTGAGCACGTTTTGTGAGTTTGAATGTATCTTCATAGGAATGAGTTGTGTAGTCAAATTAATGCTCATTTAGGCTTCAGGTGGTCATCCTGAACTAAATACATGTTGAAGTGTGTGCATAAGTCCTTTGGTTTAGGCGTGACACTCAATTTGAGTTTTTATTGCTTTAAATGCATTATCAGCCCGAGCTGAGCGCGCTTTCTGACTTTGAATGTATCTTCATAGGAATGAGTTATGTGGTCAAATTATTGCTCATTTAGGCTTCAGGAGGTCATCCTGAACAAAATACATGTTGAAGTGTGTGCATAAGTCCTTTGGTTTAGGCGTGACACTCAATTTGAGTTTTTATTGCTTTAAATGCATTTTCAGCCCGAGTTGAGCACATTTTGTGAGTTTGAATGTATCTTCATAGGAATGAGTTGTGTGGTCAAATTAATGCTCATTTAGGCGTCAGGTGGTCATCCTGAACAAAATACATGTTGAAGTGTGTTCATAAGTCCTTTGGTTTAGGTGTAACACTCAATTTGAGTTTTTATTGCTTTAAATGCATTTTCAGCCCGAGCTGAGCACGTTTTGTGAGTTTGAATGTATCTTCATAGGAATGAGTTGTGTGGTCAAATTAATGCTCATATTGGCTTCAGGAGGTCATCCTGAACAAAATACATGTTGAAGTGTGTGCATAAGTCCTTTGGTTTAGGCGTGACACTCAATTTGAGTTTTTATTGCTTTAAATGCATTTTCAGCCCGAGTTGAGCACGTTTTGTGAGTTTGAATTTATCTTCATAGGAATGAGTTGTGTGGTCAAATTAATGCTCATTTAGGTTTCAGGTGGTCATCCTGAACAAAATACATGTTGAAGTGTGTGCATAAGTCCTTTGGTTTAGGCGTGACACTCAATTTGACTTTTTATTGCTTTAAATGCATTTTCAGCCCGAGCTGAGCACGTTTTGTGAGTTTGAATGTATCTTCATAGGAATGAGTTGTGTGGTCAAATTAATGCTCATATGGGCTTCAGGAGGTCATCCTGAACAAAATACATGTTGAAGTGTGTGCATAAGTCCTTTGGTTTAGGTGTGACACTCAATTTGAGTTTTTATTGCTTTAAATGCATTTTCAGCCCGAGCTGAGCACGTTTTTTGAGTTTGAATGTATCTTCATAGGAATGAGTTGTGTGGTCAAATTATTGCTCATTTAGGCTTGAGGAGGTCATCCTGAACAAAATACATGTTGAAGTGTGTGCATAAGTCCTTTGGTTTAGGCGTGACACTCGTTTTGAGTTTTTATTGCTTTAAATGCATTTTCAGCCCGAGCTGAGCACGTTTTGTGAGTTTGAATGTATCTTCATAGGAATGAGTTGTGTGGTCAAATTAATGCTCATTTACGCTTCAGGTGGTCATCCTGAACTAAATACATGTTGAAGTGTGTGCATAAGTCCTTTGGTTTAGGCGTGACACTCAATTTGAGTTTTTATTGCTTTAAATGCATTTTCAGCCCGAGCTGAGCACGTTTTGTGTGTTTGAATGTATCTTCATAGGAATGAGTTGTGTGGTCAAATTAATGCTCATATGGGCTTCAGGAGGTCACCCTGAACAAAATACATGTTGAAGTGTGTGCATAAGTCCTTTGGTTTAGGCGTGACACTCAATTTGAGTTTTTATTGCTTTAAATGCATTTTCAGCCCGAGCTGAGCACGTTTTGTGTGTTTGAATGTATCTTCATAGGAATGAGTTGTGTGGTCAAATTAATGCTCATATGGGCTTCAGGAGGTCATCCTGAACAAAATACATGTTGAAGTGTGTGCATAAGTCCTTTGGTTTAGGCGTGACACTCAATTTGAGTTTTTATTGCTTTAAATGCATTTTTAGCCCGAGTTGAGCACGTTTTGTGAGTTTGAATATATCTTCATAGGAATGAGTTGTGTGGTCAAATTAATGCTCATTTAGGCTTCAGGTGGTCATCCTGAACTAAATACATGTTGAAGTGTGTGCATAAGTCCTTTGGTTTAGGCGTGACACTCAATTTGAGTTTTTATTGCTTTAAATGCATTTTCAGCCCGAGCTGAGCGCGCTTTCTGACTTTGAATGTATCTTCATAGGAATGAGTTGTGTGGTCAAATTATTGCTCATTTAGGCTTCAGGAGGTCATCCTGAACAAAATACATGTTGAAGTGTGTGCATAATTCCTTTGGTTTAGGCGTGACACTCAATTTGAGTTTTTATTGCTTTGAATGCATTTTCAGCCCGAGCTGAGCACTTTTTGTGACTTTGAATGTATCTTCATAGGAATGAGTTGTGTGGTCAAAATAATGCTCATTTAGGCTTCAGGTGGTCATCCTGAACTGAATACATGTTGAAGTGTGTGCATAAGTCCTTTGGTTTAGGCGTGACACTCAATTTGAGTTTTTATTGCTTTAAATGCATTTTCAGACCGAGCTGAGCGCGCTTTCTGACTTTGAATGTATCTTCATAGGAATGAGTTGTGTGGTCAAATTATTGCTCATTTAGGCTTCAGGAGGTCATCCTGAACAAAATACATGTTGAAGTGTGTGTATAAGTCCTTTGGTTTAGGCGTGACACTCAATTTGAGTTTTTATTGCTTTAAATGCATTTTCAGCCCGAGCTGAGCGCGCTTTCTGACTTTGAATGTATCTTCATAGGAATGAGTTGTGTGGTCAAATTATTGCTCATTTAGGCTTCAGGAGGTCATCCTGAACAAAATACATGTTGAAGTGTGTGCATAATTCCTTTGGTTTAGGCGTGACACTCAATTTGAGTTTTTATTGCTTTGAATGCATTTTCAGCCCGAGCTGAGCACGTTTTGTGAGTTTGAATGTATCATCATAGGAATGAGTTGTGTGGTCAAATTAATGCTCATTTAGGCGTCAGGTGGTCATCCTGAACAAAATACATGTTGAAGTGTGTGCATAAGTCCTTTGGTTTAGGCGTGACACTCAATTTGAGTTTTTATTGCTTTAAATGCATTTTCAGCCCGAGCTGAGCACGTTTTGTGAGTTTGAATGTATCTTCATAGGAATGAGTTGTGTGGTCAAATTAATGCTCATTTAGGCGTCAGGTGGTCATCCTTAACAAAATACATGTTGAAGTGTGTGCATAAGTCCTTTGGTTTAGGCGTGACACTCAATTTGAGTTTTTATTGCTTTAAATGCATTTTCAGCCCGAGCTGAGCACGTTTTGTGAGTTTGAATGTATCTTCATAGGAATGAGTTGTGTGGTCAAATTAATGCTCATATGGGCTTCAGGAGGTCATCCTGAACAAAATACATGTTGAAGTGTGTGCATAAGTCCTTTGGTTTAGGCGTGACACTCAATTTGAGTTTTTATTGCTTTAAATGCATTTTCAGCCCGAGTTGAGCACGTTTTGTGAGTTTGAATTTATCTTCATAGGAATGAGTTGTGTGGTCAAATTAATGCTCATTTAGGCTTCAGGTGGTCATCCTGAACAAAATACATGTTGAAGTGTGTGCATAAGTCCTTTGGTTTAGGCGTGACACTCAATTTGACTTTTTATTGCTTTAAATGCATTTTCAGCCCGAGCTGAGCACGTTTTGTGAGTTTGAATGTATCTTCATAGGAATGAGTTGTGTGGTCAAATTAATGCTCATATGGGCTTCAGGAGGTCATCCTGAACAAAATACATGTTGAAGTGTGTGCATAAGTCCTTTGGTTTAGGTGTGACACTCAATTTGAGTTTTTATTGCTTTAAATGCATTTTCAGCCCGAGCTGAGCACGTTTTTTGAGTTTGAATGTATCTTCATAGGAATGAGTTGTGTGGTCAAATTATTGCTCATTTAGGCTTGAGGAGGTCATCCTGAACAAAATACATGTTGAAGTGTGTGCATAAGTCCTTTGGTTTAGGCGTGACACTCGTTTTGAGTTTTTATTGCTTTAAATGCATTTTCAGCCCGAGCTGAGCACGTTTTGTGAGTTTGAATGTATCTTCATAGGAATGAGTTGTGTGGTCAAATTAATGCTCATTTACGCTTCAGGTGGTCATCCTGAACTAAATACATGTTGAAGTGTGTGCATAAGTCCTTTGGTTTAGGCGTGACACTCAATTTGAGTTTTTATTGCTTTAAATGCATTTTCAGCCCGAGCTGAGCACGTTTTGTGTGTTTGAATGTATCTTCATAGGAATGAGTTGTGTGGTCAAATTAATGCTCATATGGGCTTCAGGAGGTCACCCTGAACAAAATACATGTTGAAGTGTGTGCATAAGTCCTTTGGTTTAGGCGTGACACTCAATTTGAGTTTTTATTGCTTTAAATGCATTTTCAGCCCGAGCTGAGCACGTTTTGTGTGTTTGAATGTATCTTCATAGGAATGAGTTGTGTGGTCAAATTAATGCTCATATGGGCTTCAGGAGGTCATCCTGAACAAAATACATGTTGAAGTGTGTGCATAAGTCCTTTGGTTTAGGCGTGACACTCAATTTGAGTTTTTATTGCTTTAAATGCATTTTTAGCCCGAGTTGAGCACGTTTTGTGAGTTTGAATATATCTTCATAGGAATGAGTTGTGTGGTCAAATTAATGCTCATTTAGGCTTCAGGTGGTCATCCTGAACTAAATACATGTTGAAGTGTGTGCATAAGTCCTTTGGTTTAGGCGTGACACTCAATTTGAGTTTTTATTGCTTTAAATGCATTTTCAGCCCGAGCTGAGCGCGCTTTCTGACTTTGAATGTATCTTCATAGGAATGAGTTGTGTGGTCAAATTATTGCTCATTTAGGCTTCAGGAGGTCATCCTGAACAAAATACATGTTGAAGTGTGTGCATAATTCCTTTGGTTTAGGCGTGACACTCAATTTGAGTTTTTATTGCTTTGAATGCATTTTCAGCCCGAGCTGAGCACTTTTTGTGACTTTGAATGTATCTTCATAGGAATGAGTTGTGTGGTCAAATTAATGCTCATTTAGGCTTCAGGTGGTCATCCTGAACTAAATACATGTTGAAGTGTGTGCATAAGTCCTTTGGTTTAGGCGTGACACTCAATTTGAGTTTTTATTGCTTTAAATGCATTTTCAGACCGAGCTGAGCACGCTTTCTGACTTTGAATGTATCTTCATAGGAATGAGTTGTGTGGTCAAATTATTGCTCATTTAGGCTTCAGGAGGTCATCCTGAACAAAATACATGTTGAAGTGTGTGTATAAGTCCTTTGGTTTAGGCGTGACACTCAATTTGAGTTTTTATTGCTTTAAATGCATTTTCAGCCCGAGCTGAGCACGTTTTGTGAGTTTGAATGTATCTTCATAGGAATGAGTTGTGTGGTCAAATTAATGCTCATTTAGGCGTCAGGTGGTCATCCTGAACAAAATACATGTTGAAGTGTGTGCATAAGTCCTTTGGTTTAGGCGTGACACTCAATTTGAGTTTTTATTGCTTTAAATGCATTTTCAGCCCGAGCTGAGCACGTTTTGTGAGTTTGAATGTATCTTCATAGGAATGAGTTGTGTGGTCAAATTAATGCTCATTTCGGCGTCAGGTGGTCATCCTGAACAAAATACATGTTGAAGTGTGTGCATAAATCCTTTGGTTTAGGCGTGACACTCAATTTGAGTTTTTATTGCTTTAAATGCATTTTCAGCCCGAGCTGAGCACGTTTTGTGTGTTTGAATGTATCTTCATAGGAATGAGTTGTGTGGTCAAATTAATGCTCATATGGGCTTCAGGAGGTCATCCTGAACAAAATACATGTTGAAGTGTGTGCATAAGTCCTTTGGTTTAGGCGTGACACTCAATTTGAGTTTTTATTGCTTTAAATGCATTTTCAGCCCGAGTTGAGCACGTTTTGTGAGTTTGAATGTATCTTCATAGGAATGAGTTGTGTGGTCAAATTAATGCTCATTTAGGCGTCAGGTGGTCATCCTGAACAAAATACATGTTGAAGTGTGTGCATAAGTCCTTTGGTTTAGGCGTGACACTCAATTTGAGTTTTTATTGCTTTAAATGCTTTTTCAGCCCGAGCTGAGCACGTTTTGTGAGTTTGAATGTATCTTCATAGGAATGAGTTGTGTAGTCAAATTAATGCTCATTTAGGCTTCAGGTGGTCATCCTGAACTAAATACATGTTGAAGTGTGTGCATAAGTCCTTTGGTTTAGGCGTGACACTCAATTTGAGTTTTTATTGCTTTAAATGCATTATCAGCCCGAGCTGAGCGCGCTTTCTGACTTTGAATGTATCTTCATAGGAATGAGTTATGTGGTCAAATTATTGCTCATTTAGGCTTCAGGAGGTCATCCTGAACAAAATACATGTTGAAGTGTGTGCATAAGTCCTTTGGTTTAGGCGTGACACTCAATTTGAGTTTTTATTGCTTTGAATGCATTTTCAGCCCGAGCTGAGCACGTTTTGTGAGTTTGAATGTATCTTCATAGGAATGAGTTGTGTGGTCAAATTAATGCTCATTTAGGCGTCAGGTGGTCATCCTGAACAAAATACATGTTGAAGTGTGTGCATAAGTCCTTTGGTTTAGGCGTGACACTCAATTTGAGTTTTTATTTCTTTAAATGCATTTTCAGCCCGAGCTGAGCACGTTTTGTGTGTTTGAATGTATCTTCGTAGGAATGAGTTGTGTGGTCAAATTAATGCTCATATGGGCTTCAGGAGGTCATCCTGAACAAAATACATGTTGAAGTGTGTGCATAAGTCCTTTGGTTTAGGCGTGACACTCAATTTGAGTTTTTATTGCTTTAAATGCATTTTCAGCCCGAGCTGAGCGCGCTTTCTGACTTTGAATGTATCTTCATAGGAATGAGTTGTGTGGTCAAATTATTGCTCATTTAGGCTTCAGGAGGTCATCCTGAACAAAATACATGTTGAAGTGTGTGCATAATTCCTTTGGTTTAGGCGTGACACTCAATTTGAGTTTTTATTGCTTTGAATGCATTTTCAGCCCGAGCTGAGCACGTTTTGTGAGTTTGAATGTATATTCATAGGAATGAGTTGTGTGGTCAAATTAATGCTCATTTAGGCGTCAGGTGGTCATCCTGAACAAAATACATGTTGAAGTGTGTGCATAAGTCCTTTGGTTTAGGGGTGACACTCAATTTGAGTTTTTATTGCTTTAAATGCATTTTCAGCCCGAGCTGAGCACGTTTTGTGTGTTTGAATGTATGTTCATAGGAATGAGTTGTGTGGTCAAACTAATGCTCATATGGGCTTCAGGAGGTCATCCTGAACAAAATACATGTTGAAGTGTGTGCATAAGTCCTTTGGTTTAGGCGTGACACTCAATTTGAGTTTTTATTGCTTTAAATGCATTTTCAGCCCGAGTTGAGCACATTTTGTGAGTTTGAATGTATCTTCATAGGAATGAGTTGTGTGGTCAATTTAATGCTCATTTAGGCTTCAGGTGGTCATCCTGAACAAAATACATGTTGAAGTGTGTGCATAAGTCCTTTGGTTTAGGCGTGACACTCAATTTGAGCTTTTATTGCTTTAAATGCATTTTCAGCCCGAGCTGAGCACGTTTTGTGAGTTTGAATGTATCTTCATAGGAATGAGTTGTGTGGTCAAATTAATGCTCATATGGGCTTCAGGAGGTCATCCTGAACAAAATACATGTTGAAGTGTGTGCATAAGTCCTTTGGTTTAGGCGTGACACTCAATTTGAGTTTTTATTGCTTTAAATGCATTTTCAGCCCGAGTTGAGCACGTTTTGTGAGTTTGAATGTATCTTAATAGGAATGAGTTGTGTGGTCAAATTAATGCTCATTTAGGCTTCAGGTGGTCATCCTGAACAAAATACATGTTGAAGTGTGTGCATAAGTCCTTTGGTTTAGGCGTGACACTCAATTTGACTTTTTATTGCTTTAAATGCATTTTCAGCCCGAGCTGAGCACGTTTTGTGAGTTTGAATGTATCTTCATAGGAATGAGTTGTGTGGTCAAATTAATGCTCATATGGGCTTCAGGAGGTCATCCTGAACAAAATACATGTTGAAGTGTGTGCATAAGTCCTTTGGTTTAGGCGTGACACTCAATTTGAGTTTTTATTGCTTTAAATGCATTTTCAGCCCGAGCTGAGCACATTTTGTGAGTTTGAATGTATCTTCATAGGAATGAGTTGTGTGATCAAAACAATGCTCATTTAGGCTTCAGGAGGACATCCTGAACTCAGTACATGTTGAAGTGTGTGCATAAGTCCTTTGGTTTGGGCGTGACAGTCAATTTGAGTTTTTATTGCTTTAAATGCATTTTCAGCCCGAGCTGAGCGCGCTTTCTGACTTTGAATGTATCTTCATAGGAATGAGTTGTGTGGTCAAATTATTGCTCATTTAGGCTTCAGGAGGTCATCCTGAACAAAATACATGTTGAAGTGTGTGCATAATTCCTTTGGTTTAGGCGTGACACTCAATTTGAGTTTTTATTGCTTTGAATGCATTTTCAGCCCGAGCTGAGCACGTTTTGTGAGTTTGAATGTATATTCATAGGAATGAGTTGTGTGGTCAAATTAATGCTCATTTAGGCGTCAGGTGGTCATCCTGAACAAAATACATGTTGAAGTGTGTGCATAAGTCCTTTGGTTTAGGCGTGACACTCAATTTGAGTTTTTATTGCTTTAAATGCATTTTCAGCCCGAGCTGAGCACGTTTTGTGTGTTTGAATGTATCTTCATAGGAATGAGTTGTGTGGTCAAACTAATGCTCATATGGGCTTCAGGAGGTCATCCTGAACAAAATACATGTTGAAGTGTGTGCATAAGTCCTTTGGTTTAGGCGTGACACTCAATTTGAGTTTTTATTGCTTTAAATGCATTTTCAGCCCGAGTTGAGCACATTTTGTGAGTTTGAATGTATCTTCATAGGAATGAGTTGTGTGGTCAAATTAATGCTCATTTAGGCTTCAGGTGGTCATCCTGAACAAAATACATGTTGAAGTGTGTGCATAAGTCCTTTGGTTTAGGCGTGACACTCAATTTGAGCTTTTATTGCTTTAAATGCATTTTCAGCCCGAGCTGAGCACGTTTTGTGAGTTTGAATGTATCTTCATAGGAATGAGTTGTGTGGTCAAATTAATGCTCATATGGGCTTCAGGAGGTCATCCTGAACAAAATACATGTTGAAGTGTGTGCATAAGTCCTTTGGTTTAGGCGTGACACTCAATTTGAGTTTTTATTGCTTTAAATGCATTTTCAGCCCGAGTTGAGCACGTTTTGTGAGTTTGAATGTATCTTCATAGGAATGAGTTGTGTGGTCAAATTAATGCTCATTTAGGCTTCAGGTGGTCATCCTGAACAAAATACATGTTGAAGTGTGTGCATAAGTCCTTTGGTTTAGGCGTGACACTCAATTTGACTTTTTATTGCTTTAAATGCATTTTCAGCCCGAGCTGAGCACGTTTTGTGAGTTTGAATGTATCTTCATAGGAATGAGTTGTGTGGTCAAATTAATGCTCATATGGGCTTCAGGAGGTCATCCTGAACAAAATACATGTTGAAGTGTGTGCATAAGTCCTTTGGTTTAGGCGTGACACTCAATTTGAGTTTTTATTGCTTTAAATGCATTTTCAGCCCGAGCTGAGCACATTTTGTGAGTTTGAATGTATCTTCATAGGAATGAGTTGTGTGATCAAAACAATGCTCATTTAGGCTTCAGGAGGACATCCTGAACTCAGTACATGTTGAAGTGTGTGCATAAGTCCTTTGGTTTGGGCGTGACAGTCAATTTGAGTTTTTATTGCTTTAAATGCATTTTCAGGCCGAGCTGAGCACGTTTTGTGAGTTTGAATGTATCTTCATAGGAATGAGTTGTGTGGTCAAATTAATGCTCATATAGGCTTCAGGAGGTAATCCTGAACAAAATACATGTTGAAGGGTGTGCATCAGTCCTTTGGTTTAGGCGTGACACTCAATTTGAGTTTTTATTGCTTTAAATGCATTTTTTGCCGAGCTAAACTCATTTTTTTGAGTTTGAATGTATCTTCATAGGAATTAGTTGTGTAGTTAAATCACTGCTCATTTAGGCTTCAGGAGGACATCCTGAACTAAATACATGTTGAAGTGTGTTTATAAGTCCTTTGGTTTAGGCGTGACACTCAATTTGAGTTTTTATTGCTTTAAATGCATTTTCAGCCCGAGCTGAGCACGTTTTGTGAGTTTGAATGTATCTTCATAGGAATGAGTTGTGTGATCAAATAAATGCTCATTTAGGCTTCAGGAGGAAATCCTGAACTAAGTACATGTTGAAGTGTGTGCATAAGTCCCTTGGTTTGGGCGTGACACTCAATTTGAGTTTTTATTGCTTTAAATGCATTTTCGGGCCGAGCTGAGCACGTTTTGTGAGTTTGACTGTATCTTCATAGGAATGAGTTGTGTGGTCAAATTAATGCTCATTTAGGCTTCAGGATGTCATCCTGAACAAAATACATGTTGAAGTAAGTGCATAAGTCCTTTGGTTTAGGCGTGACACTCAATTTGAGTTTTTATTGCTTTAAATGCATTTTCAGCCCGAGCTGAGCACGTTTTGTGAGTTTGAATGTATCTTCATAGGAATATAGGCTTCAGGAGGTCATCCTGAACAAAATACATGTTGAAGTGTGTGCATGAGTCCTTTGGTTTAGGCGTGACACTCAACTTGAGTTTTTATTGCTTTAAATGCATTTTCAGCCCGAGCTGAGCGCGCTTTCTGGCTTTGAATGTATCTTCATAGGAATGAGTTGTGTAGTCAAATTAATGCTCATTTAGGCTTCAGGAGGCCATCCTGAACAAAATACATGTTGAAGTGTGTGCATCAGTCCTTTGGTTTAGGCGTGACACTCAACTTGAGTTTTTATTGCTTTAAATGAATTTTCAGCCCGAGCTGAGCGCGCTTTCTGACTTTGAATGTATCTTCATAGGAATGAGTTGTGTAGTCAAATTACTGCTCATTTAGGCTTCAGGAGGTCATCCTGAACAAAATACATGTTGCAGTGTGTGCATAAGTCCTTTGTTTTAGGCGTGACACTCAATTTGAGTTTTTATTGCTTTAAATGCATTTTCAGCCCGAGCTGAGCACGTTTTTTGAGTTTGAATGTATCTTCATAGGAATGAGGTGTGTGTTCAAATTATTGCTCATTTAGGCTTGAGGAGGTCATCCTGAACAAAATACATGTTGAAGTGTGTGCATAAGTCCTTTGGTTTAGGCGTGACACTCATTTTGAGTTTTTATTGCTTTAAATGCATTTTCAGCCCGAGCTGAGCACGTTTTGTGAGTTTGAATGTATCTTCATAGAATGAGTTGTGTGGTCAAATGAATGCTCATTTAGGCTTCAGGTGGTCATCCTGAACAAAATACATGTTGAAGTGTGTGCATAAGTCCTTTGGTTTAGGCGTGACACTCAATTTGAGTTTTTATTGCTTTAAATGCATTTTCAGCCCGAGCTGAGCACATTTTGTGAGTTTGAATGTATCTTCATAGGAATGAGTTGTGTGATCAAAACAATGCTCATTTAGGCTTCAGGAGGACATCCTGAACTCAGTACATGTTGAAGTGTGTGCATAAGTCCTTTGGTTTGGGTGTGACAGTCAATTTGAGTTTTTATTGCTTTAAATGCATTTTCAGGCCGAGCTGAGCACGTTTTGTGAGTTTGAATGTATCTTCATAGGAATGAGTTGTGTGGTCAAATTAATGCTCATATAGGCTTCAGGAGGTAATCCTGAACAAAATACATGTTGAAGGGTGTGCATCAGTCCTTTGGTTTAGGCGTGACACTCAATTTGAGTTTTTATTGCTTTAAATGCATTTTTTGCCGAGCTAAACTCATTTTTTGAGTTTGAATGTATCTTCATAGGAATTAGTTGTGTAGTTAAATCACTGCTCATTTAGGCTTCAGGAGGACATCCTGAACTAAATACATGTTGAAGTGTGTTTATAAGTCCTTTGGTTTAGGCGTGACACTCAATTTGAGTTTTTATTGCTTTAAATGCATTTTCAGCCCGAGCTGAGCACGTTTTGTGAGTTTGAATGTATCTTCATAGGAATGAGTTGTGTGGTCAAATTAATGCTCATATAGGCTTCAGGAGGTAATCCTGAACAAAATACATGTTGAAGGGTGTGCATCAGTCCTTTGGTTTAGGCGTGACACTCGTTTTGAGTTTTTATTGCTTTAAATGCATTTTTTGCCGAGCTAAACTCATTTTTTGAGTTTGAATGTATCTTCATAGGAATTAGTTGTGTAGTTAAATCACTGCTCATTTAGGCTTCAGGAGGACATCCTGAACTAAATACATGTTGAAGTGTGTTTATAAGTCCTTTGGTTTAGGCGTCACACTCAATTTGAGTTTTTATTGCTTTAAATGCATTTTCAGCCCGAGCTGAGCACGTTTTGTGAGTTTGAATGTATCTTCATAGGAATGAGTTGTGTGATCAAATAAATGCTCATTTAGGCTTCAGGAGGAAATCCTGAACTAAGTACATGTTGAAGTGTGTGCATAAGTCCCTTGGTTTGGGCGTGACACTCAATTTGAGTTTTTATTGCTTTAAATGCATTTTCAGCCCGAGCTGAGCACGTTTTGTGAGTTTGACTGTATCTTCATAGGAATGAGTTGTGTGGTCAAATTAATGCTCATTTAGGCTTCAGGATGTCATCCTGAACAAAATACATGTTGAAGTGTGTGCCTAAGTCCTTTGGTTTAGGCGTGACACTCAATTTGAGTTTTTATTGCTTTAAATGCATTTTCAGCCCGAGCTGAGCACGTTTTGTGAGTTTGAATGTATCTTCATAGGAATATAGGCTTCAGGAGGTCATCCTGAACAAAATACATGTTGAAGTGTGTGCATGAGTCCTTTGGTTTAGGCGTGACACTCAACTTGAGTTTTTATTGCTTAAAATGCATTTTCAGCCCGAGCTGAGCGCGCTTTCTGGCTTTGAATGTATCTTCATAGGAATGAGTTGTGTAGTCAAATTAATGCTCATTTAGGCTTCAGGAGGCCATCCTGAACAAAATACATGTTGAAGTGTGTGCATCAGTCCTTTGGTTTAGGCGTGACACTCAACTTGAGTTTTTATTGCTTAAAATGAATTTTCAGCCCGAGCTGAGCACGCTTTCTGACTTTGAATGTATCTTCATAGGAATGAGTTGTGTAGTCAAATTACTGCTCATTTAGGCTTCAGGAGGTCATCCTGAACAAAATACATGTTGCAGTGTGTGCATAAGTCCTTTGTTTTAGGCGTGACACTCAATTTGAGTTTTTATTGCTTTAAATGCATTTTCAGCCAGAGCTGAGCACGTTTTTTGAGTTTGAATGTATCTTCATAGGAATGAGGTGTGTGGTCAAATTATTGCTCATTTAGGCTTGAGGAGGTCATCCTGAACAAAATACATGTTGAAGTGTGTGCATAAGTCCTTTGGTTTAGGCGTGACACTCATTTTGAGTTTTTATTGCTTTAAATGCATTTTCAGCCCGAGCTGAGCACGTTTTGTGAGTTTGAATGTATCTTCATAGAATGAGTTGTGTGGTCAAATTAATGCTCATTTAGGCTTCAGGTGGTCATCCTGAACAAAATACATGTTGAAGTGTGTGCATAAGTCCTTTGGTTTAGGCGTGACACTCAATTTGAGTTTTTATTGCTTTAAATGCATTTTCAGCCCGAGCTGAGCGCGCTTTCTGACTTTGAACTTATCTTCATAGGAATGAGTTGTGTGGTCAAATTATTGCTCATTTAGGCTTCAGGAGGTCATCCTGAACAAAATACATGTTGAAGTGTGTGCATAAGTCCTTTGGTTTAGGCGTGACACTCAATTTGAGTTTTTATTGCTTTAAATGCATTTTCAGCCCGAGCTGAGCACGTTTTGTGTGTTTGAATGTATCTTCATAGGAATGAGTTGTGTGGTCAAATTAATGCTCATATGGGCTTCAGGAGGTCATCCTGAACAAAATACATGTTGAAGTGTGTGCATAAGTCCTTTGGTTTAGGCGTGACACTCAATTTGAGTTTTTATTGCTTTAAATGCATTTTCAGCCCGAGCTGAGCACGTTTTGTGAATTTGAATGTATCTTCATAGGAATAAGTTGTGTAGTCAAATTAATGCTCATTTAGGCTTCAGGTGGTCATCCTGAACTAAATACATGTTGAAGTGTGTGCATAAGTCCTTTGGTTTAGGCGTGACACTCAATTTGAGTTTTTATTGCTTTAAATGCATTATCAGCCCGAGCTGAGCGCGCTTTCTGACTTTGAATGTATCTTCATAGGAATGAGTTGTGTGGTCAAATTATTGCTCATTTAGGCTTCAGGAGGTCATCCTGAACAAAATACATGTTGAAGTGTGTGCATAAGTCCTTTGGTTTAGGCATGACACTCAATTTGAGTTTTTATTGCTTTAAATGCATTTTCAGCCCGAGCTGAGCACGTTTTGTGAGTTTGAATGTATCTTCATAGGAATGAGTTGTGTGGTCAAATTAATGCTCATTTAGGCGTCAGGTGGTCATCCTGAACAAAATACATGTTGAAGTGTGTGCATAAGTCCTTTGGTGTAGGCGTGACACTCAATTTGAGTTTTGATTGTTTTAAATGCATTTTCAGCCCGAGCTGAGCACGTTTTGTGAGTTTGAATGTATCTTCATAGGAATGAGTTGTGTGGTCAAATTAATGCTCATTTAGGCTTCAGGTGGTCATCCTGAACTAAATACATGTTGAAGTGTGTGCATAAGTCCTTTGGTTTAGGCGTGACACTCAATTTGAGTTTTTATTGCTTTAAATGCATTTTCAGCCCGAGCTGAGCACGTTTTGTGAGTTTGAATGTATCTTCATAGGAATGAGTTGTGTGGTCAAATTAATGCTCATATGGGCTTCAGGAGGTCATCCTGAACAAAATACATGTTGAAGTGTGTGCATAAGTCCTTTGGTTTAGGCGTGACACTCAATTTGAGTTTTTATTGCTTTAAATGCATTATCAGCCCGAGCTGAGCGCGCTTTCTGACTTTGAATGTATCTTCATAGGAATGAGTTGTGTGGTCAAATTATTGCTCATTTAGACTTCAGGAGGTCATCCTGAACAAAATACATGTTGAAGTGTGTGCATAAGTCCTTTGGTTTAGGCGTGACACTCAATTTGAGTTTTTATTGCTTTAAATGCATTTTCAGCCCGAGCTGATCACGTTTTGTGAGTTTGAATGTATCTTCATAGGAATGAGTTGTGTGGTCAAATTAATGCTCATTTAGGCGTCAGGTGGTCATCCTGAACAAAATACATGTTGAAGTGTGTGCATAAGTCCTTTGGTTTGAGGCGTGACACTCAATTTGAGTTTTTATTGCTTTAAATGCATTTTCAGCCCGAGCAGAGCGCGCTTTCTGACTTTGAATGTATCTTCATAGGAATGAGTTGTGTGGTCAAATTATTGCTCATTTAGGCTTCAGGAGGTCATCCTGAACAAAATACATGTTGAAGTGTGTGCATAGGTCCTTTGGTTTAGGCGTGACACTCAATTTGAGTTTTTATTGCTTTAAATGCATTTTCAGCCCGAGCTGAGCACGTTTTGTGAGTTTGAATGTATCCTCATAGGAATGAGTTGTGTGGTCAAATTAATGCTCATTTAGGCTTCAGGTGGTCATCCTGAACAAAATACATGTTGAAGTGTGTGCATAAGTCCTTTGGTTTTAGGCGTGACACTCAATTTGAGTTTTTATTGCTTTAAATGCATTTTCAGCCCGAGCAGAGCGCGCTTTCTGACTTTGAATGTATCTTCATAGGAATGAGTTGTGTGGTCAAATTAATGCTCATTTAGGCTTCAGGTGGTCATCCGGAACTAAATACATGTAGAAGTGTTTGCATAAATACTTTGGTTTAGGCGTGACACTCAATTTGAGTTTTTATTGCTTTAAATGCATTTTCAGCCCGAGCAGAGCGCGCTTTCTGACTTTGAATGTATCTTCATAGGAATGAGTTGTGTGGTCAAATTATTGCTCATTTAGGCTTCAGGAGGTCATCCTGAAAAAAATACATGTTGAAGTGTGTGCATAGGTCCTTTGGTTTAGGCGTGACACTCAATTTGAGTTTTTATTGCTTTAAATGCATTTTTCAGCCCGAGCTGAGCGCGCTTTCTGACTTTGAATGTATCTTCATAGGAATGAGTTGTGTGGTCAAAATATTGCTGATTTAGGCTTCAGGAGGTCATCCTGAACAAAATACATGTTGAAGTGTGTGCATAAGTCCTTTGGTTTAGGTGTGACACTCAATTTGAGTTTTTATTGCTTTAAATGCATTTTCAGCCCGAGCTGAGCACGTTTTGTGAGTTTGAATGTATCTTCATAGGAATGAGTTGTGTATTCAAATTAATGCTCATATGGGCTTCAGGAGGTCATCATGAACAAAATACATGTTGAAGTGTGTGCATAAGTCCTTTGGTTTAGGCGTGACACTCAATTTGAGTTTTTATTGCTTTAAATGCATATTCACCCCGAGCTGAGCACGTTTTGTGAGTTTGAATGTATCTTCATAGGAATGAGTTGTGTGGTCAAATTAATGCTCATATGGGCTTCAGGAGGTCATCCTGAACTAAATACATGTTGAAGTGTGTGCATAAGTCCTTTGGTTTAGGCGTGACACTCAATTTGAGTTTTTATTGCTTTAAATGCATATTCACCCCGAGCTGAGCGCGCTTTCTGACTTTGAATGTATCTTAATAGGAATGAGTTGTGTAGTCAAATTAATGCTTATTTAGGCTTCAGGAGGGCATCCTGAACAAAATACATGTTGAAGTGTGTGCATAAGTCCTTTTGTTTAGGCGTGACACTCAATTTGAGTTTTTATTGCTTTAAATGCATTTTGAGCCCGAGCTGAGCACGTTTTGTGAGTTTGAATGTATCTTCATAGGAATGAGTTGTGTAGTCAAATTAATGCTCATATGGGCTTCAGGAGGTCATCCTGAACAAAATACATGTTGAAGTGTGTGCATAAGTCCTTTGGTTTAGGTGTGACACTCAATTTGAGTTTTTATTGCTTTAAATGCATTTTCAGCCCGAGCTGAGCACGTTTTGTGAGTTTGAATGTATCTTCATAGGAATAAATTGTGTGGTCAAATTAATGCTTATTTAGGCTTCAGGACGTCATCCTGAACAAAATACATGTTGAAGTGTGTGCATAAGTCCTTTGGTTTAGGCGTGACACTCAATTTGAGTTTTTATTGCTTTAAATGCATTTTCAGCCCGAGCTGAGCACGTTTTGTGAGTTTGAATGTATCTTCATAGGAATGAGTTGTGTGGTCAAATTAATGCTCATTTAGGCTTCAGGTGGTCATCCTGAACTAAATACATGTTGAAGTGTGTGCATAAGTCCTTTGGTTTAGGCGTGACACTCAATTTGAGTTTTTATTGCTTTAAATGCATATTCACCCCGAGCTGAGCGCGCTTTCTGACTTTGAATGTATCTTAATAGGAATGAGTTGTGTAGTCAAATTAATGCTTATTTAGGCTTCAGGAGGGCATCCTGAACAAAATACATGTTGAAGTGTGTGCATAAGTCCTTTTGTTTAGGCGTGACACTCAATTTGAGTTTTTATTGCTTTAAATGCATTTTGAGCCCGAGCTGAGCACGTTTTGTGAGTTTGAATGTATCTTCATAGGAATGAGTTGTGTAGTCAAATTAATGCTCATATGGGCTTCAGGAGGTCATCCTGAACAAAATACATGTTGAAGTGTGTGCATAAGTCCTTTGGTTTAGGTGTGACACTCAATTTGAGTTTTTATTGCTTTAAATGTATTTTCAGCCCGAGCTGAGCACGTTTTGTGAGTTTGAATGTATCTTCATAGGAATAAATTGTGTGGTCAAATTAATGCTTATTTAGGCTTCAGGACGTCATCCTGAACAAAATACATGTTGAAGTGTGTGCATAAGTCCTTTGGTTTAGGCGTGACACTCAATTTGAGTTTTTATTGCTTTAAATGCATTTTCAGCCCGAGCTGAGCACGTTTTGTGAGTTTGAATGTATCTTCATAGGAATGAGTTGTGTGGTCAAATTAATGCTCATTTAGGCTTCAGGTGGTCATCCTGAACTAAATACATGTTGAAGTGTGTGCATAAGTCCTTGGGTTTAGGCGTGACACTCATTTTTAGTTTTTATTGCTTTAAATGCATTTTCAGCCCGAGCTGAGCGTGCTTTCTGAGTTTGAATGTATCTTCATAGGAATGAGTTGTGTGGTCAAATTAATGCTCATTTAGGCTTCAGGTGGTCATCCTGAACAAAATACATGTTGAAGTGTGTGCATAAGTTCTTTGGTTTAGGCGTGACACTCAATTTGAGTTTTTATTGCTTTAAATGCATTTTCAGCCCAAGCTGAGCACGTTTTGAGAGTTTGAATGTATCTTCATAGGAATGAGTTGTGTGGTCAAATTAATGCTCATATGGGCTTCAGGAGGTCATCCTGAACAAAATACATGTGGAAGTGTGTGCATAAGTCCTTTGGTTTAGGTGTGACCCTCAATTTGAGTTTTTATTGCTTTAAATGCATTTTCAGCCCGAGCTGAGCACGTTTTGAGAGTTTGAATGTATCTTCATAAGAATGAGTTGTAAGGTCAAATTAATGCTCATATGGGCTTCAGGAGGTCATCCTGAACTAAATACATGTTGAAGTGTGTGCATAAGTCCTTTGGTTTAGGCGTGACACTCAATTTGATTTTTTATTGCTTTAAATGCATTTTCAGCCCGAGCTGAGCACGTTTTGTGAGTTTGAATGTATCTTCATAGGAATGAGTTGTGTGGTCAAATTAATGCTCATTTAGGCCTCAGGTGGTCATCCTGAACAAAATACATGTTGAAGTGTGTGCATAAGTCCTTTTGTTTAGGCGTGACACTCAATTTGAGTTTTTATTGCTTTAAATGCATTTTCAGCCCGAGCTGAGCATGTTTTGTGAGTTTGAATGTATCTTCATAGGAATGAGTTGGGTTGTCAAATTAAAGCTCATTTAGGCTTCAGGTGGTCATCCTGAACAAAATACATGTTGAAGTGTGTTCATAAGTCCTTTGGTTTAGGTGTGACACTCAATTTGAATTTTTATTGCTTTAAATGCATTTTCAGCCCGAGCTGAGCGCGCTTTCTGACTTTGAATGTATCTTCATAGGAATGAGTTGTGTGGTCAAATTATTGCTCATTTAGGCTTCAGGAGGTCATCCTGAACAAAATACATGTTGAAGTGTGTGCATAAGTCCTTTGGTTTAGGCGTGACACTCAATTTGAGTTTTTATTGTTTTAAATGCATTTTCAGCCCGAGCCGAGCACGTTTTGTGAGTTTGAATGTATCTTCATAGGAATGAGTTGTGTAGTCAAATTAATGCTCATATGGGCTTCAGGAGGTCATCCTGAACAAAATACATGTTGAAGTATGTGCATAAGTCCTTTTGTTTAGGCGTGACACTCAATTTGAGTTTTTATTGCTTTAAATGCATTTTCAGCCCGAGCTGAGCACGTTTTGTGAGTTTGAATGTATCTTCATAGGAATGAGTTGTGTGGTCAAATTAATGCTCATTAGGCTTCAGGTGGTCATCCTGAACTAAATACATGTTGAAGTGTGTGCATAAGTCCTTTGGTTTAGGCGTGACACTCAATTTGAGTTTTTATTGCTTTAAATGCATTTTCAGCCCGAGCTGAGCACGTTTTGTGAGTTTGAATGTATCTTCATAGGAATGAGTTGTGTGGTCAAATTAATGCTCATTTAGGCTTCAGGTGGTCATCCTGAACTAAATACATGTTGAAGTGTGTGCATAAGTCCTTGGGTTTAGGCGTGACACTCATTTTTAGTTTTTATTGCTTTAAATGCATTTTCAGCCCGAGCTGAGCGTGCTTTCTGAGTTTGAATGTATCTTCATAGGAATGAGTTGTGTGGTCAAATTAATGCTCATTTAGGCTTCAGGTGGTCATCCTGAACAAAATACATGTTGAAGTGTGTGCATAAGTTCTTTGGTTTAGGCGTGACACTCAATTTGAGTTTTTATTGCTTTAAATGCATTTTCAGCCCAAGCTGAGCACGTTTTGAGAGTTTGAATGTATCTTCATAGGAATGAGTTGTGTGGTCAAATTAATGCTCATATGGGCTTCAGGAGGTCATCCTGAACAAAATACATGTGGAAGTGTGTGCATAAGTCCTTTGGTTTAGGTGTGACACTCAATTTGAGTTTTTATTGCTTTAAATGCATTTTCAGCCCGAGCTGAGCACGTTTTGAGAGTTTGAATGTATCTTCATAAGAATGAGTTGTAAGGTCAAATTAATGCTCATATGGGCTTCAGGAGGTCATCCTGAACTAAATACATGTTGAAGTGTGTGCATAAGTCCTTTGGTTTAGGCGTGACACTCAATTTGATTTTTTATTGCTTTAAATGCATTTTCAGCCCGAGCTGAGCACGTTTTGTGAGTTTGAATGTATCTTCATAGGAATGAGTTGTGTGGTCAAATTAATGCTCATTTAGGCCTCAGGTGGTCATCCTGAACAAAATACATGTTGAAGTGTGTGCATAAGTCCTTTTGTTTAGGCGTGACACTCAATTTGAGTTTTTATTGCTTTAAATGCATTTTCAGCCCGAGCTGAGCACGTTTTGTGAGTTTGAATGTATCTTCATAGGAATGAGTTGGGTTGTCAAATTAAAGCTCATTTAGGCTTCAGGTGGTCATCCTGAACAAAATACATGTTGAAGTGTGTTCATAAGTCCTTTGGTTTAGGTGTGACACTCAATTTGAATTTTTATTGCTTTAAATGCATTTTCAGCCCGAGCTGAGCGCGCTTTCTGACTTTGAATGTATCTTCATAGGAATGAGTTGTGTGGTCAAATTATTGCTCATTTAGGCTTCAGGAGGTCATCCTGAACAAAATACATGTTGAAGTGTGTGCATAAGTCCTTTGGTTTAGGCGTGACACTCAATTTGAGTTTTTATTGTTTTAAATGCATTTTCAGCCCGAGCCGAGCACGTTTTGTGAGTTTGAATGTATCTTCATAGGAATGAGTTGTGTAGTCAAATTAATGCTCATATGGGCTTCAGGAGGTCATCCTGAACAAAATACATGTTGAAGTATGTGCATAAGTCCTTTTGTTTAGGCGTGACACTCAATTTGAGTTTTTATTGCTTTAAATGCATTTTCAGCCCGAGCTGAGCACGTTTTGTGAGTTTGAATGTATCTTCATAGGAATGAGTTGTGTGGTCAAATTAATGCTCATTAGGCTTCAGGTGGTCATCCTGAACTAAATACATGTTGAAGTGTGTGCATAAGTCCTTTGGTTTAGGCGTGACACTCTATTTGAGTTTTTATTGCTTTAAATGCTTTTTCAGCCCGAGCTGAGCGCGCTTTCTGACTTTGAATGGATCTTCATAGGAATGAGTTGTGTGGTCAAATTAATGCTCATATGGGCTTCAGGAGGTCATCCTGAACAAAATACATGTTGAAGTGTGTGCATAAGTCTTTTGGTTTAGGCGTGACACTCAATTTGAGTTTTTATTGCTTTAAATGCATTTTCAGCCCGAGCTGAGCACGTTTTCTGACTTTGAATGTATCTTCATAGGAATGAGTTGTGTAGTCAAATTAATGCTCATTTAGGCTTCAGGAGGACATCCTGAACTAAATACATTGAAGTGTGTGCAAAAGTCCTTTGGTTTGGGAGTGACACTCAATTTGAGTTATTATTGCTTTAAATGCATTTTCAGGCCGAGTGGAACAAGTTTTCAAAATGTGTCTTGAATCATGTTATAGTCTATGTTTCCCTCTACTGACCAAAGTCCGTTATTGTCTCCGAGGCCTGAAACCATTTTACGTTTATATGACTGTATAACTGTACTCTTGAGCCAATTATTCAATTTTTCTTTGTTCTTGAACTAATTATAACTCAACGCGGGTACCATGACTATACACAATTTCAGTTTTTATTGCTTTAAGTGCAGTTTCGGGCCGAGCTGAGCACGTGTTCTGAGTTTGAATGTATCTTCATAGGAATGAGATGTATGATCATATTAATGCTCATTTAGGCTTCAGGAGGACATCTTGAACAAAGTACATGTTGAAGTGTGTGCATAAGTCCTTTGGTTTGGGCGTGACACTCAATTTGAGTTTTTATTGCTTTAAATGCATTTTCAGGCCGAGCTGAGCATTTTTTGTGAGTTAGAATGTATCTTCATAGGAATGAGTTGTGTCGTCAAATGAATGCTCATTTAGGCTTCAGGAGGTCATCTTGAACAAAATACATGTTGAAGTGTGTGCATAAGTCCTTTGGTTTAGGCGTGACACTCAATTTGAGTTTTTATTGCTTTAAATGCATTTTCAGCCCGAGCTGAGCGCGCTTTCTGACTTTGAATGTATCTTCATAGGAATGAGTTGTGTAGTCAAATTAATGCTCATTTAGGCTTCAGGAGGACATCCTGAACTAAATACATGTTGAAGTGTGTGCATAAGCCCTTTGGTTTAGGCGTGACACCCAATTTGAGTTTTTATTGCGAAATGCATTTTCAGGCCGAACTGAGCGCGTTTTCTGAGTTTGAATGTATCTTCATAGGAATGAGTTGTGTAGTCAAATTAATGCTCATTTAGGCTTCAGGAGGACATCCTGAACTAAATACATGTTGAAGTGTGTGCATAAGCCCTTTGGTTTAGGCGTGACACTCAATTTGAGTTTTTATTGCGAAATGCATTTTCAGGCCGAACTGAGCGCGTTTTCTGAGTTTGAATGTATCTTCATAGGAATGAGTTATGTGGTCAAATTAATGCTCATTTAGGCTTCAGGAGGTCATCCTGAACAAAATACATGTTGAAGTGTGTGCATAAGTCCTTTGGTTTAGGCGTGACACTCAATTTGAGTTTTTATTGCTTTTAATGCATTTTCAGCCCGAGCTGAGCGCGCTTTCTGACCTTGAATGTATCTTCATAGGAATGAGTTGTGTGGTCAAATTATTGCTCATTTAGGCTTCAGAGGTCATCCTGAACAAAATACATGTTGAAGTGTGTGCATAAGTCCTTTGGTTTAGGCGTGACACTCAATTTGAGTTTTTATTGCTTTAAATGCATTTTCAGCCCGAGCTGAGCACGTTTTGTGTGTTTGAATGTATCTTCATAGGAATGAGTTGTGTGGTCAAATTAATGCTCATATGGGCTTCAGGAGGTCATCCTGAACAAAATACATGTTGAAGTGTGTGCATAAGTCCTTTGGTTTAGGCGTGACACTCAATTTGAGTTTTTATTGCTTTAAATGCATTTTCAGCCCGAGCTGAGCACGTTTTGTGAGTTTGAATGTATCTTCATAGGAATGAGTTGTGTAGTCAAATTAATGCTCATATGGGCTTCAGGAGGTCATCCTGAACAAAATACATGTTGAAGTGTGTGCATAAGTCCTTTGGTTTAGGCGTGACACTCAATTTGAGTTTTTATTGCTTTAAATGCATTTTCAGCCCGAGCTGAGCACGTTTTGTGAGTTTGAATGTATCTTCATAGGAATGAGTTGTGTAGTCAAATTAATGCTCATATGGGCTTCAGGAGGTCATCCTGAACAAAATACATGTTGAAGTGTGTGCATAAGTCCTTTGGTTTAGGTGTGACACTCAATTTGAGTTTTTATTGCTTTAAATGCATTTTCAGCCCGAGCTGAGCACGTTTTGTGAGTTTGAATGTATCTTCATAGGAATGAGTTGTGTGGTCAAATTAATGCTCATTTAGGCTTCAGGTGGTCATCCTGAACTAAATACATGTTGAAGTGTGTGCATAAGTCCTTTGGTTTAGGCGTGACACTCAATTTGAGTTTTTATTGCTTTAAATGCTTTTTCAGCCCGAGCTGAGCGCGCTTTCTGACTTTGAATGTATCTTCATAGGAATGAGTTGTGTGGTCAAATTAATGCTCATATGGGCTTCAGGAGGTCATCCTGAACAAAATACATGTTGAAGTGTGTATAAGTCCTTTGGTTTAGGCGTTACACTCAATTTGAGTTTTTATTGCTTTAAATGCATTTTCAGCCCGAGCTGAGCACGTTTTGTGAGTTTGAATGTATCTTCATAGAATGAGTTGTGTGGTCAAATTAATGCTCATTTAGGCTTCAGGTGGTCATCCTGAACTAAATACATGTTGAAGTGTGTGCATAAGTCCTTTGGTTTAGGCGTGACACTCAATTTGAGTTTTTATTGCTTTAAATGCTTTTTCAGCCCGAGCTGAGCGCGCTTTCTGACTTTGAATGTATCTTCATAGGAATGAGTTGTGTGGTCAAATTAATGCTCATATGGGCTTCAGGAGGTCATCCTGAACAAAATACATGTTGAAGTGTGTATAAGTCCTTTGGTTTAGGCGTTACACTCAATTTGAGTTTTTATTGCTTTAAATGCATTTTCAGCCCGAGCTGAGCACGTTTTGTGAGTTTGAATGTATCTTCATAGAATGAGTTGTGTGGTCAAATTAATGCTCATTTAGGCTTCAGGTGGTCATCCTGAACAAAATACATGTTGAAGTGTGTGCATAAGTCCTTTGGTTTAGGCGTGTCACTCAATTTGAGTTTTTATTGCTTTAAATGCATTTTCAGCCCGAGCTGAGCACGTTTTGTGAGTTTGAATGTATCTTCATAGGAATGAGTTGTGTGGTCAAATTAATGCTCATTTAGGCTTCAGGTGGTCATCCTGAACTAAATACATGTTGAAGTGTGTGCATAAGTCCTTTGGTTTAGGCGTGACACTCAATTTGAGTTTTTATTGCTTTAAATGCATTTTCAGCCCGAGCTGAGCACGTTTTGTGAGTTTGAATGTATCTTCATAGGAATGAGTTGTGTGGTCAAATTAATGCTCATATGGGCTTCAGGAGGTCATCCTGAACAAAATACATGTTGAAGTGTGTGCATAAGTCCTTTGGTTTAGGCGTGACACTCAATTTGAGTTTTTATTGCTTTAAATGCATTTTCAGCCCGAGCTGAGCACGTTTTGTGAGTTTGAATGTATCTTCATAGGAATGAGTTGTGTGGTCAAATTAATGCTCATTTAGGCTTCAGGTGGTCATCCTGAACTAAATACATGTTGAAGTGTGTGCATATGTCCTTTGGTTTAGGCGTGACACTCAATTTGAGTTTTTATTGCTTTAAATGCATTTTCAGCCCGAACTGAGCGCGTTTTCTGAGTTTGAATGTATCTTCATAGGAATGAGTTGTGTGGTCAAATTAATGCTCATTTAGGCTTCAGGAGGTCATCCTGAACAAAATACATGTTGAAGTGTGTGCATAAGTCCTTTGGTTTAGGCGTGACACTCAATTTGAGTTTTTATTGCTTTTAATGCATTTTCAGCCCGAGCTGAGCGTGCTTTCTGACTTTGAATGTATCTTCATAGGAATGAGTTGTGTGGTCAAATTATTGCTCATTTAGGCTTCAGAGGTCATCCTGAACAAAATACATGTTGAAGTGTGTGCATAAGTCCTTTGGTTTAGGCGTGACACTCAATTTGAGTTTTTATTGCTTTAAATGCATTTTCAGCCCGAGCTGAGCACGTTTTTTGTGTTTGAATGTATCTTCATAGGAATGAGTTGTGTGGTCAAATTAATGCTCATATGGGCTTCAGGAGGTCATCCTGAACAAAATACATGTTGAAGTGTGTGCATAAGTCCTTTGGTTTAGGCGTGACACTCAATTTGAGTTTTTATTGCTTTAAATGCATTTTCAGCCCGAGCTGAGCACGTTTTGTGAGTTTGAATGTATCTTCATAGGAATGAGTTGTGTGGTCAAATTAATGCTCATATGGGCTTCAGGAGGTCATCCTGAACAAAATACATGTTGAAGTGTGTATAAGTCCTTTGGTTTAGGCGTTACACTCAATTTGAGTTTTTATTGCTTTAAATGCATTTTCAGCCCGAGCTGAGCACGTTTTGTGAGTTTGAATGTATCTTCATAGAATGAGTTGTGTGGTCAAATTAATGCTCATTTAGGCTTCAGGTGGTCATCCTGAACTAAATACATGTTGAAGTGTGTGCATAAGTCCTTTGGTTTAGGCGTGACACTCAATTTGAGTTTTTATTGCTTTAAATGCTTTTTCAGCCCGAGCTGAGCGCGCTTTCTGACTTTGAATGTATCTTCATAGGAATGAGTTGTATGGTCAAATTAATGCTCATATGGGCTTCAGGAGGTCATCCTGAACAAAATACATGTTGAAGTGTGTATAAGTCCTTTGGTTTAGGCGTTACACTCAATTTGAGTTTTTATTGCTTTAAATGCATTTTCAGCCCGAGCTGAGCACGTTTTGTGAGTTTGAATGTATCTTCATAGAATGAGTTGTGTGGTCAAATTAATGCTCATTTAGGCTTCAGGTGGTCATCCTGAACAAAATACATGTTGAAGTGTGTGCATAAGCCCTTTGGTTTAGGCGTGACACCCAATTTGAGTTTTTATTGCGAAATGCATTTTCAGGCCGAACTGAGCGCGTTTTCTGAGTTTGAATGTATCTTCATAGGAATGAGTTGTGTAGTCAAATTAATGCTCATTTAGGCTTCAGGAGGACATCCTGAACTAAATACATGTTGAAGTGTGTGCATAAGCCCTTTGGTTTAGGCGTGACACTCAATTTGAGTTTTTATTGCGAAATGCATTTTCAGGCCGAACTGAGCGCGTTTTCTGAGTTTGAATGTATCTTCATAGGAATGAGTTGTGTGGTCAAATTAATGCTCATTTAGGCTTCAGGAGGTCATCCTGAACAAAATACATGTTGAAGTGTGTGCATAAGTCCTTTGGTTTAGGCGTGACACTCAATTTGAGTTTTTATTGCTTTTAATGCATTTTCAGCCTGAGCTGAGCGCGCTTTCTGACCTTGAATGTATCTTCATAGGAATGAGTTGTGTGGTCAAATTATTGCTCATTTAGGCTTCAGAGGTCATCCTGAACAAAATACATGTTGAAGTGTGTGCATAAGTCCTTTGGTTTAGGCGTGACACTCAATTTGAGTTTTTATTGCTTTAAATGCATTTTCAGCCCGAGCTGAGCACGTTTTGTGTGTTTGAATGTATCTTCATAGGAATGAGTTGTGTGGTCAAATTAATGCTCATATGGGCTTCAGGAGGTCATCCTGAACAAAATACATGTTGAAGTGTGTGCATAAGTCCTTTGGTTTAGGCGTGACACTCAATTTGAGTTTTTATTGCTTTAAATGCATTTTCAGCCCGAGCTGAGCACGTTTTGTGAGTTTGAATGTATCTTCATAGGAATGAGTTG
The DNA here is from genome assembly GCF_054856545.1 of Hippocampus guttulatus. Lineage (NCBI taxonomy): Eukaryota > Metazoa > Chordata > Actinopteri > Syngnathiformes > Syngnathidae > Hippocampus > Hippocampus guttulatus. Next base: position 1,503,569 of record NC_141264.1, read on the forward strand.
TGTAGTCAAATTAATGCTCATATGGGCTTCAGGAGGTCATCCTGAACAAAATACATGTTGAAGTGTGTGCATAAGTCCTTTGGTTTAGGCGTGACACTCAATTTGAGTTTTTATTGCTTTAAATGCATTTTCAGCCCGAGCTGAGCACGTTTTGTGAGTTTGAATGTATCTTCATAGGAATGAGTTGTGTAGTCAAATTAATGCTCATATGGGCTTCAGGAGGTCATCCTGAACAAAATACATGTTGAAGTGTGTGCATAAGTCCTTTGGTTTAGGTGTGACACTCAATTTGAGTTTTTATTGCTTTAAATGCATTTTCAGCCCGAGCTGAGCGCGCTTTCTGACTTTGAATGTATCTTCATAGGAATGAGTTGTGTGGTCAAATTAATGCTCATATGGGCTTCAGGAGGTCATCCTGAACAAAATACATGTTGAAGTGTGTATAAGTCCTTTGGTTTAGGCGTTACACTCAATTTGAGTTTTTATTGCTTTAAATGCATTTTCAGCCCGAGCTGAGCACGTTTTGTGAGTTTGAATGTATCTTCATAGAATGAGTTGTGTGGTCAAATTAATGCTCATTTAGGCTTCAGGTGGTCATCCTGAACTAAATACATGTTGAAGTGTGTGCATAAGTCCTTTGGTTTAGGCGTGACACTCAATTTGAGTTTTTATTGCTTTAAATGCTTTTTCAGCCCGAGCTGAGCGCGCTTTCTGACTTTGAATGTATCTTCATAGGAATGAGTTGTGTGGTCAAATTAATGCTCATATGGGCTTCAGGAGGTCATCCTGAACAAAATACATGTTGAAGTGTGTATAAGTCCTTTGGTTTAGGCGTTACACTCAATTTGAGTTTTTATTGCTTTAAATGCATTTTCAGCCCGAGCTGAGCACGTTTTGTGAGTTTGAATGTATCTTCATAGAATGAGTTGTGTGGTCAAATTAATGCTCATTTAGGCTTCAGGTGGTCATCCTGAACAAAATACATGTTGAAGTGTGTGCATAAGTCCTTTGGTTTAGGCGTGACACTCAATTTGAGTTTTTATTGCTTTAAATGCATTTTCAGCCCGAGCTGAGCACGTTTTGTGAGTTTGAATGTATCTTCATAGGAATGAGTTGTGTGGTCAAATTAATGCTCATTTAGGCTTCAGGTGGTCATCCTGAACTAAATACATGTTGAAGTGTGTGCATAAGTCCTTTGGTTTAGGCGTGACACTCAATTTGAGTTTTTATTGCTTTAAATGCATTTTCAGCCCGAGCTGAGCACGTTTTGTGAGTTTGAATGTATCTTCATAGGAATGAGTTGTGTAGTCAAATTAATGCTCATATGGGCTTCAGGAGGTCATCCTGAACAAAATACATGTTGAAGTGTGTGCATAAGTCCTTTGGTTTAGGCGTGACACTCAATTTGAGTTTTTATTGCTTTAAATGCATTTTCAGCCCGAGCTGAGCACGTTTTGTGAGTTTGAATGTATCTTCATAGGAATGAGTTGTGTGGTCAAATTAATGCTCATTTAGGCTTCAGGTGGTCATCCTGAACTAAATACATGTTGAAGTGTGTGCATATGTCCTTTGGTTTAGGCGTGACACTCAATTTGAGTTTTTATTGCTTTAAATGCATTTTCAGCCCGAACTGAGCGCGTTTTCTGAGTTTGAATGTATCTTCATAGGAATGAGTTGTGTGGTCAAATTAATGCTCATTTAGGCTTCAGGAGGTCATCCTGAACAAAATACATGTTGAAGTGTGTGCATAAGTCCTTTGGTTTAGGCGTGACACTCAATTTGAGTTTTTATTGCTTTTAATGCATTTTCAGCCCGAGCTGAGCGTGCTTTCTGACTTTGAATGTATCTTCATAGGAATGAGTTGTGTGGTCAAATTATTGCTCATTTAGGCTTCAGAGGTCATCCTGAACAAAATACATGTTGAAGTGTGTGCATAAGTCCTTTGGTTTAGGCGTGACACTCAATTTGAGTTTTTATTGCTTTAAATGCATTTTCAGCCCGAGCTGAGCACGTTTTTTGTGTTTGAATGTATCTTCATAGGAATGAGTTGTGTGGTCAAATTAATGCTCATATGGGCTTCAGGAGGTCATCCTGAACAAAATACATGTTGAAGTGTGTGCATAAGTCCTTTGGTTTAGGCGTGACACTCAATTTGAGTTTTTATTGCTTTAAATGCATTTTCAGCCCGAGCTGAGCACGTTTTGTGAGTTTGAATGTATCTTCATAGGAATGAGTTGTGTGGTCAAATTAATGCTCATATGGGCTTCAGGAGGTCATCCTGAACAAAATACATGTTGAAGTGTGTATAAGTCCTTTGGTTTAGGCGTTACACTCAATTTGAGGTTTTATTGCTTTAAATGCATTTTCAGCCCGAGCTGAGCACGTTTTGTGAGTTTGAATGTATCTTCATAGAATGAGTTGTGTGGTCAAATTAATGCTCATTTAGGCTTCAGGTGGTCATCCTGAACTAAATACATGTTGAAGTGTGTGCATAAGTCCTTTGGTTTAGGCGTGACACTCAATTTGAGTTTTTATTGCTTTAAATGCTTTTTCAGCCCGAGCTGAGCGCGCTTTCTGACTTTGAATGTATCTTCATAGGAATGAGTTGTGTGGTCAAATTAATGCTCATATGGGCTTCAGGAGGTCATCCTGAACAAAATACATGTTGAAGTGTGTATAAGTCCTTTGGTTTAGGCGTTACACTCAATTTGAGTTTTTATTGCTTTAAATGCATTTTCAGCCCGAGCTGAGCACGTTTTGTGAGTTTGAATGTATCTTCATAGAATGAGTTGTGTGGTCAAATTAATGCTCATTTAGGCTTCAGGTGGTCATCCTGAACAAAATACATGTTGAAGTGTGTGCATAAGTCCTTTGGTTTAGGCGTGACACTCAATTTGAGTTTTTATTGCTTTAAATCCATTTTCAGCCCGAGCTGAGCACGTTTTGTGAGTTTGAATCTATCTTCATAGGAATGAGTTGTGTGGTCAAATTAATGCTCATTTAGGCTTCAGGTGGTCATCCTGAACTAAATACATGTTGAAGTGTGTGCATAAGTCCTTTGGTTTAGGCGTGACACTCAATTTGAGTTTTTATTGCTTTAAATGCATTTTCAGCCCGAGCTGAGCACGTGTTCTGAGTTTGAATGTATCTTCATAGGAATGAGATGTGTGATCATATTAATGCTCATTTAGGCTTCAGGAGGACATCTTGAACAAAATACATGTTGAAGTGTTCGCATAAGTCCTTTGGTTTGGGCGTGACACTCATTTTGAGTTTTTATTGCTTTAAATGCATTTTCAGGCCAAGCTGAGCACGTTTTGTGAGTTAGAATGTATCTTCATAGGAATGAGTTGTGTGGTCAAATTAATGGTCATTTAGGCTTCAGGTGGTCATCCTGAACTAAATACATGTTGAAGTGTGTGCATAAGTCCTTTGGTTTAGGCGTGACACTCAATTTGAGTTTTTATTGCTTTAAATGCATTTTCAGCCCGAGCTGAGCGCGCTTTCTGACTTTGAATGTATCTTCATAGGAATGAGTTGTGTGGTCATATTATTGCTCATTTAGGCTTCAGGAGGTCATCCTGAACAGAATACATTATGAAGTGTGTACATAAGTCCTTTGGTTTAGGCGTGACACTCAATTTGAGTTTTTATTGCTTTAAATGCATTTTCAGCCCGAGCTGAGCACGCTTTCTGACTTTGAATGTATCTTCATAGAAATGAGTTGTGTGGTCAAATTTTTGCTCATTTAGGCTTCAGGAGGTCATCCTGAACAAAATACATGTTGAAGTGTTCGCATAAGTCCTTTGGTTTAGGCGTGACACTCAATTTGAGTTTTTATTGCTTTAAATGCATTTTCAGCCCGAGCTGAGCATGTTTTTTTGAGTTTGAACATATCTTCATAGGAATGAGTTGTGTGGTCAAATTAATGCTCATTTGGGCTTCAGGTGGTCATCCTGAACTAAATACATGTTGAAGTGTGTGCATAAGTCCTTTGGTTTAGGCGTGACACTCAATTTGAGTTTTTATTGCTTTAAATGCATTTTCAGCCCGAGCTGAGCGCGCTTTCTGACTTTGAATGTATCTTCATAGGAATGAGTTGTGTGGTCAAATTAATGCTTATATGGGCTTCAGGAGGTCATCCTGAACAAAATACATGTTGAAGTGTCTGCATAAGTCCTTTGGTTTAGGTGTGACACTCAATTTGAGTTTTTATTGCTTTAAATGCATTTTCAGGCCGAGCTGAGCACGTTTTGTGAGTTTGAATGTATCTTCATAGGAATGAGTTGTGTGGTCAAATTAATGCTCATTTAGGCTTTAGGTGGTCATCCTGAACTAAATACATGTTGAAGTGTGTGCATAAGTCCTTTGGTTTAGGCGTGACACTCAATTTGAGTTTTTATTGCTTTAAATGCATTTTCAGCCCGAGCTGAGCACGTTTTGTGAGTTTGAATGTATCTTCATAGGAATCAGTTGTGTGGTCAAATTAATGCTCATTTAGGCTTCAGGTGGTCATCCTGAACAAAATACGTGTTGAAGTGTGTGCATAAGTCCTTTGGTTTAGGCGTGACACTCAATTTGAGTTTTTATTGCTTTAAATGCATTTTCAGCCCGAGCTGAGCACGTTTTGTGAGTTTGAATGTAGCTTCATAGGAATTAGTTGTGTGGTCAAATTAATGCTCATTTAGGCTCCAGGTGGTCATCCTGAACTAAATAAATGTTGAAGTGTGTGCATAAGTCCTTTGGTTTGGGCGTGACACTCAATTTGAGTTTTTATTGCTTTAAATGCATTTTCAGCCCGAGCTGAGCACTTTTTGTGAGTTTGAATGTATCTTCATAGTAATGAGTTGTGTGGTCAAATTAATGCTCATTTAGGCTTCAGGAGGACATCCTGAACTAAATACATGTTGAAGTGTGTGCATAAGTCCTTTGGTTTAGGCGTGACACTCAATTTGAGTTTTTATTGCTTTAAATGCATTTTCAGCCCGAGTTGAGCACGTTTTGTGAGTTTGAATGTATCTTCATAGGAATGAGTTGTGTGGTCAAATTAATGCTCATTTAGGCTTCAGGTGGTCATCCTGAACAAAATACATGTTGAAGTGTGTGCATAAGTCCTTTGGTTTAGGCGTGACACTCAATTTGAGTTTTTATTGCTTTAAATGCATTTTCACCCGAGCTGAGCACGTTTTGTGAGTTTGAATGTAGCTTCATAGGAATTAGTTGTGTGGTCAAATTAATGCTCATTTAGGCTTCAGGTGGTCATCCTGAACTAAATAAATGTTGAAGTGTGTGCATAAGTCCTTTGGTTTGGGCGTGACACTCGATTTGAGTTTTTATTGCTTTAAATGCATTTCAGCCCGAGCTGAGCGCTTTTTGTGAGTTTGAATGTATCTTCATAGGAATGAGTTGTGTGGTCAAATTAATGCTCATTTAGGCTTCAGGAGGACATCCTGAACTAAATACATGTTGAAGTGTGTGCATAAGTCCTTTGGTTTAGGCGTGACACTCAATTTGAGTTTTTATTGCTTTAAATGCATTTTCAGCCCGAGTTGAGCACGTTTTGTGAGTTTGAATGTATCTTCATAGGAATGAGTTGTGTGGTCAAATTAATGCTCATTTAGGCTTCAGGTGGTCATCCTGAACAAAATACATGTTGAAGTGTGTGCATAAGTCCTTTGGTTTAGGCGTGACACTCAATTTGAATTTTTATTGCTTTAAATGCATTTTCAGCCCGAGCTGAGCATGTTTTGTGAGTTTGAATGTATCTTCATAAGAATGAGTTGTGTGGTCAAATTAATGCTCATTTAGGCTTCAGGTGGTCATCCTGAACTAAATACATGTTGAAGTGTGTGCATAAGTCCTTTGGTTTAGGCGTGACACTCCATTTGAGTTTTTATTGCTTTAAATGCATTTTCAGTCCGAGCTGAGCGCGCTTTCTGACTTTGAATGTATCTTCATAGGAATGAGTTGTGTGGTCAAATTATTGCTCATTTAGGCTTCAGGAGGTCATCCTGAACAAAATACATCTTGAAGTGTGTGCATAAGTCCTTCGGTTTAGGCGTGACACTCAATTTGAGTTTTTATTGCTTTAAATGCATTTACAGCCCAAGCTGAGCACGTTTTGTGAGTTTGAATGTATCTTCATAGGAATGAGTTGTGTGGTCAAATTAATGCTCATTTAGGCTTCAGGTGGTCATCCTGAACAAAATACATGTTAAAGTGTGTGCATAAGTCCTTTGGTTTAGGCGTGACACTCAATTTGAGTTTTTATTGCTTTAAATGCATTTTCAGCCCGAGCTGAGCACGTTTTGTGAGTTTGAATGTAGCTTCATAGGAATTAGTTGTGTGGTCAAATTAATGCTCATTTAGGCTTCAGGTGGTCATCCTGAACTAAATACATGTTGAAGTGTGTGCATAAGTCCTTTGGTTTAGGCGTGACACTCAATTTGCGTTTTTATTGCTTTAAATCCATTTTCAGCCCGAGCTGAGCACGTTTTGTGAGTTTGACTGTATCTTCATAGGAATGAGTTGTGAATTCAAATTACTGCTCATTTAGGCTTCAGGAGGCCATCCTGAACAAAATAAATACATGAAGTGTGTGCATCAGTCCTTTGGTGTAGGCGTGACACTCAATTTGAGTTTTTATTGCTTTAAATGCATTTCCAGCCCGAGCTGAGCACGTTTTGTGAGTTTGAATGTATCTTCATAGGAATGAGTTGTGTGGTCAAATTAATGCTCATATGGGCTTCAGGAGGTCATCCTGAACAAAATACATGTTGAAGTGTGTGCATAAGTCCTTTGGTTTAGGCGTGACACTCAATTTGAGTTTTTATTGCTTTAAATGCATTTTCAGCCCAAGCTGAGCGCGCTTTCTGACTTTGAATGTATCTTCATAGGAATGAGTTGTGTGGTCAAATTATTGCTCATTTAGGCTTCAGGAGGTCATCCTGAACAGAATACATGAAGTGTGTGCATCAGTCCTTTGGTTTAGGCGTGACACTCAATTTGAGTTTTTATTGCTTAAAATGCATTTTCAGCCCGAGCTGAGCACGTTTTGTGAGTTTGAATGTATCTTCATAGGAATGAGTTGTGTGGTCAAATTAATGCTCATTTAGGCTTCAGGTGGTCATCCTGAACTAAATACATGTTGAAGTGTGTGCATAAGTCCTTTGGTTTGGGCGTAACACTCAATTTGGGTTTTTATTGCTTTAAATGCATTTTCAGCCCGAGCTGAGCACGTTTTGTGAGTTTGAATGTATCTTCATAGAAATGAGTTGTGTGGTCAAATTAATGCTCATTTAGGCTTCAGGTGGTCATCCTGAACAAAATACATGTTGAAGTGTGTGCATAAGTCCTTTGGTTTAGGCGTGACACTCAATTTGGGTTTTTATTGCTTTAAATGCATTTTCAGCCCGAGCTGAGCGCGCTTTCTGACTTTGAATGTATCTTCATAGGAATGAGTTGTGTGGTCAATTTATTGCTCATTTAGGCTTCAGGAGGACATCCTGAACTAAGTACATGTTGAAGTGTGTGCATAAGTCCTTTGGTTTGGGCGTGACACTCAATTTGAGTTTTTATTGCTTTCAATGCATTTTCAGGCCGAGCTGAGCATTTTTTGTGAGTTAGAATGTATCTTCATAGGAATGAGTTGTGTCGTCAAATGAATGCTCATTTAGGCTTCAGGAGGTCATCTTGAACAAAATACATGTTGAAGTGTGTGCATAAGTCCTTTGGTTTAGGCGTGACACTCAATTTGAGTTTTTATTGCTTTAAATGCATTTTCAGCCCGAGCTGAGCGCGCTTTCTGACTTTGAATGTATCTTCATAGGAATGAGTTGTGTAGTCAAATTAATGCTCATTTGGGCTTCAGGGTGTCATCCTGAACAAAATACATGTTGAAGTGTGTGCATAATCCTTTGGTTTAGGTGTGACACTCAATTTGAGTTTTTATTGCTTTAAATGCATTTTCAGCCCGAGCTGAGCGCGCTTTCTGACTTTGAATGTATCTTCATAGGAATGAGTTGTGTGGTCAAATTATTGTTCATTTAGGCTTCAGGAGGTCATCCTGAACAAAATACATGTTGAAGTGTGTGCATAAGTCCTTTGGTTTAGGTGTGGCACTCAATTTGAGTTTTTATTGCCTTAAATGCATTTTCAGCCCGAGCTGAGCGCGCTTTCTAACTTTGAATGTATCTTCATAGGAATGAGTTGTGTAGTCAAATTAATGCTCATTTAGGCTTCAGGAGGTCATCCTGAACAAAATACATGTTGAAGTGTGTGCATAAGTCCTTTGGTTTAGGCGTGACACTCAATTTGAGTTTTTATTGCTTTAAATGCATTTTCAGCCCAAGCTAAACACGTTTTGTGAGTTTGAATGTATCTTCATAGGAATGAGTTGTGTGGTCAAATTAATGCTCATTTAGGCTTCAGGTGGTCATCCTGAACAAAATACATGTTGAAGTGTGTGCATAAGTCCTTTGGTTTAGGCGTGACACTCAATTTGAGTTTTTATTACTTTAAATGCATTTTCAGCCCGAGTTGAGCACGTTTTGTGAGTTTGAATGTATCTTCATAGGAATGAGTTGTGTGGTCAAATTAATGCTCATTTAGGCTTCAGGTGGTCATCCTGAACAAAATACATGTTGAAGTGTGTGCATAAGTCCTTTGGTTTAGGCGTGACACTCAATTTGAATTTTTATTGCTTTAAATGCATTTTCAGCCCGAGCTGAGCATGTTTTGTGAGTTTGAATGTATCTTCATAAGAATGAGTTGTGTGGTCAAATTAATGCTCATTTAGGCTTCAGGTGGTCATCCTGAACTAAATACATGTTGAAGTGTGTGCATAAGTCCTTTGGTTTAGGCGTGACACTCCATTTGAGTTTTTATTGCTTTAAATGCATTTTCAGTCCGAGCTGAGCGCGCTTTCTGACTTTGAATGTATCTTCATAGGAATGAGTTGTGTGGTCAAATTATTGCTCATTTAGGCTTCAGGAGGTCATCCTGAACAAAATACATCTTGAAGTGTGTGCATAAGTCCTTCGGTTTAGGCGTGACACTCAATTTGAGTTTTTATTGCTTTAAATGCATTTTCAGCCCGAGCTGAGCACGTTTTGTGAGTTTGAATGTATCTTCATAGGAATGAGTTGTGTGGTCAAATTAATGCTCATTTAGGCTTCAGGTGGTCATCCTGAACAAAATACATGTTAAAGTGTGTGCATAAGTCCTTTGGTTTAGGCGTGACACTCAATTTGAGTTTTTATTGCTTTAAATGCATTTTCAGCCCGAGCTGAGCACGTTTTGTGAGTTTGAATGTAGCTTCATAGGAATTAGTTGTGTGGTCAAATTAATGCTCATTTAGGCTTCAGGTGGTCATCCTGAACTAAATAAATGTTGAAGTGTGTGCATAAGTCCTTTGGTTTGGGCGTGACACTCAATTTGAGTTTTTATTGCTTTAAATGCATTTTCAGCCCAAGCTAAACACGTTTTGTGAGTTTGAATGTATCTTCATAGGAATGAGTTGTGTGGTCAAATTAATGCTCATTTAGGCTTCAGGTGGTCATCCTGAACAAAATACATGTTGAAGTGTGTGCATAAGTCCTTTGGTTTAGGCGTGACACTCAATTTGAGTTTTTATTACTTTAAATGCATTTTCAGCCCGAGTTGAGCACGTTTTGTGAGTTTGAATGTATCTTCATAGGAATGAGTTGTGTGGTCAAATTAATGCTCATTTAGGCTTCAGGTGGTCATCCTGAACAAAATACATGTTGAAGTGTGTGCATAAGTCCTTTGGTTTAGGCGTGACACTCAATTTGAATTTTTATTGCTTTAAATGCATTTTCAGCCCGAGCTGAGCATGTTTTGTGAGTTTGAATGTATCTTCATAAGAATGAGTTGTGTGGTCAAATTAATGCTCATTTAGGCTTCAGGTGGTCATCCTGAACTAAATACATGTTGAAGTGTGTGCATAAGTCCTTTGGTTTAGGCGTGACACTCCATTTGAGTTTTTATTGCTTTAAATGCATTTTCAGTCCGAGCTGAGCGCGCTTTCTGACTTTGAATGTATCTTCATAGGAATGAGTTGTGTGGTCAAATTATTGCTCATTTAGGCTTCAGGAGGTCATCCTGAACAAAATACATCTTGAAGTGTGTGCATAAGTCCTTCGGTTTAGGCGTGACACTCAATTTGAGTTTTTATTGCTTTAAATGCATTTTCAGCCCGAGCTGAGCACGTTTTGTGAGTTTGAATGTATCTTCATAGGAATGAGTTGTGTGGTCAAATTAATGCTCATTTAGGCTTCAGGTGGTCATCCTGAACAAAATACATGTTAAAGTGTGTGCATAAGTCCTTTGGTTTAGGCGTGACACTCAATTTGAGTTTTTATTGCTTTAAATGCATTTTCAGCCCGAGCTGAGCACGTTTTGTGAGTTTGAATGTAGCTTCATAGGAATTAGTTGTGTGGTCAAATTAATGCTCATTTAGGCTTCAGGTGGTCATCCTGAACTAAATAAATGTTGAAGTGTGTGCATAAGTCCTTTGGTTTGGGCGTGACACTCAATTTGAGTTTTTATTGCTTTAAATGCATTTTCAGCCCGAGCTGAGCACTTTTTGTGAGTTTGAATGTATCTTCATAGGAATGAGTTGTGTGGTCAAATTAATGCTCATTTAGGCTTCAGGAGGACATCCTGAACTAAATACATGTTGAAGTGTGTGCATAAGTCCTTTGGTTTAGGCGTGACACTCAATTTGCGTTTTTATTGCTTTAAATGCATTTTCAGCCCGAGCTGAGCACATTTTGTGAGTTTGAATGTATCTTCATAGGAATGAGTTGTGTGGTCAAATTAATGCTCATTTAGGCTTCAGGTGGTCATCCTGAACAAAATACAGGTTGAAGTGTGTGCATAAGTCCTTTGGTTTAGGCGTGACACTCAATTTGAGTTTTTATTGCTTTAAATGCATTTTCAGCCCGAGCTGAGCGCGCTTTCTGACTTTGAATGTATCTTCATAGGAATGAGTTGTGAATTCAAATTACTGCTCATTTAGGCTTCAGGAGGCCATCCTGAACAAAATAAATACATGAAGTGTGTGCATCAGTCCTTTGGTGTAGGCGTGAACTCAATTTGAGTTTTTATTGCTTTAAATGCATTTCCAGCCCGAGCTGAGCACGTTTTATGAGTTTGAATGTATCTTCATAGGAATGAGTTGTGAATTCAAATTACTGCTCATTTAGGCTTCAGGAGGCCATCCTGAACAAAATAAATACATGAAGTCTGTGCATCAGTCCTTTGGTGTAGGCGTGACACTCAATTTGAGTTTTTATTGCTTTAAATGCATTTCCAGCCCGAGCTGAGCACGTTTTGTGAGTTTGATTGTATCTTCATAGGAATGAGTTGTGTGGTCAAATTAATGCTCATATGGGCTTCAGGAGGTCATCCTGAACAAAATACATGTTGAAGTGTGTGCATAAGTCCTTTGGTTTAGGCGTGACACTCAATTTGAGTTTTTATTGCTTTAAATGCATTTTCAGCCCAAGCTGAGCGCGCTTTCTGACTTTGAATGTATCTTCATAGGAATGAGTTGTGTGGTCAAATTAATGCTCATTTAGGCTTCAGGTGGTCATCCTGAACAAAATACATGTTGAAGTGTGTGCATCAGTCCTTTGGTTTAGGCGTGACACTCAATTTGAGTTTTTATTGCTTAAAATGCATTTTCAGCCCGAGCTGAGCACGTTTTGTGAGTTTGAATGTATCTTCATAGGAATGAGTTGTGTGGTCAAATTAATGCTCATTTAGGCTTCAGGTGGTCATCCTGAACTAAATACATGTTGAAGTGTGTGAATAAGTCCTTTGGTTTGGGCGTAACACTCAATTTGAGTTTTTATTGCTTTAAATGCATTTTCAGCCCGAGCTGAGCACGTTTTGTGAGTTTGAATGTATCTTCATAGAAATGAGTTGTGTGGTCAAATTAATGCTCATTTAGGCTTCAGGTGGTCATCCTGAACAAAATACATGTTGAAGTGTGTGCATAAGTCCTTTGGTTTAGGCGTGACACTCAATTTGAGTTTTTATTGCTTTAAATGCATTTTCAGCCCGAGCTGAGCGCGCTTTCTGACTTTGAATGTATCTTCATAGGAATGAGTTGTGTGGTCAATTTATTGCTCATTTAGGCTTCAGGAGGACATCCTGAACTAAGTACATGTTGAAGTGTGTGCATAAGTCCTTTGGTTTGGGCGTGACACTCAATTTGAGTTTTTATTGCTTTAAATGCATTTTCAGCCCGAGCTGAGCACGTTTTGTGAGTTTGAATGTATCTTCATAGGAATGAGTTGTGTAGTCAAATTAATGCTCATATGGGCTTCAGTCGGTCATCCTGAACAAAATACATGTTGAAGTGTGTGCATAAGTCCTTTGGTTTAGGCGTGACACTCAATTTGAGTTTTTATTGCTTTAAATGCATTTTCAGCCCGACCTGAGCACGTTTTGTGAGTTTGAATGTATCTTCATAGGAATGAGTTGTGTGGTCAAATTAATTCTCATATGGGCTTCAGGAGGTCATCCTGAACAAAATACATGTCGAAGTGTGTGCATAAGTCCTTTGGTTTAGGTGTGACACTCAATTTGAGTTTTATTGCTTTTTAATGCATTTTCAGCCCGAGCTGAGCACGTTTTGTGAGTTTGAATGTATCTTCATAGGAATGAGTTGTGTGGTCAAATTAATGCTCATTTAGGCTTCAGGTGGTCATCCTGAACTAAATACATGTTGAAGTGTGTGCATAAGTCCTTTGGTTTAGGCGTGACACTCATTTTTAGTTTTTATTGCTTTAAATGCATTTTCAGCCCGAGCTGAGCGTGCTTTCTAACTTTGAATGTATCTTCATAGGAATGAGTTGTGTGGTCAAATTATTGCTCATTTAGGCTTCAGGAGGTCATCCTGAACAAAATACATGTTGAAGTGTGTGCATAAGTCCTTTGGTTGAGGTGTGACACTCAATTTGAGTTTTTATTGCTTTAAATGCATTTTCAGCCCGAGTTGAGCACGTTTTGTGAGTTTGAATGTATCTTCATAGGAATGAGTTGTGTGGTCAAATTAATGCTCATTTAGGCTCCAGGTGGTCATCCTGAACAAAATACATGTTGAAGTGTGTGCATAAGTCCTTTGGTTTAGGCGTGACACTCAATTTGAGTTTTTATTGCTTTAAATGCATTTTCAGCCCGAGCTGAGCACGTTTTGTGAGTTTGAATGTATCTTCATAGGAATGAGTTGTGTGGTCAAATTAATTCTCATATGGGCTTCAGGAGGTCATCCTGAACAAAATACATGTTGAAGTGTGTGCATAAGTCCTTTGGTTTAGGCGTGACACTCAATTTGAGTTTTGATTGCTTTAAATGCATTTTCAGCCCGAGCTGAGCACGTTTTGTGAGTTTGAATGTATCTTCATAGGAATGAGTTGTGTGGACAAATTAATGCTCATTTAGGCTTCAGGTGGTCATCCTGAACTAAATACATGTTGAAGTGTGTGCATAAGTCCTTTGGTTTTAGGCGTGACACTCAATTTGAGTTTTTATTGCTTTAAATGCATTTTCAGCCCGAGCAGAGCGCGCTTTCTGACTTTGAATGTATCTTCATAGGAATGAGTTGTGTGGTCAAATTATTGCTCATTTAGGCTTCAGGAGGTCATCCTGAACAAAATACATGTTGAAGTGTGTGCATAGGTCCTTTGGTTTAGGCGTGACACTCAATTTGAGTTTTTATTGCTTTAAATGCATTTTCAGCCCGAGCTGAGCACGTTTTGTGAGTTTGAATGTATCCTCATAGGAATGAGTTGTGTGGTCAAATTAATGCTCATTTAGGCTTCAGGTGGTCATCCTGAACAAAATACATGTTGAAGTGTGTGCATAAGTCCTTTGGTTTAGGCGTGACACTCAATTTGAGTTTTTTTTGCTTTAAATGCATTTTCAGCCCGAGCTGAGCATGTTTTGTGAGTTTGAATGTATCTTCATAGGAATGAGTTGTGTGGTCAAATTAATGCTCATATGGGCTTCAGGAGGTCATCCTGAACAAAATACATGTTGAAGTGTGTGAATAAGTCCTTTGGTTTAGGTGTGACACTCAATTTGAGTTTTATTGCTTTAAATGCATTTTCAGCCCGAGCTGAGCACGTTTTGTGAGTTTGAATGTATCTTCATAGGAATGAGTTGTGTGGTCAAATTAATGCTCATTTAGGCTTCAGGTGGTCATCCGGAACTAAATACATGTAGAAGTGTTTGCATAAATCCTTTGGTTTAGGCGTGACACTCAATTTGAGTTTTTATTGCTTTAAATGCCTTTTCAGCCCGAGCTGAGCGCACTTTCTGACTTTGAATGTATCTTCATAGGAATGAGTTGTGTGGTCAAAATATTGCTGATTTAGGCTTCAGGAGGTCATCCTGAAAAAAATACATGTTGAAGTGTGTGCATAAGTCCTTTGGTTTAGGCGTGACACTCAATTTGAGTTTTTATTGCTTTAAATGCATTTTCAGCCCGAGCTGAGCACGTTTTGTGAGTTTGAATGTATCTTCATAGGAATGAGTTGTGTATTCAAATTAATGCTCATATGGGCTTCAGGAGGTCATCATGAACAAAATACATGTTGAAGTGTGTGCATAAGTCCTTTGGTTTAGGTGTGACACTCAATTTGAGTTTTCATTGCTTTAAATGCATTTTCAGCCCGAGCTGAGCACCTTTTGTGAGTTTGAATGTATCTTCATAGGAATGAGTTGTGTGGTCAAATTAATGCTCATATGGGCTTCAGGAGGTCATCCTGAACTAAATACATGTTGAAGTGTGTGCATAAGTCCTTTGGTTTAGGCGTGACACTCAATTTGAGTTTTTATTGCTTTACATGCATATTCACCCCGAGCTGAGCGCACTTACTGACTTTGAATGTATCTTAATAGGAATGAGTTGTGTGGTCAAATTAATGCTTATTTAGGCTTCAGGAGGGCATCCTGAACAAAATACATGTTGAAGTGTGTGCATAAGTCCTTTTGTTTAGGCGTGACACTCAATTTGAGTTTTTATTGCTTTAAATACATTTTCAGCCCGAGCTGAGCACGTTTTGTGAGTTTGAATGTATCTTCATAGGAATGAGTTGTGTAGTCAAATTAATGCTCATATGGGCTTCAGGAGGTCATCCTGAACAAAATACATGTTGAAGTGTGTGCATAAGTCCTTTGGTTTAGGTGTGACACTCAATTTGAGTTTTTATTGCTTTAAATGCATTTTCAGCCCGAGCTGAGCACGTTTTGTGAGTTTGAATGTATCTTCATAGGAATGAATTGTGTGGTCAAATTAATGCTTATTTAGGCTTCAGGACGTCATCCTGAACAAAATACATGTTGAAGTGTGTGCATAAGTCCTTTGGTTTAGGCGTGACACTCAATTTGAGTTTTTATTGCTTTAAATGCATTTTCAGCCCGAGCTGAGCACGTTTTGTGAGTTTGAATGTATCTTCATAGGAATGAGTTGTGTGGTCAAATTAATGCTCATTTAGGCTTCAGGTGGTCATCCTGAACAAAATACATGTTGAAGTGTGTGCATAAGTCCTTTGGTTTAGGCGTGACACTCAATTTGAGTTTTTATTGCTTTAAATGCATTTTCAGCCCGAGCTGAGCACGTTTTGTGAGTTTGAATGTATCTTCATAGGAATGAGTTGTGTGGTCAAATTAATGCTCATTTAGGCTTCAGGTGGTCATCCTGAACAAAATACATGTTGAAGTGTGTGCATAAGTTCTTTGGTTTAGGCGTGACACTCAATTTGAGTTTTTATTGCTTTAAATGCATTTTCAGCCCAAGCTGAGCACGTTTTGAGAGTTTGAATGTATCTTCATAGGAATGAGTTGTGTGGTCAAATTAATGCTCATATGGGCTTCAGGAGGTCATCCTGAACAAAATACATGTTGAAGTGTGTGCATAAGTCCTTTGGTTTAGGTGTGACACTCAATTTGAGTTTTTATTGCTTTAAATGCATTTTCAGCCCGAGCTGAGCACGTTTTGAGAGTTTGAATGTATCTTCATAAGAATGAGTTGTGTGGTCAAATTAATGCTCATTTAGGCTTCAGGAGGACATCCTGAACTAAATACATGTTGAAGTGTGTGCATAAGCCCTTTGGTTTAGGCGTGACACTCAATTTGAGTTTTTATTGCGAAATGCATTTTCAGGCCGAGCTGAGCACGTTTTGTGAGTTTGAATGTATCTTCATAGGAATGAGTTGTGTGGTCAAATTAATGCTTATTTAGGCTTCAGGAGGTCATCCTGAACAAAATACATGTTGAAGTGTGTGCATAAGTCCTTGGGTTTAGGCGTGACACTCAATTTGAGTTTTTATTGCTTTAAATGCATTTTCAGCCCGAGCTGAGCACGTTTTGTGAGTTTGAATGTATCTTCATAGGAATGAGTTGGGTTGTCAAATTAAAGCTCATTTAGGCTTCAGGTGGTCATCCTGAACAAAATACATGTTGAAGTGTGTTCATAAGTCCTTTGGTTTAGGTGTGACACTCAATTTGAGTTTTTATTGCTTTAAATGCATTTTCAGCCCGAGCAGAGCGCGCTTTCTGACTTTGAATGTATCTTCATAGGAATGAGTTGTGTGGTCAAATTATTGCTCATTTAGGCTTCAGGTGGTCATCCTGAACAAAATACATGTTGAAGTGTGTGCATAAGTTCTTTGGTTTAGGCGTGACACTCAATTTGAATTTTTATTGCTTTAAATGCATTTTCAGCCCGAGCTGAGCGCGCTTTCTGACTTTGAATGTATCTTCATAGGAATGAGTTGTGTGGTCAAATTATTGCTCATTTAGGCTTCAGGAGGTCATCCTGAACAAAATACATGTTGAAGTGTGTGCATAAGTCCTTTGGTTTAGGCGTGACACTCAATTTGAGTTTTTATTGTTTTAAATGCATTTTCAGCCCGAGCCGAGCACGTTTTGTGAGTTTGAATGTATCTTCATAGGAATGAGTTGTGTAGTCAAATTAATGCTCATATGGGCTTCAGGAGGTCATCCTGAACAAAATACATGTTGAAGTGTGTGCATAAGTCCTTTGGTTTAGGCGTGACACTCAATTTGAGTTTTTATTGCTTTAAATGCTTTTTCAGCCCGAGCTGAGCGCGCTTTCTGACTTTGAATGGATCTTCATAGGAATGAGTTGTGTGGTCAAATTAATGCTCATATGGGCTTCAGGAGGTCATCCTGAACAAAATACATGTTGAAGTGTGTGCATAAGTCCTTTGGTTTAGGTGTGACACTCAATTTGAGTTTTTATTGCTTTAAATGCATTTTCAGCCCGAGCTGAGCACGTTTTTTGAGTTTGAATGTATGTTCATAGGAATGAGTTGTGTGGTCAAATTAATGCTCATTTAGGCTTCAGGTGGTCATCCTGAACTAAATACATGTTGAAGTGTGTGCATAAGTTCTTTGGTTTAGGCGTGACACTCAATTTGAGTTTTTATTGCTTTAAATGCATTTTCAGCCCGAGCTGAACACGTTTTGTGAGTTTGAATGTATCTTCATAGGAATGAGTTGTGTAGTCAAATTAATGCTCATTTAGGCTTCAGGAGGACATCCTGAACTAAATACATTGAAGTGTGTGCAAAAGTCCTTTGGTTTGGGAGTGACACTCAATTTGAGTTATTATTGCTTTAAATGCATTTTCAGGCCGAGTGGAACAAGTTTTCAAAATGTGTCTTGAATCATGTTATGGTCTATGTTGCCCTCTACTGACCAAAGTCCGTTATTGTCTCCGAGGCCTGAAACCATTTTACATTTATATGACTGTATAACTGTACTCTTGAGCCAATTATTCAATTTTTCTTTGTTCTTGAACTAATTATAACTCAACGCGGGTACCATGACTATACTCAATTTCAGTTTTTATTGCTTTAAGTGCAGTTTCGGGCCGAGCTGAGCACGTGTTCTGAGTTTGAATGTATCTTCATAGGAATGAGATGTGTGATCATATTAATGCTCATTTAGGCTTCAGGTGGTCATCCTGAACAAAATCCATGTTGAAGTGTGTGCATAAGTCCTTTGGTTTAGGTGTGACACTCAATTTGAGTTTTTATTGCTTTAAATGCATTTTCAGCCCGAGCTGAGCACGTTTTGTGAGTTTGAATGTATCTTCATAGGAATGAGTTGTGTGGTCAAATTAATGCTCATTTAGGCTTCCGGAGGTCATCCTGAACAAAATACATGTTGAAGTGTGTTCATAAGTCCTTT
Organism: Hippocampus guttulatus; assembly: GCF_054856545.1. Lineage (NCBI taxonomy): Eukaryota > Metazoa > Chordata > Actinopteri > Syngnathiformes > Syngnathidae > Hippocampus > Hippocampus guttulatus. The sequence goes on from NC_141264.1 coordinate 1,521,822, forward strand.
GGTTTAGGCGTGACACTCAATTTGAGTTTTTATTGCTTTAAATGCATTTTCAGCCCGAGCTGAGCGCGCTTTCTGACTTTGAATGTATCTTCATAGGAATGAGTTGTGTGGTCAAATTATTGCTCATTTAGGCTTCAAGAGGTCATCCTGAACAAAATACATGTTGAAGTGTTTGCATAAGTCCTTTGGTTTAGGCGTGATATTCATTTTGAGGTTTTATTGCTTTAAATGCATTTTCAGCCCGAGCTGAGCACGTTTTGTAAGTTTGAATGTATCTTCATAGAAATGAGTTGTGTAGTCAAATTAATGCTCATATGGGCTTCAGGAGGTCATCCTGAACAAAATACATGTTGAAGTGTGTGCATAAGTCCTTTGGTTTAGGTGTGACACTCAATTTGAGTTTTTATTGCTTTAAATGCATTTTCAGCCGGAGCTGAGCACGTTTTGTGAGTTTGAATGTATCTTCATAGGAATGAGTTGTGTGGTCAAATTATTGCTCATTTAGGCTTCAGGAGGTCATCCTGAACAAAATACATGTTGAAGTGTGTGCATAAGTCCTTTGGTTTAGGCGTGACATTCAATTTGAGTTTTTATTGCTTTAAATGCATTTTCAGCCCGAGCTGAGCACGTTTTGTGAGTTTGAATGTATCTTCATAGGAATGAGTTGTGTAGTCAAATTAATGCTCATATGGGCTTCAGGAGGTCATCCTGAACAAAATACATGTTGAAGTGTGTGCATAAGTCCTTTGGTTTAGGTGTGACACTCAATTTGAGTTTTTATTGCTTTAAATGCATATTCAGCCCGAGCTGAGCACGTTTTGTGAGTTTGAATGTATCTTCATAGGAATGAGTTGTGTGGTCAAATTAATGCCCATTTAGGTGTCAGGGGGACATCCTGAACAAAATACATGTTGAAGTGTGTGCATAAGTCCTTTGGTTTAGGCGTGACACTCAATTTGAGTTTTTATTGCTTTAAATGCATTTTCAGCCCGAGCTAAGCACGTTTTGTGAGTTTGAATGTATCTTCATAGGAATGAGTTGTGTGGTCAAATTAATGCTCATTTAGGCTTCAAGTGGTCATCCTGAACAAAATACATGTTGAAGTGTGTGCATAAGTCCTTTGGTTTAGGCGTGACACTCAATTTGAAATTTTATTGCTTTAAATGCATTTTCAGCCCGAGCTAAGCACATTTTGTGAGTTTGAATGTATCTTCTTAGGAATGAGTTGTGTATTCAAATTACTGCCCATTTAGGTGTCAGGGGGACATCCTGAACAAAATACATGTTGAAGTGTGTGCATAAGTCCTTTGGTTTAGGCGTGACACTCACTTTGAGTTTGTATTGCTTTAAATGCATTTTCAGCCCGTGCTGAGCACGTTTTGTGAGTTTAAATGTATCTTCATAGGAATGAGTTGTGTGGTCAAAATTATGCTCATATAGGCTTCAGGAGGTCATCCTGAACAAAATACATGTTGAAGTGTGTGCATAATCCTTTGGTTTAGGTGTGACACTCAATTTGAGTTTTTATTGCTTTAAATGCATTTTCAGCCCAAGCTGAGCACGTTTTGTGAGTTTGAATGTATCTTCATAGGAATGAGTTGTGTGGTCAAATTAATGCTCATATAGGCTTCAGGAGGTCATCCTGAAAAAAAATACATGTTGAAGTGTGTGCATAAGTCCTTTGGTTTAGGTGTGACACTCAATTTGAGTTTTTATTGCTTTAAATGCATTTTCAGCCCGAGCTGAGCACGTTTTGTGAGTTTGAATGTATCTTCATAGGAATGAGTTGTGTGGTCAAATTAATGCTCATTTAGGCTTCCGGAGGTCATCCTGAACAAAATACATGTTGAAGTGTGTGCATAAGTCCTTTGGTTTAGGCGTGACACTCAATTTGAGTTTTCATTTCTTTAAATGCATTTTCAGCCCGAGCTGAGCGCGCTTTCTGACTTTGAATATATCTTCATAGGAATGAGTTGTGTGGTCAAATTATTGTTCATTTAGGCTTCAGGAGGTCATCCTGAACAAAATACATGTTGAAGTGTGTGCATAAGTCCTTTGGTTTAGGTGTGACACTCAATTTGAGTTTTTATTGCATTAAATGCATTTTCAGCCCGAGCTGAGCACGTTTTGTGAGTTTGAATGTATCTTCATAGGAATGAGTTGTGTGGTCAAATTAATGCTCATTTAGGCTTCCGGAGGTCATCCTGAACAAAATACATGTTGAAGTGTGTGCATAAGTCCTTTGGTTTAGGCGTGACATTCAATTTGAGTTTTTATTGCTTTAAATGCATTTTCAGCCCGAGCTGAGCACGTTTTGTGAGTTTGAATGTATCTTCATAGGAATGAGTTGTGTAGTCAAATTAATGCTCATATGGGCTTCAGGAGGTCATCCTGAACAAAATACATGTTGAAGTGTGTGCAGAAGTCCTTTGGTTTAGGCGTGACACTCAATTTGAAATTTTATTGCTTTAAATGCATTTTCAGCCCGAGGTAAGCACATTTTGTGAGTTTGGATGTATCTTCTTAGGAATGAGTTGTGTGGTCAAATTAATGCCCATTTAGGTGTCAGGGGGACATCCTGAACAAAATACATGTTGAAGTGTGTGCATAAGTCCTTTGGTTTAGGCGTGACACTCAATTTGAGTTTTTATTGCTTTAAATGCATTTTCAGCCCGAGCTAAGCACGTTTTGTGAGTTTGAATGTATCTTCATAGGAATGAGTTGTGTGGTCAAATTAATGCTCATTTAGGCTTCAAGTGGTCATCCTGAACAAAATACATGTTGAAGTGTGTGCATAAGTCCTTTGGTTTAGGCGTGACACTCAATTTGAAATTTTATTGCTTTAAATGCATTTTCAGCCCGAGCTAAGCACATTTTGTGAGTTTGAATGTATCTTCTTAGGAATGAGTTGTGTATTCAAATTACTGCCCATTTAGGTGTCAGGGGGACATCCTGAACAAAATACATGTTGAAGTGTGTGCATAAGTCCTTTGGTTTAGGCGTGACACTCAATTTGAGTTTTTATTGCTTTAAATGCATTTTCAGCCCGAGCTAAGCACGTTTTGTGAGTTTGAATGTATCTTCATAGGAATGAGTTGTGTGGTCAAATTAATGCTCATTTAGGCTTCAGGTGGTCATCCTGAACAAAATACATGTTGAAGTGTGTGCATAAGTTCTTTGGTTTAGGCGTGACACTCACTTTGAGTTTTTATTGCTTTAAATGCATTTTCAACCCGTGCTGAGCACGTTTTGTGAGTTTAAATGTATCTTCATAGGAATGAGTTGTGTGGTCAAAATTATGCTCATATAGGCTTCAGGAGGTCATCCTGAACAAAATACATGTTGAAGTGTGTGCATAATCCTTTGTTTTAGGTGTGACACTCAATTTGAGTTTTTATTGCTTTAAATGCATTTTCAGCCCAAGCTGAGCACGTTTTGTGAATTTGAATGTATCTTCATAGGAATGAGTTGTGTGGTCAAATTAATGCTCATATAGGCTTCAGGAGGTCATCCTGAAAAAAAAATACATGTTGAAGTGTGTGCATAAGTCCTTTGGTTTAGGTGTGACACTCAATTTGAGTTTTTATTGCTTTAAATGCATTTTCAGCCCGAGCTGAGCACGTTTTGTGAGTTTGAATGTATCTTCATAGGAATGAGTTGTGTGGTCAAATTAATGCTCATTTAGGCTTCCGGAGGTCATCCTGAACAAAATACATGTTCAAGTGTGTGCATAACTCCTTTGGTTTAGGCGTGACACTCAATTTGAGTTTTCATTTCTTTAAATGCATTTTCAGCCCGAGCTGAGCGCGCTTTCTGACTTTGAATGTATCTTCATAGGAATGAGTTGTGTGGTCAAATTATTGTTCATTTAGGCTTCAGGAGGTCATCCTGAACAAAATACATGTTGAAGTGTGTGCATAAGTCCTTTGGTTTAGGTGTGACACTCAATTTGAGTTTTTATTGCATTAAATGCATTTTCAGCCCGAGCTGAGCACGTTTTGTGAGTTTGAATGTATCTTCATAGGAATGAGTTGTGTGGTCAAATTAATGCTCATTTAGGCTTCAGGTGGTCCTTCTGAACAAAATACATGTTAAAGTGTGTGCATAAGTCCTTTGGTTTAGGTGTGACACTCAATTTGAGTTTTTATTGCTTTAAATGCATTTTCAGCCCGAGCTTCAGCGCGCTTTCTGACTTTGAATGTATCTTCAAAGGAATGAGTTGGTGGTCAAATGAATGCTCATTTAGGCTTCAGGTGGTCCTCCTGAACAAAATACATGTTGAAGTGTGTGCATAAGTCCTTTGGTTTAGGCGTGACACTCAATTTGAGTTTTTATTGCTTTAAATGCATTTTCAGCCCGCGCTGAGCACGTTTTGTGAGTTTGAATGTATCTTCATAGGCATGAGGTGTGTGATCAAATTAATGCTCATTTAGGCTTCAGGTGGTCCTCCTGAACAAAATACATGTTGGAGTGTGTGCATAAGTCCTTTGGTTTAGGCGTGACACTCAATTTGAGTTTTTATTGCTTTAAATGCATTTTCAGCCCGAGCTTGAGCGCGCTTTCTGACTTTGAATGTATCTTCATAGGAATGAGTTGTGTGGTCAAATTAATGCTCATTTAGGCTTCAGGTGGTCATCCTGAACAAAATACATGTTGAAGTGTGTGCATAAGTCCTTTGGTTTAGGCGTGACACTCAATTTGAGTTTTTATTTCTCTAAATGCATTTTCAGCCCGAGCTGAGCACGTTTTGTGAGTTTGAATGTATCTTCATAGGAATGAGTTGTGTGGTCAAATTAATGCTCATATAGGCTTCAGGAGGTCATCCTGAACAAAATACATGTTGAAGTCTGTGCATAAATCCTTTGGTTTAGGTGTGACACTCAATTTGAGTTTTTATTGCTTTAAATGCATTTTCAGCCCGAGCTTGAGCGCGCTTTCTGACTTTGAATGTATCTTCATAGGAATGAGTTGTGTAGTCAAATTAATGCTCATTTAGGCTTCAGAGGCCATCCTGAACAAAATACATGTTGAAGTGTGTGCATAAGTCCTTTGGTTTAGGTGTGACACTCAATTTGAGTTTTTATTGCTTTAAATGCATTTTCAGCCCGAGCTTGAGCGCGCTTTCTGACTTTGAATGTATCTTCATAGGAATGAGTTGTGTAGTCAAATTAATGCTCATTTAGGCTTCAGGAGGCCATCCTGAACAAAATACATGTTGAAGTGTGTGCATAAGTCCTTTGGTTTAGGCGTGACACTCAATTTGAGTTTTTATTGCTTTAAATGCATTTTCAGCCCGAGCTGAGCACCTTTTGTGAGTTTGAATGTATCTTCATAGGAATGAGTTGTGTGGTCAATATAATGCTCATATAGGCTTCAGGAGGCCATCCTGAACAAAATACATGTTGAAGTGTGTGCATAAGTCCTTTGGTTTAGGTGTGACACTCAATTTGAGTTTTTATTGCTTTAAATGCATTTTCAGCCTGAGCTGAGCGCGCTTTCTGACTTTGAATGTATCTTCATAGGAATGAGTTGTGTAGTCAAATTAATGCTCATTTAGGCTTCAGAGGCCATCCTGAACAAAATACATGTTGAAGTGTGTGCATAAGTCCTTTGGTTTAGGTGTGACACTCAATTTGAGTTTTTATTGCTTTAAATGCATTTTCAGCCCGAGCTTGAGCGCGCTTTCTGACTTTGAATGTATCTTCATAGGAATGAGTTGTGTAGTTAAATTAATGCTCATTTAGGCTTCAGGAGGCCATCCTGAACAAAATACATGTTGAAGTGTGTGCATAAGTCCTTTGGTTTAGGCGTGACACTCAATTTGAGTTTTTATTGCTTTAAATGCATTTTCAGCCCGAGCTGAGCACCTTTTGTGAGTTTGAATGTATCTTCATAGGAATGAGTTGTGTGGTCAATATAATGCTCATATAGGCTTCAGGAGGCCATCCTGAACAAAATACATGTTGAAGTGTGTGCATAAGTCCTTTGGTTTAGGTGTGACACTCAATTTGAGTTTTTATTGCTTTAAATGCATTTTCAGCCTGAGCTGAGCGCGCTTTCTGACTTTGAATGTATCTTCATAGGAATGAGTTGTGTAGTCAAATTACTGCTCATTTAGGCTTCAGGAGGACATCCTGAACTAAATACATGTTGAAGTGTGTGCATAAGTCCTTTGGTTTAGGCGTGACACTCAATTTGAGTTTTTATTGCTCTAAATGCATTTTCAGCCCGAGCTGAGCACCTTTTGTGAGTTTGAATGTATCTTCTTAGGAATGAGTTGTGTGGTCAAATTAATGCTCATTTAGGCTTCAGGAGGCCATCCTGAACTAAATACATGTTCAAGTGTGTGCATAAACCCTTTGGTTTAGGCGTGACACTCAATTTGAGTTTTTTTTGCTTTAAATGCATTTTCTGCCCGAGCTGAGCACGTTTTTTGTGTTAAATGTTTCTTCCTCAATTTTTCAGCCCGAGCTGAGCACCTTTTGTGAGTTGGAATGTATCTTCATAGGAATGAGTTGTGTGGTCAAATTAATGCTCATATAGGCTTCAGGAGGCCATCCTGAACAAAATACATGTTGAAGTGTGTGCATATGTCCTTTGGTTTAGGTGTGACACTCAATTTGAGTTTTTATTGCTTTTAATGCATTTTCAGCCTGAGCTGAGCGCGCTTTCCGACTTTGAATGTATCTTCATAGGAATGAGTTGTGTAGTCAAATTACTGCTCATTTAGGCTTCAGGAGGTCATCCTGAACAAAATACATGTTGAAGTGTGTGCATAAGTCCTTTGGTTTAGGTGTGACACTCAATTTGAGTTTTTATTGCTTTAAATGCATTTTCAGCCCGAGCTGAGCAAGTTTTCTGACTTTGAATGTATCTTCATAGGAATGAGTTGTGTAGTCAAATTAATGCTCATTTAGGCTTCAGGAGGACATCCTGAAATAAATACATGTTCAAGTGTGTGCATAAGTCCTTTGGTTTAGGCGTGACACTCAATTTGAGTTTTTTTTTGCTTTAAATGCATTTTCTGCCCGAGCTGAGCACGTTTTTTGAGTTAAATGTTTCTTCATAGGAATGAGTTGTGTGGTCAAATTAATGCTCATTTAGGCTTCAGGAGGACATCCTGAACTAAATACATGTTGAAGTGTGTGCATAAGCCCTTTGGTTTAGGCGTGACACTCAATTTGAGTTTTTATTGCTTTAAATGCATTTTCAGGCCGAGCTGAGCACGTTTTGTGAGTTTGAATGTATCTTCAAAGGATCGAGTTGTGTGGTCAAATTAATGCTCATTAGGCTTCAGGAGGACATCCTGAACTAAATACATGTTGAAGTGTGTGCATAAGTCCTTTGGTTTAGGCGTGACACTCAATTTGAGTTTTTATTGCTTTCAATGCATTTTCACAGCCGGAGCTGAGCACGTTTTGTGAGTTTGAATGTATCTTCGTAGGCATGAGTTGTGTGGTCAAATTAATGCTCATATAGGCTTCAGGTCATCCTGAACAAAATACATGTTGAAGTGTGTGCATAAGTCCTTTGGTTTTAGGCGTGACACTCAGTTTGAGTTTTTATTGCTTTAAATGCATTTTCAGCACGAGCTGAGCACGTTTTGTGAGTTTGAATGTATCTTCATAGGAATGAGTTGTTTGGTCAAATTAATGCTCATATAGGCTTCAGGAGGCCATCCTGAACAAAATACATGTTGAAGTGTGTGCATAAGTCCTTTGGTTTAGGTGTGACACTCAATTTGAATTTTTATTGCTTTAAATGCATTTTCAGCCTGAGCTGAGCGCGCTTTCCGACTTTGAATGTATCTTCATAGGAATGAGTTGTGTAGTCAAATTACTGCTCATTTAGGCTTCAGGAGGACATCCTGAACGAAATACATGTTGAAGTGTGTGCATAAGTCCTTTGGTTTAGGTGTGACACTCAATTTGAGTTTTTATTGCATTGAATGCATTTTCAGCCCGAGCTGAGCACGTTTTCTGAGTTTGAATGTATCTTCATAGGAATGAGTTGTGTGGTCAAATTAATGCTCATTTAGGCTTCAGGATGACCTCCTGAACTAAATACATGTTGAAGTGTGTGCATAAGTCCTTTGGTTTAGGCGTGACACTCAATTTGAGTTTTTATTGCTTTAAATGCATTTTCAGCCCGAGCTGAGCACGTTTTGTTAGTTTGAATGTATCTTCATAGGAATGAGTTGTGTGGTCAAATTAATGCTCATATAGGCTTCAGGAGGTCATCCTGAACAAAATACATGTTGAAGTGTGTGCATAAGTCCTTTGGTTTAGGTGTGTCACTCAATTTGAGTTTTTATTGCTTTAAATGCATTTTCAGCCCGAGCTTGAGCGCGCTTTCTGACTTTGAATGTATCTTCATAGGAATGAGTTGTGTGGTCAAATGAATGCTAATTTAGGCTTCAGGTGGTCATCCTGAACAAAATACATGTTGAAGTGTGTGCATAAGTCTTTTGGTTTAGGCGTGACACTCAGTTTGAGTTTTTATTGCTTTAAATGCATTTTCAGCACAAGCTGAGCACGTTTTCTGAGTTTGAATGTATCTTCATAGGAATGAGTTGTGTGGTCAAATTAATGCTCATATAGGCTTCAGGAGGTCATCCTGAACAAAATACATGTTGAAGTGTGTGCATAAATCCTTTGGTTTAGGTGTGACACTCAATTTGAGTTTTTATTGCTTTAAATGCATTTTCAGCCCGAGCTTGAGCGCGCTTTCTGACTTTGAATGTATCTTCATAGGAATGAGTTGTGTAGTCAAATTAATGCTCATTTAGGCTTCAGAGGCCATCCTGAACAAAATACATGTTGAAGTGTGTGCATAAGTCCTTTGGTTTAGGTGTGACACTCAATTTGAGTTTTTATTGCTTTAAATGCATTTTCAGCCCGAGCTTGAGCGCGCTTTCTGACTTTGAATGTATCTTCATAGGAATGAGTTGTGTAGTCAAATTAATGCTCATTTTGGCTTCAGGAGGCGATCCTGAACAAAATACATGTTGAAGTGTGTGCATAAGTCCTTTGGTTTAGGCGTGACACTCAATTTGAGTTTTTATTGCTTTAAATGCATTTTCAGCCCGAGCTGAGCAGCTTTTGTGAGTTTGAATGTATCTTCATAGGAATGAGTTGTGTGGTCAATATAATGCTCATATAGGCTTCAGGAGGCCATCCTGAACAAAATACATGTTGAAGTGTGTGCATAAGTCCTTTGGTTTAGGTGTGACCATCAATTTGAGTTTTTATTGCTTTAAATGCATTTTCAGCCTGAGCTGAGCGCGCTTTCTGACTTTGAATGTATCTTCATAGGAATGAGTTGTGTAGTCAAATTACTGCTCATTTAGGCTTCAGGAGGACATCCTGAACTAAATACATGTTGAAGTGTGTGCATAAGTCCTTTGGTTTAGGCGTGACACTCAATTTGAGTTTTTATTGCTCTAAATGCATTTTCAGCCCGAGCTGAGCACCTTTTGTGAGTTTGAATGTATCTTCTTAGGAATGAGTTGTGTGGTCAAATTAATGCTCATTTAGGCTTCAGGAGGCCATCCTGAACTAAATACATGTTCAAGTGTGTGCATAAACCCTTTGGTTTAGGCGTGACACTCAATTTGAGGTTTTTTTGCTTTAAATGCATTTTCTGCCCGAGCTGAGCACGTTTTTTGTGTTAAATGTTTCTTCATAGGAATGAGTTGTGTGGTCAAATTAATGCTCATTTAGGCTTCAGGAGGACATCCTGAACTAAATACATGTTGAAGTGTGTGCATAAGCCCTTTGGTTTAGGCGTGACACTCAATTTGAGTTTTTATTGCTTTAAATGCATTTTCAGGCCGAGCTGAGCACGTTTTGTGAGTTTGAATGTATCTTCATAGGAATGAGTTGTGTGGTCAAATTAATGCTCATATAGGCTTCAGGTCATCCTGAACAAAATACATGTTGAAGTGTGTGCATAAGTCCTTTGGTTTTAGGCGTGACACTCAGTTTGAGTTTTTATTGCTTTAAATGCATTTTCAGCACGAGCTGAGCACGTTTTGTGAGTTTGAATGTATCTTCATTGGAATGAGTTGTTTGGTCAAATTAATGCTCATATAGGCTTCAGGAGGCCATCCTGAACAAAATACATGTTGAAGTGTGTGCATAAGTCCTTTGGTTTAGGTGTGACACTCAATTTGAATTTTTATTGCTTTAAATGCATTTTCAGCCTGAGCTGAGCGCGCTTTCCGACTTTGAATGTATCTTCATAGGAATGAGTTGTGTAGTCAAATTACTGCTCATTTAGGCTTCAGGAGGACATCCTGAACGAAATACATGTTGAAGTGTGTGCATAAGTCCTTTGGTTTAGGTGTGACACTCAATTTGAGTTTTTATTGCTTTAAATGCATTTTCAGCCCGAGCTGAGCACGTTTTCTGAGTTTGAATGTATCTTCATAGGAATGAGTTGTGTGGTCAAATTAATGCTCATTTAGGCTTCAGGATGACCTCCTGAACTAAATACATGTTGAAGTATGTGCATAAGTCCTTTGGTTTAGGCGTGACACTCAATTTGAGTTTTTATTGCTTTAAATGCATTTTCAGCCCGAGCTGAGCACGTTTTGTTAGTTTGAATGTATCTTCATAGGAATGAGTTGTGTGGTCAAATTAATGCTCATATAGGCTTCAGGAGGTCATCCTGAACAAAATACATGTTGAAGTGTGTGCATAAGTCCTTTGGTTTAGGTGTGTCACTCAATTTGAGTTTTTATTGCTTTAAATGCATTTTCAGCCCGAGCTTGAGCGCGCTTTCTGACTTTGAATGTATCTTCATAGGAATGAGTTGTGTAGTCAAATTAATGCTCATTTAGGCTTCAGGAGGCCATCCTGAACAAAATACATGTTGAAGTGTGTGCATAAGTCCTTTGGTTTAGGCGTGACACTCAATTTGAGTTTTTATTGCTTTAAATGCATTTTCAGCCCGAGCTGAGCACGTTTTCTGAGTTTGAATGTATCTTCATAGGAATGAGTTGTGTGGTCAAATTAATGCTCATTTAGGCTTCAGGATGACCTCCTGAACTAAATACATGTTGAAGTATGTGCATAAGTCCTTTGGTTTAGGCGTGACACTCAATTTGAGTTTTTATTGCTTTAAATGCATTTTCAGCCCAAGCTTGAGCGCGCTTTCTGACTTTGAATGTATCTTCATAGGAATGAGTTGTGTAGTCAAATTAATGCTCATTTAGGCTTCAGAGGCCATCCTGAACAAAATACATGTTGAAGTGTGTGCATAAGTCCTTTGGTTTAGGTGTGACACTCAATTTGAGTTTTTATTGCTTTAAATGCATTTTCAGCCCGAGCATGAGCGCGCTTTCTGACTTTGAATGTATCTTCATAGGAATGAGTTGTGTAGTCAAATTAATGCTCATTTAGGCTTCAGGAGGCCATCCTGAACAAAATACATGTTGAAGTGTGTGCATAAGTCCTTTGGTTTAGGCGTGACACTCAATTTGAGTTTTTATTGCTTTAAATGCATTTTCAGCCCGAGCTGAGCACCTTTTGTGAGTTTGAATGTATCTTCATAGGAATGAGGTGTGTGGTCAATATAATGCTCATATAGGCTTCAGGAGGCCATCCTGAACAAAATACATGTTGAAGTGTGTGCATAAGTCCTTTGGTTTAGGTGTGACCATCAATTTGAGTTTTTATTGCTTTAAATGCATTTTCAGCCTGAGCTGAGCGCGCTTTCTGACTTTGAATGTATCTTCATAGGAATGAGTTGTGTAGTCAAATTACTGCTCATTTAGGCTTCAGGAGGACATCCTGAACTAAATACATGTTGAAGTGTGTGCATAAGTCCTTTGGTTTAGGTGTGACACTCAATTTGAGTTTTTATTGCTCTAAATGCATTTTCAGCCCGAGCTGAGCACCTTTTGTGAGTTTGAATGTATCTTCTTAGGAATGAGTTGTGTGGTCAAATTAATGCTCATTTAGGCTTCAGGAGGCCATCCTGAACTAAATACATGTTCAAGTGTGTGCATAAACCCTTTGGTTTAGGCGTGACACTCAATTTGAGTTTTTTTTGCTTTAAATGCATTTTCTGCCCGAGCTGAGCACGTTTTTTGTGTTAAATGTTTCTTCATAGGAATGAGTTGTGTGGTCAAATTAATGCTCATTTAGGCTTCAGGAGGTCCTCCTGAACAAAATACATGTTGAAGTGTGTGCATAAGTCCTTGGGTTTAGGCGTGACACTCAATTTGAGTTTTTATTGCTCTAAATGCATTTTCACAGCCCGAGCTGAGCACGTTTTGTGAGTTTGAATGTATCTTCATAGGAATGAGTTGTGTGGTCAAATTAATGCTCATATAGGCTTCAGGAGGCCATCCTGAACAAAATACATGTTGAAGTGTGTGCATAAGTCCTTTGGTTTAGGTGTGACCATCAATTTGAGTTTTTATTGCTTTAAATGCATTTTCAGCCTGAGCTGAGCGCGCTTTCTGACTTTGAATGTATCTTCATAGGAATGAGTTGTGTAGTCAAATTACTGCTCATTTAGGCTTCAGGAGGACATCCTGAACTAAATACATGTTGAAGTGTGTGCATAAGTCCTTTGGTTTAGGCGTGACACTCAATTTGAGTTTTTATTGCTCTAAATGCATTTTCAGCCCGAGCTGAGCACCTTTTGTGAGTTTGAATGTATCTTCTTAGGAATGAGTTGTGTGGTCAAATTAATGCTCATTTAGGCTTCAGGAGGCCATCCTGAACTAAATACATGTTCAAGTGTGTGCATAAACCCTTTGGTTTAGGCGTGACACTCAATTTGAGGTTTTTTTGCTTTAAATGCATTTTCTGCCCGAGCTGAGCACGTTTTTTGTGTTAAATGTTTCTTCATAGGAATGAGTTGTGTGGTCAAATTAATGCTCATTTAGGCTTCAGTAGGTCCTCCTGAACAAAATACATGTTGAAGTGTGTGCATAAGTCCTTGGGTTTAGGCGTGACACTCAATTTGAGTTTTTATTGCTTTAAATGCATTTTCACAGCCCGAGCTGAGCACGTTTTGTGAGTTTGAATGTATCTTCATAGGAATGAGTTGTGTGGTCAAATCAATGCTCATATATGCTTCAGGAGGTCATCCTGAACTAAATACATGTTGAAGTGTGTGCATAAGCCCTTTGGTTTAGGCGTGACACTCAATTTGAGTTTTTACTGCTTTAAATGCATTTTCAGGCCGAGCTGAGCACGTTTTGTGAGTTTGAATGTATCTTCAAAGGAATGAGTTTTGTGGTCGGATTAATGCTCATTAGGCTTCAGGAGGACATCCTGAACTAAATACATGTTGAAGTGTGTGCATAAGTCCTTTGGTTTTAGGCGTGACACTCAATTTGAGTTTTTATTGCTTTAAATGCATTTTCAGCCCGAGCTGAGCACGTTTTGTGAGTTTGAATGTATCTTCGTAGGCATGAGTTGTGTGGTCAAATTAATGCTCATATAGGCTTCAGGTGGTCCTCCTGAACAAAATACATGTTGAAGTGTGTGCATAAGTCCTTTGGTTTAGGCGTGACACTCAATTTGAGTTTAATTGCTTTCAATGCATTTTCACAGCCGGAGCTGAGCACGTTTTGTGAGTTTGAATGTATCTTCATAGGAATGAGTTGTTTGGTCAAATTAATGCTCATATAGGCTTCAGGAGGCCATCCTGAACAAAATACATGTTGAAGTGTGTGCATAAGTCTTTTGGTTTAGGTGTGACACTCAATTTGAATTTTTATTGCTTTAAATGCATTTTCAGCCTGAGCTGAGCGCGCTTTCCGACTTTGAATGTATCTTCATAGGAATGAGTTGTGTAGTCAAATTACTGCTCATTTAGGCTTCAGGAGGACATCCTGAACGAAATACATGTTGAAGTGTGTGCATAAGTCCTTTGGTTTAGGTGTGACACTCAATTTGAGTTTTTATTGCTTTAAATGCATTTTCAGCCCGAGCTGAGCACGTTTTCTGAGTTTGAATGTATCTTCATAGGACTGAGTTGTGTGGTCAAATGAATGCTAATTTAGGCTTCAGGTGGTCATCCTGAACAAAATACATGTTGAAGTGTGTGCATAAGTCTTTTGGTTTAGGCGTGACACTCAGTTTGAGTTTTTATTGCTTTAAATGCATTTTCAGCCCGAGCTGAGCGTGCTTTCTGACTTTGAATGTATCTTCATAGGAATGAGTTGTGTAGTCAAATTAATGCTCTTTTAGGCTTCAGGAGGCCATCCTGAACAAAATACATGTTGAAGTGTGTGCATAAGTCCTTTGGTTTAGGTGTGACACTCAATTTGAGTTTTTATTGCTTTAAATGCATTTTCAGCCCGAGCTGAGCACGTTTTCTGAGTTTGAATGTATCTTCATAGGAATGAGTTGTGTGGTCAAAATAATGCTCATTTAGGCTTCAGGATGACCTCCTGAACTAAATACATGTTGAAGTGTGTGCATAAGTCTTTTGGTTTAGGTGTGACACTCAGTTTGAGTTTTTATTGCTTTAAATGCATTTTCAGCACGAGCTGAGCACGTTTTCTGAGTTTGAATGTATCTTCATAGGAATGAGTTGTGTGGTCAAATTAATGCTCATTTAGGCTTCAGGAGGTCATCCTGAACTAAATACATGTTCAAGTGTGTGCATAAGTCCTTTGGTTTAGGCGTGACACTCAATTTGAGTTTTTATTGCTTTAAATGCATTTTCAGCCCGAGCTGAGCACGTTTTGTGAGTTTGAATGTATCTTCATAGGAATGAGTTGTGTGGTCAAATTGATGCTCATATAGGCTTCAGGAGGTCATCCTGAACAAAATACATGTTGAAGTGTGTGCATAAGTCCTTTGGTTTCGGTGTGACACTCAATTTGAGTTTTTATTGCTTTAAATGCATTTTCAGCCCGAGCTGAGCGTGCTTTCTGACTTTGAATGTATCTTCATAGGAATGAGTTGTGTAGTCAAATTAATGCTCTTTTAGGCTTCAGGAGGCCATCCTGAACAAAATACATGTTGAAGTGTGTGCATAAGTCCTTTGGTTTAGGTGTGACACTCAATTTGAGTTTTTATTGCTTTAAATGCATTTTCAGCCCGAGCTGAGCACGTTTTGTGAGTTTGAATGCATCTTCATAGGCATGAATTGTGTGATCAAATTAATGCTCATTTAGGCTTCAGGTGGTCCTTCTGAACAAAATACATGTTGAAGTGTGTGCATAAGTCCTTTGGTTTAGGTGTGACACTCAATTTGAGTTTAATTGCTTTCAATGCATTTTCAGCCCGAGCTTGAGCGCGCTTTCTGACTTTGAATGTATTTTCATAGGAATGAGTTGTGTGGTCAAATTAATGCTCATATAGGCTTCAGGAGGCCATCCTGAACAAAATACATGTTGAAGTGTGTGCATAATCCTTTGGTTTAGGTGTGACACTCAATTTGAGTTTTTATTGCTTTAAATGCATTTTTCAGCCCGAGCTGAGCGTGCTTTCTGACTTTGAATGTATCTTCATAGGAATGAGTTGTGTAGTCATATTAATGCTCTTTTAGGCTTCAGGAGACCATCCTGAACAAAATACATGTTGAAGTGTGTGCATAAGTCCTTTGGTTTAGGTGTGACACTCAATTTGAGTTTTTATTGCTTTAAATGCATTTTCAGCCCGAGCTGAGCACGTTTTGTGAGTTTGAATGTATCTTCATAGGAATGAGTTGTGTGGTCAAATTGATGCTCATATAGGCTTCAGGAGGTCATCCTGAACAAAATACATGTTGAAGTGTGTGCATAAGTCCTTTGGTTTCGGTGTGACACTCAATTTGAGTTTTTATTGCTTTAAATGCATTTTCAGCCCGAGCTGAGCGTGCTTTCTGACTTTGAATGTATCTTCATAGGAATGAGTTGTGTAGTCAAATTAATGCTCTTTTAGGCTTCAGGAGGCCATCCTGAACAAAATACATGTTGAAGTGTGTGCATAAGTCCTTTGGTTTAGGTGTGACACTCAATTTGAGTTTTTATTGCTTTAAATGCATTTTCAGCCCGAGCTGAGCACGTTTTGTGAGTTTGAATGCATCTTCATAGGCATGAATTGTGTGATCAAATTAATGCTCATTTAGGCTTCAGGTGGTCCTTCTGAACAAAATACATGTTGAAGTGTGTGCATAAGTCCTTTGGTTTAGGTGTGACACTCAATTTGAGTTTAATTGCTTTCAATGCATTTTCAGCCCGAGCTTGAGCGCGCTTTCTGACTTTGAATGTATCTTCATAGGAATGAGTTGTGTAGTCAAATTAATGCTCATTTAGGCTTCAGGAGGCCATCCTGAACAAAATACATGTTGAAGTGTGTGCATAAGTCCTTTGGTTTAGGCGTGACACTCAATTCGAGTTTTTATTGCTTTAAATGCATTTTCAGCCCGAGCTGAGCACCTTTTGTGAGTTTGAATGTATCTTCTTAGGAATGAGTTGTGTGGTCAAATTAATGCTCATATAGGCTTCAGGAGGCCATCCTGAACAAAATACATGTTGAAGTGTGTGCATAATCCTTTGGTTTAGGTGTGACACTCAATTTGAGTTTTTATTGCTTTAAATGCATTTTTCAGCCCGAGCTGAGCGTGCTTTCTGACTTTGAATGTATCTTCATAGGAATGAGTTGTGTAGTCATATTAATGCTCTTTTAGGCTTCAGGAGGCCATCCTGAACAAAATACATGTTGAAGTGTGTGCATAAGTCCTTTGGTTTAGGTGTGACACTCAATTTGAGTTTTTATTGCTTTAAATGCATTTTCAGCCCGAGCTGAGCACGTTTTGTGAGTTTGAATGCATCTTCATAGGCATGAATTGTGTGATCAAATTAATGCTCATTTAGGCTTCAGGTGGTCCTTTTGAACAAAATACATGTTAAAGTGTGTGCATAAATCCTTTGGTTTAGGCGTGACACTCAATTTGAGTTTTTATTGCTTTAAATGCATTTTCAGCCCGAGCTGAGCACGTTTTGTGAGTTTGAATGTATCTTCATAGGAATGAGTTGTGTGGTCAAATTAAAGCTCATATAGGCTTCAGGAGGTCATCCTGAACAAAATACATGTTGAATGTGTGCATAAGTCCTTTGGTTTAGGTGTGACACTCAATTTGAGTTTTTATTGCTTTAAATGCATTTTCAGCCCGAGCTTGAGCGCGCTTTCTGATTTTGAATGTATCTTCATAGGAATGAGTTGTGTAGTCAAATTAATGCTCATTTAGGCTTCAGGAGGACATCCTGAACAAAATACATGTTGAAGTGTGCGCATAAATCCTATGGTTTAGGTGTGACACTCAATTTGAGTTTTTAATGCTTTAAATGCATTTGTAGCCTGAGCTGAGCGCGCTTTCTGACTTTGAATGTATCTTCATAGGAATGAGTTGTGTGGTCAAATTAATGCTCATTTAGGCTTCAGGAGGTCATCCTGAACTAAATACATGTTCAAGTGTGTGCATAAGTCCTTTGGTTTAGGCGTGACACTCAATTTGAGTTTTTATTGCTTTAAATGCATTTTCAGCCCGAGCTGAGCATGTTTTGTGAGTTTGAATGTATCTTCATAGGAATGAGTTGTGTGGTCAAATTGATGCTCATATAGGCTTCAGGAGGCCATCCTGAACAAAATACATGTTGAAGTGTGTGCATAAGTCCTTTGGTTTCGGTGTGACACTCAATTTGAGTTTTTATTGCTTTAAATGCATTTTCAGCCCGAGCTGAGCGCGCTTTCGGACTTTGAATGTATCTTCATAGGAATGAGTTGTGTAGTCAAATTACTGCTCATTTAGGCTTCAGGAGGACATCCTGAACGAAATACATGTTGAAGTGTGTGCATAAGTCCTTTTGTTTAGGTGTGACACTCAATTTGAGTTTTTATTGCTTTAAATGCATTTTCAGCCCGAGCTGAGCACGTTTTCTGAGTTTGAATGTATCTTCATAGGAATGAGTTGTGTGGTCAAATTAATGCTCATATAGGCTTCAGGAGGTCATCCTGAACAAAATACATGTTGAAGTGTGTGCATAAGTCCTTTGGTTTAGGTGTGACACTCAATTTGAGTTTTTATTGCTTTAGATGCATTTTCAGCCCGAGCTTGAGCGCGCTTTCTGACTTTGAATGTATCTTCATAGGAATGAGTTGTGTGGTCAAAT
The DNA here is from genome assembly GCF_054856545.1 of Hippocampus guttulatus. NCBI lineage: Eukaryota > Metazoa > Chordata > Actinopteri > Syngnathiformes > Syngnathidae > Hippocampus > Hippocampus guttulatus. The sequence continues at coordinate 1,539,949 of NC_141264.1, forward strand.
GAATGCTAATTTAGGCTTCAGGTGGTCATCCTGAACAAAATACATGTTGAAGTGTGTGCATAAGTCTTTTGGTTTAGGCGTGACACTCAGTTTGAGTTTTTATTGCTTTAAATGCATTTTCAGCACGAGGTGAGCACGTTTTCTGAGTTTGAATGTATCTTCATAGGAATGAGTTGTGTGGTCAAATTAATGCTCATATAGGCTTCAGGAGGTCATCCTGAACAAAATACATGTTGAAGTGTGTGCATAAATCCTTTGGTTTAGGTGTGACACTCAATTTGAGTTTTTATTGCTTTAAATGCATTTTCAGCCCGAGCTTGAGCGCGCTTTCTGACTTTGAATGTATCTTCATAGGAATGAGTTGTGTAGTCAAAATAATGCTCATTTAGGCTTCAGAGGCCATCCTGAACAAAATACATGTTGAAGTGTGTGCATAAGTCCTTTGGTTTAGGTGTGACACTCAATTTGAGTTTTTATTGCTTTAAATGCATTTTCAGCTCGAGCTTGAGCGCGCTTTCTGACTTTGAATGTATCTTCATAGGAATGAGTTGTGTAGTCAAATTAATGCTCATTTAGGCTTCAGGAGGCAATCCTGAACAAAATACATGTTGAAGTGTGTGCATAAGTCCTTTGGTTTAGGCGTGACACTCAATTTGAGTTTTTATTGCTTTAAATGCATTTTCAGCCCGAGCTGAGCACCTTTTGTGAGTTTGAATGGTTCTTCATAGGAATGAGTTGTGTGGTCAAATTAATGCTCATTTAGGCTTCAGGAGGTCCTCCTGAACAAAATACATGTTGAAGTGTGTGCATAAGTCCTTGGGTTTAGGCGTGACACTCAATTTGAGTTTTTATTGTTTTAAATGCATTTTCACAGCCCGAGCTGAGCACGTTTTGTGAGTTTGAATGTATCTTCATAGGAATGAGTTGTGTGGTCAAATTAATGCTCATATATGCTTCAGGAGGTCATCCTGAACAAAATACATGTTGAAGTGTGTGCATAAGTCCTTTGGTTTAGGTGTGACACTCAATTTGAGTTTTTATTGCTTTAAATGCATTTTCAGCCCAAGCTTGAGCGCGCTTTCTGACTTTGAATGTATATTCATAGGAATGAGTTGTGTAGTCAAATTAATGCTCATTTAGGCTTCAGGGGGCCATCCTGAACAAAATACATGAAGTGTGTGCATAAATCCTATGGTTTAGGCGTGACACTCAATTTGAGTTTTTATTGCTTTAAATGCATTTTCAGCCCGAGCTGAGCACCTTTTGTGAGTTTGAATGTATCTTCATAGGAATGAGTTGTGTGGTCAAATTAATGCTCATATAGGCTTCAGGAGGCCATCCTGAACAAAATACATGTTGAAGTGTGTGCATGAGTCCTTTGGTTTAGGTGTGACACTCAATTTGAGTTTTTATTGCTTTAAATGCATTTTCAGCCTGAGCTGAGCGCGCTTTCCGACTTTGAATGTATCTTCATAGGAATGAGTTGTGTAGTCAAATTACTGCTCATTTAGGCTTCAGGAGGTCACCCTGAACAAAATACATGTTGAAGTGTGTGCATAAGTCCTTTGATTTAGGTGTGACACTCAATTTGAGTTTTTATTGCTTTAAATGCATTTTCAGCCCGAGCTGAGCAAGTTTTCTGACTTTGAATGTATCTTCATAGGAATGAGTTGTGTAGTCAAATTAATGCTCATTTAGGCTTCAGGAGGACATCCTGAAATAAATACATGTTCAAGTGTGTGCATAAGTCCTTTGGTTTAGGCGTGACACTCAATTTGAGTTTTTTTTGCTTTAAATGCATTTTCTGCCCGAGCTGAGCACGTTTTTTGAGTTAAATGTTTCTTCATAGGAATGAGTTGTGTGGTCAAATTAATGCTCATTAGGCTTCAGGAGGACATCCTGAACTAAATACATGTTGAAGTGTGTGCATAAGTCCTTTGGTTTAGGTGTGACACTCAATTTGAGTTTTTATTGCTTTAAATGCATTTTCAGCCCGAGCTGAGCAAGTTTTCTGACTTTGAATGTATCTTCATAGGAATGAGTTGTGTAGTCAAATTAATGCTCATTTAGGCTTCAGGAGGACATCCTGAAATAAATACATGTTCAAGTGTGTGCATAAGTCCTTTGGTTTAGGCGTGACACTCAATTTGAGTTTTTTTTGCTTTAAATGCATTTTCTGCCCGAGCTGATCCTGTTTGTTGAGTTAAATGTTTCTTCATAGGAATGAGTTGTGTGGTCAAATTAATGCTCATTTAGGCTTCAGGAGGACATCCTGAACTAAATACATGTTGAAGTGTGTGCATAAGCCCTTTGGTTTAGGCGTGACACTCAATTTGAGTTTTTATTGCTTTAAATGCATTTTCAGGCCGAGCTGAGCACGTTTTGTGAGTTTGAATGTATCTTCAAAGGAATGAGTTGTGTGGTCAAATTAATGCTCATTAGGCTTCAGGAGGACATCCTGAACTAAATACATGTTGAAGTGTGTGCATAAGTCCTTTGGTTTTAGGCGTGACACTCAATTTGAGTTTTTATTGCTTTAAATGCATTTTCAGCCCGAGCTGAGCACGTTTTGTGAGTTTGAATGTATCTTCGTAGGCATGAGTTGTGTGGTCAAATTAATGCTCATATAGGCTTCAGGTGGTCCTCCTGAACAAAATACATGTTGAAGTGTGTGCATAAGTCCTTTGGTTTAGGCGTGACACTCAATTTGAGTTTAATTGCTTTCAATGCATTTTCACAGCCGGAGCTGAGCAAGTTTTTTGAGTTTGAATGTATCTTCATAGGAATGAGTTGTGTGGTCAAATTAATGCTCATATAGGCTTCAGGTCATCCTGAACAAAATACATGTTGAAGTGTGTGCATAAGTCCTTTGGTTTTAGGCGTGACACTCAGTTTGAGTTTTTATTGCTTTAAATGCATTTTAAGCACGAGCTGAGCACGTTTTGTGAGTTTGAATGTATCTTCATAGGAATGAGTTGTTTGGTCAAATTAATGCTCATATAGGCTTCAGGAGGCCATCCTGAACAAAATACATGTTGAAGTGTGTGCATAAGTCCTTTGGTTTAGGTGTGACACTCAATTTGAATTTTTATTGCTTTAAATGCATTTTCAGCCTGAGCTGAGCGCGCTTTCCGACTTTGAATGTATCTTCATAGGAATGAGTTGTGTAGTCAAATTACTGCTCATTTAGGCTTCAGGAGGACATCCTGAACGAAATACATGTTGAAGTGTGTGCATAAGTCCTTTGGTTTAGGTGTGACACTCAATTTGAGTTTTTATTGCTTTAAATGCATTTTCAGCCCGAGCTGAGCACGTTTTCTGAGTTTGAATGTATCTTCATAGGAATGAGTCGTGTGGTCAAATTAATGCTCATTTAGGCTTCGGGATGACCTCCTAAACTAAATACATGTTGAAGTGTGTGCATAAGTCCTTTGGTTTAGGCGTGACACTCAATTTGAGTTTTTATTGCTTTAAATGCATTTTCAGCCCGAGCTGAGCACGTTTTGTGAGTTTGAATGTATCTTCATAGGAATGAGTTGTGTGGTCAAATTGATGCTCATATAGGCTTCAGGAGGTCATCCTGAACAAAATACATGTTGAAGTGTGTGCATAAGTCCTTTGGTTTAGGTGTGACACTCAATTTGAGTTTTTATTGCTTTAAATGCATTTTCAGCCCGAGCTGAGCGTGCTTTCTGACTTTGAATGTATCTTCATAGGAATGAGTTGTGTAGTCAAATTAATGCTCTTTTAGGCTTCAGGAGGCCATCCTGAACAAAATACATGTTGAAGTGTGTGCATAAGTCCTTTGGTTTAGGTGTGACACTCAATTTGAGTTTTTATTGCTTTAAATGCATTTTCAGCCCGAGCTGAGCACGTTTTGTGAGTTTGAATGCATCTTCATAGGCATGAATTGTGTGATCAAATTAATGCTCATTTAGGCTTCAGGTGGTCCTTCTGAACAAAATACATGTTAAAGTGTGTGCATAAATCCTTTGGTTTAGGCGTGACACTCAATTTGAGTTTTTATTGCTTTAAATGCATTTTCAGCCCGAGCTGAGCACGTTTTGTGAGTTTGAATGTATCTTCATAGGAATGAGTTGTGTGGTCAAATTAAAGCTCATATAGGCTTCAGGAGGTCATCCTGAACAAAATACATATTGAATGTGTGCATAAGTCCTTTGGTTTAGGTGTGACACTCAATTTGAGTTTTTATTGCTTTAAATGCATTTTCAGCCCGAGCTTGAGCGCGCTTTCTGACTTTGAATGTATCTTCATAGGAATGAGTTGTGTAGTCAAATTAATGCTCATTTAGGCTTCAGGAGGACATCCTGAACAAAATACATGTTGAAGTGTGTGCATAAATCCTCTGGTTTAGGCGTGACACTCAATTTGAGTTTTTATTGCTTTAAATGCATTTTCAGCCCGTGCTGAGCGTGCTTTCTGACTTTGAATGTATCTTCATAGGAATGAGTTGTGTAGTCAAATTAATGCTCTTTTAGGCTTCAGGAGGCCATCCTGAACAAAATACATGTTGAAGTGTGTGCATAAGTCCTTTGGTTTAGGTGTGACACTCAATTTGAGTTTTTATTGCTTTAAATGCATTTTCAGCCCGAGCTGAGCACGTTTTGCCAGTTTGAATGCATCTTCATAGGCATGAATTGTGTGATCAAATTAATGCTCATTTAGTCTTCAGGTGGTCCTTCTGAACAAAATACATGTTGAAGTGTGTGCATAAGTCCTTTGGTTTAGGTGTGACACTCAATTTGAGTTTAATTGCTTTCAATGCATTTTCAGCCCGAGCTTGAGCGCGCTTTCTGACTTTGAATGTATCTTCATAGGAATGAGTTGTGTAGTCAAATTAATGCTCATTTAGGCTTCAGGAGGCCATCCTGAACAAAATACATGTTGAAGTGTGTGCATAAGTCCTTTGGTTTAGGCGTGACACTCAATTTGAGTTTTTATTGCTTTAAATGCATTTTCAGCCCGAGCTGAGCACCTTTTGTGAGTTTGAATGTATCTTCATAGGAATGAGTTGTGTGGTCAAATTAATGCTCATATAGGCTTCAGGAGGCCATCCTGAACAAAATACATGTTGAAGTGTGTGCATAATCCTTTGGTTTAGGTGTGACACTCAATTTGAGTTTTTATTGCTTTAAATGCATTTTCAGCCCGAGCTGAGCGCGCTTTCTGACTTTGAATGTATCTTCATAGGAATGAGTTGTGTAGTCAAATTAATGCTCTTTTAGGCTTCAGGAGGCCATCCTGAACAAAATACATGTTGAAGTGTGTGCATAAGTCCTTTGGTTTAGGTGTGACACTCAACTTGAGTTTTTATTGCTTTAAATGCATTTTCAGCCCGAGCTGAGCACGTTTTGTGAGTTTGAATGCATCTTCATAGGCATGAATTGTGTGATCAAATTAATGCTCATTTAGGCTTCAGGTGGTCCTTCTGAACAAAATACATGTTGAAATGTGTGCATAAGTCCTTTGGTTTAGGCGTGACACTCAATTTGAGTTTTTATTGCTTTAAATGCATTTTCAGCCCGAGCTGAGCACCTTTTGTGAGTTTGAATGTATCTTCATAGGAATGAGTTGTGTGGTCAAATTAATGCTCATATAAGCTTCAGGAGGCCACCCTGAACAAAATACATGTTGAAGTGTGTGCATAAGTCCTTTGGTTTAGGTGTGACACTCAATTTGAGTTTTTATTGCTTTAAATGCATTTTCAGCCTGAGCTGAGCGCGCTTTCCGACTTTGAATGTATCTTCATAGGAATAATAATAATAATAATAATAATGCATTTTATTTAAAAGCGCCTTTCATGCCACCCAAGGACACTGTACAGACAATAAGAAAATACAATGTAAAAATTAGTAAACGAGATATTATATAAAAACAGGACATAAAATCATAAAATCATAAAAACATAGGAAATGGAAGAGAAATGTGTTGTAGGCAATCCTGAACAGGTGTGTTTTTAGACGGGACTTGAAAGTGGAAAGAGGTGTTCAGTTTTTGAGGTCCGGAGGTAGGTTGTTCCAGAGCTTTGGAGCAGCGTGACTGAAGGCTCTGGCTCCCATGGTGCTCAGTCGGGCAGGGGGCACTGACAGGCGGAGGGAGGACGAGGATCTGAGGGAGCGAGAGGGGATATGCACCTGGAGAAGGTCGGATAGGTAAGGAGGGGCCAGGTTGTGGATGGCCATATATGTATATAGAAGCAGTTTGTAATTGATGCGATGTTGAACAGGGAGCCTGTGAAGCTGTTGGAGAACGGGGGTGATGTGCTGCTGGGAAGATGTTTTTGTGATGATGCGAGCAGAGGCGTTTTGGACCAGCTGGATTTTATGAAGGGACTTTTGAGGTAGGCCGAAGAGGAGAGCGTTGCAGTAATCAAGGCGGGATGTGACAAGACTGTGGACAAGAATAGCAGTGGTGCGGGGGGTGAGGGAAGGGCGAAGTCTGGTAATATTGCGGAGGTGGAAATAAGCAGTGCGGGTGATGGTGTTGATATGCGAGTGGAAGGTGAGCATGCTATCCAGGATGACACCCAGACTCTTAACCTGGGGGGAGGGGGACACTAGGGAGCTGTCAATGTTGAAGGAAAAACTGTTTACTTTGGATAAAGTGGATTTGGTGCCAAGAAGGAGGACTTCAGTTTTATTAGTATTTAATTTAAGAAAGTTTGTTGTGAACCATGTTTTGAGTTCGGAGAGGCAAGAGGTGAGGGAGGGGGGTGGGAGTATGGAGTTTGGCTTGCAGGAGAGGTAGAGCTGGGTGTCATCAGCAAAGCAGTGAAAGTGGATATTAAATTTGCGGAGGATATGGCCAAGAGGCAGGAGGTAGATGATGAAGAGAAGGGGACCTAGGACAGATCCCTGTGGTACACCTGTGGTGACTGGGGAGGGCTTTGAGGTGAAGGATTTGAGCTGGACAAACTGAGTGCGGCCAGTGAGGTAGGAGTGGAACCAACTGAGGGGAGTGTGGGAGAGACCAATGGAGGAGAGTCTATTGAGGAGGATAGGGTGAGAGATTGTGTCAAAGGCAGCGCTCAAGTCTAAGAGGATGAGGATGGAGACTAAACCGGAATCAGATGCTATGAGGAGATCATTCACAATACGGATTAGGGCAGTCTCTGTGCTGTGGCGGGGGCGGAAACCGGACTGAAAGGGTTCATAGAGAGAGTGAAGGGACAGGTGGGAGTGGAGTTGAGCAGCAACAGTTTTTTCAAGGATTTTCGAGATAAATGGAAGGTTGGAGATGGGGCGGAGGTTATCAAAGTTGTTGGGGTCAGAGCCATGTTTTTTCAGTGTGGGGGTGATAGCAGCAGTTTTGAGGAGTGATGGGACAATACCAGAAGAGAGTGAGGAGTGGATAATAGCAGATATGAGAGGAAGCATAGAAGGAAGGCAGGATTTAACAAGGGATGAAGGGAGGGGATCAAGCTGGCAAGTGGTGGGCTTGGATTTGAGTATGAGGTTGGATAATTCAGCAGTCGTTGGTGGAACAAAACTGGAGAAGAGATGACAAGGAGAAGAAGGTTCAGATGGGGGGGGGGAGCAGGCAGGTTTTGATGGAGTTGGTGATGGATCTTAAGGATTTTGTGATTGAAGTGTTCCATTATGGAGTTGCAGGTTGCTGTGGAGTACAGGTGGAGGGGGAGAGAGTTTGGTGGCCGGAGGATTTTGTTCATGACGGAGAAGAGAGTTCTTGAATTTCCTTCGTTGGAGAGGATGAGGCCGGAGTAGTAGCTGGATTTGGTTTGTGCAATTTGGTCCTTGTATTTAGTGATATGGGTAGTGTACATGTCCTTATGGATGGTGAGACCGGTTTTCTTATAGAGTCGCTCAAGTTGGCGGTTTTTTGATTTCAATGATCTAAGAGCGGGTGTAAACCAGGGGGCAGATGTAGAGAATGAAGCAGTCCTGGTCTTCAGGGGGGCGAGAGAATTTAGAATATTTGTGAGGCAGGCATTGTAGTGAGCGGTGAGGTCATCCGGGTTTGAAAGGGCGTCTGGGGGCGGGGAACGGTCGATAATGGAGCAGAAGGTGTCAATGTTGATATTTTTGGTATTACGAAAAGAAATGAGGCGGGAGGTTTTGATTGTAGAGAGACGGAGTACGATGTTAAAAGTGAGGAGGAAATGATCGGTTTCAGGAAAAACATCAGCAGTGGGCTTGGAGGGGGAGAAGCCAGAGCAGCAAACCAAGTCCAATGTGTGGCCTTTGATGTGGGTGGGGAAGTCAGTAAGACAGTGTATCGCGAGGCTCTCCAGGTAGGATGTGAAGTCTCTTGTGAGTGGCAGGTCGGGGTTGTCCATGTGAATATTAAAATCTCCCAGCAAAATTAAATTTGGCGAGAGAGTGGATAAGTGTGTGATTAAACTGGAAAATTCATTGATGAAATCGCTATGTGGCTTCGGGGGGCGATAAACTGTGGCAATGATGGTTGGCGTGGGTCCAGGGAGTTTAAACACCATGCATTCAAAAGAGCTTGATGCAGGAACGGAGACTGGTAAGACTTTCCACTTCTCGCGGTGGATTACCGCGAGGCCTCCTCCACGGCCGTTGCCACGGGGACGGCAGATGTAAACAAAGCCGGGAGGAGTGGAGTCATTCAGAGCAGCGAAGTCGTTTGTTTGTTGCCAGGTTTCTGTTAAAACGAGGAAGTCAAGTTTGCGTTCGGCGAGGACGTCTTGAATGAGGTGACCCTTGTTCGTAAGTGAGCGGATGTTCAGCAGTCCAAAGTTGACAGCGGAGGTGTCATGTTTGATGGCGGCAGTGCTGTTAGCCGACCTAGCCAGGCGGGCTACTGCATAGTAGTTGGTGTTGCGGCCGCGGTTTCTGGGAGGACGTCGAGAAGTGGACCAGGTCGAGTTGATTGAGCCAGGATTTTTGTAGTCAACATGTCTACGCGACCCGCGGTGAATGTAGCGACGTCGAGGCAGGCGAGCGATGTCAGGATGATGGTGCAGTTCCGGCGGTGGAGGCTCCGGTGCAATCCTCCGGATCCGGAGAAGATCCGCGACAGAATAGTGGAGTAGTCCTGTCACTGGATGATGGCAGAACGTCAGAAGTATCAGAAATAACCCAAAGGCGGCGAAGTTGTGCCGCCCCATGACGAGGGAGAAAGGCCGGTGCGGTGACAGCCGGTAAGTTTAAGCTACCGGCGTTAGCCCGTGGACTAAGTTACGATTTGGGGTTTGATTGATCGGGTGAAGCTATGATTTGTTACATCAATCACAGTCCAAACAGTCCAAAAACAGAAGGGCAAAAGAAAAATCAGAACAAATATCTGAAAAGTTTTGGAAAAGTTTGGAGTGAGAAGCGGCGACATACACGCCAGCGTCCTCTCACCCCGGAAGTCGAATCCGGGAATGAGTTGTGTAGTCAAATTACTGCTCATTTAGGCTTCAGGAGGTCATCCTGAACAAAATACATGTTGAAGTGTGTGCATAAGTCCTTTGGTTTAGGTGTGACACTCAATTTGAGTTTTTATTGCTTTAAATGCATTTTCAGCCCGAGCTGAGCAAGTTTTCTGACTTTGAATGTATCTTCATAGGAATGAGTTGTGTGGTCAAATTAATGCTCATTTAGGCTTCAGGATGACCTCCTGAACTAAATACATGTTGAAGTGTGTGCATAAGTCCTTTGGTTTAGGCGTGACACTCAATTTGAGTTTTTATTGCTTTAAATGCATTTTCAGCCCGAGCTGAGCACGTTTTGTTAGTTTGAATGTATCTTCATAGGAATGAGTTGTGTGGTCAAATTAATGCTCATATAGGCTTCAGGAGGTCATCCTGAACAAAATACATGTTGAAGTGTGTGCATAAGTCCTTTGGTTTAGGTGTGACACTCAATTTGAGTTTTTATTGCTTTAAATGCATTTTCAGCACGAGCTGAGCACGTTTTCTGAGTTTGAATGTATCTTCATAGGAATGAGTTGTGTGGTCAAATTAATGCTCATATAGGCTTCAGGAGGTCATCCTGAACAAAATACATGTTGAAGTGTGTGCATAAATCCTTTGGTTTAGGTGTGACACTCAATTTGAGTTTTTATTGCTTTAAATGCATTTTCAGCCCGAGCTTGAGCGCGCTTTCTGACTTTGAATGTATCTTCATAGGAATGAGTTGTGTAGTCAAATTAATGCTCATTTAGGCTTCAGAGGCCATCCTGAACAAAATACATGTTGAAGTGTGTGCATAAGTCCTTTAGGTGTGACACTCAATTTGAGTTTTTATTGCTTTAAATGCATTTTCAGCCCGAGCTTGAGCGCGCTTTCTGACTTTGAATGTATCTTCATAGGAATGAGTTGTGTAGTCAAATTAATGCTCATTTAGGCTTCAGGAGGCCATCCTGAACAAAATACATGTTGAAGTGTGTGCATAAGTCCTTTGGTTTAGGCGTGACACTCAATTTGAGTTTTTATTGCTTTAAATGCATTTTCAGCCCGAGCTGAGCACCTTTTTTGAGTTTGAATGTATCTTCATAGGAATGAGTTGTGTGGTCAATATAATGCTCATATAGGCTTCAGGAGGCCATCCTGAACAAAATACATGTTGAAGTGTGTGCATAAGTCCTTTGGTTTAGGTGTGACACTCAATTTGAGTTTTTATTGCTTTAAATGCATTTTCAGCCTGAGCTGAGCGCGCTTTCTGACTTTGAATGTATCTTCATAGGAATGAGTTGTGTAGTCAAATTACTGCTCATTTAGGCTTCAGGAGGACATCCTGAACTAAATACATGTTGAAGTGTGTGCATAAGTCCTTTGGTTTAGGCGTGACACTCAATTTGAGTTTTTATTGCTCTAAATGCATTTTCAGCCCGAGCTGAGCACCTTTTGTGAGTTTGAATGTATCTTCTTAGGAATGAGTTGTGTGGTCAAATTAATGCTCATTTAGGCTTCAGGAGGCCATCCTGAACTAAATACATGTTCAAGTGTGTGCATAAACCCTTTGGTTTAGGCGTGACACTCAATTTGAGTTTTTTTTGCTTTAAATGCATTTTCTTCCCGAGCTGAGCACGTTTTTTGTGTTAAATGGTTCTTCATAGGAATGAGTTGTGTGGTCAAATTAATGCTCATTTAGGCTTCAGGAGGTCCTCCTGAACAAAATACATGTTGAAGTGTGTGCATAAGTCCTTGGGTTTAGGCGTGACACTCAATTTGAGTTTTTATTGTTTTAAATGCATTTTCACAGCCCGAGCTGAGCACGTTTTGTGAGTTTGAATGTATCTTCATAGGAATGAGTTGTGTGGTCAAATTAATGCTCATATATGCTTCAAGAGGTCATCCTGAACAAAATACATGTTGAAGTGTGTGCATAAGTCCTTTGGTTTAGGTGTGACACTCAATTTGAGTTTTTATTGCTTTAAATGCATTTTCAGCCCGAGCTTGAGCGCGCTTTCTGACTTTGAATGTATATTCATAGGAATGAGTTGTGTAGTCAAATTAATGCTCATTTAGGCTTCAGGAGGCCATCCTGAACAAAATACATGTTGAAGTGTGTGCATAAATCCTATGGTTTAGGCGTGACACTCAATTTGAGTTTTTATTGCTTTAAATGCATTTTCAGCCCGAGCTGAGCACCTTTTGTGAGTTTGAATGTATCTTCATAGGAATGAGTTGTGTGGTCAAATTAATGCTCATATAGGCTTCAGGAGGCCATCCTGAACAAAATACATGTTGAAGTGTGTGCATAAGCCCTTTGGTTTAGGCGTGACACTCAATTTGAGTTTTTATTGCTTTAAATGCATTTTCAGGCCGAGCTGAGCACGTTTTGTGAGTTTGAATGTATCTTCAAAGGAATGAGTTGTGTGGTCAAATTAATGCTCATTAGGCTTCAGGAGGACATCCTGAACTAAATACATGTTGAAGTGTGTGCATAAGTCCTTTGGTTTTAGGCGTGACACTCAATTTGAGTTTTTATTGCTTTAAATGCATTTTCAGCCCGAGCTGAGCACGTTTTGTGAGTTTGAATGTATCTTCGTAGGCATGAGTTGTGTGGTCAAATTAATGCTCATATAGGCTTCAGGTGGTCCTCCTGAACAAAATACATGTTGAAGTGTGTGCATAAGTCCTTTGGTTTAGGCGTGACACTCAATTTGAGTTTAATTGCTTTCAATGCATTTTCACAGCCGGAGCTGAGCACGTTTTGTGAGTTTGAATGTATCTTCATAGGAATGAGTTGTGTGGTCAAATTAATGCTCATATAGGCTTCAGGTCATCCTGAACAAAATACATGTTGAAGTGTGTGCATAAGTCCTTTGGTTTTAGGCGTGACACTCAGTTTGAGTTTTTATTGCTTTAAATGCATTTTCAGCACGAGCTGAGCACGTTTTGTGAGTTTGAATGTATCTTCATAGGAATGAGTTGTTTGGTCAAATTAATGCTCATATAGGCTTCAGGAGGCCATCCTGAACAAAATACATGTTGAAGTGTGTGCATAAGTCCTTTGGTTTAGGTGTGACACTCAATTTGAGTTTTTATTGCTTTAAATGCATTTTCAGCCTGAGCTGAGCGCGCTTTCTGACTTTGAATGTATCTTCATAGGAATGAGCTGTGTAGTCAAATTACTGCTCATTTAGGCTTCAGGAGGACATCCTGAACTAAATACATGTTGAAGTGTGTGCATAAGTCCTTTGGTTTAGGCGTGACACTCAATTTGAGTTTTTATTGCTTTAAATGCATTTTCAGCCCGAGCTGAGCACGTTTTGTTAGTTTGAATGTATCTTCATAGGAATGAGTTGTGTGGTCAAATTAATGCTCATTAGGCTTCAGGAGGACATCCTGAACTAAATACATGTTGAAGTGTGTGCATAAGTCCTTTGGTTTAGGCGTGACACTCAATTTGAGTTTTTATTGCTCTAAATGCATTTTCAGCCCGAGCTGAGCACCTTTTGTGAGTTTGAATGTATCTTCTTAGGAATGAGTTGTGTGGTCAAATTAATGCTCATTTAGGCTTCAGGATGACCTCCTGAACTAAATACATGTTGAAGTGTGTGCATAAGTCCTTTGGTTTAGGCGTGACACTCAATTTGAGTTTTGATTGCTTTAAATGCATTTTCAGCCCGAGCTGAGCACGTTTTGTTAGTTTGAATGTATCTTCATAGGAATGAGTTGTGTGGTCAAATTAATGCTCATATAGGCTTCAGGAGGTCATCCTGAACAAAATACATGTTGAAGTGTGTGCATAAGTCCTTTGGTTTAGGTGTGACACTCAATTTGAGTTTTTATTGCTTTAGATGCATTTTCAGCCCGAGCTTGAGCGCACTTTCTGACTTTGAATGTATCTTCATAGGAATGAGTTGTGTGGTCAAATGAATGCTAATTTAGGCTTCAGGTGGTCATCCTGAACAAAATACATGTTGAAGTGTGTGCATAAGTCTTTTGGTTTAGGCGTGACACTCAGTTTGAGTTTTTATTGCTTTAAATACATTTTCAGCACGAGCTGAGCACGTTTTCTGAGTTTGAATGTATCTTCATAGGAATGATTTGTGTGGTCAAATTAATGCTCATATAGGCTTCAGGAGGTCATCCTGAACAAAATACATGTTGAAGTGTGTGCATAAATCCTTTGGTTTAGGTGTGACACTCAATTTGAGTTTTTATTGCTTTAAATGCATTTTCAGCCCGAGCTTGAGCGCGCTTTCTGACTTTGACTGTATCTTCATAGGAATGAGTTGTGTAGTCAAATTAATGCTCATTTAGGCTTCAGAGGCCATCCTGAACAAAATACATGTTGAAGTGTGTGCATAAGTCCTTTGGTTTAGGTGTGACACTCAATTTGAGTTTTTATTGCTTTAAATGCATATTCAGCCCGAGCTTGAGCGCGCTTTCTGACTTTGAATGTATCTTCATAGGAATGAGTTGTGTAGTCAAATTAATGCTCATTTAGGCTTCAGGAGGCCATCCTGAACAAAATACATGTTGAAGTGTGTGCATAAGTCCTTTGGTTTAGGCGTGACACTCAATTTGAGTTTTTATTGCTTTAAATGCATTTTCAGCCCGAGCTGAGCACCTTTTGTGAGTTTGAATGTATCTTCATAGGAATGAGTTGTGTGGTCAAATTAATGCTCATTTAGGCTTCAGGAGGCCATCCTGAACTAAATACATGTTCAAGTGTGTGCATAAACCCTTTGGTTTAGGCGTGACACTCAATTTGAGTTTTTTTTGCTTTAAATGCATTTTCTTCCCGAGCTGAGCACGTTTTTTGTGTTAAATGGTTCTTCATAGGAATGAGTTGTGTGGTCAAATTAATGCTCATTTAGGCTTCAGGAGGTCCTCCTGAACAAAATACATGTTGAAGTGTGTGCATAAGTCCTTGGGTTTAGGCGTGACACTCAATTTGAGTTTTTATTGTTTTAAATGCATTTTCACAGCCCGAGCTGAGCACGTTTTGTGAGTTTGAATGTATCTTCATAGGAATGAGTTGTGTGGTCAAATTAATGCTCATATATGCTTCAGGAGGTCATCCTGAACAAAATACATGTTGAAGTGTGTGCATAAGTCCTTTGGTTTAGGTGTGACACTCAATTTGAGTTTTTATTGCTTTAAATGCATTTTCAGCCCGAGCTTGAGCGCGCTTTCTGACTTTGAATGTATATTCATAGGAATGAGTTGTGTAGTCAAATTAATGCTCATTTAGGCTTCAGGAGGCCATCCTGAACAAAATACATGTTGAAGTGTGTGCATAAATCCTATGGTTTAGGCGTGACACTCAATTTGAGTTTTTATTGCTTTAAATGCATTTTCAGCCCGAGCTGAGCACCTTTTGTGAGTTTGAATGTATCTTCATAGGAATGAGTTGTGTGGTCAAATTAATGCTCATATAGGCTTCAGGAGGCCATCCTGAACAAAATACATGTTGAAGTGTGTGCATAAGTCCTTTGGTTTAGGTGTGACACTCAATTTGAGTTTTTATTGCTTTAAATGCATTTTCAGCCTGAGCTGAGCGCGCTTTCCGACTTTGAATGTATCTTCATAGGAATGAGTTGTGTAGTCAAATTAATGCTCATTTAGGCTTCAGGAGGCCATCCTGAACTAAATACATGTTCAAGTGTGTGCATAAACCCTTTGGTTTAGGCGTGACACTCAATTTGAGTTTTTTTTGCTTTAAATGCATTTTCTTCCCGAGCTGAGCACGTTTTTTGTGTTAAATGGTTCTTCATAGGAATGAGTTGTGTGGTCAAATTAATGCTCATTTAGGCTTCAGGAGGTCCTCCTGAACAAAATACATGTTGAAGTGTGTGCATAAGTCCTTGGGTTTAGGCGTGACACTCAATTTGAGTTTTTATTGTTTTAAATGCATTTTCACAGCCCGAGCTGAGCACGTTTTGTGAGTTTGAATGTATCTTCATAGGAATGAGTTGTGTGGTCAAATTAATGCTCATATATGCTTCAGGAGGTCATCCTGAACAAAATACATGTTGAAGTGTGTGCATAAGTCCTTTGGTTTAGGTGTGACACTCAATTTGAGTTTTTATTGCTTTAAATGCATTTTCAGCCCGAGCTTGAGCGCGCTTTCTGACTTTGAATGTATATTCATAGGAATGAGTTGTGTAGTCAAATTAATGCTCATTTAGGCTTCAGGAGGCCATCCTGAACAAAATACATGTTGAAGTGTGTGCATAAATCCTATGGTTTAGGCGTGACACTCAATTTGAGTTTTTATTGCTTTAAATGCATTTTCAGCCCGAGCTGAGCACCTTTTGTGAGTTTGAATGTATCTTCATAGGAATGAGTTGTGTGGTCAAATTAATGCTCATATAGGCTTCAGGAGGCCATCCTGAACAAAATACATGTTGAAGTGTGTGCATAAGTCCTTTGGTTTAGGTGTGACACTCAATTTGAGTTTTTATTGCTTTAAATGCATTTTCAGCCTGAGCTGAGCGCGCTTTCCGACTTTGAATGTATCTTCATAGGAATGAGTTGTGTAGTCAAATTACTGCTCATTTAGGCTTCAGGAGGTCACCCTGAACAAAATACATGTTGAAGTGTGTGCATAAGTCCTTTGATTTAGGTGTGTCACTCAATTTGAGTTTTTATTGCTTTAAATGCATTTTCAGCCCGAGCTGAGCAAGTTTTCTGACTTTGAATGTATCTTCATAGGAATGAGTTGTGTAGTCAAATTAATGCTCATTTAGGCTTCAAGAGGACATCCTGAAATAAATACATGTTCAAGTGTGTGCATAAGTCCTTTGGTTTAGGCGTGACACTCAATTTGAGTTTTTTTTGCTTTAAATGCATTTTCTGCCCGAGCTGAGCACGTTTTTTGAGTTAAATGTTTCTTCATAGGAATGAGTTGTGTGGTCAAATTAATGCTCATTTAGGCTTCAGGAGGACATCCTGAACTAAATACATGTTGAAGTGTGTGCATAAGCCCTTTGGTTTAGGCGTGACACTCAATTTGAGTTTTTATTGCTTTAAATGCATTTTCAGGCCGAGCTGAGCACGTTTTGTGAGTTTGAATGTATCTTCAAAGGAATGAGTTGTGTGGTCAAATTAATGCTCATTAGGCTTCAGGAGGACATCCTGAAGTAAATACATGTTGAAGTGTGTGCATAAGTCCTTTGGTTTTAGGCGTGACACTCAATTTGAGTTTTTATTGCTTTAAATGCATTTTCAGCCCGAGCTGAGCATGTTTTGTGAGTTTGAATGTATCTTCGTAGGCATGAGTTGTGTGTTCAAATTAATGCTCATATAGGCTTCAGGTGGTCCTCCTGAACAAAATACATGTTGAAGTGTGTGCATAAGTCCTTTGGTTTAGGCGTGACACTCAATTTGAGTTTAATTGCTTTCAATGCATTTTCACAGCCGGAGCTGAGCACGTTTTGTGAGTTTGAATGTATCTTCATAGGAATGAGTTGTGTGGTCAAATTAATGCTCATATAGGCTTCAGGTCATCCTGAACAAAATACATGTTGAAGTGTGTGCATAAGTCCTTTGGTTTTAGGCGTGACACTCAGTTTGAGTTTTTATTGCTTTGAATGCATTTTCAGCACGAGCTGAGCACGTTTTGTGAGTTTGAATGTATCTTCATAGGAATGAGTTGTTTGGTCAAATTAATGCTCATATAGGCTTCAGGAGGCCATCCTGAACAAAATACATGTTGAAGTGTGTGCATAAGTCCTTTGGTTTAGGTGTGACACTCAATTTGAATTTTTATTGCTTTAAATGCATTTTCAGCCTGAGCTGAGCGCGCTTTCCGACTTTGAATGTATCTTCATAGGAATGAGTTGTGTAGTCAAATTACTGCTCATTTAGGCTTCAGGAGGACATCCTGAACGAAATACATGTTGAAGTGTGTGCATAAGTCCTTTTGTTTAGGTGTGACACTCAATTTGAGTTTTTATTGCTTTAAATGCATTTTCAGCCCGAGCTGAGCACGTTTTCTGAGTTTGAATGTATCTTCATAGGAATGAGTTGTGTGGTCAAATTAATGCTCATTTAGGCTTCAGGATGACCTCCTGAACTAAATACATGTTGAAGTGTGTGCATAAGTCCTTTGGTTTAGGCGTGACACTCAATTTGAGTTTTTATTGCTTTAAATGCATTTTCAGCCCGAGCTGAGCACGTTTTGTTAGTTTGAATTTTTCTTCATAGGAATGAGTTGTGTAGTCAAATTAATGCTCATTTAGGCTTCAGAGGCCATCCTGAACAAAATACATGTTGAAGTGTGTGCATAAGTCCTTTAGGTGTGACACTCAATTTGAGTTTTTATTGCTTTAAATGCATTTTCAGCCCGAGCTTGAGCGCGCTTTCTGACTTTGAATGTATCTTCATAGGAATGAGTTGTGTAGTCAAATTAATGCTCATTTAGGCTTCAGGAGGCCATCCTGAACAAAATACATGTTGAAGTGTGTGCATAAGTCCTTTGGTTTAGGCGTGACACTCAATTTGAGTTTTTATTGCTTTAAATGCATTTTCAGCCCGAGCTGAGCACCTTTTGTGAGTTTGAATGTATCTTCATAGGAATGAGTTGTGTGGTCAATATAATGCTCATATAGGCTTCAGGAGGCCATCCTGAACAAAATACATGTTGAAGTGTGTGCATAAGTCCTTTGGTTTAGGTGTGACACTCAATTTGAGTTTTTATTGCTTTAAATGCATTTTCAGCCTGAGCTGAGCGCGCTTTCTGACTTTGAATGTATCTTCATAGGAATGATTTGTGTAGTCAAATTACTGCTCATTTAGGCTTCAGGAGGACATCCTGAACTAAATACATGTTGAAGTGTGTGCATAAGTCCTTTGGTTTAGGCGTGACACTCAATTTGAGTTTTTATTGCTCTAAATGCATTTTCAGCCCGAGCTGAGCACCTTTTGTGAGTTTGAATGTATCTTCTTAGGAATGAGTTGTGTGGTCAAATTAATGCTCATTTAGGCTTCAGGAGGCCATCCTGAACTAAATACATGTTCAAGTGTGTGCATAAACCCTTTGGTTTAGGCGTGACACTCAATTTGAGTTTTTTTTGCTTTAAATGCATTTTCTTCCCGAGCTGAGCACGTTTTTTGTGTTAAATGGTTCTTCATAGGAATGAGTTGTGTGGTCAAATTAATGCTCATTTAGGCTTCAGGAGGTCCTCCTGAACAAAATACATGTTGAAGTGTGTGCATAAGTCCTTGGGTTTAGGCGTGACACTCAATTTGAGTTTTTATTGTTTTAAATGCATTTTCACAGCCCGAGCTGAGCACGTTTTGTGAGTTTGAATGTATCTTCATAGGAATGAGTTGTGTGGTCAAATTAATGCTCATATATGCTTCAGGAGGTCATCCTGAACAAAATACATGTTGAAGTGTGTGCATAAGTCCTTTGGTTTAGGTGTGACACTCAATTTGAGTTTTTATTGCTTTAAATGCATTTTCAGCCCGAGCTTGAGCGCGCTTTCTGACTTTGAATGTATATTCATAGGAATGAGTTGTGTAGTCAAATTAATGCTCATTTAGGCTTCAGGAGGCCATCCTGAACAAAATACATGTTGAAGTGTGTGCATAAATCCTATGGTTTAGGCGTGACACTCAATTTGAGTTTTTATTGCTTTAAATGCATTTTCAGCCCGAGCTGAGCACCTTTTGTGAGTTTGAATGTATCTTCATAGGAATGAGTTGTGTGGTCAAATTAATGCTCATATAGGCTTCAGGAGGCCATCCTGAACAAAATACATGTTGAAGTGTGTGCATAAGCCCTTTGGTTTAGGCGTGACACTCAATTTGAGTTTTTATTGCTTTAAATGCATTTTCAGGCCGAGCTGAGCACGTTTTGTGAGTTTGAATGTATCTTCAAAGGAATGAGTTGTGTGGTCAAATTAATGCTCATTAGGCTTCAGGAGGACATCCTGAACTAAATACATGTTGAAGTGTGTGCATAAGTCCTTTGGTTTTAGGCGTGACACTCAATTTGAGTTTTTATTGCTTTAAATGCATTTTCAGCCCGAGCTGAGCACGTTTTGTTAGTTTGAATGTATCTTCATAGGAATGAGTTGTGTAGTCAAATTAATGCTCATTTAGGCTTCAGAGGCCATCCTGAACAAAATACATGTTGAAGTGTGTGCATAAGTCCTTTAGGTGTGACACTCAATTTGAGTTTTTATTGCTTTAAATGCATTTTCAGCCCGAGCTTGAGCGCGCTTTCTGACTTTGAATGTATCTTCATAGGAATGAGTTGTGTAGTCAAATTAATGCTCATTTAGGCTTCAGGAGGCCATCCTGAACAAAATACATGTTGAAGTGTGTGCATAAGTCCTTTGGTTTAGGCGTGACACTCAATTTGAGTTTTTATTGCTTTAAATGCATTTTCATTCCGAGCTGAGCACCTTTTGTGAGTTTGAATGTATCTTCATAGGAATGAGTTGTGTGGTCAATATAATGCTCATATAGGCTTCAGGAGGCCATCCTGAACAAAATACATGTTGAAGTGTGTGCATAAGTCCTTTGGTTTAGGTGTGACACTCAATTTGAGTTTTTATTGCTTTAAATGCATTTTCAGCCTGAGCTGAGCGCGCTTTCTGACTTTGAATGTATCTTCATAGGAATGAGTTGTGTAGTCAAATTACTGCTCATTTAGGCTTCAGGAGGACATCCTGAACTAAATGCATGTTGAAGTGTGTGCATAAGTCCTTTGGTTTAGGCGTGACACTCAATTTGAGTTTTTATTGCTCTAAATGCATTTTCAGCCCGAGCTGAGCACCTTTTGTGAGTTTGAATGTATCTTCTTAGGAATGAGTTGTGTGGTCAAATTAATGCTCATTTAGGCTTCAGGAGGCCATCCTGAACTAAATACATGTTCAAGTGTGTGCATAAACCCTTTGGTATAGGCGTGACACTCAATTTGAGTTTTTTTTTGCTTTAAATGCATTTTCTTCCCGAGCTGAGCACGTTTTTTGTGTTAAATGGTTCTTCATAGGAATGAGTTGTGTGGTCAAATTAATGCTCATTTAGGCTTCAGGAGGTCCTCCTGAACAAAATACATGTTGAAGTGTGTGCATAAGTCCTTGGGTTTAGGCGTGACACTCAATTTGAGTTTTTATTGTTTTAAATGCATTTTCACAGCCCGAGCTGAGCACGTTTTGTGAGTTTGAATGTATCTTCATAGGAATGAGTTGTGTGGTCAAATTAATGCTCATATATGCTTCAGGAGGTCATCCTGAACAAAATACATGTTGAAGTGTGTGCATAAGTCCTTTGGTTTAGGTGTGACACTCAATTTGAATTTTTATTGCTTTAAATGCATTTTCAGCCCGAGCTTGAGCGCGCTTTCTGACTTTGAATGTATATTCATAGGAATGAGTTGTGTAGTCAAATTAATGCTCATTTAGGCTTCAGGAGGCCATCCTGAACAAAATTTATGTTGAAGTGTGTGCATAAATCCTATGGTTTAGGCGTGACACTCAATTTGAGTTTTTATTGCTTTAAATGCATTTTCAGCCCGAGCTGAGCACCTTTTGTGAGTTTGAATGTATCTTCATAGGAATGAGTTGTGTGGTCAAATTAATGCTCATATAGGCTTCAGGAGGCCATCCTGAACAAAATACATGTTGAAGTGTGTGCATAAGCCCTTTGGTTTAGGCGTGACACTCAATTTGAGTTTTTATTGCTTTAAATGCATTTTCAGGCCGAGCTGAGCACGTTTTGTGAGTTTGAATGTATCTTCAAAGGAATGAGTTGTGTGGTCAAATTAATGCTCATTAGGCTTCAGGAGGACATCCTGAACTAAATACATGTTGAAGTGTGTGCATAAGTCCTTTGGTTTTAGGCGTGACACTCAATTTGAGTTTTTATTGCTTTAAATGCATTTTCAGCCCGAGCTGAGCACGTTTTGTGAGTTTGAATGTATCTTCGTAGGCATGAGTTGTGTGGTCAAATTAATGCTCATATAGGCTTCAGGTGGTCCTCCTGAACAAAATACATGTTGAAGTGTGTGCATAAGTCCTTTGGTTTAGGCCTGACACTCAATTTGAGTTTAATTGCTTTCAATGCATTTTCACAGCCGGAGCTGAGCACGTTTTTTGAGTTTGAATGTATCTTCATAGGAATGAGTTGTGTGGTCAAATTAATGCTCATATAGGCTTCAGGTCATCCTGAACAAAATACATGTTGAAGTGTGTGCATAAGTCCTTTGGTTTTAGGCGTGACACTCAGTTTGAGTTTTTATTGCTTTAAATGCATTTTCAGCACGAGCTGAGCACGTTTTGTGAGTTTGAATGTATCTTCATAGGAATGAGTTGTTTGGTCAAATTAATGCTCATATAGGCTTCAGGAGGCCATCCTGAACAAAATACATGTTGAAGTGTGTGCATAAGTCCTTTGGTTTAGGTGTGACACTCAATTTGAATTTTTATTGCTTTAAATGCATTTTCAGCCTGAGCTGAGCGCGCTTTCCGACTTTGAATGTATCTTCATAGGAATGAGTTGTGTAGTCAAATTACTGCTCATTTAGGCTTCAGGAGGACATCCTGAACGAAATACATGTTGAAGTGTGTGCATAAGTCCTTTGGTTTAGGTGTGACACTCAATTTGAGTTTTTATTGCTTTAAATGCATTTTCAGCCCGAGCTGAGCACGTTTTCTGAGTTTGAATGTATCTTCATAGGAATGAGTTGTGTGGTCAAATTAATGCTCATTTAGGCTTCAGGATGACCTCCTGAACTAAATACATGTTGAAGTGTGTGCATAAGTCCTTTGGTTTAGGCGTGACACTCAATTTGAGTTTTTATTGCTTTAAATGCATTTTCAGCCCGAGCTGAGCACGTTTTGTTAGTTTGAATGTATCTTCATAGGAATGAGTTGTGTGGTCAAATTAATGCTCATATAGGCTTCAGGAGGTCATCCTGAACAAAATACATGTTGAAGTGTGTGCATAAGTCCTTTGGTTTAGGTGTGACACTCAATTCGAGTTTTTATTGCTTTAGATGCATTTTCAGCCCGAGCTTGAGCGCACTTTCTGACTTTGAATGTATCTTCATAGGAATGAGTTGTGTGGTCAAATGAATGCTAATTTAGGCTTCAGGTGGTCATCCTGAACAAAATACATGTTGAAGTGTGTGCATAAGTCTTTTGGTTTAGGCGTGACACTCAGTTTGAGTTTTTATTGCTTTAAATGCATTTTCAGCACGAGCTGAGCACGTTTTCTGAGTTTGAATGTATCTTCATAGGAATGAGTTGTGTGGTCAAATTAATGCTCATATAGGCTTCAGGAGGTCATCCTGAACAAAATACATGTTGAAGTGTGTGCATAAATCCTTTGGTTTAGGTGTGACACTCAATTTGAGTTTTTATTGCTTTAAATGCATTTTCAGCCCGAGCTTGAGCGCGCTTTCTGACTTTGAATGTATCTTCATAGGAATGAGTTGTGTAGTCAAATTAATGCTCATTTAGGCTTCAGTGGCCATCCTGAACAAAATACATGTTGAAGTGTGTGCATAAGTCCTTTGGTTTAGGTGTGACACTCAATTTGAGTTTTTATTGCTTTAAATGCATTTTCAGCCCGAGCTTGAGCGCGCTTTCTGACTTTGAATGTATCTTCATAGGAATGAGTTGTGTAGTCAAATTAATGCTCATTTAGGCTTCAGGAGGCCATCCTGAACAAAATACATGTTGAAGTGTGTGCATAAGTTCTTTGGTTTAGGCGTGACACTCAATTTGAGTTTTTATTGCTTTAAATGCATTTTCAGCCCGAGCTGAGCACCTTTTGTGAGTTTGAATGTATCTTCATAGGAATGAGTTGTGTGGTCAAATTAATGCTCATTTAGGCTTCGGGAGGCCATCCTGAACTAAATACATGTTCAAGTGTGTGCATAAACCCTTTGGTTTAGGTGTGACACTCAATTTGAGTTTTTTTTGCTTTAAATGCATTTTCTTCCCGAGCTGAGCACGTTTTTTGTGTTAAATGGTTCTTCATAGGAATGAGTTGTGTGGTCAAATTAATGCTCATTTAGGCTTCAGGAGGTCCTCCTGAACAAAATACATGTTGAAGTGTGTGCATAAGTCCTTGGGTTTAGGCGTGACACTCAATTTGAGTTTTTATTGTTTTAAATGCATTTTCAAAGCCCGAGCTGAGCACGTTTTGTGAGTTTGAATGTATCTTCATAGGAATGAGTTGTGTGGTCAAATTAATGCTCATATATGCTTCAGGAGGTCATCCTGAACAAAATACATGTTGAAGTGTGTGCATAAGTCCTTTGGTTTAGGTGTGACACTCAATTTGAGTTTTTATTGCTTTAAATGCATTTTCAGCCCGAGCTTGAGCGCGCTTTCTGACTTTGAATGTATATTCATAGGAATGAGTTGTGTAGACAAATTAATGCTCATTTAGGCTTCAGGAGGCCATCCTGAACAAAATACATGTTGAAGTGTGTGCATAAATCCTATGGTTTAGGCGTGACACTCAATTTGAGTTTTTATTGCTTTAAATGCATTTTCAGCCCGAGCTGAGCACCTTTTGTGAGTTTGAATGTATCTTCATAGGAATGAGTTGTGTGGTCAAATTAATGCTCATATAGGCTTCAGGAGGCCATCCTGAACAAAATACATGTTGAAGTGTGTGCATAAGTCCTTTGGTTTAGGTGTGACACTCAATTTGAGTTTTTATTGCTTTAAATGCATTTTCAGCCTGAGCTGAGCGCGCTTTCCGACTTTGAATGTATCTTCATAGGAATGAGTTGTGTAGTCAAATTACTGCTCATTTAGGCTTCAGGAGGTCACCCTGAACAAAATACATGTTGAAGTGTGTGCATAAGTCCTTTGATTTAGGTGTGACACTCAATTTGAGTTTTTATTGCTTTAAATGCATTTTCAGCCCGAGCTGAGCAAGTTTTCTGACTTTGAATGTATCTTCATAGGAATGAGTTGTGTAGTCAAATTAATGCTCATTTAGGCTTCAGGAGGACATCCTGAAATAAATACATGTTCAAGTGTGTGCATAAGTCCTTTGGTTTAGGCGTGACACTCAATTTGAGTTTTTTTTGCTTTAAATGCATTTTCTGCCCGAGCTGAGCACGTTTTTTGAGTTAAATGTTTCTTCATAGGAATGAGTTGTGTGGTCAAATTAATGCTCATTTAGGCTTCAGGAGGACATCCTGAACTAAATACATGTTGAAGTGTGTGCATAAGCCCTTTGGTTTAGGCGTGACACTCAATTTGAGTTTTTATTGCTTTAAATGCATTTTCAGGCCGAGCTGAGCACGTTTTGTGAGTTTGAATGTATCTTCAAAGGAATGAGTTGTGTGGTCAAATTAATGCTCATTAGGCTTCAGGAGGACATCCTGAAGTAAATACATGTTGAAGTGTGTGCATAAGTCCTTTGGTTTTAGGCGTGACACTCAATTTGAGTTTTTATTGCTTTAAATGCATTTTCAGCCCGAGCTGAGCACGTTTTGTGAGTTTGAATGTATCTTCGTAGGCATGAGTTGTGTGGTCAAATTAATGCTCATATAGGCTTCAGGTGGTCCTCCTGAACAAAATACATGTTGAAGTGTGTGCATAAGTCCTTTGGTTTTAGGCGTGACACTCAGTTTGAGTTTTTATTGCTTTAAATATATTTTCAGCACGAGCTGAGCACGTTTTGTGAGTTTGAATGTATCTTCATAGGAATGAGTTGTTTGGTCAAATTAATGCTCATATAGGCTTCAGCAGGCCATCCTGAACAAAATACATGTTGAAGTGTGTGCATAAGTCCTTTGGTTTAGGTGTGACACTCAATTTGAATTTTTATTGCTTTAAATGCATTTTCAGCCTGAGCTGAGCGCGCTTTCCGACTTTGAATGTATCTTCATAGGAATGAGTTGTGTAGTCAAATTACTGCTCATTTAGGCTTCAGGAGGACATCCTGAACGAAATACATGTTGAAGTGTGTGCATAAGTCCTTTTGTTTAGGTGTGACACTCAATTTGAGTTTTTATTGCTTTAAATGCATTTTCAGCCCGAGCTGAGCACGTTTTCTGAGTTTGAATGTATCTTCATAGGAATGAGTTGTGTGGTCAAATTAATGCTCATTTAGGCTTCAGGATGACCTCCTGAACTAAATACATGTTGAAGTGTGTGCATAAGTCCTTTGGTTTAGGCGTGACACTCAATTTGAGTTTTTATTGCTTTAAATGCATTTTCAGCCCGAGCTGAGCACGTTTTGTTAGTTTGAATGTATCTTCATAGGAATGAGTTGTGTGGTCAAATTAATGCTCATATAGGCTTCAGGAGGTCATCCTGAACAAAATACATGTTGAAGTGTGTGCATAAGTCCTTTGGTTTAGGTGTGACACTCAATTTGAGTTTTTATTGCTTTAGATGCATTTTCAGCCCGAGCTTGAGCGCGCTTTCTGACTTTGAATGTATCTTCATAGGAATGAGTTGTGTGGTCAAATGAATGCTAATTTAGGCTTCAGGTGGTCATCCTGAACAAAATACATGTTGAAGTGTGTGCATAAGTCTTTTGGTTTAGGCGTGACACTCAGTTTGAGTTTTTATTGCTTTAAATGCATTTTCAGCACGAGCTGAGCACGTTTTCTGAGTTTGAATGTATCTTCATAGGAATGAGTTGTGTGGTCAAATGAATGCTCATATAGGCTTCAGGAGGTCATCCTGAACAAAATACATGTTGAAGTGTGTGCATAAATCCTTTGGTTTAGGTGTGACACTCAATTTGAGTTTTTATTGCTTTAAATGCATTTTCAGCCCGAGCTTGAGCGCGCTTTCTGACTTTGAATGTATCTTCATAGGAATGAGTTGTGTAGTCAAATTAATGCTCATTTAGGCTTCAGAGGCCATCCTGAACAAAATACATGTTGAAGTGTGTGCATAAGTCCTTTGGTTTAGGTGTGACACTCAATTTGAGTTTTTATTGCTTTAAATGCATTTTCAGCCCGAGCTTGAGCGCGCTTTCTGACTTTGAATGTATCTTCATAGGAATGAGTTGTGTAGTCAAATTAATGCTCATTTAGGCTTCAGGAGGCCATCCTGAACAAAATACATGTTGAAGTGTGTGCATAAGTCCTTTGGTTTAGGCGTGACACTCAATTTGAGTTTTTATTGCTTTAAATGCATTTTCAGCCCGAGCTGAGCACCTTTTGTGAGTTTGAATGGTTCTTCATAGGAATGAGTTGTGTGGTCAAATTAATGCTCATTTAGGCTTCAGGAGGTCCTCCTGAACAAAATACATGTTGAAGTGTGTGCATAAGTCCTTGGGTTTAGGCGTGACACTCAATTTGAGTTTTTATTGTTTTAAATGCATTTTCACAGCCCGAGCTGAGCACGTTTTGTGAGTTTGAATGTATCTTCATAGGAATGAGTTGTGTGGTCAAATTAATGCTCATATATGCTTCAGGAGGTCATCCTGAACAAAATACATGTTGAAGTGTGTGCATAAGTCCTTTGGTTTAGGTGTGACACTCAATTTGAGTTTTTATTGCTTTAAATGCATTTTCAGCCCGAGCTTGAGCGCGCTTTCTGACTTTGAATGTATCTTCATAGGAATGAGTTGTGTAGTCAAATTAATGCTCATTTAGGCTTCAGAGGCCATCCTGAACAAAATACATGTTGAAGTGTGTGCATAAGTCCTTTGGTTTAGGTGTGACACTCAATTTGAGTTTTTATTGCTTTAAATGCATTTTCAGCCCGAGCTTGAGCGCGCTTTCTGACTTTGAATGTATCTTCATAGGAATGAGTTGTGTAGTCAAATTAATGCTCATTTAGGCTTCAGGAGGCCATCCTGAACAAAATACATGTTGAAGTGTGTGCATAAGTCCTTTGGTTTAGGCGTGACACTCAATTTGAGTTTTTATTGCTTTAAAT
Organism: Hippocampus guttulatus; assembly: GCF_054856545.1. NCBI lineage: Eukaryota > Metazoa > Chordata > Actinopteri > Syngnathiformes > Syngnathidae > Hippocampus > Hippocampus guttulatus. The sequence continues at coordinate 1,567,222 of NC_141264.1, forward strand.
GCATTTTCAGCCCGAGCTGAGCACCTTTTGTGAGTTTGAATGGTTCTTCATAGGAATGAGTTGTGTGGTCAAATTAATGCTCATTTAGGCTTCAGGAGGTCCTCCTGAACAAAATACATGTTGAAGTGTGTGCATAAGTCCTTGGGTTTAGGCGTGACACTCAATTTGAGTTTTTATTGTTTTAAATGCATTTTCACAGCCCGAGCTGAGCACGTTTTGTGAGTTTGAATGTATCTTCATAGGAATGAGTTGTGTGGTCAAATTAATGCTCATATATGCTTCAGGAGGTCATCCTGAACAAAATACATGTTGAAGTGTGTGCATAAGTCCTTTGGTTTAGGTGTGACACTCAATTTGAGTTTTTATTGCTTTAAATGCATTTTCAGCCCGAGCTTGAGCGCGCTTTCTGACTTTGAATGTATATTCATAGGAATGAGTTGTGTAGTCAAATTAATGCTCATTTAGGCTTCAGGAGGCCATCCTGAACAAAATACATGTTGAAGTGTGTGCATAAATCCTATGGTTTAGGCGTGACACTCAATTTGAGTTTTTATTGCTTTAAATGCATTTTCAGCCCGAGCTGAGCACCTTTTGTGAGTTTGAATGTATCTTCATAGGAATGAGTTGTGTGGTCAAATTAATGCTCATATAGGCTTCAGGAGGCCATCCTGAACAAAATACATGTTGAAGTGTGTGCATAAGTCCTTTGGTTTAGGTGTGACACTCAATTTGAGTTTTTATTGCTTTAAATGCATTTTCAGCCTGAGCTGAGCGCGCTTTCCGACTTTGAATGTATCTTCATAGGAATGAGTTGTGTAGTCAAATTACTGCTCATTTAGGCTTCAGGAGGTCACCCTGAACAAAATACATGTTGAAGTGTGTGCATAAGTCCTTTGATTTAGGTGTGACACTCAATTTGAGTTTTTATTGCTTTAAATGCATTTTCAGCCCGAGCTGAGCAAGTTTTCTGACTTTGAATGTATCTTCATAGGAATGAGTTGTGTAGTCAAATTAATGCTCATTTAGGCTTCAGGAGGACATCCTGAAATAAATACATGTTCAAGTGTGTGCATAAGTCCTTTGGTTTAGGCGTGACACTCAATTTGAGTTTTTTTTGCTTTAAATGCATTTTCTGCCCGAGCTGAGCATGTTTTTTGAGTTAAATGTTTCTTCATAGGAATGAGTTGTGTGGTCAAATTAATGCTCATTTAGGCTTCAGGAGGACATCCTGAACTAAATACATGTTGAAGTGTGTGCATAAGCCCTTTGGTTTAGGTGTGACACTCAATTTGAGTTTTTATTGCTTTAAATAGATTTTCAGCCCGAGCTGAGCGTGCTTTCTGACTTTGAATGTATCTTCATAGGAATGAGTTGTGTAGTCAAATTAATGCTCTTTTAGGCTTCAGGAGGCCATCCTGAACAAAATACATGTTGAAGTGTGTGCATTAGTCCTTTGGTTTAGGTGTGACAGTCAATTTGAGTTTTTATTGCTTTCAATGCATTTTCAGCCCGAGCTGAGCACGTTTTGTGAGTTTGAATGCATCTTCATAGGAATGAGTTGTGTAGTCAAATTAATGCTCTTTTAGGCTTCAGGAGGCCATCCTGAACAAAATACATGTTGAAGTGTGTGCATAAGTCCTTTGGTTTAGGTGTGACACTCAATTTGAATTTTTATTGCTTTAAATGCATTTTCAGCCCGAGCTGAGCACGTTTTGTGAGTTTGAATGCATCTTCATAGGCATGAATTGTGTGATCAAATTAATGCTCATTTAGGCTTCAGGTGGTCCTTCTGAACAAAATACATGTTAAAGTGTGTGCATAAATCCTTTGGTTTAGGCGTGACACTCAATTTGAGTTTTTATTGCTTTAAATGCATTTTCAGCCCGAGCTGAGCACGTTTTGTGAGTTTGAATGTATCTTCATAGGAATGAGTTGTGTGGTCAAATTAAAGCTCATATAGGCTTCAGGAGGTCATCCTGAACAAAATACATGTTGAATGTGTGCATAAGTCCTTTGGTTTAGGTGTGACACTCAATTTGAGTTTTTATTGCTTTAAATGCATTTTCAGCCCGAGCTTGAGCGCGCTTTCTGACTTTGAATGTATCTTCATAGGAATGAGTTGTGTAGTCAAATTAATGCTCATTTGGGCTTCAGGAGGACATCCTGAACAAAATACATGTTGAAGTGTGTGCATAAATCCTCTGGTTTAGGCGTGACACTCAATTTGAGTTTTTATTGCTTTAAATGCATTTTCAACCCGAGCTGAGCGTGCTTTCTGACTTTGAATGTATCTTCATAGGAATGAGTTGTGTAGTCAAATTAATGCTCTTTTAGGCTTCAGGAGGCCATCCTGAACAAAATACATGTTGAAGTGTGTGCATAAGTCCTTTGGTTTAGGTGTGACACTCAATTTGAGTTTTTATTGCTTTAAATGCATTTTCAGCCCGAGCTGAGCACGTTTTGTGAGTTTGAATGCATCTTCATAGGAATGAGTTGTGTAGTCAAATTAATGCTCTTTTAGGCTTCAGGAGGCCATCCTGAACAAAATACATGTTGAAGTGTGTGCATAAGTCCTTTGGTTTAGGTGTGACACTCAATTTGAGTTTTTATTGCTTTAAATGCATTTTCAGCCCGAGCTGAGCACGTTTTGTGAGTTTGAATGCATCTTCATAGGCATGAATTGTGTGATCAAATTAATGCTCATTTAGGCTTCAGGTGGTCCTTCTGAACAAAATACATGTTAAAGTGTGTGCATAAATCCTTTGGTTTAGGCGTGACACTCAATTTGAGTTTTTATTGCTTTAAATGCATTTTCAGCCCGAGCTGAGCACGTTTTGTGAGTTTGAATGTATCTTCATAGGAATGAGTTGTGTGGTCAAATTAAAGCTCATATAGGCTTCAGGAGGTCATCCTGAACAAAATACATGTTGAATGTGTGCATAAGTCCTTTGGTTTAGGTGTGACACTCCATTTGAGTTTTTATTGCTTTAAATGCATTTTCAGCCCGAGCTTGAGCGCGCTTTCTGACTTTGAATGTATCTTAATAGGAATGAGTTGTGTAGTCAAATTAATGCTCATTTAGGCTTCAGGAGGACATCCTGAACAAAATACATGTTGAAGTGTGTGCATAAATCCTCTGGTTTAGGCGTGACACTCAATTTGAGTTTTTATTGCTTTAAATGCATTTTCAGCCCGAGCTGAGCGTGCTTTCTGACTTTGAATGTATCTTCATAGGAATGAGTTGTGTAGTCAAATTAATGCTCTTTTAGGCTTCAGGAGGCCATCCTGAACAAAATACATGTTGAAGTGTGTGCATAAGTCCTTTGGTTTAGGTGTGACACTCAATTTGAGTTTTTATTGCTTTAAATGCATTTTCAGCCCGAGCTGAGCACGTTTTGTGAGTTTGAATGCATCTTCATAGGCATGAATTTTGTGATCAAATTAATGCTCATTTAGGCTTCAGGTGGTCCTTCTGAACAAAATACATGTTGAAGTGTGTGCATAAGTCCTTTGGTTTAGGTGTGACACTCAATTTGAGTTTTTATTGCTTTAAATGCATTTTCAGCCCGAGCTGAGCACGTTTTGTGAGTTTGAATGCATCTTCATAGGCATGAATTTTGTGATCAAATTAATGCTCATTTAGGCTTCAGGTGGTCCTTCTGAACAAAATAAATGTTAAAGTGTGTGCATAAATCCTTTGGTTTAGGCGTGACACTCAATTTGAGTTTTTATTGCTTTAAATGCATTTTCAGCCCGAGCTGAGCACGTTTTGTGAGTTTGAATGTATCTTCATAGGAATGAGTTGTGTGGTCAAATTAAAGCTCATATAGGCTTCAGGAGGTCATCCTGAACAAAATACATGTTGAAAGTGTGCATAAGTCCTTTGGTTTAGGTGTGACACTCAATTTGAGTTTTTATTGCTTTAAATGCATTTTCAGCCGGAGCTTGAGCGCGCTTTCTGACTTTGAATGTATCTTCATAGGAATGAGTTGTGTAGTCAAATTAATGCTCATTTAGGCTTCAGGAGGACATCCTGAACAAAATACATGTTGAAGTGTGTGCATAAATCCTCTGGTTTAGGCGTGACACTCAATTTGAGTTTTTATTGCTTTAAATGCATTTGTAGCCCGAGCTGAGCACGTTTTGTGAGTTTGAATGCATCTTCATGGGCATGAATTGTGTGATCAAATTAATGCTCATTTAGGCTTCAGGTGGTCCTTCTGAACAAAATACATGTTAAAGTGTGTGCATAAATCCTTTGGTTTAGGCGTGACACTCAATTTGAGTTTTTATTGCTTTAAATGCATTTTCAGCCCGAGCTGAGCACGTTTTGTGAGTTTGAATGTATCTTCATAGGAATCAGTTGTGTGGTCAAATTAATGCTCATTTAGGCTTCAGGTGGTCATCCTGAACAAAATACATGTTGAAGTGTGTGCATAAGTCCTTTGGTTTAGGCGTGACACTCAATTTGAGTTTTTATTGCTTTAAATGCATTTTCAGCCCGAGCTGAGCACGTTTTGTGAGTTTGAATGTAGCTTCATAGGAATTAGTTGTGTGGTCAAATTAATGCTCATTTAGGCTTCAGGTGGTCATCCTGAACAAAATACATGTTGAAGTGTGTGCATAAGTCCTTTGGTTTAGGCCTTACACTCAATTTGAGTTTTGATTGCTTTAAATGCATTTTCAGCCCGAGCTGAGCACGTTTTGTGAGTTTGAATGTATCTTCATAGGAATGAGTTGTGTGGTCAAATTAATGCTCATTTAGGCTTCAGGTGGTCATCCTGAACAAAATACATGTTGAAGTGTGTTCATAAGTCCTTTGGTTTAGGTGTGACACTCAATTTGAGTTTTTATTGCTTTAAATGCATTTTCAGCCCGAGCTGAGCACGTTTTGTGAGTTTGAATGTATCTTCATAGGAATGAGTTGTGTGGTCAAATTAATGCTCATTTAGGCTTCAGGTGGTCATCCTGAACAAAATACATGTTGAAGTGTGTGCATAAGTCCTTTGGTTTAGGCGTGACACTCAATTTGAGTTTTTATTGCTTTAAATGCATTTTCAGCCCGAGCTGAGCACGTTTTGTGAGTTTGAATGTATCTTCATAGGAATCAGTTGTGTGGTCAAATTAATGCTCATTTAGGCTTCAGGTGGTCATCCTGAACAAAATACATGTTGAAGTGTGTGCACAAGTCCTTTGGTTTAGGCGTGACACTCAATTTGAGTTTTTATTGCTTTAAATGCATTTTCAGCCCGAGCTGAGCACGTTTTGTGAGTTTGAATGTAGCTTCATAGGAATTAGTTGTGTGGTCAAATTAATGCTCATTTAGGCTTCAGGTGGTCATCCTGAACAAAATACATGTTGAAGTGTGTGCATAAGTCCTTTGGTTTAGGCGTGACACTCAATTTGAGTTTTTATTGCTTTAAATGCATTTTCAGCCCGAGCTGAGCATGTTTTGTGAGTTTGAATGTATCTTCATAAGAATGAGTTGTGTGGTCAAATTAATGCTCATTTCGGCTTCAGGTGGTCATCCTGAACTAAATACATGTTGAAGTGTGTGCATAAGTCCTTTGGTTTAGGCGTGACACTCCATTTGAGTTTTTATTGCTTTAAATGCATTTTCAGTCCGAGCTGAGCGCGCTTTCTGACTTTGAATGTATCTTCATAGGAATGAGTTGTGTGGTCAAATTATTGCTCATTTAGACTTCAGGAGGTCATCCTGAACAAAATACATCTTGAAGTGTGTGCATAAGTCCTTCGGTTTAGGCGTGAAACTCAATTTGAGTTTTTATTGCTTTAAATGCATTTTCAGCCCGAGCTGAGCACGTTTTGTGAGTTTGAATGTATCTTCATAGGAATGAGTTGTGTGGTCAAATTAATGCTCATTTAGGCTTCAGGTGGTCATCCTGAACAAAATACATGTTGAAGTGTGTGCATAAGTCCTTTGGTTTAGGCGTGACACTCAATTTGAGTTTTTATTGCTTTAAATGCATTTTCAGCCCGAGCTGAGCACGTTTTGTCAGTTTGAATGTATCTTCATAGGAATGAGTTGTGTGGTCAAATTAATGCTCATTTAGGCTTCAGGAGGTCATCCTGAACAAAATACATGTTGAAGTGTGTGCATAAGTCCTTTGGTTTAGGCCTTACACTCAATTTGAGTTTTGATTGCTTTAAATGCATTTTCAGCCCGAGCTGAGCACGTTTTGTGAGTTTGAATGTATCTTCATAGGAATGAGTTGTGTTGTCAAATTAATGCTCATTTAGGCTTCAGGTGGTCATCCTGAACAAAATACATGTTGAAGTGTGTGCATAAGTCCTTTGGTTTAGGCGTGACACTCAATTTGAGTTTTTATTGCTTTAAATGCATTTTCAGCCCGAGCTGAGCACGTTTTGTGAGTTTGAATGTATCTTCATAGGAATCAGTTGTGTGGTCAAATTAATGCTCATTTAGGCTTCAGGTGGTCATCCTGAACAAAATACATGTTGAAGTGTGTGCATAAGTCCTTTGGTTTAGGCGTGACACTCAATTTGAGTTTTTATTGCTTTAAATGCATTTTCAGCCCGAGCTGAGCACGTTTTGTGAGTTTGAATGTAGCTTCATAGGAATTAGTTGTGTGGTCAAATTAATGCTCATTTAGGCTTCAGGTGGTCATCCTGAACTAAATAAATATTGAAGTGTGTGCATAAGTTCTTTGGTTTGGGCGTGACACTCAATTTGAGTTTTTATTGCTTTAAATGCATTTTCAGCCCGAGCTGAGCACTTTTTGTGAGTTTGAATGTATCTTCATAGGAATGAGTTGTGTGGTCAAATTAATGCTCATTTAGGCTTCAGGAGGACATCCTGAACTAAATACATGTTGAAGTGTGTGCATAAGTCCTTTGGTTTAGGCGTGACACTCAATTTGAGTTTTTATTGCTTTAAATGCATTTTCAGCCCGAGTTGAGCACGTTTTGTGAGTTTGAATGTATCTTCATAGGAATGAGTTGTGTGGTCAAATTAATGCTCATTTAGGCTTCAGGTGGTCATCCTGAACAAAATACATGTTGAAGTGTGTGCATAAGTCCTTTGGTTTAGGCGTGACACTCAATTTGAGTTTTTATTGCTTTAAATGCATTTTCAGCCCGAGCTGAGCATGTTTTGTGAGTTTGAATGTATCTTCATAGGAATGAGTTGTGTGGTCAAATTAATGCTCATATAGGCTTCAGGAGGCCATCCTGAACAAAATACATGTTGAAGTGTGTGCATAATCCTTTGGTTTAGGTGTGACACTCAATTTGAGTTTTTATTGCTTTAAATGCATTTTCAGCCCGAGCTGAGCACGTTTTGTGAGTTTGAATGTATCTTCATAGGAATGATTTGTTTAGTCAAATTAATGCTCTTTTAGGCTTCAGGAGGCCATCCTGAACAAAATACATGATGAAGTGTGTGCATAAGTCCTTTGGTTTAGGTGTGACACTCAATTTGAGTTTTTATTGCTTTAAATGCATTTTCAGCCCGAGCTGAGCACGTTTTGTGAGTTTGAATGCATCTTCATAGGCATGAATTGTGTGATCAAATTAATGCTCATTTTGGCTTCAGGTGGTCCTTCTGAACAAAATACATGTTAAAGTGTGTGCATAAATCCTTTGGTTTAGGCGTGACACTCAATTTGAGTTTTTATTGCTTTAGATGCATTTTCAGCCCGAGCTGAGCACGTTTTGTGAGTTTGAATGTATCTTCATAGGAATGAGTTGTGTGGTCAAATTATTGCTCATTTAGGCTTCAGGAGGTCATCCTGAACAAAATACATCTTGAAGTGTGTGCATAAGTCCTTCGGTTTAGGCGTGACACTCAATTTGAGTTTTTATTGCTTTAAATGCATTTTCAGCCCGAGCTGAGCACGTTTTGTGAGTTTGAATGTATCTTCATAGGAATGAGTTGTGTGGTCAAATTAATGCTCATTTAGGCTTCAGGAGATCATCCTGAACAAAATACATGTTGAAGTGTGTGCATAAGTCCTTTGGTTTAGGCCTTACACTCAATTTGAGTTTTGATTGCTTTAAATGCATTTTCAGCCCGAGCTGAGCACGTTTTGTGAGTTTGAATGTATCTTCATAGGAATGAGTTGTGTGGTCAAATTAATGCTCATTTAGGCTTCAGGTGGTCATCCTGAACAAAATACATGTTGAAGTGTGTTCATAAGTCCTTTGGTTTAGGCGTGACACTCAATTTGAGTTTTTATTGCTTTAAATGCATTTTCAGCCCGAGCTGAGCACGTTTTGTGAGTTTGAATGTATCTTCATAGGAATGAGTTGTGTGGTCAAATTAATGCTCATATAGGCTTCAGGAGGTCATCCTGAACAAAATACATGTTGAATGTGTGCATAAGTCCTTTGGTTTAGGTGTGACACTCAATTTGAGTTTTTATTGCTTTAAATGCATTTTCAGCCCGAGCTTGAGCGCGCTTTCTGACTTTGAATGTATCTTCATAGGAATGAGTTGTGTAGTCAAATTAATGCTCATTTAGGCTTCAGGAGGACATCCTGAACAAAATACATGTTGAAGTGTGTGCATAAGTCCTTTGGTTTAGGCGTGACACTCAATTTGAGTTTTTATTGCTTTAAATGCATTTTCAGCCCGAGCTGAGCACGTTTTGTGAGTTTGAATGTATCTTCATAGGAATGAGTTGTGTGGTCAAATTAATTCTCATATGGGCTTCAGGAGGTCATCCTGAACAAAATACATGTTGAAGTGTGTGCATAAGTCCTTTGGTTTAGGCCTTACACTCAATTTGAGTTTTGATTGCTTTAAATGCATTTTCAGCCCGAGCTGAGCACGTTTTGTGAGTTTGAATGTATCTTCATAGGAATGAGTTGTGTGGTCAAATTAATGCTCATTTAGGCTTCAGGTGGTCATCCTGAACAAAATACATGTTGAAGTGTATGCATAAGTCCTTTGGTTTAGGCGTGACACTCAATTTAAGTTTTTATTGCTTTAAATGCATTTTCATTCCGAGCTGAGCGCGCTTTCTGACTTTGAATGTATCTTCATAGGAATGATTTGTTTAGTCAAATTAATGCTCTTTTAGGCTTCAGGAGGCCATCCTGAACAAAATACATGATGAAGTGTGTGCATAAGTCCTTTGGTTTAGGTGTGACACTCAATTTGAGTTTTAATTGCTTTAAATGCATTTTCAGCCCGAGCTGAGCACGTTTTGTGAGTTTGAATGCATCTTCATAGGCATGAATTGTGTGATCAAATTAATGCTCATTTAGGCTTCAGGTGGTCCTTCTGAACAAAATACATGTTAAAGTGTGTGCATAAATCCTTTGGTTTAGGCGTGACACTCAATTTGAGTTTTTATTGCTTTAAATGCATTTTCAGCCCGAGCTGAGCACGTTTTGTGAGTTTGAATGTATCTTCATAGGAATGAGTTGTGTGGTCAAATTAATTCTCATATGGGCTTCAGGAGGTCATCCTGAACAAAATACATGTTGAAGTGTGTGCATAAGTCCTTTGGTTTAGGCGTGACACTCAATTTGAGTTTTTATTGCTTTAAATGCATTTTCAGCCCGAGCTGAGCACGTTTTGTGAGTTTGAATTTAGCTTCATAGGAATTAGTTGTGTGGTCAAACTATTGCTCATTTAGGCTTCAGGAGGTCATCCTGAACAAAATACATGTTGAAGTGTGTGCATAAGTCCTTTGGTTGAGGCGTGACACTCAATTTGAGTTTTTATTGCTTTAAATGCATTTTCAGCCCGAGTTGAGCACGTTTTGTGAGTTTGAATGTAGCTTCATAGGAATTAGTTGTGTGGTCAAATTAAAGCTCATATAGGCTTCAGGAGGTCATCCTGAACAAAATACATGTTGAATGTGTGCATAAGTCCTTTGGTTTAGGTGTGACACTCAATTTGAGTTTTTATTGCTTTAAATGCATTTTCAGCCCGAGCTTGAGCGCGCTTTCTGACTTTGAATGTATCTTCATAGGAATGAGTTGTGTAGTCAAATTAATGCTCATTTAGGCTTCAGGAGGACATCCTGAACAAAATACATGTTGAAGTGTGTGCATAAGTCCTTTGGTTTAGGCGTGACACTCAATTTGAGTTTTTATTGCTTTAAATGCATTTTCAGCCCGAGCTGAGCACGTTTTGTGAGTTTGAATGTATCTTCATAGGAATGAGTTGTGTGGTCAAATTAATTCTCATATGGGCTTCAGGAGGTCATCCTGAACAAAATACATGTTGAAGTGTGTGCATAAGTCCTTTGGTTTAGGCCTTACACTCAATTTGAGTTTTGATTGCTTTAAATGCATTTTCAGCCCGAGCTGAGCACGTTTTGTGAGTTTGAATGTATCTTCATAGGAATGAGTTGTGTGGTCAAATTAATGCTCATTTAGGCTTCAGGTGGTCATCCTGAACAAAATACATGTTGAAGTGTATGCATAAGTCCTTTGGTTTAGGCGTGACACTCAATTTGAGTTTTTATTGCTTTAAATGCATTTTCAGCCCGAGTTGAGCACGTTTTGTGAGTTTGAATGTATCTTCATAGGAATGAGTTGTGTGGTCAAATTAATGCTCATTTAGGCTTCAGGTGGTCATCCTGAACAAAATACATGTTGAAGTGTGTGCATAAGTCCTTTGGTTTAGGCGTGACACTCAATTTGAGTTTTTATTGCTTTAAATGCATTTTCAGCCCGAGCTGAGCATGTTTTGTGAGTTTGAATGTATCTTCATAAGAATGAGTTGTGTGGTCAAATTAATGCTCATTTCGGTTTCAGGTGGTCATCCTGAACTAAATACATGTTGAAGTGTGTGCATAAGTCCTTTGGTTTAGGCGTGACACTCCATTTGAGTTTTTATTGCTTTAAATGCATTTTCAGCCCGAGCTGAGCACGTTTTGTGAGTTTGAATGCATCTTCATAGGCATGAATTGTGTGATCAAATTAATGCTCATTTAGGCTTCAGGTGGTCCTTCTGAACAAAATACATGTTAAAGTGTGTGCATAAATCCTTTGGTTTAGGCGTGACACTCAATTTGAGTTTTTATTGCTTTAAATGCATTTTCAGCCCGAGCTGAGCACGTTTTGTGAGTTTGAATGTATCTTCATAGGAATGAGTTGTGTGGTCAAATTAAAGCTCATATAGGCTTCAGGAGGTCATCCTGAACAAAATACATGTTGAATGTGTGCATAAGTCCTTTGGTTTAGGTGTGACACTCAATTTGAGTTTTTATTGCTTTAAATGCATTTTCAGCCCGAGCTTGAGCGCGCTTTCTGACTTTGAATGTATCTTCATAGGAATGAGTTGTGTAGTCAAATTAATGCTCATTTAGGCTTCAGGAGGACATCCTGAACAAAATACATGTTGAAGTGTGTGCATAAATCCTCTGGTTTAGGCGTGACACTCAATTTGAGTTTTTATTGCTTTAAATGCATTTGTAGCCTGAGCTGAGCGCGCTTTCTGACTTTGAATGTATCTTCATAGGAATGAGTTGTGTGGTCAAATGAATGCTCATTTAGGCTTCAGGTGGTCATCCTGAACAAAATACATGTTGAAGTGTGTCCATAAGTCCTTTGGTTTAGGTGTGACACTCAATTTGAGTTTTTATTGCTTTAAATGCATTTTCAGCCCGAGCTGAGCACGTTTTGTGAGTTTGAATGTATCTTCATAGGCATGAGTTGTGTGATCAAATTAATGCTCATTTAGGCTTCAGGAGGTCATCCTGAACAAAATACAAGTTGAAGTGTGTGCATAAGTCCTTTGGTAATCAAACAGCACGAAGGTCCGGGACCGAACGGATGCCACCCGCTTGGCCCCGCCGGAGCAGAAGTAAGATCGGGCGGCCCGAGCCCGAGCCCGAGCCCTACCCCTACCCCTACCCGAACCCGACCGCCCTAAAATGTCCCTCATTGCTTCGGGTTCGGGGCGCACGGCACCCGTACGGCGGAGAGTATCCAGGGTTACCAGTGAAGCGGAGGAACATCTCACGCCCACCCGCGCGAAATGTCGTACCGAGTTGTTTATGCCCACGGCACCGCCGATGCTGCACCGTTTCGGCGCGAGGGACGCTCCAAACGAGGAGTTTGGGTCGAATGTGAATTAAAGTGTTAGGTTTCGTGAGAGATCAATACAAGAACCACACACAGACACCAAAAACGAAGAGGGGTTTTATTGCCAGAAAGTTGGTCAGGTCGAGGTGTAAACAACTGAAAGCTAGTCAAAATGATCACGTTGAGGAGTGCAGAAATGCTGGAGCGTAACGGCGTGGCAGCAGCTAGCTCGGCAGGAAGGATCGCTGACGAACTGGCAACGGGTGGCTGTTCACGCTGTCTTTTATGGTGCAAGTGGCAGATGAGATGAAGACTCGCACGTGTGTAGGGGAGGCAGGTGCACTGATTCGAGAGGCGCCCAGCCCACACTGAAAAAGAGACAAAAAAAGGGAGGGGCGGCACCGTGGACACACAATGGTTTCGAACGCAAAGGGCAGAAAACGTCGGCTTCCAGCCGCGCGACGTTCCGCGAACGAATACTGAATCGTATTGAGACACGTTATCCGTGGCATCATAAACTCCGCGAATTTAAGTCAACATCTCTCTGCTCCCAAATAAAACAATCATCCCTATTCAGTCAACTGTAAACGAAGAAGTCAAGTCTGGGATTTTTTTTATGACCCTCTAAAAATAAGCAACAACATAAAATGTCCGCCCTGTGAACATGAGCTGAAATCGAATCTCAAACCAAATACATGTGAAAGCAAAAAAAATCGAAATATATCAATTTAGAATTCAAAGAACGTCGTGTCCCCATCACACTTTTTAATTGTCTTTTTTCTTTTTTCTTTTTTTTTTGCATCGACACGCCTCAAAACCCTTCTGATGTGAGCGTTTTTAAAAAATCTTGGCTCTTTTGACTTTTTTGGGGGGTTCTTGGGACGGAAAAAATTGACGATGAATTGACAATATTTGCTGCTCAGAGCTGATGCCACGTTGTGTCACTCTTGTGCTTTCTGAAATGCGAGAGCCCTATTTGTCCATGCACGGCCAGCACTTTACGATAGCCTCTGCTGGTGAGAGTTGGCCATTGCAGCCTTCCATATGATTTCCTGTGACCCTCTAAAAATAATGAGATAAAATGTGCGTTGTGTGGACATGAGCTGCGCTTGAAACTACACCCAAATACAAGGAAAAGCAAAAAACAAAAATCTAAACGCACCAATTCAAAAGATAAATGAATGCCACGCCACCATCACACTTTTTCATGATTATTATTACAATTATTATTAATATCACTGCATAGGCAAGGCTCAAAATCCGCCTCATGTGAGCGTTTTTTCAAAAGATTTTCTTAATCTTGCTACTTCGGACTGGGCTTTTTTTTTTGGATATTGGGACAGAGAAACTTTATTATGTATTGACAGTGTTTGCTCTTCATCTCTTTTTCAACCTGGTGGACGCCCTCTCTTTGGCCGAGCATGACCTGATTTGTAGTCAGACGCCTCATGCATTGCGCCACGAACTCCACGAAATCAAACCACTATTTCTCTGTTCTCCTGTGGGGGAATTTGCCGCTCCCAAAAAGTTATTGTTACCTTTTTCAGTGTGGGATGGGCGCTTCTCTAATCAGTGCACCTGCCTCCCCGACACACCTGCGAGTCATTATCTCATCTGCCACTTGCAGCATAAAAGCCAGCCTGAAGAGCCACCCATTGTCACTTCGTCAGAGATCCTTCCTGCCGTGTCGACGACGCCGTACCGCTCCAGGATTCCTGCACTCCTCGAATTGATCATTTTGACTACCTTTCAGTTGTGACCACCTCGGCCTGTCTCGCTTACTGGCAATAAAACCCTTCTGTGCTTTTTGTGTCTGCGCGTGGTTCCTCTCTTCATCTCTCACGAAGCCGAACACTTTGCTTAACACCCGCGGTTCTCCCAGCGCTCCGCCCCAACATCCTCGTCGGAACAGCCTGAGCGCCGCAGCGGAGCAACTCCGGCTCGGCCGTGGGCAAAAACGGCTCTGTCCGAAATTTCTCACGGGCGGGCGCGAGCTGTTCCTCCGCTTGGCTTATCACACACACCACTCTCGGCCCTACCTGCCCCGCGCAACTCCGGCAGGGCCAAGCGGGTGGCATCGGTTCGGTCCCGGACCTTCGCGCGGTTTGATTCCCAAGTTTTTCTTCCCTTTGATTGCACACCGCGCCCCCTGTCCCTCAAAGCGAGGTGCATCTCTGGCGGAGCCGAGCGGGCAGCAGCTTTGCTCCCGGCAGGTCGTGTTGGTGTGCGCGAGGTCTTCCACCTCTTCGCTTGCAACACTCGCCTTTGCCGGCCCGCCAGGCACGGCGCAGCTCTGGCGGGGCCAAGCGACAGCGTCGGTTAGGTCCCGGGCGCAAAATCAAAAGGGAGGGTCGACACTGTGGACAAACAATGGACCCTAACACAAAGGGCAGAAAACTTCGACGCACACCCGCGCGACATTCTGTGAAGGAAAATACGCCACCCGCCTGACCTCGCCGGAGTTTCGCCGCGCCCGTCGGTCCAACGTGGCCCGGGTTGCAAGCGAAGTGGGTGAAAAGCTCACGGCCATCCTCGCGAAATATCGTACAATGCCGCTGCAAAACACGGCCCGGGCGCGGCTGCTCCTAGCGGATCGCAATGCAGCTCTGATCAGGGGGATCTTGCGGGAAGCCGGGAGGGGCGCGGGTGTCAAGCAACGGGCTAATAAACCTCGTCGAATACGCCCGCGACGGGCCGGTATAGAAGCGATGCCGCCAGTTTGTCCCCGCCGGAGCTCCTCCAAGCCAGGCAGGCCGAAAGTGGCGCGGGTTGACAACACAGGGTCCAAAACTTCAACGCACAACCAAGCGATCGTCCAGCTTTATGCAGCCTTGTACAAATTGTGTTTTCAAATTGTTCGCCCGAAACAGTTTTGTCACTCCCACAAGACAAACAAGCTATTTTTTTTCAGATGGCAGTGGAACTGATGAAGGCCTTCCCCAGACATTCCGTGCATCAATTTTAGAACATTATGTGGCGATGGAAAATAAGAGAACAAGACAATCGTCAGAAATACTGACCACAGCAGGTTTATTGGATGATGATCACCCATGCAAAAAATGTTTAATTGTGGCATCCAGAAATGATGCCAAAGATATATTTTGTTTCAAACTACTTCATGAAGAGGAAGTGTTGATACCAGGGATGAATTCTGAAAGCTTATGAGAAAGTCATTTTTTATGACTTGTACCACAACGAAAAATCTCGTGTTATTCACTGCTCCGATGAAAATAAAATGTCAAGATAAAATTTCAATCCCATATTTACACACTGTGAATTTTAAGTTTAATGTTCACTGATATTCCGTCATGTTGTCGTATTTGTTCTCGCCATGCACTGTGGCATGCTCTAAATGGCAAAACCACCTGGAAAAGGTCCTCTGACAAAACGAGTGATTTTTACAATGGAAGAACACACAATTTATCTTGCATCGACATTGTCTTCATGATGCTTTGCATGCATCATTGAAATTGGGTTGGTTCAAGTAAAAGAAAAAATTTGAATTTTAAAAGCAACTTAGAGTTATCCTGATTGAAATTTCCGAACATATAATCTTGCGATGTTAGGGTTCTCTCCCCCCGGCCCCCTTTTGACGAGACCCAGTGCGAAAGGTGGTACCATGAGCAGTGTCTTGAGAAGAATTTGCATGAATTGAGCGGCCGAAGACTGGTATTGCTGCTGTGAGTGCACATCACAATGTTGGAAGTCATGTAGACCTATATCTAATTTTGTGAGTGTTGTTCTGGAAAAAAATTAATTCTCACAAGAAAATGACAGACATGTCAGCTGCTCAACCCGTATTGTTTTGTGTTTTTTGTTATTGTAAAGTGTCCTTGGGTGTCTTGAAAGGCGCTTATCAATAAAATGTATTATTAGTATTATTATTATTATTAAGTTGCCTACACTGGTAAAGTTTTTTAAAATTTGAGTTTTTATTGCTTTAAATGCATTTTCAGCCCGAGTTGAGCACGTTTTGTGAGTTTGAATGTATCTTCATAGGAATGAGTTGTGTGGTCAAATTAATGCTCATTTAGGCTTCAGGTGGTCATCCTGAACAAAATACATGTTGAAGTGTGTGCATAAGTTCTTTGGTTTGGGCGTGACACTCAATTTGAGTTTTTATTGCTTTAAATGCATTTTCAGCCCGAGCTGAGCACGTTTTGTGAGTTTGAATGTATCTTCATAGGAATGAGTTGTGTGGTCAAATTAATTCTCATATGGGCTTCAGGAGGTCATCCTGAACAAAATACATGTTGAAGTGTGTGCATAAGTCCTTTGGTTTAGGCCTTACACTCAATTTGAGTTTTTATTGCTTTAAATGCATTTTCAGCCCGAGCTGAGCACTTTTTGTGAGTTTGAATGTAGCTTCATAGGAATTAGTTGTGTGGTCAAATTAATGCTCATTTAGGCTTCAGGTGGTCATCCTGAACTAAATAAATATTGAAGTGTGTGCATAAGTTCTTTGGTTTGGGCGTGACACTCAATTTGAGTTTTTATTGCTTTAAATGCATTTTCAGCCCGAGCTGAGCACTTTTTGTGAGTTTGAATGTATCTTCATAGGAATGAGTTGTGTGGTCAAATTAATGCTCATTTAGGCTTCAGGAGGACATCCTGAACTAAATACATGTTGAAGTGTGTGCATAAGTCCTTTGGTTTAGGCGTGACACTCAATTTGAGTTTTTATTGCTTTAAATGCATTTTCAGCCCGAGTTGAGCACGTTTTGTGAGTTTGAATGTATCTTCATAGGAATGAGTTGTGTGGTCAAATTAATGCTCATTTAGGCTTCAGGTGGTCATCCTGAACAAAATACATGTTGAAGTGTGTGCATAAGTCCTTTGGTTTAGGCGTGACACTCAATTTGAGTTTTTATTGCTTTAAATGCATTTTCAGCCCGAGCTGAGCATGTTTTGTGAGTTTGAATGTATCTTCATAAGAATGAATTGTGTGGTCAAATTAATGCTCATTTCGGCTTCAGGTGGTCATCCTGAACTAAATACATGTTGAAGTGTGTGCATAAGTCCTTTGGTTTAGGCGTGACACTCCATTTGAGTTTTTATTGCTTTAAATGCATTTTCAGTCCGAGCTGAGCGCGCTTTCTGACTTTGAATGTATCTTCATAGGAATGAGTTGTGTGGTCAAATTATTGCTCATTTAGGCTTCAGGAGGTCATCCTGAACAAAATACATCTTGAAGTGTGTGCATAAGTCCTTCGGTTTAGGCGTGACACTCAATTTGAGTTTTTATTGCTTTAAATGCATTTTCAGCCCGAGCTGAGCACGTTTTGTGAGTTTGAATGTATCTTCATAGGAATGAGTTGTGTGGTCAAATTAATGCTCATTTAGGCTTCAGGTGGTCATCCTGAACAAAATACATGTTGAAGTGTGTGCATAAGTCCTTTGGTTTAGGCGTGACACTCAATTTGAGTTTTTATTGCTTTAAATGCATTTTCAGCCCGAGCTGAGCACGTTTTGTGAGTTTGAATGTAGCTTCATAGGAATTAGTTGTGTGGTCAAACTATTGCTCATTTAGGCTTCAGGAGGTCATCCTGAACAAAATACACGTTGAAGTGTGTGCATAAGTCCTTTGGTTGAGGCGTGACACTCAATTTGAGTTTTTATTGCTTTAAATGCATTTTCAGCCCGAGTTGAGCACGTTTTGTGAGTTTGAATGTATCTTCATAGGAATGAGTTGTGTGGTCAAATTAATTCTCATATGGGCTTCAGGAGGTCATCCTGAACAAAATACATGTTGAAGTGTGTGCATAAGTCCTTTGGTTTAGGCCTTACACTCAATTTGAGTTTTGATTGCTTTAAATGCATTTTCAGCCCAAGCTGAGCACGTTTTGTGAGTTTGAATATATCTTCATAGGAATGAGTTGTGTGGTCAAATTAATGCTCATTTAGGCTTCAGGTGGTCATCCTGAACAAAATACATGTTGAAGTGTATGCATAAGTCCTTTGGTTTAGGCGTGACACTCAATTTGAGTTTTTATTGCTTTAAATGCATTTTCAGCCCGAGTTGAGCACGTTTTGTGAGTTTGAATGTATCTTCATAGGAATGAGTTGTGTGGTCAAATTAATGCTCATTTAGGCTTCAGGTGGTCATCCTGAACAAAATACATGTTGAAGTGTGTGCATAAGTCCTTTGGTTTAGGCGTGACACTCAATTTGAGTTTTTATTGCTTTAAATGCATTTTCAGCCCGAGCTGAGCACGTTTTGTGAGTTTGAATGTATCTTCATAGGAATGAGTTGTGTGGTCAAATTAATTCTCATATGGGCTTCAGGAGGTCATCCTGAACAAAATACATGTTGAAGTGTGTGCATAAGTCCTTTGGTTTAGGCCTTACACTCAATTTGAGTTTTGATTGCTTTAAATGCATTTTCAGCCCGAGCTGAGCACGTTTTGTGAGTTTGAATGTATCTTCATAGGAATGAGTTGTGTGGTCAAATTAATGCTCATTTAGGCTTCAGGTGGTCATCCTGAACAAAATACATGTTGAAGTGTATGCATAAGTCCTTTGGTTTAGGCGTGACACTCAATTTGAGTTTTTATTGCTTTAAATGCATTTTCAGCCCGAGTTGAGCACGTTTTGTGAGTTTGAATGTATCTTCATAGGAATGAGTTGTGTGGTCAAATTAATGCTCATATAGGCTTCAGGAGGCCATCCTGAACAAAATACATGTTGAAGTGTGTGCATAATCCTTTGGTTTAGGCGTGACACTCAATTTGAGTTTTTATTGCTTTAAATGCATTTTCAGCCCGAGCTGAGCATGTTTTGTGAGTTTGAATGTATCTTCATAGGAATGATTTGTTTAGTCAAATTAATGCTCTTTTAGGCTTCAGGAGGCCATCCTGAACAAAATACATGATGAAGTGTGTGCATAAGTCCTTTGGTTTAGGTGTGACACTCAATTTGAGTTTTTATTGCTTTAAATGCATTTTCAGCCCGAGCTGAGCACGTTTTGTGAGTTTGAATGCATCTTCATAGGCATGAATTGTGTGATCAAATTAATGCTCATTTAGGCTTCAGGTGGTCCTTCTGAACAAAATACATGTTAAAGTGTGTGCATAAATCCTTTGGTTTAGGCGTGACACTCAATTTGAGTTTTTATTGCTTTAAATGCATTTTCAGCCCGAGCTGAGCACGTTTTGTGAGTTTGAATGTATCTTCATAGGAATGAGTTGTGTGGTCAAATTAAAGCTCATATAGGCTTCAGGAGGTCATCCTGAACAAAATACATGTTGAATGTGTGCATAAGTCCTTTGGTTTAGGTGTGACACTCAATTTGAGTTTTTATTGCTTTAAATGCATTTTCAGCCCGAGCTTGAGCGCGCTTTCTGACTTTGAATGTATCTTCATAGGAATGAGTTGTGTAGTCAAATTAATGCTCATTTAGGCTTCAGGAGGACATCCTGAACAAAATACATGTTGAAGTGTGTGCATAAATCCTCTGGTTTAGGCGTGACACTCAATTTGAGTTTTTATTGCTTTAAATGCATTTGTAGCCTGAGCTGAGCGCGCTTTCTGACTTTGAATGTATCTTCATAGGAATGAGTTGTGTGGTCAAATGAATGCTCATTTAGGCTTCCGGTGGTCATCCTGAACAAAATACATGTTGAAGTGTGTGCATAAGTCCTTTGGTTTAGGTGTGACACTCAATTTGAGTTTTTATTGCTTTAAATGCATTTTCAGCCCGAGCTGAGCACGTTTTGTGAGTTTGAATGTATCTTCATAGGCATGAGTTGTGTGATCAAATTAATGCTCATTTAGGCTTCAGGAGGTCATCCTGAACAAAATACAAGTTGAAGTGTGTGCATAAGTCCTTTGGTAATCAAACAGCACGAAGGTCCGGGACCGAACGGATGCCACCCGCTTGGCCCCGCCGGAGCAGAAGTAAGATCGGGCGGCCCGAGCCCGAGCCCGAGCCCTACCCCTACCCGAACCCGACCGCCCTAAAATGTCCCTCATTGCTTCGGGTTCGGGGCGCACGGCACCCGTACGGCGGAGAGTATCCAGGGTTACCAGTGAAGCGGAGGAACATCTCACGCCCACCCGCGCGAAATGTCTTACCGAGTTGTTTATGCCCACGGCACCGCCGATGCTGCACCGTTTCGGCGCGAGGGACGCTCCAAACGAGGAGTTTGGGTCGAATGTGAATTAAAGTGTTAGGTTTCGTGAGAGATCAATACAAGAACCACACACAGACACCAAAAACGAAGAGGGGTTTTATTGCCAGAAAGTTGGTCAGGTCGAGGTGTAAACAACTGAAAGCTAGTCAAAATGATCACGTTGAGGAGTGCAGAAATGCTGGAGCGTAACGGCGTGGCAGCAGCTAGCTCGGCAGGAAGGATCGCTGACGAACTGGCAACGGGTGGCTGTTCACGCTGTCTTTTATGGTGCAAGTGGCAGATGAGATGAAGACTCGCACGTGTGTAGGGGAGGCAGGTGCACTGATTCGAGAGGCGCCCAGCCCACACTGAAAAAGAGACAAAAAAAGGGAGGGGCGGCACCGTGGACACACAATGGTTTCGAACGCAAAGGGCAGAAAACGTCGGCTTCCAGCCGCGCGACGTTCCGCGAACGAATACTGAATCGTATTGAGACACGTTATCCGTGGCATCATAAACTCCGCGAATTTAAGTCAACATCTCTCTGCTCCCAAATAAAACAATCATCCCTATTCAGTCAACTGTAAACGAAGAAGTCAAGTCTGGGATTTTTTTTATGACCCTCTAAAAATAAGCAACAACATAAAATGTCCGCCCTGTGAACATGAGCTGAAATCGAATCTCAAACCAAATACATGTGAAAGCAAAAAAAATCGAAATATATCAATTTAGAATTCAAAGAACGTCGTGTCCCCATCACACTTTTTAATTGTCTTTTTTCTTTTTTCTTTTTTTTTTGCATCGACACGCCTCAAAACCCTTCTGATGTGAGCGTTTTTAAAAAATCTTGGCTCTTTTGACTTTTTTGGGGGGTTCTTGGGACGGAAAAAATTGACGATGAATTGACAATATTTGCTGCTCAGAGCTGATGCCACGTTGTGTCACTCTTGTGCTTTCTGAAATGCGAGAGCCCTATTTGTCCATGCACGGCCAGCACTTTACGATAGCCTCTGCTGGTGAGAGTTGGCCATTGCAGCCTTCCATATGATTTCCTGTGACCCTCTAAAAATAATGAGATAAAATGTGCGTTGTGTGGACATGAGCTGCGCTTGAAACTACACCCAAATACAAGGAAAAGCAAAAAACAAAAATCTAAACGCACCAATTCAAAAGATAAATGAATGCCACGCCACCATCACACTTTTTCATGATTATTATTACAATTATTATTAATATCACTGCATAGGCAAGGCTCAAAATCCGCCTCATGTGAGCGTTTTTTCAAAAGATTTTCTTAATCTTGCTACTTCGGACTGGGCTTTTTTTTGGGATATTGGGACAGAGAAACTTTATTATGTATTGACAGTGTTTGCTCTTCATCTCTTTTTCAACCTGGTGGACGCCCTCTCTTTGGCCGAGCATGACCTGATTTGTAGTCAGACGCCTCATGCATTGCGCCACGAACTCCACGAAATCAAACCACTATTTCTCTGTTCTCCTGTGGGGGAATTTGCCGCTCCCAAAAAGTTATTGTTACCTTTTTCAGTGTGGGATGGGCGCTTCTCTAATCAGTGCACCTGCCTCCCCGACACACCTGCGAGTCATTATCTCATCTGCCACTTGCAGCATAAAAGCCAGCCTGAAGAGCCACCCATTGTCACTTCGTCAGAGATCCTTCCTGCCGTGTCGACGACGCCGTACCGCTCCAGGATTCCTGCACTCCTCGAATTGATCATTTTGACTACCTTTCAGTTGTGACCACCTCGGCCTGTCTCGCTTACTGGCAATAAAACCCTTCTGTGCTTTTTGTGTCTGCGCGTGGTTCCTCTCTTCATCTCTCACGAAGCCGAACACTTTGCTTAACACCCGCGGTTCTCCCAGCGCTCCGCCCCAACATCCTCGTCGGAACAGCCTGAGCGCCGCAGCGGAGCAACTCCGGCTCGGCCGTGGGCAAAAACGGCTCTGTCCGAAATTTCTCACGGGCGGGCGCGAGCTGTTCCTCCGCTTGGCTTATCACACACACCACTCTCGGCCCTACCTGCCCCGCGCAACTCCGGCAGGGCCAAGCGGGTGGCATCGGTTCGGTCCCGGACCTTCGCGCGGTTTGATTCCCAAGTTTTTCTTCCCTTTGATTGCACACCGCGCCCCCTGTCCCTCAAAGCGAGGTGCATCTCTGGCGGAGCCGAGCGGGCAGCAGCTTTGCTCCCGGCAGGTCGTGTTGGTGTGCGCGAGGTCTTCCACCTCTTCGCTTGCAACACTCGCCTTTGCCGGCCCGCCAGGCACGGCGCAGCTCTGGCGGGGCCAAGCGACAGCGTCGGTTAGGTCCCGGGCGCAAAATCAAAAGGGAGGGTCGACACTGTGGACAAACAATGGACCCTAACACAAAGGGCAGAAAACTTCGACGCACACCCGCGCGACATTCTGTGAAGGAAAATACGCCACCCGCCTGACCTCGCCGGAGTTTCGCCGCGCCCGTCGGTCCAACGTGGCCCGGGTTGCAAGCGAAGTGGGTGAAAAGCTCACGGCCATCCTCGCGAAATATCGTACAATGCCGCTGCAAAACACGGCCCGGGCGCGGCTGCTCCTAGCGGATCGCAATGCAGCTCTGATCAGGGGGATCTTGCGGGAAGCCGGGAGGGGCGCGGGTGTCAAGCAACGGGCTAATAAACCTCGTCGAATACGCCCGCGACGGGCCGGTATAGAAGCGATGCCGCCAGTTTGTCCCCGCCGGAGCTCCTCCAAGCCAGGCAGGCCGAAAGTGGCGCGGGTTGACAACACAGGGTCCAAAACTTCAACGCACAACCAAGCGATCGTCCAGCTTTATGCAGCCTTGTACAAATTGTGTTTTCAAATTGTTCGCCCGAAACAGTTTTGTCACTCCCACAAGACAAACAAGCTATTTTTTTTCAGATGGCAGTGGAACTGATGAAGGCCTTCCCCAGACATTCCGTGCATCAATTTTAGAACATTATGTGGCGATGGAAAATAAGAGAACAAGACAATCGTCAGAAATACTGACCACAGCAGGTTTATTGGATGATGATCACCCATGCAAAAAATGTTTAATTGTGGCATCCAGAAATGATGCCAAAGATATATTTTGTTTCAAACTACTTCATGAAGAGGAAGTGTTGATACCAGGGATGAATTCTGAAAGCTTATGAGAAAGTCATTTTTTATGACTTGTACCACAACGAAAAATCTCGTGTTATTCACTGCTCCGATGAAAATAAAATGTCAAGATAAAATTTCAATCCCATATTTACACACTGTGAATTTTAAGTTTAATGTTCACTGATATTCCGTCATGTTGTCGTATTTGTTCTCGCCATGCACTGTGGCATGCTCTAAATGGCAAAACCACCTGGAAAAGGTCCTCTGACAAAACGAGTGATTTTTACAATGGAAGAACACACAATTTATCTTGCATCGACATTGTCTTCATGATGCTTTGCATGCATCATTGAAATTGGGTTGGTTCAAGTAAAAGAAAAAATTTGAATTTTAAAAGCAACTTAGAGTTATCCTGATTGAAATTTCCGAACATATAATCTTGCGATGTTAGGGTTCTCTCCCCCCGGCCCCCTTTTGACGAGACCCAGTGCGAAAGGTGGTACCATGAGCAGTGTCTTGAGAAGAATTTGCATGAATTGAGCGGCCGAAGACTGGTATTGCTGCTGTGAGTGCACATCACAATGTTGGAAGTCATGTAGACCTATATCTAATTTTGTGAGTGTTGTTCTGGAAAAAAATTAATTCTCACAAGAAAATGACAGACATGTCAGCTGCTCAACCCGTATTGTTTTGTGTTTTTTGTTATTGTAAAGTGTCCTTGGGTGTCTTGAAAGGCGCTTATCAATAAAATGTATTATTAGTATTATTATTATTATTAAGTTGCCTACACTGGTAAAGTTTTTTAAAATTTGAGTTTTTATTGCTTTAAATGCATTTTCAGCCCGAGTTGAGCACGTTTTGTGAGTTTGAATGTATCTTCATAGGAATGAGTTGTGTGGTCAAATTAATGCTCATTTAGGCTTCAGGTGGTCATCCTGAACAAAATACATGTTGAAGTGTGTGCATAAGTTCTTTGGTTTGGGCGTGACACTCAATTTGAGTTTTTATTGCTTTAAATGCATTTTCAGCCCGAGCTGAGCACGTTTTGTGAGTTTGAATGTATCTTCATAGGAATGAGTTGTGTGGTCAAATTAATTCTCATATGGGCTTCAGGAGGTCATCCTGAACAAAATACATGTTGAAGTGTGTGCATAAGTCCTTTGGTTTAGGCCTTACACTCAATTTGAGTTTTTATTGCTTTAAATGCATTTTCAGCCCGAGCTGAGCACTTTTTGTGAGTTTGAATGTAGCTTCATAGGAATTAGTTGTGTGGTCAAATTAATGCTCATTTAGGCTTCAGGTGGTCATCCTGAACTAAATAAATATTGAAGTGTGTGCATAAGTTCTTTGGTTTGGGCGTGACACTCAATTTGAGTTTTTATTGCTTTAAATGCATTTTCAGCCCGAGCTGAGCACTTTTTGTGAGTTTGAATGTATCTTCATAGGAATGAGTTGTGTGGTCAAATTAATGCTCATTTAGGCTTCAGGAGGACATCCTGAACTAAATACATGTTGAAGTGTGTGCATAAGTCCTTTGGTTTAGGCGTGACACTCAATTTGAGTTTTTATTGCTTTAAATGCATTTTCAGCCCGAGTTGAGCACGTTTTGTGAGTTTGAATGTATCTTCATAGGAATGAGTTGTGTGGTCAAATTAATGCTCATTTAGGCTTCAGGTGGTCATCCTGAACAAAATACATGTTGAAGTGTGTGCATAAGTCCTTTGGTTTAGGCGTGACACTCAATTTGAGTTTTTATTGCTTTAAATGCATTTTCAGCCCGAGCTGAGCATGTTTTGTGAGTTTGAATGTATCTTCATAAGAATGAATTGTGTGGTCAAATTAATGCTCATTTCGGCTTCAGGTGGTCATCCTGAACTAAATACATGTTGAAGTGTGTGCATAAGTCCTTTGGTTTAGGCGTGACACTCCATTTGAGTTTTTATTGCTTTAAATGCATTTTCAGTCCGAGCTGAGCGCGCTTTCTGACTTTGAATGTATCTTCATAGGAATGAGTTGTGTGGTCAAATTATTGCTCATTTAGGCTTCAGGAGGTCATCCTGAACAAAATACATCTTGAAGTGTGTGCATAAGTCCTTCGGTTTAGGCGTGACACTCAATTTGAGTTTTTATTGCTTTAAATGCATTTTCAGCCCGAGCTGAGCACGTTTTGTGAGTTTGAATGTATCTTCATAGGAATGAGTTGTGTGGTCAAATTAATGCTCATTTAGGCTTCAGGTGGTCATCCTGAACAAAATACATGTTGAAGTGTGTGCATAAGTCCTTTGGTTTAGGCGTGACACTCAATTTGAGTTTTTATTGCTTTAAATGCATTTTCAGCCCGAGCTGAGCACGTTTTGTGAGTTTGAATGTAGCTTCATAGGAATTAGTTGTGTGGTCAAACTATTGCTCATTTAGGCTTCAGGAGGTCATCCTGAACAAAATACACGTTGAAGTGTGTGCATAAGTCCTTTGGTTGAGGCGTGACACTCAATTTGAGTTTTTATTGCTTTAAATGCATTTTCAGCCTGAGTTGAGCACGTTTTGTGAGTTTGAATGTATCTTCATAGGAATGAGTTGTGTGGTCAAATTAATTCTCATATGGGCTTCAGGAGGTCATCCTGAACAAAATACATGTTGAAGTGTGTGCATAAGTCCTTTGGTTTAGGCCTTACACTCAATTTGAGTTTTGATTGCTTTAAATGCATTTTCAGCCCGAGCTGAGCACGTTTTGTGAGTTTGAATATATCTTCATAGGAATGAGTTGTGTGGTCAAATTAATGCTCATTTAGGCTTCAGGTGGTCATCCTGAACAAAATACATGTTGAAGTGTATGCATAAGTCCTTTGGTTTAGGCGTGACACTCAATTTGAGTTTTTATTGCTTTAAATGCATTTTCAGCCCGAGTTGAGCACGTTTTGTGAGTTTGAATGTATCTTCATAGGAATGAGTTGTGTGGTCAAATTAATTCTCATATGGGCTTCAGGAGGTCATCCTGAACAAAATACATGTTGAAGTGTGTGCATAAGTCCTTTGGTTTAGGCCTTACACTCAATTTGAGTTTTGATTGCTTTAAATGCATTTTCAGCCCGAGCTGAGCACGTTTTGTGAGTTTGAATGTATCTTCATAGGAATGAGTTGTGTGGTCAAATTAATGCTCATTTAGGCTTCAGGTGGTCATCCTGAACAAAATACATGTTGAAGTGTATGCATAAGTCCTTTGGTTTAGGCGTGACACTCAATTTGAGTTTTTATTGCTTTAAATGCATTTTCAGCCCGAGTTGAGCACGTTTTGTGAGTTTGAATGTATCTTCATAGGAATGAGTTGTGTGGTCAAATTAATGCTCATATAGGCTTCAGGAGGCCATCCTGAACAAAATACATGTTGAAGTGTGTGCATAATCCTTTGGTTTAGGCGTGACACTCAATTTGAGTTTTTATTGCTTTAAATGCATTTTCAGCCCGAGCTGAGCATGTTTTGTGAGTTTGAATGTATCTTCATAGGAATGATTTGTTTAGTCAAATTAATGCTCTTTTAGGCTTCAGGAGGCCATCCTGAACAAAATACATGATGAAGTGTGTGCATAAGTCCTTTGGTTTAGGTGTGACACTCAATTTGAGTTTTTATTGCTTTAAATGCATTTTCAGCCCGAGCTGAGCACGTTTTGTGAGTTTGAATGCATCTTCATAGGCATGAATTGTGTGATCAAATTAATGCTCATTTAGGCTTCAGGTGGTCCTTCTGAACAAAATACATGTTAAAGTGTGTGCATAAATCCTTTGGTTTAGGCGTGACACTCAATTTGAGTTTTTATTGCTTTAAATGCATTTTCAGCCCGAGCTGAGCACGTTTTGTGAGTTTGAATGTATCTTCATAGGAATGAGTTGTGTGGTCAAATTAAAGCTCATATAGGCTTCAGGAGGTCATCCTGAACAAAATACATGTTGAATGTGTGCATAAGTCCTTTGGTTTAGGTGTGACACTCAATTTGAGTTTTTATTGCTTTAAATGCATTTTCAGCCCGAGCTTGAGCGCGCTTTCTGACTTTGAATGTATCTTCATAGGAATGAGTTGTGTAGTCAAATTAATGCTCATTTAGGCTTCAGGAGGACATCCTGAACAAAATACATGTTGAAGTGTGTGCATAAATCCTCTGGTTTAGGCGTGACACTCAATTTGAGTTTTTATTGCTTTAAATGCATTTGTAGCCTGAGCTGAGCGCGCTTTCTGACTTTGAATGTATCTTCATAGGAATGAGTTGTGTGGTCAAATGAATGCTCATTTAGGCTTCCGGTGGTCATCCTGAACAAAATACATGTTGAAGTGTGTGCATAAGTCCTTTGGTTTAGGTGTGACACTCAATTTGAGTTTTTATTGCTTTAAATGCATTTTCAGCCCGAGCTGAGCACGTTTTGTGAGTTTGAATGTATCTTCATAGGCATGAGTTGTGTGATCAAATTAATGCTCATTTAGGCTTCAGGAGGTCATCCTGAACAAAATACAAGTTGAAGTGTGTGCATAAGTCCTTTGGTAATCAAACAGCACGAAGGTCCGGGACCGAACGGATGCCACCCGCTTGGCCCCGCCGGAGCAGAAGTAAGATCGGGCGGCCCGAGCCCGAGCCCGAGCCCTACCCCTACCCGAACCCGACCGCCCTAAAATGTCCCTCATTGCTTCGGGTTCGGGGCGCACGGCACCCGTACGGCGGAGAGTATCCAGGGTTACCAGTGAAGCGGAGGAACATCTCACGCCCACCCGCGCGAAATGTCTTACCGAGTTGTTTATGCCCACGGCACCGCCGATGCTGCACCGTTTCGGCGCGAGGGACGCTCCAAACGAGGAGTTTGGGTCGAATGTGAATTAAAGTGTTAGGTTTCGTGAGAGATCAATACAAGAACCACACACAGACACCAAAAACGAAGAGGGGTTTTATTGCCAGAAAGTTGGTCAGGTCGAGGTGTAAACAACTGAAAGCTAGTCAAAATGATCACGTTGAGGAGTGCAGAAATGCTGGAGCGTAACGGCGTGGCAGCAGCTAGCTCGGCAGGAAGGATCGCTGACGAACTGGCAACGGGTGGCTGTTCACGCTGTCTTTTATGGTGCAAGTGGCAGATGAGATGAAGACTCGCACGTGTGTAGGGGAGGCAGGTGCACTGATTCGAGAGGCGCCCAGCCCACACTGAAAAAGAGACAAAAAAAGGGAGGGGCGGCACCGTGGACACACAATGGTTTCGAACGCAAAGGGCAGAAAACGTCGGCTTCCAGCCGCGCGACGTTCCGCGAACGAATACTGAATCGTATTGAGACACGTTATCCGTGGCATCATAAACTCCGCGAATTTAAGTCAACATCTCTCTGCTCCCAAATAAAACAATCATCCCTATTCAGTCAACTGTAAACGAAGAAGTCAAGTCTGGGATTTTTTTTATGACCCTCTAAAAATAAGCAACAACATAAAATGTCCGCCCTGTGAACATGAGCTGAAATCGAATCTCAAACCAAATACATGTGAAAGCAAAAAAAATCGAAATATATCAATTTAGAATTCAAAGAACGTCGTGTCCCCATCACACTTTTTAATTGTCTTTTTTCTTTTTTCTTTTTTTTTTGCATCGACACGCCTGAAAATCCTTCTGATGTGAGCGTTTTTAAAAAATCTTGGCTCTTTTGACTTTTTTGGGGGGTTCTTGGGACGGAAAAAATTGACGATGAATTGACAATATTTGCTGCTCAGAGCTGATGCCACGTTGTGTCACTCTTGTGCTTTCTGAAATGCGAGAGCCCTATTTGTCCATGCACGGCCAGCACTTTACGATAGCCTCTGCTGGTGAGAGTTGGCCATTGCAGCCTTCCATATGATTTCCTGTGACCCTCTAAAAATAATGAGATAAAATGTGCGTTGTGTGGACATGAGCTGCGCTTGAAACTACACCCAAATACAAGGAAAAGCAAAAAACAAAAATCTAAACGCACCAATTCAAAAGATAAATGAATGCCACGCCACCATCACACTTTTTCATGATTATTATTACAATTATTATTAATATCACTGCATAGGCAAGGCTCAAAATCCGCCTCATGTGAGCGTTTTTTCAAAAGATTTTCTTAATCTTGCTACTTCGGACTGGGCTTTTTTTTTGGGATATTGGGACAGAGAAACTTTATTATGTATTGACAGTGTTTGCTCTTCATCTCTTTTTCAACCTGGTGGACGCCCTCTCTTTGGCCGAGCATGACCTGATTTGTAGTCAGACGCCTCATGCATTGCGCCACGAACTCCACGAAATCAAACCACTATTTCTCTGTTCTCCTGTGGGGGAATTTGCCGCTCCCAAAAAGTTATTGTTACCTTTTTCAGTGTGGGATGGGCGCTTCTCTAATCAGTGCACCTGCCTCCCCGACACACCTGCGAGTCATTATCTCATCTGCCACTTGCAGCATAAAAGCCAGCCTGAAGAGCCACCCATTGTCACTTCGTCAGAGATCCTTCCTGCCGTGTCGACGACGCCGTACCGCTCCAGGATTCCTGCACTCCTCGAATTGATCATTTTGACTACCTTTCAGTTGTGACCACCTCGGCCTGTCTCGCTTACTGGCAATAAAACCCTTCTGTGCTTTTTGTGTCTGCGCGTGGTTCCTCTCTTCATCTCTCACGAAGCCGAACACTTTGCTTAACACCCGCGGTTCTCCCAGCGCTCCGCCCCAACATCCTCGTCGGAACAGCCTGAGCGCCGCAGCGGAGCAACTCCGGCTCGGCCGTGGGCAAAAACGGCTCTGTCCGAAATTTCTCACGGGCGGGCGTGAGCTGTTCCTCCGCTTCGCTTATCACACACACCACTCTCGGCCCTACCTGCCCCGCGCAACTCCGGCAGGGCCAAGCGGGTGGCATCGGTTCGGTCCCGGACCTTCGCGCGGTTTGATTCCCAAGTTTTTCTTCCCTTTGATTGCACACCGCGCCCCCTGTCCCTCAAAGCGAGGTGCATCTCTGGCGGAGCCGAGCGGGCAGCAGCTTTGCTCCCGGCAGGTCGTGTTGGTGTGCGCGAGGTCTTCCACCTCTTCGCTTGCAACACTCGCCTTTGCCGGCCCGCCAGGCACGGCGCAGCTCTGGCGGGGCCAAGCGACAGCGTCGGTTAGGTCCCGGGCGCAAAATCAAAAGGGAGGGTCGACACTGTGGACAAACAATGGACCCTAACACAAAGGGCAGAAAACTTCGACGCACACCCGCGCGATATTCTGTGAAGGAAAATACGCCACCCGCCTGACCTCGCCGGAGTTTCGCCGCGCCCGTCGGTCCAACGTGGCCCGGGTTGCAAGCGAAGTGGGTGAAAAGCTCACGGCCATCCTCGCGAAATATCGTACAATGCCGCTGCAAAACACGGCCCGGGCGCGGCTGCTCCTAGCGGATCGCAATGCAGCTCTGATCAGGGGGATCTTGCGGGAAGCCGGGAGGGGCGCGGGTGTCAAGCAACGGGCTAATAAACCTCGTCGAATACGCCCGCGACGGGCCGGTATAGAAGCGATGCCGCCAGTTTGTCCCCGCCGGAGCTCCTCCAAGCCAGGCAGGCCGAAAGTGGCGCGGGTTGACAACACAGGGTCCAAAACTTCAACGCACAACCAAGCGATCGTCCAGCTTTATGCAGCCTTGTACAAATTGTGTTTTCAAATTGTTCGCCCGAAACAGTTTTGTCACTCCCACAAGACAAACAAGCTATTTTTTTTCAGATGGCAGTGGAACTGATGAAGGCCTTCCCCAGACATTCCGTGCATCAATTTTAGAACATTATGTGGCGATGGAAAATAAGAGAACAAGACAATCGTCAGAAATACTGACCACAGCAGGTTTATTGGATGATGATCACCCATGCAAAAAATGTTTAATTGTGGCATCCAGAAATGATGCCAAAGATATATTTTGTTTCAAACTACTTCATGAAGAGGAAGTGTTGATACCAGGGATGAATTCTGAAAGCTTATGAGAAAGTCATTTTTTATGACTTGTACCACAACGAAAAATCTCGTGTTATTCACTGCTCCGATGAAAATAAAATGTCAAGATAAAATTTCAATCCCATATTTACACACTGTGAATTTTAAGTTTAATGTTCACTGATATTCCGTCATGTTGTCGTATTTGTTCTCGCCATGCACTGTGGCATGCTCTAAATGGCAAAACCACCTGGAAAAGGTCCTCTGACAAAACGAGTGATTTTTACAATGGACGAACACACAATTTATCTTGCATCGACATTGTCTTCATGATGCTTTGCATGCATCATTGAAATTGGGTTGGTTCAAGTAAAAGAAAAAATTTGAATTTTAAAAGCAACTTAGAGTTATCCTGATTGAAATTTCCGAACATATAATCTTGCGATGTTAGGGTTCTCTCCCCCCGGCCCCCTTTTGACGAGACCCAGTGCGAAAGGTGGTACCATGAGCAGTGTCTTGAGAAGAATTTGCAATAATTGAGCGGCCGAAGACTGGTATTGCTGCTGTGAGTGCACATCACAATGTTGGAAGTCATGTAGACCTATATCTAATTTTGTGAGTGTTGTTCTGGAAAAAAATTAATTCTCACAAGAAAATGACAGACATGTCAGCTGCTCAACCCGTATTGTTTTGTGTTTTTTGTTATTGTAAAGTGTCCTTGGGTGTCTTGAAAGGCGCTTATCAATAAAATGTATTATTAGTATTATTATTATTATTAAGTTGCCTACACTGGTAAAGTTTTTTAAAATTTGAGTTTTTATTGCTTTAAATGCATTTTCAGCCCGAGTTGAGCACGTTTTGTGAGTTTGAATGTATCTTCATAGGAATGAGTTGTGTGGTCAAATTAATGCTCATTTAGGCTTCAGGTGGTCATCCTGAACAAAATACATGTTGAAGTGTGTGCATAAGTCCTTTGGTTTAGGCGTGACACTCAATTTGAGTTTTTATTGCTTTAAATGCATTTTCAGCCCGAGCTGAGCACGTTTTGTGAGTTTGAATGTAGCTTCATAGGAATTAGTTGTGTGGTCAAATTAATGCTCATTTAGGCTTCAGGTGGTCATCCTGAACTAAATAAATATTGAAGGTTGTGCATAAGTTCTTTGGTTTGGGCGTGACACTCAATTTGAGTTTTTATTGCTTTAAATGCATTTTCAGCCCGAGCTGAGCACTTTTTGTGAGTTTGAATGTATCTTCAGAGGAATGAGTTGTGTGGTCAAATTAATGCTCATTTAGGCTTCAGGAGGACATCCTGAACTAAATACATGTTGAAGTGTGTGCATAAGTCCTTTGGTTTAGGCGTGACACTCAATTTGAGTTTTTATTGCTTTAAATGCATTTTCAGCCCGAGCTGAGCACGTTTTGTGAGTTTGAATGTATCTTCATAGGAATCAGTTGTGTGGTCAAATTAATGCTCATTTAGGCTTCAGGTGGTCATCCTGAACAAAATACATGTTGAAGTGTGTGCATAAGTCCTTTGGTTTAGGCGTGACACTCAATTTGAGTTTTTATTGCTTTAAATGCATTTTCAGCCCGAGCTGAGCACGTTTTGTGAGTTTGAATGTAGCTTCATAGGAATTAGTTGTGTGGTCAAATTAATGCTCATTTAGGCTTCAGGTGGTCATCCTGAACAAAATACATGTTGAAGTGTGTGCATAAGTCCTTTGGTTTAGGCGTGACACTCAATTTGAGTTTTTATTGCTTTAAATGCATTTTCAGCCCGAGCTGAGCATGTTTTGTGAGTTTGAATGTATCTTCATAAGAATGAGTTGTGTGGTCAAATTAATGCTCATTTCGGCTTCAGGTGGTCATCCTGAACTAAATACATGTTGAAGTGTGTGCATAAGTCCTTTGGTTTAGGCGTGACACTCCATTTGAGTTTTTATTGCTTTAAATGCATTTTCAGTCCGAGCTGAGCGCGCTTTCTGACTTTGAATGTATCTTCATAGGAATGAGTTGTGTGGTCAAATTATTGCTCATTTAGGCTTCAGGAGGTCATCCTGAACAAAATACATCTTGAAGTGTGTGCATAAGTCCTTCGGTTTAGGCGTGACACTCAATTTGAGTTTTTATTGCTTTAAATGCATTTTCAGCCCGAGCTGAGCACGTTTTGTGAGTTTGAATGTATCTTCATAGGAATGAGTTGTGTGGTCAAATTAATGCTCATTTAGGCTTCAGGAGATCATCCTGAACAAAATACATGTTGAAGTGTGTGCATAAGTCCTTTGGTTGAGGCGTGACACTCAATTTGAGTTTTTATTGCTTTAAATGCATTTTCAGCCCGAGCTGAGCACGTTTTGTGAGTTTGAATGTAGCTTCATAGGAATTAGTTGTGTGGTCAAATTAATGCTCATTTAGGCTTCAGGTGGTCATCCTGAACAAAATACATGTTGAAGTGTGTGCATAAGTCCTTTGGTTTAGGCGTGACACTCAATTTGAGTTTTTATTGCTTTAAATGCATTTTCAGCCCGAGCTGAGCACGTTTTGTGAGTTTGAATGTAGCTTCATAGGAATTAGTTGTGTGGTCAAATTAATGCTCATTTAGGCTTCAGGTGGTCATCCTGAACTAAATAAATATTGAAGGTTGTGCATAAGTTCTTTGGTTTGGGCGTGACACTCAATTTGAGTTTTTATTGCTTTAAATGCATTTTCAGCCCGAGCTGAGCACTTTTTGTGAGTTTGAATGTATCTTCAGAGGAATGAGTTGTGTGGTCAAATTAATGCTCATTTAGGCTTCAGGAGGACATCCTGAACTAAATACATGTTGAAGTGTGTGCATAAGTCCTTTGGTTTAGGCGTGACACTCAATTTGAGTTTTTATTGCTTTAAATGCATTTTCAGCCCGAGCTGAGCACGTTTTGTGAGTTTGAATGTATCTTCATAGGAATCAGTTGTGTGGTCAAATTAATTATCATTTAGGCTTCAGGTGGTCATCCTGAACAAAATACATGTTGAAGTGTGTGCATAAGTCCTTTGGTTTAGGCGTGACACTCAATTTGAGTTTTTATTGCTTTAAATGCATTTTCAGCCCGAGCTGAGCACGTTTTGTGAGTTTGAATGTAGCTTCATAGGAATTAGTTGTGTGGTCAAATTAATGCTCATTTAGGCTTCAGGTGGTCATCCTGAACAAAATACATGTTGAAGTGTGTGCATAAGTCCTTTGGTTTAGGCGTGACACTCAATTTGAGTTTTTATTGCTTTAAATGCATTTTCAGCCCGAGCTGAGCATGTTTTGTGAGTTTGAATGTATCTTCATAAGAATGAGTTGTGTGGTCAAATTAATGCTCATTTCGGCTTCAGGTGGTCATCCTGAACTAAATACATGTTGAAGTGTGTGCATAAGTCCTTTGGTTTAGGCGTGACACTCCATTTGAGTTTTTATTGCTTTAAATGCATTTTCAGTCCGAGCTGAGCGCGCTTTCTGACTTTGAATGTATCTTCATAGGAATGAGTTGTGTGGTCAAATTATTGCTCATTTAGGCTTCAGGAGGTCATCCTGAACAAAATACATCTTGAAGTGTGTGCATAAGTCCTTCGGTTTAGGCGTGACACTCAATTTGAGTTTTTATTGCTTTAAATGCATTTTCAGCCCGAGCTGAGCACGTTTTGTGAGTTTGAATGTATCTTCATAGGAATGAGTTGTGTGGTCAAATTAATGCTCATTTAGGCTTCAGGAGATCATCCTGAACAAAATACATGTTGAAGTGTGTGCATAAGTCCTTTGGTTGAGGCGTGACACTCAATTTGAGTTTTTATTGCTTTAAATGCATTTTCAGCCCGAGCTGAGCACGTTTTGTGAGTTTGAATGTATCTTCATAGGAATGAGTTGTGTGGTCAAATTAATGCTCATTTAGGCTTCAGGAGGTCATCCTGAACAAAATACATGTTGAAGTGTGTGCATAAGTCCTTTGGTTTAGGCCTTACACTCAATTTGAGTTTTGATTGCTTTAAATGCATTTTCAGCCCGAGCTGAGCACGTTTTGTGAGTTTGAATGTATCTTCATAGGAATGAGTTGTGTGGTCAAATTAATGCTCATTTAGGCTTCAGGTGGTCATCCTGAACAAAATACATGTTGAAGTGTGTTCATAAGTCCTTTGGTTTAGGTGTGACACTCAATTTGAGTTTTTATTGCTTTAAATGCATTTTCAGCCCGAGCTGAGCACGTTTTGTGAGTTTGAATGTATCTTCATAGGAATGAGTTGTGTGGTCAAATTAATGCTCATTTAGGCTTCAGGTGGTCATCCTGAACAAAATACATGTTGAAGTGTGTGCATAAGTCCTTTGGTTTAGGCGTGACACTCAATTTGAGTTTTTATTGCTTTAAATGCATTTTCAGCCCGAGCTGAGCACGTTTTGTGAGTTTGAATGTAGCTTCATAGGAATTAGTTGTGTGGTCAAATTAATGCTCATTTAGGCTTCAGGTGGTCATCCTGAACTAAATAAATATTGAAGTGTGTGCATAAGTTCTTTGGTTTGGGCGTGACACTCAATTTGAGTTTTTATTGCTTTAAATGCATTTTCAGCCCGAGCTGAGCACTTTTTGTGAGTTTGAATGTATCTTCAGAGGAATGAGTTGTGTGGTCAAATTAATGCTCATTTAGGCTTCAGGAGGACATCCTGAACTAAATACATGTTGAAGTGTGTGCATAAGTCCTTTGGTTTAGGCGTGACACTCAATTTGAGTTTTTATTGCTTTAAATGCATTTTCAGCCCGAGCTGAGCACGTTTTGTGAGTTTGAATGTATCTTCATAGGAATCAGTTGTGTGGTCAAATTAATGCTCATTTAGGCTTCAGGTGGTCATCCTGAACAAAATACATGTTGAAGTGTGTGCATAAGTCCTTTGGTTTAGGCGTGACACTCAATTTGAGTTTTTATTGCTTTAAATGCATTTTCAGCCCGAGCTGAGCACGTTTTGTGGATTTGAATGTATCTTCATAGGAATGAGTTGTGTGGTCAAATTAAAGCTCATATAGGCTTCAGGAGGACATCCTGAACTAAATACATGTTGAAGTGTGTGCTAAAGTCCTTTGGTTTAGGCGTGACACTCAATTTGAGTTTTTATTGCTTTAAATGCATTTTCAGCCCGAGCTGAGCATGTTTTGTGAGTTTGAATGTATCTTCATAAGAATGAGTTGTGTGGTCAAATTAATGCTCATTTCGGCTTCAGGTGGTCATCCTGAACTAAATACATGTTGAAGTGTGTGCATAAGTCCTTTGGTTTAGGCGTGACACTCCATTTGAGTTTTTATTGCTTTAAATGCATTTTCAGTCCGAGCTGAGCGCGCTTTCTGACTTTGAATGTATCTTCATAGGAATGAGTTGTGTGGTCAAATTATTGCTCATTTAGGCTTCAGGAGGTCATCCTGAACAAAATACATCTTGAAGTGTGTGCATAAGTCCTTCGGTTTAGGCGTGACACTCAATTTGAGTTTTTATTGCTTTAAATGCATTTTCAGCCCGAGCTGAGCACCTTTTGTGAGTTTGAATGTATCTTCATAGGAATGAGTTGTGTGGTCAAATTAATGCTCATATAGGCTTCAGGAGGCCATCCTGAACAAAATACATGTTGAAGTGTGTGCATAATCCTTTGGTTTAGGTGTGACACTCAATTTGAGTTTTTATTGCTTTAAATGCATTTTCAGCCCGAGCTGAGCGCGCTTTCTGACTTTGAATGTATCTTCATAGGAATGATTTGTTTAGTCAAATTAATGCTCTTTTAGGCTTCAGGAGGCCATCCTGAACAAAATACATGATGAAGTGTGTGCATAAGTCCTTTGGTTTAGGTGTGACACTCAATTTGAGTTTTTATTGCTTTAAATGCATTTTCAGCCCGAGCTGAGCACGTTTTGTGAGTTTGAATGCATCTTCATAGGCATGAATTGTGTGATCAAATTAATGCTCATTTAGGCTTCAGGTGGTCCTTCTGAACAAAATACATGTTAAAGTGTGTGCATAAATCCTTTGGTTTAGGCGTGACACTCAATTTGAGTTTTTATTGCTTTAAATGCATTTTCAGCCCGAGCTGAGCACGTTTTGTGAGTTTGAATGTATCTTCATAGGAATGAGTTGTGTGGTCAAATTAAAGCTCATATAGGCTTCAGGAGGTCATCCTGAACAAAATACATGTTGAATGTGTGCATAAGTCCTTTGGTTTAGGTGTGACACTCAATTTGAGTTTTTATTGCTTTAAATGCATTTTCAGCCCGAGCTTGAGCGCGCTTTCTGACTTTGAATGTATCTTCATAGGAATGAGTTGTGTAGTCAAATTAATGCTCATTTAGGCTTCAGGAGGACATCCTGAACAAAATACATGTTGAAGTGTGTGCATAAATCCTCTGGTTTAGGCGTGACACTCAATTTGAGTTTTTATTGCTTTAAATGCATTTGTAGCCTGAGCTGAGCGCGCTTTCTGACTTTGAATGTATCTTCATAGGAATGAGTTGTGTGGTCAAATGAATGCTCATTTAGTCTTCAGGTGGTCATCCTGAACAAAATACATGTTGAAGTGTGTCCATAAGTCCTTTGGTTTAGGTGTGACACTCAATTTGAGTTTTTATTGCTTTAAATGCATTTTCAGCCCGAGCTGAGCACGTTTTGTGAGTTTGAATGTATCTTCATAGGCATGAGTTGTGTGATCAAATTAATGCTCATTTAGGCTTCAGGAGGTCATCCTGAACAAAATACAAGTTGAAGTGTGTGCATAAGTCCTTTGGTAATCAAACAGCACGAAGGTCCGGGACCGAACGGATGCCACCCGCTTGGCCCCGCCGGAGCAGAAGTAAGATCGGGCGGCCCGAGCCCGAGCCCGAGCCCTACCCCTACCCGAACCCGACCGCCCTAAAATGTCCCTCATTGCTTCGGGTTCGGGGCGCACGGCACCCGTACGGCGGAGAGTATCCAGGGTTACCAGTGAAGCGGAGGAACATCTCACGCCCACCCGCGCGAAATGTCGTACCGAGTTGTTTATGCCCACGGCACCGCCGATGCTGCACCGTTTCGGCGCGAGGGACGCTCCAAACGAGGAGTTTGGGTCGAATGTGAATTAAAGTGTTAGGTTTCGTGAGAGATCAATACAAGAACCACACACAGACACCAAAAACGAAGAGGGGTTTTATTGCCAGAAAGTTGGTCAGGTCGAGGTGTAAACAACTGAAAGCTAGTCAAAATGATCACGTTGAGGAGTGCAGAAATGCTGGAGCGTAACGGCGTGGCAGCAGCTAGCTCGGCAGGAAGGATCGCTGACGAACTGGCAACGGGTGGCTGTTCACGCTGTCTTTTATGGTGCAAGTGGCAGATGAGATGAAGACTCGCACGTGTGTAGGGGAGGCAGGTGCACTGATTCGAGAGGCGCCCAGCCCACACTGAAAAAGAGACAAAAAAAGGGAGGGGCGGCACCGTGGACACACAATGGTTTCGAACGCAAAGGGCAGAAAACGTCGGCTTCCAGCCGCGCGACGTTCCGCGAACGAATACTGAATCGTATTGAGACACGTTATCCGTGGCATCATAAACTCCGCGAATTTAAGTCAACATCTCTCTGCTCCCAAATAAAACAATCATCCCTATTCAGTCAACTGTAAACGAAGAAGTCAAGTCTGGGATTTTTTTTATGACCCTCTAAAAATAAGCAACAACATAAAATGTCCGCCCTGTGAACATGAGCTGAAATCGAATCTCAAACCAAATACATGTGAAAGCAAAAAAAATCGAAATATATCAATTTAGAATTCAAAGAACGTCGTGTCCCCATCACACTTTTTAATTGTCTTTTTTCTTTTTTCTTTTTTTTTTGCATCGACACGCCTCAAAATCCTTCTGATGTGAGCGTTTTTAAAAAATCTTGGCTCTTTTGACTTTTTTGGGGGGTTCTTGGGACGGAAAAAATTGACGATGAATTGACAATATTTGCTGCTCAGAGCTGATGCCACGTTGTGTCACTCTTGTGCTTTCTGAAATGCGAGAGCCCTATTTGTCCATGCACGGCCAGCACTTTACGATAGCCTCTGCTGGTGAGAGTTGGCCATTGTGACCCTCTAAAAATAATGAGATAAAATGTGCGTTGTGTGAACATGAGCTGCGCTTGAAACTACACCCAAATACAAGGAAAAGCAAAAAACAAAAATCTAAACGCACCAATTCAAAAGATAAATGAATGCCACGCCACCATCACACTTTTTCATGATTATTATTACAATTATTATTAATATCACTGCATAGGCAAGGCTCAAAATCCGCCTCATGTGAGCGTTTTTTCAAAAGATTTTCTTAATCTTGCTACTTCGGACTGGGCTTTTTTTTTGGGATATTGGGACAGAGAAACTTTATTATGTATTGACAGTGTTTGCTCTTCATCTCTTTTTCAAACTGGTGGACGCCCTCTCTTTGGCCGAGCATGACCTGATTTGTAGTCAGACGCCTCATGCATTGCGCCACGAACTCCACGAAATCAAACCACTATTTCTCTGTTCTCCTGTGGGGGAATTTGCCGCTCCCAAAAAGTTATTGTTACCTTTTTCAGTGTGGGATGGGCGCTTCTCTAATCAGTGCACCTGCCTCCCCGACACACCTGCGAGTCATTATCTCATCTGCCACTTGCAGCATAAAAGCCAGCCTGAAGAGCCACCCATTGTCACTTCGTCAGAGATCCTTCCTGCCGTGTCGACGACGCCGTACCGCTCCAGGATTCCTGCACTCCTCGAATTGATCATTTTGACTACCTTTCAGTTGTGACCACCTCGGCCTGTCTCGCTTACTGGCAATAAAACCCTTCTGTGCTTTTTGTGTCTGCGCGTGGTTCCTCTCTTCATCTCTCACGAAGCCGAACACTTTGCTTAACACCCGCGGTTCTCCCAGCGCTCCGCCCCAACATCCTCGTCGGAACAGCCTGAGCGCCGCAGCGGAGCAACTCCGGCTCGGCCGTGGGCAAAAACGGCTCTGTCCGAAATTTCTCACGGGCGGGCGTGAGCTGTTCCTCCGCTTCGCTTATCACACACACCACTCTCGGCCCTACCTGCCCCGCGCAACTCCGGCAGGGCCAAGCGGGTGGCATCGGTTCGGTCCCGGACCTTCGCGCGGTTTGATTCCCAAGTTTTTCTTCCCTTTGATTGCACACCGCGCCCCCTGTCCCTCAAAGCGAGGTGCATCTCTGGCGGAGCCGAGCGGGCAGCAGCTTTGCTCCCGGCAGGTCGTGTTGGTGTGCGCGAGGTCTTCCACCTCTTCGCTTGCAACACTCGCCTTTGCCGGCCCGCCAGGCACGGCGCAGCTCTGGCGGGGCCAAGCGACAGCGTCGGTTAGGTCCCGGGCGCAAAATCAAAAGGGAGGGTCGACACTGTGGACAAACAATGGACCCTAACACAAAGGGCAGAAAACTTCGACGCACACCCGCGCGACATTCTGTGAAGGAAAATACGCCACCCGCCTGACCTCGCCGGAGTTCCGCCGCGCCCGTCGGTCCAACGTGGCCCGGGTTGCAAGCGAAGTGGGTGAAAAGCTCACGGCCATCCTCGCGAAATATCGTACAATGCCGCTGCAAAACACGGCCCGGGCGCGGCTGCTCCTAGCGGATCGCAATGCAGCTCTGATCAGGGGGATCTTGCGGGAAGCCGGGAGGGGCGCGGGTGTCAAGCAACGGGCTAATAAACCTCGTCGAATACGCCCGCGACGGGCCGGTATAGAAGCGATGCCGCCAGTTTGTCCCCGCCGAAGCTCCTCCAAGCCAGGCAGGCCGAAAGTGGCGCGGGTTGACAACACAGGGTCCAAAACTTCAACGCACAACCA
Source organism: Hippocampus guttulatus (assembly GCF_054856545.1). Taxonomy (NCBI): domain Eukaryota; kingdom Metazoa; phylum Chordata; class Actinopteri; order Syngnathiformes; family Syngnathidae; genus Hippocampus; species Hippocampus guttulatus. Next base: position 1,608,235 of record NC_141264.1, read on the forward strand.
AGCGATCGTCCAGCTTTATGCAGCCTTGTACAAATTGTGTTTTCAAATTGTTCGCCCGAAACAGTTTTGTCACTCCCACAAGACAAACAAGCTATTTTTTTTCAGATGGCAGTGGAACTGATGAAGGCCTTCCCCAGACATTCCGTGCATCAATTTTAGAACATTATGTGGCGATGGAAAATAAGAGAACAAGACAATCGTCAGAAATACTGACCACAGCAGGTTTATTGGATGATGATCACCCATGCAAAAAATGTTTAATTGTGGCATCCAGAAATGATGCCAAAGATATATTTTGTTTCAAACTACTTCATGAAGAGGAAGTGTTGATACCAGGGATGAATTCTGAAAGCTTATGAGAAAGTCATTTTTTATGACTTGTACCACAACGAAAAATCTCGTGTTATTCACTGCTCCGATGAAAATAAAATGTCAAGATAAAATTTCAATCCCATATTTACACACTGTGAATTTTAAGTTTAATGTTCACTGATATTCCGTCATGTTGTCGTATTTGTTCTCGCCATGCACTGTGGCATGCTCTAAATGGCAAAACCACCTGGAAAAGGTCCTCTGACAAAACGAGTGATTTTTACAATGGAAGAACACACAATTTATCTTGCATCGACATTGTCTTCATGATGCTTTGCATGCATCATTGAAATTGGGTTGGTTCAAGTAAAAGAAAAAATTTGAATTTTAAAAGCAACTTAGAGTTATCCTGATTGAAATTTCCGAACATATAATCTTGCGATGTTAGGGTTCTCTCCCCCCGGCCCCCTTTTGACGAGACCCAGTGCGAAAGGTGGTACCATGAGCAGTGTCTTGAGAAGAATTTGCATGAATTGAGCGGCCGAAGACTGGTATTGCTGCTGTGAGTGCACATCACAATGTTGGAAGTCATGTAGACCTATATCTAATTTTGTGAGTGTTGTTCTGGAAAAAAATTAATTCTCACAAGAAAATGACAGACATGTCAGCTGCTCAACCCGTATTGTTTTGTGTTTTTTGTTATTGTAAAGTGTCCTTGGGTGTCTTGAAAGGCGCTTATCAATAAAATGTATTATTAGTATTATTATTATTATTAAGTTGCCTACACTGGTAACGTTTTTTAAAATTTGAGTTTTTATTGCTTTAAATGCATTTTCAGCCCGAGTTGAGCACGTTTTGTGAGTTTGAATGTATCTTCATAGGAATGAGTTGTGTGGTCAAATTACTGCTCATTTAGGCTTCAGGTGGTCATCCTGAACAAAATACATGTTGAAGTGTGTGCATAAGTCCTTTGGTTTAGGCGTGACACTCAATTTGAGTTTTTATTGCTTTAAATGCATTTTCAGCCCGAGCTGAGCACGTTTTGTGAGTTTGAATGTAGCTTCATAGGAATTAGTTGTGTGGTCAAATTAATGCTCATTTAGGCTTCAGGTGGTCATCCTGAACTAAATAAATATTGAAGGTTGTGCATAAGTTCTTTGGTTTGGGCGTGACACTCAATTTGAGTTTTTATTGCTTTAAATGCATTTTCAGCCCGAGCTGAGCACTTTTTGTGAGTTTGAATGTATCTTCAGAGGAATGAGTTGTGTGGTCAAATTAATGCTCATTTAGGCTTCAGGAGGACATCCTGAACTAAATACATGTTGAAGTGTGTGCATAAGTCCTTTGGTTTAGGCGTGACACTCAATTTGAGTTTTTATTGCTTTAAATGCATTTTCAGCCCGAGCTGAGCACGTTTTGTGAGTTTGAATGTATCTTCATAGGAATCAGTTGTGTGGTCAAATTAATGCTCATTTAGGCTTCAGGTGGTCATCCTGAACAAAATACATGTTGAAGTGTGTGCATAAGTCCTTTGGTTTAGGCGTGACACTCAATTTGAGTTTTTATTGCTTTAAATGCATTTTCAGCCCGAGCTGAGCACGTTTTGTGAGTTTGAATGTAGCTTCATAGGAATTAGTTGTGTGGTCAAATTAATGCTCATTTAGGCTTCAGGTGGTCATCCTGAACAAAATACATGTTGAAGTGTGTGCATAAGTCCTTTGGTTTAGGCGTGACACTCAATTTGAGTTTTTATTGCTTTAAATGCATTTTCAGCCCGAGCTGAGCATGTTTTGTGAGTTTGAATGTATCTTCATAAGAATGAGTTGTGTGGTCAAATTAATGCTCATTTCGGCTTCAGGTGGTCATCCTGAACTAAATACATGTTGAAGTGTGTGCATAAGTCCTTTGGTTTAGGCGTGACACTCCATTTGAGTTTTTATTGCTTTAAATGCATTTTCAGTCCGAGCTGAGCGCGCTTTCTGACTTTGAATGTATCTTCATAGGAATGAGTTGTGTGGTCAAATTATTGCTCATTTAGGCTTCAGGAGGTCATCCTGAACAAAATACATCTTGAAGTGTGTGCATAAGTCCTTCGGTTTAGGCGTGACACTCAATTTGAGTTTTTATTGCTTTAAATGCATTTTCAGCCCGAGCTGAGCACGTTTTGTGAGTTTGAATGTATCTTCATAGGAATGAGTTGTGTGGTCAAATTAATGCTCATTTAGGCTTCAGGAGATCATCCTGAACAAAATACATGTTGAAGTGTGTCCATAAGTCCTTTGGTTTAGGTGTGACACTCAATTTGAGTTTTTATTGCTTTAAATGCATTTTCAGCCCGAGCTGAGCACGTTTTGTGAGTTTGAATGTATCTTCATAGGCATGAGTTGTGTGATCAAATTAATGCTCATTTAGGCTTCAGGAGGTCATCCTGAACAAAATACAAGTTGAAGTGTGTGCATAAGTCCTTTGGTAATCAAACAGCACGAAGGTCCGGGACCGAACGGATGCCACCCGCTTGGCCCCGCCGGAGCAGAAGTAAGATCGGGCGGCCCGAGCCCGAGCCCGAGCCCGAGCCCTACCCCTACCCGAACCCGACCGCCCTAAAATGTCCCTCATTGCTTCGGGTTCGGGGCGCACGGCACCCGTACGGCGGAGAGTATCCAGGGTTACCAGTGAAGCGGAGGAACATCTCACGCCCACCCGCGCGAAATGTCGTACCGAGTTGTTTATGCCCACGGCACCGCCGATGCTGCACCGTTTCGGCGCGAGGGACGCTCCAAACGAGGAGTTTGGGTCGAATGTGAATTAAAGTGTTAGGTTTCGTGAGAGATCAATACAAGAACCACACACAGACACCAAAAACGAAGAGGGGTTTTATTGCCAGAAAGTTGGTCAGGTCGAGGTGTAAACAACTGAAAGCTAGTCAAAATGATCACGTTGAGGAGTGCAGAAATGCTGGAGCGTAACGGCGTGGCAGCAGCTAGCTCGGCAGGAAGGATCGCTGACGAACTGGCAACGGGTGGCTGTTCACGCTGTCTTTTATGGTGCAAGTGGCAGATGAGATGAAGACTCGCACGTGTGTAGGGGAGGCAGGTGCACTGATTCGAGAGGCGCCCAGCCCACACTGAAAAAGAGACAAAAAAAGGGAGGGGCGGCACCGTGGACACACAATGGTTTCGAACGCAAAGGGCAGAAAACGTCGGCTTCCAGCCGCGCGACGTTCCGCGAACGAATACTGAATCGTATTGAGACACGTTATCCGTGGCATCATAAACTCCGCGAATTTAAGTCAACATCTCTCTGCTCCCAAATAAAACAATCATCCCTATTCAGTCAACTGTAAACGAAGAAGTCAAGTCTGGGATTTTTTTTATGACCCTCTAAAAATAAGCAACAACATAAAATGTCCGCCCTGTGAACATGAGCTGAAATCGAATCTCAAACCAAATACATGTGAAAGCAAAAAAAATCGAAATATATCAATTTAGAATTCAAAGAACGTCGTGTCCCCATCACACTTTTTAATTGTCTTTTTTCTTTTTTCTTTTTTTTTTTGCATCGACACGCCTCAAAATCCTTCTGATGTGAGCGTTTTTAAAAAATCTTGGCTCTTTTGACTTTTTTGGGGGGTTCTTGGGACGGAAAAAATTGACGATGAATTGACAATATTTGCTGCTCAGAGCTGATGCCACGTTGTGTCACTCTTGTGCTTTCTGAAATGCGAGAGCCCTATTTGTCCATGCACGGCCAGCACTTTACGATAGCCTCTGCTGGTGAGAGTTGGCCATTGCAGCCTTCCATATGATTTCCTGTGACCCTCTAAAAATAATGAGATAAAATGTGCGTTGTGTGAACATGAGCTGCGCTTGAAACTACACCCAAATACAAGGAAAAGCAAAAAACAAAAATCTAAACGCACCAATTCAAAAGATAAATGAATGCCACGCCACCATCACACTTTTTCATGATGATTATTACAATTATTATTAATATCACTGCATAGGCAAGGCTCAAAATCCGCCTCATGTGAGCGTTTTTTCAAAAGATTTTCTTAATCTTGCTACTTCGGACTGGGCTTTTTTTTTTGGATATTGGGACAGAGAAACTTTATTATGTATTGACAGTGTTTGCTCTTCATCTCTTTTTCAACCTGGTGGACGCCCTCTCTTTGGCCGAGCATGACCTGATTTGTAGTCAGACGCCTCATGCATTGCGCCACGAACTCCACGAAATCAAACCACTATTTCTCTGTTTTCCTGTGGGGGAATTTGCCGCTCCCAAAAAGTTATTGTTACCTTTTTCAGTGTGGGATGGGCGCTTCTCTAATCAGTGCACCTGCCTCCCCGACACACCTGCGAGTCATTATCTCATCTGCCACTTGCAGCATAAAAGCCAGCCTGAAGAGCCACCCATTGTCACTTCGTCAGAGATCCTTCCTGCCGTGTCGACGACGCCGTACCGCTCCAGGATTCCTGCACTCCTCGAATTGATCATTTTGACTACCTTTCAGTTGTGACCACCTCGGCCTGTCTCGCTTACTGGCAATAAAACCCTTCTGTGCTTTTTGTGTCTGCGCGTGGTTCCTCTCTTCATCTCTCACGAAGCCGAACACTTTGCTTAACACCCGCGGTTCTCCCAGCGCTCCGCCCCAACATCCTCGTCGGAACAGCCTGAGCGCCGCAGCGGAGCAACTCCGGCTCGGCCGTGGGCAAAAACGGCTCTGTCCGAAATTTCTCACGGGCGGGCGCGAGCTGTTCCTCCGCTTCGCTTATCACACACACCACTCTCGGCCCTACCTGCCCCGCGCAACTCCGGCAGGGCCAAGCGGGTGGCATCGGTTCGGTCCCGGACCTTCGCGCGGTTTGATTCCCAAGTTTTTCTTCCCTTTGATTGCACACCGCGCCCCCTGTCCCTCAAAGCGAGGTGCATCTCTGGCGGAGCCGAGCGGGCAGCAGCTTTGCTCCCGGCAGGTCGTGTTGGTGTGCGCGAGGTCTTCCACCTCTTCGCTTGCAACACTCGCCTTTGCCGGCCCGCCAGGCACGGCGCAGCTCTGGCGGGGCCAAGCGACAGCGTCGGTTAGGTCCCGGGCGCAAAATCAAAAGGGAGGGTCGACACTGTGGACAAACAATGGACCCTAACACAAAGGGCAGAAAACTTCGACGCACACCCGCGCGACATTCTGTGAAGGAAAATACGCCACCCGCCTGACCTCGCCGGAGTTTCGCCGCGCCCGTCGGTCCAACGTGGCCCGGGTTGCAAGCGAAGTGGGTGAAAAGCTCACGGCCATCCTCGCGAAATATCGTACAATGCCGCTGCAAAACACGGCCCGGGCGCGGCTGCTCCTAGCGGATCGCAATGCAGCTCTGATCAGGGGGATCTTGCGGGAAGCCGGGAGGGGCGCGGGTGTCAAGCAACGGGCTAATAAACCTCGTCGAATACGCCCGCGACGGGCCGGTATAGAAGCGATGCCGCCAGTTTGTCCCCGCCGGAGCTCCTCCAAGCCAGGCAGGCCGAAAGTGGCGCGGGTTGACAACACAGGGTCCAAAACTTCAACGCACAACCAAGCGATCGTCCAGCTTTATGCAGCCTTGTACAAATTGTGTTTTCAAATTGTTCGCCCGAAACAGTTTTGTCACTCCCACAAGACAAACAAGCTATTTTTTTTCAGATGGCAGTGGAACTGATGAAGGCCTTCCCCAGACATTCCGTGCATCAATTTTAGAACATTATGTGGCGATGGAAAATAAGAGAACAAGACAATCGTCAGAAATACTGACCACAGCAGGTTTATTGGATGATGATCACCCATGCAAAAAATGTTTAATTGTGGCATCCAGAAATGATGCCAAAGATATATTTTGTTTCAAACTACTTCATGAAGAGGAAGTGTTGATACCAGGGATGAATTCTGAAAGCTTATGAGAAAGTCATTTTTTATGACTTGTACCACAACGAAAAATCTCGTGTTATTCACTGCTCCGATGAAAATAAAATGTCAAGATAAAATTTCAATCCCATATTTACACACTGTGAATTTTAAGTTTAATGTTCACTGATATTCCGTCATGTTGTCGTATTTGTTCTCGCCATGCACTGTGGCATGCTCTAAATGGCAAAACCACCTGGAAAAGGTCCTCTGACAAAACGAGTGATTTTTACAATGGAAGAACACACAATTTATCTTGCATCGACATTGTCTTCATGATGCTTTGCATGCATCATTGAAATTGGGTTGGTTCAAGTAAAAGAAAAAATTTGAATTTTAAAAGCAACTTAGAGTTATCCTGATTGAAATTTCCGAACATATAATCTTGCGATGTTAGGGTTCTCTCCCCCCGGCCCCCTTTTGACGAGACCCAGTGCGAAAGGTGGTACCATGAGCAGTGTCTTGAGAAGAATTTGCATGAATTGAGCGGCCGAAGACTGGTATTGCTGCTGTGAGTGCACATCACAATGTTGGAAGTCATGTAGACCTATATCTAATTTTGTGAGTGTTGTTCTGGAAAAAAATTAATTCTCACAAGAAAATGACAGACATGTCAGCTGCTCAACCCGTATTGTTTTGTGTTTTTTGTTATTGTAAAGTGTCCTTGGGTGTCTTGAAAGGCGCTTATCAATAAAATGTATTATTAGTATTATTATTATTATTAAGTTGCCTACACTGGTAAAGTTTTTTAAAATTTGAGTTTTTATTGCTTTAAATGCATTTTCAGCCCGAGTTGAGCACGTTTTGTGAGTTTGAATGTATCTTCATAGGAATGAGTTGTGTGGTCAAATTAATGCTCATTTAGGCTTCAGGTGGTCATCCTGAACAAAATACATGTTGAAGTGTGTGCATAAGTCCTTTGGTTTAGGCGTGACACTCAATTTGAGTTTTTATTGCTTTAAATGCATTTTCAGCCCGAGCTGAGCACGTTTTGTGAGTTTGAATGTATCTTCATAGGAATCAGTTGTGTGGTCAAATTAATGCTCATTTAGGCTTCAGGTGGTCATCCTGAACTAAATAAATATTGAAGTGTGTGCATAAGTTCTTTGGTTTGGGCGTGACACTCAATTTGAGTTTGTATTGCTTTAAATGCATTTTCAGCCCGAGCTGAGCACTTTTTGTGAGTTTGAATGTATCTTCATAGGAATGAGTTGTGTGGTCAAATTAATGCTCATTTAGGCTTCAGGAGGACATCCTGAACTAAATACATGTTGAAGTGTGTGCATAAGTCCTTTGGTTTAGGCGTGACACTCAATTTGAGTTTTTATTGCTTTAAATGCATTTTCAGCCCGAGCTGAGCATGTTTTGTGAGTTTGAATGTATCTTCATAAGAATGAGTTGTGTGGTCAAATTAATGCTCATTTCGGCTTCAGGTGGTCATCCTGAACTAAATACATGTTGAAGTGTGTGCATAAGTCCTTTGGTTTAGGCGTGACACTCCATTTGAGTTTTTATTGCTTTAAATGCATTTTCAGTCCGAGCTGAGCGCGCTTTCTGACTTTGAATGTATCTTCATAGGAATGAGTTGTGTGGTCAAATTATTGCTCATTTAGGCTTCAGGAGGTCATCCTGAACAAAATACATCTTGAAGTGTGTGCATAAGTCCTTCGGTTTAGGCGTGACACTCAATTTGAGTTTTTATTGCTTTAAATGCATTTTCAGCCCGAGCTGAGCACGTTTTGTGAGTTTGAATGTATCTTCATAGGAATGAGTTGTGTGGTCAAATTAATGCTCATTTAGGCTTCAGGTGGTCATCCTGAACAAAATACATGTTGAAGTGTGTGCATAAGTCCTTTGGTTTAGGCGTGACACTCAATTTGAGTTGTTATTGCTTTAAATGCATTTTCAGCCCGAGCTGAGCACGTTTTGTGAGTTTGAATGTAGCTTCATAGGAATTAGTTGTGTGGTCAAACTATTGCTCATTTAGGCTTCAGGAGGTCATCCTGAACAAAATACATGTTGAAGTGTGTGCATAAGTCCTTTGGTTGAGGCGTGACACTCAATTTGAGTTTTTATTGCTTTAAATGCATTTTCAGCCCGAGTTGAGCACGTTTTGTGAGTTTGAATGTATCTTCATAGGAATGAGTTGTGTGGTCAAATTAATGCTCATTTAGGCTTCAGGTGGTCATCCTGAACAAAATACATGTTGAAGTGTGTGCATAAATCCTTTGGTTTAGGCGTGACACTCAATTTGAGTTTTTATTGCTTTAAATGCATTTTCAGCCCGAGCTGAGCACGTTTTGTGAGTTTGAATGTATCTTCATAGGAATGAGTTGTGTGGTCAAATTAATTCTCATTTAGGCTTCAGGTGGTCATCCTGAACAAAATACATGTTGAAGTGTGTGCATAAGTCCTTTGGTTTAGGCCTTACACTCAATTTGAGTTTTGATTGCTTTAAATGCATTTTCAGCCCGAGCTGAGCACGTTTTGTGAGTTTGAATGTATCTTCATAGGAATGAGTTGTGTGGTCAAATTAATGCTCATTTAGGCTTCAGGTGGTCATCCTGAACAAAATACATGTTGAAGTGTATGCATAAGTCCTTTGGTTTAGGCGTGACACTCAATTTGAGTTTTTATTGCTTTAAATGCATTTTCAGCCCGAGTTGAGCACGTTTTGTGAGTTTGAATGTATCTTCATAGGAATGAGTTGTGTGGTCAAATTAATGCTCATTTAGGCTTCAGGTGGTCATCCTGAACAAAATACATGTTGAAGTGTGTGCATAAGTCCTTTGGTTTAGGCGTGACACTCAATTTGAGTTTTTATTGCTTTAAATGCATTTTCAGCCCGAGCTGAGCACGTTTTGTGAGTTTGAATGTATCTTCATAGGAATGAGTTGTGTGGTCAAATTAATTCTCATATGGGCTTCAGGAGGTCATCCTGAACAAAATACATGTTGAAGTGTGTGCATAAGTCCTTTGGTTTAGGCCTTACACTCAATTTGAGTTTTGATTGCTTTAAATGCATTTTCAGCCCGAGCTGAGCACGTTTTGTGAGTTTGAATGTATCTTCATAGGAATGAGTTGTGTGGTCAAATTAATGCTCATTTAGGCTTCAGGTGGTCATCCTGAACAAAATACATGTTGAAGTGTATGCATAAGTCCTTTGGTTTAGGCGTGACACTCAATTTGAGTTTTTATTGCTTTAAATGCATTTTCAGCCCGAGTTGAGCACGTTTTGTGAGTTTGAATGTATCTTCATAGGAATGAGTTGTGTGGTCAAATTAATGCTCATTTAGGCTTCAGGTGGTCATCCTGAACAAAATACATGTTGAAGTGTGTGCATAAGTCCTTTGGTTTAGGCGTGACACTCAATTTGAGTTTTTATTGCTTTAAATGCATTTTCAGCCCGAGCTGATTATGTTTTGTGAGTTTGAATGTATCTTCATAGGAATGAGTTGTGTGGTCAAATTAATGCTCATATAGGCTTCAGGAGGCCATCCTGAACAAAATACATGTTGAAGTGTGTGCATAATCCTTTGGTTTAGGTGTGACACTCAATTTGGGTTTTTATTGCTTTAAATGCATTTTCATTCCGAGCTGAGCGCGCTTTCTGACTTTGAATGTATCTTCATAGGAATGATTTGTTTAGTCAAATTAATGCTCTTTTAGGCTTCAGGAGGCCATCCTGAACAAAATACATGATGAAGTGTGTGCATAAGTCCTTTGGTTAAAGTGTGACACTCAATTTGAGTTTTTATTGCTTTAAATGCATTTTCAGCCCGAGCTGAGCACGTTTTGTGAGTTTGAATGCATCTTCATAGGCATGAATTGTGTGATCAAATTAATGCTCATTTAGGCTTCAGGTGGTCCTTCTGAACAAAATACATGTTAAAGTGTGTGCATAAATCCTTTGGTTTAGGCGTGACACTCAATTTGAGTTTTTATTGCTTTAAATGCATTTTCAGCCCGAGCTGAGCACGTTTTGTGAGTTTGAATGTATCTTCATAGGAATGAGTTGTGTGGTCAAATTAAAGCTCATACAGGCTTCAGGAGGTCATCCTGAACAAAATACATGTTGAATGTGTGCATAAGTCCTTTGGTTTAGGTGTGACACTCAATTTGAGTTTTTATTGCTTTAAATGCATTTTCAGCCCGAGCTTGAGCGCGCTTTCTGACTTTGAATGTATCTTCATAGGAATGAGTTGTGTAGTCAAATTAATGCTCATTTAGGCTTCAGGAGGACATCCTGAACAAAATACATGTTGAATGTGTGCATAAGTCCTTTGGTTTAGGCGTGACACTCAATTTGAGTTTTTATTGCTTTAAATGCATTTTCAGCCCGAGCTGAGCACGTTTTGTGAGTTTGAATGTATCTTCATAGGAATGAGTTGTGTGGTCAAATTAAAGCTCATACAGGCTTCAGGAGGTCATCCTGAACAAAATACATGTTGAATGTGTGCATAAGTCCTTTGGTTTAGGTGTGACACTCAATTTGAGTTTTTATTGCTTTAAATGCATTTTCAGCCCGAGCTTGAGCGCGCTTTCTGACTTTGAATGTATCTTCATAGGAATGAGTTGTGTAGTCAAATTAATGCTCATTCAGGCTTCAGGAGGACATCCTGAACAAAATACATGTTGAAGTGTGTGCATAAATCCTCTGGTTTAGGCGTGACACTCAATTTGAGTTTTTATTGCTTTAAATGCATTTGTAGCCTGAGCTGAGCGCGCTTTCTGACTTTGAATGTATCTTCATAGGAATGAGTTGTGTGGTCAAATGAATGCTCATTTAGGCTTCAGGTGGTCATCCTGAACAAAATACATGTTGAAGTGTGTCCATAAGTCCTTTGGTTTAGGTGTGACACTCAATTTGAGTTTTTATTGCTTTAAATGCATTTTCAGCCCGAGCTGAGCACGTTTTGTGAGTTTGAATGTATCTTCATAGGCATGAGTTGTGTGATCAAATTAATGCTCATTTAGGCTTCAGGAGGTCATCCTGAACAAAATACAAGTTGAAGTGTGTGCATAAGTCCTTTGGTAATCAAACAGCACGAAGGTCCGGGACCGAACGGATGCCACCCGCTTGGCCCCGCCGGAGCAGAAGTAAGATCGGGCGGCCCGAGCCCGAGCCCGAGCCCGAGCCCTACCCCTACCCGAACCCGACCGCCCTAAAATGTCCCTCATTGCTTCGGGTTCGGGGCGCACGGCACCCGTACGGCGGAGAGTATCCAGGGTTACCAGTGAAGCGGAGGAACATCTCACGCCCACCCGCGCGAAATGTCGTACCGAGTTGTTTATGCCCACGGCACCGCCGATGCTGCACCGTTTCGGCGCGAGGGACGCTCCAAACGAGGAGTTTGGGTCGAATGTGAATTAAAGTGTTAGGTTTCGTGAGAGATCAATACAAGAACCACACACAGACACCAAAAACGAAGAGGGGTTTTATTGCCAGAAAGTTGGTCAGGTCGAGGTGTAAACAACTGAAAGCTAGTCAAAATGATCACGTTGAGGAGTGCAGAAATGCTGGAGCGTAACGGCGTGGCAGCAGCTAGCTCGGCAGGAAGGATCGCTGACGAACTGGCAACGGGTGGCTGTTCACGCTGTCTTTTATGGTGCAAGTGGCAGATGAGATGAAGACTCGCACGTGTGTAGGGGAGGCAGGTGCACTGATTCGAGAGGCGCCCAGCCCACACTGAAAAAGAGACAAAAAAAGGGAGGGGCGGCACCGTGGACACACAATGGTTTCGAACGCAAAGGGCAGAAAACGTCGGCTTCCAGCCGCGCGACGTTCCGCGAACGAATACTGAATCGTATTGAGACACGTTATCCGTGGCATCATAAACTCCGCGAATTTAAGTCAACATCTCTCTGCTCCCAAATAAAACAATCATCCCTATTCAGTCAACTGTAAACGAAGAAGTCAAGTCTGGGATTTGTTTTATGACCCTCTAAAAATAAGCAACAACATAAAATGTCCGCCCTGTGAACATGAGCTGAAATCGAATCTCAAACCAAATACATGTGAAAGCAAAAAAAATCGAAATATATCAATTTAGAATTCAAAGAACGTCGTGTCCCCATCACACTTTTTAATTGTCTTTTTTCTTTTTTCTTTTTTGTTTTGCATCGACACGCCTCAAAATCCTTCTGATGTGAGCGTTTTTAAAAAATCTTGGCTCTTTTGACTTTTTTGGGGGGTTCTTGGGACGGAAAAAATTGACGATGAATTGACAATATTTGCTGCTCAGAGCTGATGCCACGTTGTGTCACTCTTGTGCTTTCTGGAATGCGAGAGCCCTATTTGTCCATGCACGGCCAGCACTTTACGATAGCCTCTGCTGGTGAGAGTTGGCCATTGCAGCCTTCCATATGATTTCCTGTGACCCTCTAAAAATAATGAGATAAAATGTGCGTTGTGTGAACATGAGCTGCGCTTGAAACTACACCCAAATACAAGGAAAAGCAAAAAACAAAAATCTAAACGCACCAATTCAAAAGATAAATGAATGCCACGCCACCATCACACTTTTTCATGATTATTATTACAATTATTATTAATATCACTGCATAGGCAAGGCTCAAAATCCGCCTCATGTGAGCGTTTTTTCAAAAGATTTTCTTAATCTTGCTACTTCGGACTGGGCTTTTTTTTTGGATATTGGGACAGAGAAACTTTATTATGTATTGACAGTGTTTGCTCTTCATCTCTTTTTCAACCTGGTGGACGCCCTCTCTTTGGCCGAGCATGACCTGATTTGTAGTCAGACGCCTCATGCATTGCGCCACGAACTCCACGAAATCAAACCACTATTTCTCTGTTCTCCTGTGGGGGAATTTGCCGCTCCCAAAAAGTTATTGTTACCTTTTTCAGTGTGGGATGGGCGCTTCTCTAATCAGTGCACCTGCCTCCCCGACACACCTGCGAGTCATTATCTCATCTGCCACTTGCAGCATAAAAGCCAGCCTGAAGAGCCACCCATTGTCACTTCGTCAGAGATCCTTCCTGCCGTGTCGACGACGCCGTACCGCTCCAGGATTCCTGCACTCCTCGAATTGATCATTTTGACTACCTTTCAGTTGTGACCACCTCGGCCTGTCTCGCTTACTGGCAATAAAACCCTTCTGTGCTTTTTGTGTCTGCGCGTGGTTCCTCTCTTCATCTCTCACGAAGCCGAACACTTTGCTTGACACCCGCGGTTCTCCCAGCGCTCCGCCCCAACATCCTCGTCGGAACAGCCTGAGCGCCGCAGCGGAGCAACTCCGGCTCGGCCGTGGGCAAAAACGGCTCTGTCCGAAATTTCTCACGGGCGGGCGCGAGCTGTTCCTCCGCTTCGCTTATCACACACACCACTCTCGGCCCTACCTGCCCCGCGCAACTCCGGCAGGGCCAAGCGGGTGGCATCGGTTCGGTCCCGGACCTTCGCGCGGTTTGATTCCCAAGTTTTTCTTCCCTTTGATTGCACACCGCGCCCCCTGTCCCTCAAAGCGAGGTGCATCTCTGGCGGAGCCGAGCGGGCAGCAGCTTTGCTCCCGGCAGGTCGTGTTGGTGTGCGCGAGGTCTTCCACCTCTTCGCTTGCAACACTCGCCTTTGCCGGCCCGCCAGGCACGGCGCAGCTCTGGCGGGGCCAAGCGACAGCGTCGGTTAGGTCCCGGGCGCAAAATCAAAAGGGAGGGTCGACACTGTGGACAAACAATGGACCCTAACACAAAGGGCAGAAAACTTCGACGCACACCCGCGCGACATTCTGTGAAGGAAAATACGCCACCCGCCTGACCTCGCCGGAGTTTCGCCGCGCCCGTCGGTCCAACGTGGCCCGGGTTGCAAGCGAAGTGGGTGAAAAGCTCACGGCCATCCTCGCGAAATATCGTACAATGCCGCTGCAAAACACGGCCCGGGCGCGGCTGCTCCTAGCGGATCGCAATGCAGCTCTGATCAGGGGGATCTTGCGGGAAGCCGGGAGGGGCGCGGGTGTCAAGCAACGGGCTAATAAACCTCGTCGAATACGCCCGCGACGGGCCGGTATAGAAGCGATGCCGCCAGTTTGTCCCCGCCGGAGCTCCTCCAAGCCAGGCAGGCCGAAAGTGGCGCGGGTTGACAACACAGGGTCCAAAACTTCAACGCACAACCAAGCGATCGTCCAGCTTTATGCAGCCTTGTACAAATTGTGTTTTCAAATTGTTCGCCCGAAACAGTTTTGTCACTCCCACAAGACAAACAAGCTATTTTTTTTCAGATGGCAGTGGAACTGATGAAGGCCTTCCCCAGACATTCCGTGCATCAATTTTAGAACATTATGTGGCGATGGAAAATAAGAGAACAAGACAATCGTCAGAAATACTGACCACAGCAGGTTTATTGGATGATGATCACCCATGCAAAAAATGTTTAATTGTGGCATCCAGAAATGATGCCAAAGATATATTTTGTTTCAAACTACTTCATGAAGAGGAAGTGTTGATACCAGGGATGAATTCTGAAAGCTTATGAGAAAGTCATTTTTTATGACTTGTACCACAACGAAAAATCTCGTGTTATTCACTGCTCCGATGAAAATAAAATGTCAAGATAAAATTTCAATCCCATATTTACACACTGTGAATTTTAAGTTTAATGTTCACTGATATTCCGTCATGTTGTCGTATTTGTTCTCGCCATGCACTGTGGCATGCTCTAAATGGCAAAACCACCTGGAAAAGGTCCTCTGACAAAACGAGTGATTTTTACAATGGAAGAACACACAATTTATCTTGCATCGACATTGTCTTCATGATGCTTTGCATGCATCATTGAAATTGGGTTGGTTCAAGTAAAAGAAAAAAATTGAATTTTAAAAGCAACTTAGAGTTATCCTGATTGAAATTTCCGAACATATAATCTTGCGATGTTAGGGTTCTCTCCCCCCGGCCCCCTTTTGACGAGACCCAGTGCGAAAGGTGGTACCATGAGCAGTGTCTTGAGAAGAATTTGCATGAATTGAGCGGCCGAAGACTGGTATTGCTGCTGTGAGTGCACATCACAATGTTGGAAGTCATGTAGACCTATATCTAATTTTGTGAGTGTTGTTCTGGAAAAAAATTAATTCTCACAAGAAAATGACAGACATGTCAGCTGCTCAACCCGTATTGTTTTGTGTTTTTTGTTATTGTAAAGTGTCCTTGGGTGTCTTGAAAGGCGCTTATCAATAAAATGTATTATTAGTATTATTATTATTATTAAGTTGCCTACACTGGTAAAGTTTTTTAAAATTTGAGTTTTTATTGCTTTAAATGCATTTTCAGCCCGAGTTGAGCACGTTTTGTGAGTTTGAATGTATCTTCATAGGAATGAGTTGTGTGGTCAAATTAATGCTCATTTAGGCTTCAGGTGGTCATCCTGAACAAAATACATGTTGAAGTGTGTGCATAAGTCCTTTGGTTTAGGCGTGACACTCAATTTGAGTTTTTATTGCTTTAAATGCATTTTCAGCCCGAGCTGAGCACGTTTTGTGAGTTTGAATGTATCTTCATAGGAATCAGTTGTGTGGTCAAATTAATGCTCATTTAGGCTTCAGGTGGTCATCCTGAACTAAATACATGTTGAAGTGTGTGCATAAGTCCTTTGGTTTAGGCGTGACACTCCATTTGAGTTTTTATTGCTTTAAATGCATTTTCAGTCCGAGCTGAGCGCGCTTTCTGACTTTGAATGTATCTTCATAGGAATGAGTTGTGTGGTCAAATTATTGCTCATTTAGGCTTCAGGAGGTCATCCTGAACAAAATACATCTTGAAGTGTGTGCATAAGTCCTTCGGTTTAGGCGTGACACTCAATTTGAGTTTTTATTGCTTTAAATGCATTTTCAGCCCGAGCTGAGCACGTTTTGTGAGTTTGAATGTATCTTCATAGGAATGAGTTGTGTGGTCAAATTAATTCTCATATGGGCTTCAGGAGGTCATCCTGAACAAAATACATGTTGAAGTGTGTGCATAAGTCCTTTGGTTTAGGCCTTACACTCAATTTGAGTTTTGATTGCTTTAAATGCATTTTCAGCCCGAGCTGAGCACGTTTTGTGAGTTTGAATGTATCTTCATAGGAATGAGTTGTGTGGTCAAATTAATGCTCATTTAGGCTTCAGGTGGTCATCCTGAACAAAATACATGAAGTGTATGCATAAGTCCTTTGGTTTAGGCGTGACACTCAATTTGAGTTTTTATTGCTTTAAATGCATTTTCAGCCCGAGTTGAGCACGTTTTGTGAGTTTGAATGTATCTTCATAGGAATGAGTTGTGTGGTCAAATTAATGCTCATATAGGCTTCAGGAGGCCATCCTGAACAAAATACATGTTGAAGTGTGTGCATAATCCTTTGGTTTAGGTGTGACACTCAATTTGAGTTTTTATTGCTTTAAATGCATTTTCATTCCGAGCTGAGCGCGCTTTCTGACTTTGAATGTATCTTCATAGGAATGATTTGTTTAGTCAAATTAATGCTCTTTTAGGCTTCAGGAGGCCATCCTGAACAAAATACATGATGAAGTGTGTGCATAAGTCCTTTGGTTTAGGTGTGACACTCAATTTGAGTTTTTGTTGCTTTAAATGCATTTTCAGCCCGAGCTGAGCACGTTTTGTGAGTTTGAATGCATCTTCATAGGCATGAATTGTGTGATCAAATTAATGCTCATTTAGGCTTCAGGTGGTCCTTCTGAACAAAATACATGTTAAAGTGTGTGCATAAATCCTTTGGTTTAGGCGTGACACTCAATTTGAGTTTTTATTGCTTTAAATGCATTTTCAGCCCGAGCTGAGCACGTTTTGTGAGTTTGAATGTATCTTCATAGGAATGAGTTGTGTGGTCAAATTAAAGCTCATATAGGCTTCAGGAGGTCATCCTGAACAAAATACATGTTGAATGTGTGCATAAGTCCTTTGGTTTAGGTGTGACACTCTTTTTGAGTTTTTATTGCTTTAAATGCATTTTCAG
Organism: Hippocampus guttulatus; assembly: GCF_054856545.1. Taxonomy (NCBI): domain Eukaryota; kingdom Metazoa; phylum Chordata; class Actinopteri; order Syngnathiformes; family Syngnathidae; genus Hippocampus; species Hippocampus guttulatus. Next base: position 1,625,428 of record NC_141264.1, read on the forward strand.
CCCGAGCTTGAGCGCGCTTTCTGACTTTGAATGTATCTTCATAGGAATGAGTTGTGTAGTCAAATTAATGCTCATTTAGGCTTCAGGAGGACATCCTGAACAAAATACATGTTGAAGTGTGTGCATAAATCCTCTGGTTTAGGCGTGACACTCAATTTGAGTTTTTATTGCTTTAAATGCATTTGTAGCCTGAGCTGAGCGCGCTTTCTGACTTTGAATGTATCTTCATAGGAATGAGTTGTGTGGTCAAATGAATGCTCATTTAGGCTTCAGGTGGTCATCCTGAACAAAATACATGTTGAAGTGTGTGCATAAATCCTCTGGTTTAGGCGTGACACTCAATTTGAGTTTTTATTGCTTTAAATGCATTTTCAGCCCGAGCTGAGCACGTTTTGTGAGTTTGAATGTATCTTCATAGGCATGAGTTGTGTGATCAAATTAATGCTCATTTAGGCTTCAGGAGGTCATCCTGAACAAAATACAAGTTGAAGTGTGTGCATAAGTCCTTTGGTAATCAAACAGCACGAAGGTCCGGGACCGAACGGATGCCACCCGCTTGGCCCCGCCGGAGCAGAAGTAAGATCGGGCGGCCCGAGCCCGAGCCCGAGCCCTACCCCTACCCGAACCCGACCGCCCTAAAATGTCCCTCATTGCTTCGGGTTCGGGGCGCACGGCACCCGTACGGCGGAGAGTATCCAGGGTTACCAGTGAAGCGGAGGAACATCTCACGCCCACCCGCGCGAAATGTCGTACCGAGTTGTTTATGCCCACGGCACCGCCGATGCTGCACCGTTTCGGCGCGAGGGACGCTCCAAACGAGGAGTTTGGGTCGAATGTGAATTAAAGTGTTCGGTTTCGTGAGAGATCAATACAAGAACCACACACAGACACCAAAAACGAAGAGGGGTTTTATTGCCAGAAAGTTGGTCAGGTCGAGGTGTAAACAACTGAAAGCTAGTCAAAATGATCACGTTGAGGAGTGCAGAAATGCTGGAGCGTAACGGCGTGGCAGCAGCTAGCTCGGCAGGAAGGATCGCTGACGAACTGGCAACGGGTGGCTGTTCACGCTGTCTTTTATGGTGCAATCGGCAGATGAGATGAAGACTCGCACGTGTGTAGGGGAGGCAGGTGCACTGATTCGAGAGGCGCCCAGCCCACACTGAAAAAGAGACAAAAAAAGGGAGGGGCGGCACCGTGGACACACAATGGTTTCGAACGCAAAGGGCAGAAAACGTCGGCTTCCAGCCGCGCGACGTTCCGCGAACGAATACTGAATCGTATTGAGACACGTTATCCGTGGCATCATAAACTCCGCGAATTTAAGTCAACATCTCTCTGCTCCCAAATAAAACAATCATCCCTATTCAGTCAACTGTAAACGAAGAAGTCAAGTCTGGGATTTTTTTTATGACCCTCTAAAAATAAGCAACAACATAAAATGTCCGCCCTGTGAACATGAGCTGAAATCGAATCTCAAACCAAATACATGTGAAAGCAAAAAAAAATCGAAATATATCAATTTAGAATTCAAAGAACGTCGTGTCCCCATCACACTTTTTAATTGTCTTTTTTCTTTTTTCTTTTTTTTTTGCATCGACACGCCTCAAAATCCTTCTGATGTGAGCGTTTTTAAAAAATCTTGGCTCTTTTGACTTTTTTGGGGGGTTCTTGGGACGGAAAAAATTGACGATGAATTGACAATATTTGCTGCTCAGAGCTGATGCCACGTTGTGTCACTCTTGTGCTTTCTGAAATGCGAGAGCCCTATTTGTCCATGCACGGCCAGCACTTTACGATAGCCTCTGCTGGTGAGAGTTGGCCATTGCAGCCTTCCATATGATTTCCTGTGACCCTCTAAAAATAATGAGATAAAATGTGCGTTGTGTGAACATGAGCTGCGCTTGAAACTACACCCAAATACAAGGAAAAGCAAAAAACAAAAATCTAAACGCACCAATTCAAAAGATAAATGAATGCCACGCCACCATCACACTTTTTCATGATTATTATTACAATTATTATTAATATCACTGCATAGGCAAGGCTCAAAATCCGCCTCATGTGAGCGTTTTTTCAAAAGATTTTCTTAATCTTGCTACTTCGGACTGGGCTTTTTTTTGGGGATATTGGGACAGAGAAACATTATTATGTATTGACAGTGTTTGCTCTTCATCTCTTTTTCAACCTGGTGGACGCCCTCTCTTTGGCCGAGCATGACCTGATTTGTAGTCAGACGCCTCATGCATTGCGCCACGAACTCCACGAAATCAAACCACTATTTCTCTGTTCTCCTGTGGGGGAATTTGCCGCTCCCAAAAAGTTATTGTTACCTTTTTCAGTGTGGGATGGGCGCTTCTCTAATCAGTGCACCTGCCTCCCCGACACACCTGCGAGTCATTATCTCATCTGCCACTTGCAGCATAAAAGCCAGCCTGAAGAGCCACCCATTGTCACTTCGTCAGAGATCCTTCCTGCCGTGTCGACGACGCCGTACCGCTCCAGGATTCCTGCACTCCTCGAATTGATCATTTTGACTACCTTTCAGTTGTGACCACCTCGGCCTGTCTCGCTTACTGGCAATAAAACCCTTCTGTGCTTTTTGTGTCTGCGCGTGGTTCCTCTCTTCATCTCTCACGAAGCCGAACACTTTGCTTGACACCCGCGGTTCTCCCAGCGCTCCGCCCCAACATCCTCGTCGGAACAGCCTGAGCGCCGCAGCGGAGCAACTCCGGCTCGGCCGTGGGCAAAAACGGCTCTGTCCGAAATTTCTCACGGGCGGGCGCGAGCTGTTCCTCCGCTTCGCTTATCACACACACCACTCTCGGCCCTACCTGCCCCGCGCAACTCCGGCAGGGCCAAGCGGGTGGCATCGGTTCGGTCCCGGACCTTCGCGCGGTTTGATTCCCAAGTTTTTCTTCCCTTTGATTGCACACCGCGCCCCCTGTCCCTCAAAGCGAGGTGCATCTCTGGCGGAGCCGAGCGGGCAGCAGCTTTGCTCCCGGCAGGTCGTGTTGGTGTGCGCGAGGTCTTCCACCTCTTCGCTTGCAACACTCGCCTTTGCCGGCCCGCCAGGCACGGCGCAGCTCTGGCGGGGCCAAGCGACAGCGTCGGTTAGGTCCCGGGCGCAAAATCAAAAGGGAGGGTCGACACTGTGGACAAACAATGGACCCTAACACAAAGGGCAGAAAACTTCGACGCACACCCGCGCGACATTCTGTGAAGGAAAATACGCCACCCGCCTGACCTCGCCGGAGTTTCGCCGCGCCCGTCGGTCCAACGTGGCCCGGGTTGCAAGCGAAGTGGGTGAAAAGCTCACGGCCATCCTCGCGAAATATCGTACAATGCCGCTGCAAAACACGGCCCGGGCGCGGCTGCTCCTAGCGGATCGCAATGCAGCTCTGATCAGGGGGATCTTGCGGGAAGCCGGGAGGGGCGCGGGTGTCAAGCAACGGGCTAATAAACCTCGTCGAATACGCCCGCGACGGGCCGGTATAGAAGCGATGCCGCCAGTTTGTCCCCGCCGGAGCTCCTCCAAGCCAGGCAGGCCGAAAGTGGCGCGGGTTGACAACACAGGGTCCAAAACTTCAACGCACAACCAAGCGATCGTCCAGCTTTATGCAGCCTTGTACAAATTGTGTTTTCAAATTGTTCGCCCGAAACAGTTTTGTCACTCCCACAAGACAAACAAGCTATTTTTTTTCAGATGGCAGTGGAACTGATGAAGGCCTTCCCCAGACATTCCGTGCATCAATTTTAGAACATTATGTGGCGATGGAAAATAAGAGAACAAGACAATCGTCAGAAATACTGACCACAGCAGGTTTATTGGATGATGATCACCCATGCAAAAAATGTTTAATTGTGGCATCCAGAAATGATGCCAAAGATATATTTTGTTTCAAACTACTTCATGAAGAGGAAGTGTTGATACCAGGGATGAATTCTGAAAGCTTATGAGAAAGTCATTTTTTATGACTTGTACCACAACGAAAAATCTCGTGTTATTCACTGCTCCGATGAAAATAAAATGTCAAGATAAAATTTCAATCCCATATTTACACACTGTGAATTTTAAGTTTAATGTTCACTGATATTCCGTCATGTTGTCGTATTTGTTCTCGCCATGCACTGTGGCATGCTCTAAATGGCAAAACCACCTGGAAAAGGTCCTCTGACAAAACGAGTGATTTTTACAATGGAAGAACACACAATTTATCTTGCATCGACATTGTCTTCATGATGCTTTGCATGCATCATTGAAATTGGGTTGGTTCAAGTAAAAGAAAAAATTTGAATTTTAAAAGCAACTTAGAGTTATCCTGATTGAAATTTCCGAACATATAATCTTGCGATGTTAGGGTTCTCTCCCCCCGGCCCCCTTTTGACGAGACCCAGTGCGAAAGGTGGTACCATGAGCAGTGTCTTGAGAAGAATTTGCATGAATTGAGCGGCCGAAGACTGGTATTGCTGCTGTGAGTGCACATCACAATGTTGGAAGTCATGTAGACCTATATCTAATTTTGTGAGTGTTGTTCTGGAAAAAAATTAATTCTCACAAGAAAATGACAGACATGTCAGCTGCTCAACCCGTATTGTTTTGTGTTTTTTGTTATTGTAAAGTGTCCTTGGGTGTCTTGAAAGGCGCTTATCAATAAAATGTATTATTAGTATTATTATTATTATTAAGTTGCCTACACTGGTAAAGTTTTTTAAAATTTGAGTTTTTATTGCTTTAAATGCATTTTCAGCCCGAGTTGAGCACGTTTTGTGAGTTTGAATGTATCTTCATAGGAATGAGTTGTGTGGTCAAATTAATGCTCATTTAGGCTTCAGGTGGTCATCCTGAACAAAATACATGTTGAAGTGTGTGCATAAGTCCTTTGGTTTAGGCGTGACACTCAATTTGAGTTTTTATTGCTTTAAATGCATTTTCAGCCCGAGCTGAGCACGTTTTGTGAGTTTGAATGTATCTTCATAGGAATCAGTTGTGTGGTCAAATTAATGCTCATTTAGGCTTCAGGTGGTCATCCTGAACTAAATACATGTTGAAGTGTGTGCATAAGTCCTTTGGTTTAGGCGTGACACTCCATTTGAGTTTTTATTGCTTTAAATGCATTTTCAGTCCGAGCTGAGCGCGCTTTCTGACTTTGAATGTATCTTCATAGGAATGAGTTGTGTGGTCAAATTATTGCTCATTTAGGCTTCAGGAGGTCATCCTGAACAAAATACATCTTGAAGTGTGTGCATAAGTCCTTCGGTTTAGGCGTGACACTCAATTTGAGTTTTTATTGCTTTAAATGCATTTTCAGCCCGAGCTGAGCACGTTTTGTGAGTTTGAATGTATCTTCATAGGAATGAGTTGTGTGGTCAAATTAATTCTCATATGGGCTTCAGGAGGTCATCCTGAACAAAATACATGTTGAAGTGTGTGCATAAGTCCTTTGGTTTAGGCCTTACACTCAATTTGAGTTTTGATTGCTTTAAATGCATTTTCAGCCCGAGCTGAGCACGTTTTGTGAGTTTGAATGTATCTTCATAGGAATGAGTTGTGTGGTCAAATTAATGCTCATTTAGGCTTCAGGTGGTCATCCTGAACAAAATACATGAAGTGTATGCATAAGTCCTTTGGTTTAGGCGTGACACTCAATTTGAGTTTTTATTGCTTTAAATGCATTTTCAGCCCGAGTTGAGCACGTTTTGTGAGTTTGAATGTATCTTCATAGGAATGAGTTGTGTGGTCAAATTAATGCTCATATAGGCTTCAGGAGGCCATCCTGAACAAAATACATGTTGAAGTGTGTGCATAATCCTTTGGTTTAGGTGTGACACTCAATTTGAGTTTTTATTGCTTTAAATGCATTTTCATTCCGAGCTGAGCGCGCTTTCTGACTTTGAATGTATCTTCATAGGAATGATTTGTTTAGTCAAATTAATGCTCTTTTAGGCTTCAGGAGGCCATCCTGAACAAAATACATGATGAAGTGTGTGCATAAGTCCTTTGGTTTAGGTGTGACACTCAATTTGAGTTTTTGTTGCTTTAAATGCATTTTCAGCCCGAGCTGAGCACGTTTTGTGAGTTTGAATGCATCTTCATAGGCATGAATTGTGTGATCAAATTAATGCTCATTTAGGCTTCAGGTGGTCCTTCTGAACAAAATACATGTTAAAGTGTGTGCATAAATCCTTTGGTTTAGGCGTGACACTCAATTTGAGTTTTTATTGCTTTAAATGCATTTTCAGCCCGAGCTGAGCACGTTTTGTGAGTTTGAATGTATCTTCATAGGAATGAGTTGTGTGGTCAAATTAAAGCTCATATAGGCTTCAGGAGGTCATCCTGAACAAAATACATGTTGAATGTGTGCATAAGTCCTTTGGTTTAGGTGTGACACTCTTTTTGAGTTTTTATTGCTTTAAATGCATTTTCAGCCCGAGCTTGAGCGCGCTTTCTGACTTTGAATGTATCTTCATAGGAATGAGTTGTGTAGTCAAATTAATGCTCATTTAGGCTTCAGGAGGACATCCTGAACAAAATACATGTTGAAGTGTGTGCATAAATCCTCTGGTTTAGGCGTGACACTCAATTTGAGTTTTTATTGCTTTAAATGCATTTGTAGCCTGAGCTGAGCGCGCTTTCTGACTTTGAATGTATCTTCATAGGAATGAGTTGTGTGGTCAAATGAATGCTCATTTAGGCTTCAGGTGGTCATCCTGAACAAAATACATGTTGAAGTGTGTCCATAAGTCCTTTGGTTTAGGTGTGACACTCAATTTGAGTTTTTATTGCTTTAAATGCATTTTCAGCCCGAGCTGAGCACGTTTTGTGAGTTTGAATGTATCTTCATAGGCATGAGTTGTGTGATCAAATTAATGCTCATTTAGGCTTCAGGAGGTCATCCTGAACAAAATACAAGTTGAAGTGTGTGCATAAGTCCTTTGGTAATCAAACAGCACGAAGGTCCGGGACCGAACGGATGCCACCCGCTTGGCCCCGCCGGAGCAGAAGTAAGATCGGGCGGCCCGAGCCCGAGCCCGAGCCCTACCCCTACCCGAACCCGACCGCCCTAAAATGTCCCTCATTGCTTCGGGTTCGGGGCGCACGGCACCCGTACGGCGGAGTTACCAGTGAAGCGGAGGAACATCTCACGCCCACCCGCGCGAAATGTCGTACCGAGTTGTTTATGCCCACGGCACCGCCGATGCTGCACCGTTTCGGCGCGAGGGACGCTCCAAACGAGGAGTTTGGGTCGAATGTGAATTAAAGTGTTCGGTTTCGTGAGAGATCAATACAAGAACCACACACAGACACCAAAAACGAAGAGGGGTTTTATTGCCAGAAAGTTGGTCAGGTCGAGGTGTAAACAACTGAAAGCTAGTCAAAATGATCACGTTGAGGAGTGCAGAAATGCTGGAGCGTAACGGCGTGGCAGCAGCTAGCTCGGCAGGAAGGATCGCTGACGAACTGGCAACGGGTGGCTGTTCACGCTGTCTTTTATGGTGCAAGTGGCAGATGAGATGAAGACTCGCACGTGTGTAGGGGAGGCAGGTGCACTGATTCGAGAGGCGCCCAGCCCACACTGAAAAAGAGACAAAAAAAGGGAGGGGCGGCACCGTGGACACACAATGGTTTCGAACGCAAAGGGCAGAAAACGTCGGCTTCCAGCCGCGCGACGTTCCGCGAACGAATACTGAATCGTATTGAGACACGTTATCCGTGGCATCATAAACTCCGCGAATTTAAGTCAACATCTCTCTGCTCCCAAATAAAACAATCATCCCTATTCAGTCAACTGTAAACGAAGAAGTCAAGTCTGGGATTTTTTTTATGACCCTCTAAAAATAAGCAACAACATAAAATGTCCGCCCTGTGAACATGAGCTGAAATCGAATCTCAAACCAAATACATGTGAAAGCAAAAAAAATCGAAATATATCAATTTAGAATTCAAAGAACGTCGTGTCCCCATCACACTTTTTAATTGTCTTTTTTCTTTTTTCTTTTTTTTTTTGCATCGACACGCCTCAAAATCCTTCTGATGTGAGCGTTTTTAAAAAATCTTGGCTCTTTTGACTTTTTGGGGGGGTTCTTGGGACGGAAAAATTTGACGATGAATTGACAATATTTGCTGCTCAGAGCTGATGCCACGTTGTGTCACTCTTGTGCTTTCTGAAATGCGAGAGCCCTATTTGTCCATGCACGGCCAGCACTTTACGATAGCCTCTGCTGGTGAGAGTTGGCCATTGCAGCCTTCCATATGATTTCCTGTGACCCTCTAAAAATAATGAGATAAAATGTGCGTTGTGTGAACATGAGCTGCGCTTGAAACTACACCCAAATACAAGGAAAAGCAAAAAACAAAAATCTAAACGCACCAATTCAAAAGATAAATGAATGCCACGCCACCATCACACTTTTTCATGATTATTATTACAATTATTATTAATATCACTGCATAGGCAAGGCTCAAAATCCGCCTCATGTGAGCGTTTTTTCAAAAGATTTTCTTAATCTTGCTACTTCGGACTGGGCTTTTTTTTTTGGATATTGGGACAGAGAAACTTTATTATGTATTGACAGTGTTTGCTCTTCATCTCTTTTTCAACCTGGTGGACGCCCTCTCTTTGGCCGAGCATGACCTGATTTGTAGTCAGACGCCTCATGCATTGCGCCACGAACTCCACGAAATCAAACCACTATTTCTCTGTTCTCCTGTGGGGGAATTTGCCGCTCCCAAAAAGTTATTGTTACCTTTTTCAGTGTGGGATGGGCGCTTCTCTAATCAGTGCACCTGCCTCCCCGACACACCTGCGAGTCATTATCTCATCTGCCACTTGCAGCATAAAAGCCAGCCTGAAGAGCCACCCATTGTCACTTCGTCAGAGATCCTTCCTGCCGTGTCGACGACGCCGTACCGCTCCAGGATTCCTGCACTCCTCGAATTGATCATTTTGACTACCTTTCAGTTGTGACCACCTCGGCCTGTCTCGCTTACTGGCAATAAAACCCTTCTGTGCTTTTTGTGTCTGCGCGTGGTTCCTCTCTTCATCTCTCACGAAGCCGAACACTTTGCTTAACACCCGCGGTTCTCCCAGCGCTCCGCCCCAACATCCTCGTCGGAACAGCCTGAGCGCCGCAGCGGAGCAACTCCGGCTCGGCCGTGGGCAAAAACGGCTCTGTCCGAAATTTCTCACGGGCGGGCGCGAGCTGTTCCTCCGCTTCGCTTATCACACACACCACTCTCGGCCCTACCTGCCCCGCGCAACTCCGGCAGGGCCAAGCGGGTGGCATCGGTTCGGTCCCGGACCTTCGCGCGGTTTGATTCCCAAGTTTTTCTTCCCTTTGATTGCACACCGCGCCCCCTGTCCCTCAAAGCGAGGTGCATCTCTGGCGGAGCCGAGCGGGCAGCAGCTTTGCTCCCGGCAGGTCGTGTTGGTGTGCGCGAGGTCTTCCACCTCTTCGCTTGCAACACTCGCCTTTGCCGGCCCGCCAGGCACGGCGCAGCTCTGGCGGGGCCAAGCGACAGCGTCGGTTAGGTCCCGGGCGCAAAATCAAAAGGGAGGGTCGACACTGTGGACAAACAATGGACCCTAACACAAAGGGCAGAAAACTTCGACGCACACTCGCGCGACATTCTGTGAAGGAAAATACGCCACCCGCCTGACCTCGCCGGAGTTTCGCCGCGCCCGTCGGTCCAACGTGGCCCGGGTTGCAAGCGAAGTGGGTGAAAAGCTCACGGCCATCCTCGCGAAATATCGTACAATGCCGCTGCAAAACACGGCCGGGGCGCGGCTGCTCCTAGCGGATCGCAATGCAGCTCTGATCAGGGGGATCTTGCGGGAAGCCGGGAGGGGCGCGGGTGTCAAGCAACGGGCTAATAAACCTCGTCGAATACGCCCGCGACGGGCCGGTATAGAAGCGATGCCGCCAGTTTGTCCCCGCCGGAGCTCCTCCAAGCCAGGCAGGCCGAAAGTGGCGCGGGTTGACAACACAGGGTCCAAAACTTCAACGCACAACCAAGCGATCGTCCAGCTTTATGCAGCCTTGTACAAATTGTGTTTTCAAATTGTTCGCCCGAAACAGTTTTGTCACTCCCACAAGACAAACAAGCTATTTTTTTTCAGATGGCAGTGGAACTGATGAAGGCCTTCCCCAGACATTCCGTGCATCAATTTTAGAACATTATGTGGCGATGGAAAATAAGAGAACAAGACAATCGTCAGAAATACTGACCACAGCAGGTTTATTGGATGATGATCACCCATGCAAAAAATGTTTAATTGTGGCATCCAGAAATGATGCCAAAGATATATTTTGTTTCAAACTACTTCATGAAGAGGAAGTGTTGATACCAGGGATGAATTCTGAAAGCTTATGAGAAAGTCATTTTTTATGACTTGTACCACAACGAAAAATCTCGTGTTATTCACTGCTCCGATGAAAATAAAATGTCAAGATAAAATTTCAATCCCATATTTACACACTGTGAATTTTAAGTTTAATGTTCACTGATATTCCGTCATGTTGTCGTATTTGTTCTCGCCATGCACTGTGGCATGCTCTAAATGGCAAAACCACCTGGAAAAGGTCCTCTGACAAAACGAGTGATTTTTACAATGGAAGAACACACAATTTATCTTGCATCGACATTGTCTTCATGATGCTTTGCATGCATCATTGAAATTGGGTTGGTTCAAGTAAAAGAAAAAATTTGAATTTTAAAAGCAACTTAGAGTTATCCTGATTGAAATTTCCGAACATATAATCTTGCGATGTTAGGGTTCTCTCCCCCCGGCCCCCTTTTGACGAGACCCAGTGCGAAAGGTGGTACCATGAGCAGTGTCTTGAGAAGAATTTGCATGAATTGAGCGGCCGAAGACTGGTATTGCTGCTGTGAGTGCACATCACAATGTTGGAAGTCATGTAGACCTATATCTAATTTTGTGAGTGTTGTTCTGGAAAAAAATTAATTCTCACAAGAAAATGACAGACATGTCAGCTGCTCAACCCGTATTGTTTTGTGTTTTTTGTTATTGTAAAGTGTCCTTGGGTGTCTTGAAAGGCGCTTATCAATAAAATGTATTATTAGTATTATTATTATTATTAAGTTGCCTACACTGGTAAAGTTTTTTAAAATTTGAGTTTTTATTGCTTTAAATGCATTTTCAGCCCGAGTTGAGCACGTTTTGTGAGTTTGAATGTATCTTCATAGGAATGAGTTGTGTGGTCAAATTAATGCTCATTTAGGCTTCAGGTGGTCATCCTGAACAAAATACATGTAGAAGTGTGTGCATAAGTCCTTTGGTTTAGGCGTGACACTCAATTTGAGTTTTTATTGCTTTAAATGCATTTTCAGCCCGAGCTGAGCACGTTTTGTGAGTTTGAATGTAGCTTCATAGGAATTAGTTGTGTGGTCAAATTAATGCTCATTTAGGCTTCAGGTGGTCATCCTGAACTAAATAAATATTGAAGTGTGTGCATAAGTTCTTTGGTTTGGGCGTGACACTCAATTTGAGTTTTTATTGCTTTAAATGCATTTTCAGCCCGAGTTGAGCACGTTTTGTGAGTTTGAATGTATCTTCATAGGAATGAGTTGTGTGGTCAAATTAATGCTCATTTAGGCTTCAGGTGGTCATCCTGAACAAAATACATGTTGAAGTGTGTGCATAAGTCCTTTGGTTTAGGCGTGACACTCAATTTGAGTTTTTATTGCTTTAAATGCATTTTCAGCCCGAGCTGAGCATGTTTTGTGAGTTTGAATGTATCTTCATAAGAATGAGTTGTGTGGTCAAATTAATGCTCATTTCGGCTTCAGGTGGTCATCCTGAACTAAATACATGTTGAAGTGTGTGCATAAGTCCTTTGGTTTAGGCGTGACACTCCATTTGAGTTTTTATTGCTTTAAATGCATTTTCAGTCCGAGCTGAGCGCGCTTTCTGACTTTGAATGTATCTTCATAGGAATGAGTTGTGTGGTCAAATTATTGCTCATTTAGGCTTCAGGAGGTCATCCTGAACAAAATACATCTTGAAGTGTGTGCATAAGTCCTTCGGTTTAGGCGTGACACTCAATTTGAGTTTTTATTGCTTTAAATGCATTTTCAGCCCGAGCTGAGCACGTTTTGTGAGTTTGAATGTATCTTCATAGGAATGAGTTGTGTGGTCAAATTAATGCTCATTTAGGCTTCAGGTGGTCATCCTGAACAAAATACATGTTGAAGTGTGTGCATAAGTCCTTTGGTTTAGGCGTGACACTCAATTTGAGTTTTTATTGCTTTAAATGCATTTTCAGCCCGAGCTGAGCACGTTTTGTGAGTTTGAATGTAGCTTCATAGGAATTAGTTGTGTGGTCAAACTATTGCTCATTTAGGCTTCAGGAGGTCATCCTGAACAAAATACACGTTGAAGTGTGTGCATAAGTCCTTTGGTTGAGGCGTGACACTCAATTTGAGTTTTTATTGCTTTAAATGCATTTTCAGCCCGAGTTGAGCACGTTTTGTGAGTTTGAATGTATCTTCATAGGAATGAGTTGTGTGGTCAAATTAATGCTCATTTAGGCTTCAGGTGGTCATCCTGAACAAAATACATGTTGAAGTGTGTGCATAAGTCATTTGGTTTAGGCGTGACACTCAATTTGAGTTTTTATTGCTTTAAATGCATTTTCAGCCCGAGCTGAGCACGTTTTGTGAGTTTGAATGTATCTTCATAGGAATGAGTTGTGTGGTCAAATTAATTTCCATATGGGCTTCAGGAGGTCATCCTGAACAAAATACATGTTGAAGTGTGTGCATAAGTCCTTTGGTTTAGGCCTTACACTCAATTTGAGTTTTGATTGCTTTAAATGCATTTTCAGCCCGAGCTGAGCACGTTTTGTGAGTTTGAATGTATCTTCATAGGAATGAGTTGTGTGGTCAAATTAATGCTCATTTAGGCTTCAGGTGGTCATCCTGAACAAAATACATGTTGAAGTGTATGCATAAGTCCTTTGGTTTAGGCGTGACACTCAATTTGAGTTTTTATTGCTTTAAATGCATTTTCAGCCCGAGTTGAGCACGTTTTGTGAGTTTGAATGTATCTTCATAGGAATGAGTTGTGTGGTCAAATTAATGCTCATTTAGGCTTCAGGTGGTCATCCTGAACAAAATACATGTTGAAGTGTGTGCATAAGTCCTTTGGTTTAGGCGTGACACTCAATTTGAGTTTTTATTGCTTTAAATGCATTTTCAGCCCGAGCTGAGCACGTTTTGTGAGTTTGAATGTATCTTCATAGGAATGAGTTGTGTGGTCAAATTAATTCTCATATGGGCTTCAGGAGGTCATCCTGAACAAAATACATGTTGAAGTGTGTGCATAAGTCCTTTGGTTTAGGCCTTACACTCAATTTGAGTTTTGATTGCTTTAAATGCATTTTCAGCCCGAGCTGAGCACGTTTTGTGAGTTTGAATGTATCTTCATAGGAATGAGTTGTGTGGTCAAATTAATGCTCATTTAGGCTTCAGGTGGTCATCCTGAACAAAATACATGTTGAAGTGTATGCATAAGTCCTTTGGTTTAGGCGTGACACTCAATTTGAGTTTTTATTGCTTTAAATGCATTTTCAGCCCGAGTTGAGCACGTTTTGTGAGTTTGAATGTATCTTCATAGGAATGAGTTGTGTGGTCAAATTAATGCTCATTTAGGCTTCAGGTGGTCATCCTGAACAAAATACATGTTGAAGTGTGTGCATAAGTCCTTTGGTTTAGGCGTGACACTCAATTTGAGTTTTTATTGCTTTAAATGCATTTTCAGCCCGAGCTGAGCATGTTTTGTGAGTTTGAATGTATCTTCATAGGAATGAGTTGTTTAGTCAAATTAATGCTCTTTTAGGCTTCAGGAGGCCATCCTGAACAAAATACATGATGAAGTGTGTGCATAAGTCCTTTGGTTTAGGTGTGACACTCAATTTGAGTTTTTATTGCTTTAAATGCATTTTCAGCCCGAGCTGAGCACGTTTTGTGAGTTTGAATGCATCTTCATAGGCATGAATTGTGTGATCAAATTAATGCTCATTTAGGCTTCAGGTGGTCCTTCTGAACAAAATACATGTTAAAGTGTGTGCATAAATCCTTTGGTTTAGGCGTGACACTCAATTTGAGTTTTTATTGCTTTAAATGCATTTTCAGCCCGAGCTGAGCACGTTTTGTGAGTTTGAATGTATCTTTATAGGAATGAGTTGTGTGGTCAAATTAAAGCTCATATAGGCTTCAGGAGGCCATCCTGAACAAAATACATGTTGAAGTGTGTGCATAATCCTTTGGTTTAGGTGTGACACTCAATTTGAGTTTTTATTGCTTTAAATGCATTTTCATTCCGAGCTGAGCACGTTTTGTGAGTTTGAATGTATCTTCATAGGAATGAGTTGTGTGGTCAAATTAATGCTCATTTAGGCTTCAGGTGGTCCTTCTGAACAAAATACATGTTAAAGTGTGTGCATAAATCCTTTGGTTTAGGCGTGACACTCAATTTGAGTTTTTATTGCTTTAAATGCATTTTCAGCCCGAGCTGAGCACGTTTTGTGAGTTTGAATGTATCTTTATAGGAATGAGTTGTGTGGTCAAATTAAAGCTCATATAGGCTTCAGGAGGTCATCCTGAACAAAATACATGTTGAATGTGTGCATAAGTCTTTTGGTTTAGGTGTGACACTCTTTTTGAGTTTTTATTGCTTTAAATGCATTTTCAGCCCGAGCTTGAGCGCGCTTTCTGACTTTGAATGTATCTTCATAGGAATGAGTTGTGTAGTCAAATTAATGCTCATTTAGGCTTCAGGAGGACATCCTGAACAAAATACATGTTGAAGTGTGTGCATAAATCCTCTGGTTTAGGCGTGACACTCAATTTGAGTTTTTATTGCTTTAAATGCATTTGTAGCCTGAGCTGAGCGCGCTTTCTGACTTTGAATGTATCTTCATAGGAATGAGTTGTGTGGTCAAATGAATGCTCATTTAGGCTTCAGGTGGTCATCCTGAACAAAATACATGTTGAAGTGTGTCCATAAGTCCTTTGGTTTAGGTGTGACACTCAATTTGAGTTTTTATTGCTTTAAATGCATTTTCAGCCCGAGCTGAGCACGTTTTGTGAGTTTGAATGTATCTTCATAGGCATGAGTTGTGTGATCAAATTAATGCTCATTTAGGCTTCAGGAGGTCATCCTGAACAAAATACAAGTTGAAGTGTGTGCATAAGTCCTTTGGTAATCAAACAGCACGAAGGTCCGGGACCGAACGGATGCCACCCGCTTGGCCCCGCCGGAGCAGAAGTAAGATCGGGCGGCCCGAGCCCGAGCCCGAGCCCTACCCCTACCCGAACCCGACCGCCCTAAAATGTCCCTCATTGCTTCGGGTTCGGGGCGCACGGCACCCGTACGGCGGAGAGTATCCAGGGTTACCAGTGAAGCGGAGGAACATCTCACGCCCACCCGCGTGAAATGTCGTACCGAGTTGTTTATGCCCACGGCACCGCCGATGCTGCACCGTTTCGGCGCGAGGGACGCTCCAAACGAGGAGTTTGGGTCGAATGTGAATTAAAGTGTTAGGTTTCGTGAGAGATCAATACAAGAACCACACACAGACACCAAAAACGAAGAGGGGTTTTATTGCCAGAAAGTTGGTCAGGTCGAGGTGTAAACAACTGAAAGCTAGTCAAAATGATCACGTTGAGGAGTGCAGAAATGCTGGAGCGTAACGGCGTGGCAGCAGCTAGCTCGGCAGGAAGGATCGCTGACGAACTGGCAACGGGTGGCTGTTCACGCTGTCTTTTATGGTGCAAGTGGCAGATGAGATGAAGACTCGCACGTGTGTAGGGGAGGCAGGTGCACTGATTCGAGAGGCGCCCAGCCCACACTGAAAAAGAGACAAAAAAAGGGAGGGGCGGCACCGTGGACACACAATGGTTTCGAACGCAAAGGGCAGAAAACGTCGGCTTCCAGCCGCGCGACGTTCCGCGAACGAATACTGAATCGTATTGAGACACGTTATCCGTGGCATCATAAACTCCGCGAATTTAAGTCAACATCTCTCTGCTCCCAAATAAAACAATCATCCCTATTCAGTCAACTGTAAACGAAGAAGTCAAGTCTGGGATTTTTTTTATGACCCTCTAAAAATAAGCAACAACATAAAATGTCCGCCCTGTGAACATGAGCTGAAATCGAATCTCAAACCAAATACATGTGAAAGCAAAAAAAATCGAAATATATCAATTTAGAATTCAAAGAACGTCGTGTCCCCATCACACTTTTTAATTGTCTTTTTTCTTTTTTCTTTTTTTTTTTGCATCGACACGCCTCAAAATCCTTCTGATGTGAGCGTTTTTAAAAAATCTTGGCTCTTTTGACTTTTTTGGGGGGTTCTTGGGACGGAAAAAATTGACGATGAATTGACAATATTTGCTGCTCAGAGCTGATGCCACGTTGTGTCACTCTTGTGCTTTCTGAAATGCGAGAGCCCTATTTGTCCATGCACGGCCAGCACTTTACGATAGCCTCTGCTGGTGAGAGTTGGCCATTGCAGCCTTCCATATGATTTCCTGTGACCCTCTAAAAATAATGAGATAAAATGTGCGTTGTGTGAACATGAGCTGCGCTTGAAACTACACCCAAATACAAGGAAAAGCAAAAAACAAAAATCTAAACGCACCAATTCAAAAGATAAATGAATGCCACGCCACCATCACACTTTTTCATGATGATTATTACAATTATTATTAATATCACTGCATAGGCAAGGCTCAAAATCCGCCTCATGTGAGCGTTTTTTCAAAAGATTTTCTTAATCTTGCTACTTCGGACTGGGCTTTTTTTTTTGGATATTGGGACAGAGAAACTTTATTATGTATTGACAGTGTTTGCTCTTCATCTCTTTTTCAACCTGGTGGACGCCCTCTCTTTGGCCGAGCATGACCTGATTTGTAGTCAGACGCCTCATGCATTGCGCCACGAACTCCACGAAATCAAACCACTATTTCTCTGTTCTCCTGTGGGGGAATTTGCCGCTCCCAAAAAGTTATTGTTACCTTTTTCAGTGTGGGATGGGCGCTTCTCTAATCAGTGCACCTGCCTCCCCGACACACCTGCGAGTCATTATCTCATCTGCCACTTGCAGCATAAAAGCCAGCCTGAAGAGCCACCCATTGGCACTTCGTCAGAGATCCTTCCTGCCGTGTCGACGACGCCGTACCGCTCCAGGATTCCTGCACTCCTCGAATTGATCATTTTGACTACCTTTCAGTTGTGACCACCTCGGCCTGTCTCGCTTACTGGCAATAAAACCCTTCTGTGCTTTTTGTGTCTGCGCGTGGTTCCTCTCTTCATCTCTCACGAAGCCGAACACTTTGCTTAACACCCGCGGTTCTCCCAGCGCTCCGCCCCAACATCCTCGTCGGAACAGCCTGAGCGCCGCAGCGGAGCAACTCCGGCTCGGCCGTGGGCAAAAACGGCTCTGTCCGAAATTTCTCACGGGCGGGCGCGAGCTGTTCCTCCGCTTCGCTTATCACACACACCACTCTCGGCCCTACCTGCCCCGCGCAACTCCGGCAGGGCCAAGCGGGTGGCATCGGTTCGGTCCCGGACCTTCGCGCGGTTTGATTCCCAAGTTTTTCTTCCCTTTGATTGCACACCGCGCCCCCTGTCCCTCAAAGCGAGGTGCATCTCTGGCGGAGCCGAGCGGGCAGCAGCTTTGCTCCCGGCAGGTCGTGTTGGTGTGCGCGAGGTCTTCCACCTCTTCGCTTGCAACACTCGCCTTTGCCGGCCCGCCAGGCACGGCGCAGCTCTGGCGGGGCCAAGCGACAGCGTCGGTTAGGTCCCGGGCGCAAAATCAAAAGGGAGGGTCGACACTGTGGACAAACAATGGACCCTAACACAAAGGGCAGAAAACTTCGACGCACACCCGCGCGACATTCTGTGAAGGAAAATACGCCACCCGCCTGACCTCGCCGGAGTTTCGCCGCGCCCGTCGGTCCAACGTGGCCCGGGTTGCAAGCGAAGTGGGTGAAAAGCTCACGGCCATCCTCGCGAAATATCGTACAATGCCGCTGCAAAACACGGCCCGGGCGCGGCTGCTCCTAGCGGATCGCAATGCAGCTCTGATCAGGGGGATCTTGCGGGAAGCCGGGAGGGGCGCGGGTGTCAAGCAACGGGCTAATAAACCTCGTCGAATACGCCCGCGACGGGCCGGTATAGAAGCGATGCCGCCAGTTTGTCCCCGCCGGAGCTCCTCCAAGCCAGGCAGGCCGAAAGTGGCGCGGGTTGACAACACAGGGTCCAAAACTTCAACGCACAACCAAGCGATCGTCCAGCTTTATGCAGCCTTGTACAAATTGTGTTTTCAAATTGTTCGCCCGAAACAGTTTTGTCACTCCCACAAGACAAACAAGCTATTTTTTTTCAGATGGCAGTGGAACTGATGAAGGCCTTCCCCAGACATTCCGTGCATCAATTTTAGAACATTATGTGGCGATGGAAAATAAGAGAACAAGACAATCGTCAGAAATACTGACCACAGCAGGTTTATTGGATGATGATCACCCATGCAAAAAATGTTTAATTGTGGCATCCAGAAATGATGCCAAAGATATATTTTGTTTCAAACTACTTCATGAAGAGGAAGTGTTGATACCAGGGATGAATTCTGAAAGCTTATGAGAAAGTCATTTTTTATGACTTGTACCACAACGAAAAATCTCGTGTTATTCACTGCTCCGATGAAAATAAAATGTCAAGATAAAATTTCAATCCCATATTTACACACTGTGAATTTTAAGTTTAATGTTCACTGATATTCCGTCATGTTGTCGTATTTGTTCTCGCCATGCACTGTGGCATGCTCTAAATGGCAAAACCACCTGGAAAAGGTCCTCTGACAAAACGAGTGATTTTTACAATGGAAGAACACACAATTTATCTTGCATCGACATTGTCTTCATGATGCTTTGCATGCATCATTGAAATTGGGTTGGTTCAAGTAAAAGAAAAAATTTGAATTTTAAAAGCAACTTAGAGTTATCCTGATTGAAATTTCCGAACATATAATCTTGCGATGTTAGGGTTCTCTCCCCCCGGCCCCCTTTTGACGAGACCCAGTGCGAAAGGTGGTACCATGAGCAGTGTCTTGAGAAGAATTTGCATGAATTGAGCGGCCGAAGACTGGTATTGCTGCTGTGAGTGCACATCACAATGTTGGAAGTCATGTAGACCTATATCTAATTTTGTGAGTGTTGTTCTGGAAAAAAATTAATTCTCACAAGAAAATGACAGACATGTCAGCTGCTCAACCCGTATTGTTTTGTGTTTTTTGTTATTGTAAAGTGTCCTTGGGTGTCTTGAAAGGCGCTTATCAATAAAATGTATTATTAGTATTATTATTATTATTAAGTTGCCTACACTGGTAAAGTTTTTTAAAATTTGAGTTTTTATTGCTTTAAATGCATTTTCAGCCCGAGTTGAGCACGTTTTGTGAGTTTGAATGTATCTTCATAGGAATGAGTTGTGTGGTCAAATTAATGCTCATTTCGGCTTCAGGTGGTCATCCTGAACTAAATACATGTTGAAGTGTGTGCATAGGTCCTTTGGTTTAGGCGTGACACTCCATTTGAGTTTTTATTGCTTTAAATGCATTTTCAGTCCGAGCTGAGCGCGCTTTCTGACTTTGAATGTATCTTCATAGGAATGAGTTGTGTGGTCAAATTATTGCTCATTTAGGCTTCAGGAGGTCATCCTGAACAAAATACATGTTGAAGTGTGTGCATAAGTCCTTTGGTTTAGGCGTGACACTCAATTTGAGTTTTTATTGCTTTAAATGCATTTTCAGCCCGAGCTGAGCACGTTTTGTGAGTTTGAATGTATCTTCATAGGAATGAGTTGTGTGGTCAAATTAATGCTCATTTGGGCTTCAGGTGGTCATCCTGAACTAAATAAATATTGAAGTGTGTGCATAAGTTCTTTGGTTTGGGCGTGACACTCAATTTGAGTTTTTATTGCTTTAAATGCATTTTCAGCCCGAGTTGAGCACGTTTTGTGAGTTTGAATGTATCTTCATAGGAATGAGTTGTGTGGTCAAATTAATGCTCATTTAGGCTTCAGGTGGTCATCCTGAACAAAATACATGTTGAAGTGTGTGCATAAGTCCTTTGGTTTAGGCGTGACACTCAATTTGAGTTTTTATTGCTTTAAATGCATTTTCAGCCCGAGCTGAGCATGTTTTGTGAGTTTGAATGTATCTTCATAAGAATGAGTTGTGTGGTCAAATTAATGCTCATTTCGGCTTCAGGTGGTCATCCTGAACTAAATACATGTTGAAGTGTGTGCATAAGTCCTTTGGTTTAGGCGTGACACTCCATTTGAGTTTTTATTGCTTTAAATGCATTTTCAGTCCGAGCTGAGCGCGCTTTCTGACTTTGAATGTATCTTCATAGGAATGAGTTGTGTGGTCAAATTATTGCTCATTTAGGCTTCAGGAGGTCATCCTGAACAAAATACATCTTGAAGTGTGTGCATAAGTCCTTCGGTTTAGGCGTGACACTCAATTTGAGTTTTTATTGCTTTAAATGCATTTTCAGCCCGAGCTGAGCACGTTTTGTGAGTTTGAATGTATCTTCATAGGAATGAGTTGTGTGGTCAAATTAATGCTCATTTAGGCTTCAGGTGGTCATCCTGAACAAAATACATGTTGAAGTGTGTGCATAAGTCCTTTGGTTTAGGCGTGACACTCAATTTGAGTTTTTATTGCTTTAAATGCATTTTCAGCCCGAGCTGAGCACGTTTTGTGAGTTTGAATGTAGCTTCATAGGAATTAGTTGTGTGGTCAAACTATTGCTCATTTAGGCTTCAGGAGGTCATCCTGAACAAAATACACGTTGAAGTGTGTGCATAAGTCCTTTGGTTGAGGCGTGACACTCAATTTGAGTTTTTATTGCTTTAAATGCATTTTCAGCCCGAGTTGAGCACGTTTTGTGAGTTTGAATGTATCTTCATAGGAATGAGTTGTGTGGTCAAATTAATGCTCATTTAGGCTTCAGGTGGTCATCCTGAACAAAATACATGTTGAAGTGTGTGCATAAGTCCTTTGGTTTAGGCGTGACACTCAATTTGAGTTTTTATTGCTTTAAATGCATTTTCAGCCCGAGCTGAGCACGTTTTGTGAGTTTGAATGTATCTTCATAGGAATGAGTTGTGTGGTCAAATTAATTCTCATATGGGCTTCAGGAGGTCATCCTGAACAAAATACATGTTGAAGTGTGTGCATAAGTCCTTTGGTTTAGGCCTTACACTCAATTTGAGTTTTGATTGCTTTAAATGCATTTTCAGCCCGAGCTGAGCACGTTTTGTGAGTTTGAATGTATCTTCATAGGAATGAGTTGTGTGGTCAAATTAATGCTCATTTAGGCTTCAGGTGGTCATCCTGAACAAAATACATGTAGAAGTGTATGCATAAGTCCTTTGGTTTAGGCGTGACACTCAATTTGAGTTTTTATTGCTTTAAATGCATTTTCAGCCCGAGTTGAGCACGTTTTGTGAGTTTGAATGTATCTTCATAGGAATGAGTTGTGTGGTCAAATTAATGCTCATTTAGGCTTCAGGTGGTCATCCTGAACAAAATACATGTTGAAGTGTATGCATAAGTCCTTTGGTTTAGGCGTGACACTCAATTTGAGTTTTTATTGCTTTAAATAGATTTTCAGCCCGAGTTGAGCACGTTTTGTGAGTTTGAATGTATCTTCATAGGAATGAGTTGTGTGGTCAAATTAATGCTCATTTAGGCTTCAGGTGGTCATCCTGAACAAAATACATGTTGAAGTGTGTGCATAAGTCCTTTGGTTTAGGCGTGACACTCAATTTGAGTTTTTATTGCTTTAAATGCATTTTCAGCCCGAGCTGAGCATGTTTTGTGAGTTTGAATGTATCTTCATAGGAATGAGTTGTGTGGTCAAATTAATGCTCATATAGGCTTCAGGAGGCCATCCTGAACAAAATACATGTTGAAGTGTGTGCATAATCCTTTGGTTTAGGTGTGACACTCAATTTGAGTTTTTATTGCTTTAAATGCATTTTCATTCCGAGCTGAGCGCGCTTTCTGACTTTGAATGTATCTTCATAGGAATGATTTGTTTAGTCAAATTAATGCTCTTTTAGGCTTCAGGAGGCCATCCTGAACAAAATACATGATGAAGTGTGTGCATAAGTCCTTTGGTTTAGGTGTGACACTCAATTTGAGTTTTTATTGCTTTAAATGCATTTTCAGCCCGAGCTGAGCACGTTTTGTGAGTTTGAATGCATCTTCATAGGCATGAATTGTGTGATCAAATTAATGCTCATTTAGGCTTCAGGTGGTCCTTCTGAACAAAATACATGTTAAAGTGTGTGCATAAATCCTTTGGTTTAGGCGTGACACTCAATTTGAGTTTTTATTGCTTTAAATGCATTTTCAGCCCGAGTTGAGCACGTTTTGTGAGTTTGAATGTATCTTCATAGGAATGAGTTGTGTGGTCAAATTAATGCTCATTTAGGCTTCAGGTGGTCATCCTGAACAAAATACATGTTGAAGTGTGTGCATAAGTCCTTTGGTTTAGGCGTGACACTCAATTTGAGTTTTTATTGCTTTAAATGCATTTTCAGCCCGAGCTGAGCACGTTTTGTGAGTTTGAATGTGTCTTCATAGGAATGAGTTGTGTGGTCAAATTAATTCTCATATGGGCTTCAGGAGGTCATCCTGAACAAAATACATGTTGAAGTGTGTGCATAAGTCCTTTGGTTTAGGCCTTACACTCAATTTGAGTTTTTATTGCTTTAAATGCATTTTCAGCCCGAGCTGAGCACGTTTTGTGAGTTTGAATGCATCTTCATAGGCATGAATTGTGTGATCAAATTAATGCTCATTTAGGCTTCAGGTGGTCATCCTGAACAAAATACATGTTGAAGTGTATGCATAAGTCCTTTGGTTTAGGCGTGACACTCAATTTGAGTTTTTATTGCTTTAAATGCATTTTCAGCCCGAGTTGAGCACGTTTTGTGAGTTTGAATGTATCTTCATAGGAATGAGTTGTGTGGTCAAATTAATGCTCATTTAGGCTTCAGGTGGTCATCCTGAACAAAATACATGTTGAAGTGTGTGCATAAGTCCTTTGGTTTAGGCGTGACACTCAATTTGAGTTTTTATTGCTTTAAATGCATTTTCAGCCCGAGCTGAGCACGTTTTGTGAGTTTGAATGTGTCTTCATAGGAATGAGTTGTGTGGTCAAATTAATTCTCATATGGGCTTCAGGAGGTCATCCTGAACAAAATACATGTTGAAGTGTGTGCATAAGTCCTTTGGTTTAGGCCTTACACTCAATTTGAGTTTTTATTGCTTTAAATGCATTTTCAGCCCGAGTTGAGCACGTTTTGTGAGTTTGAATGTATCTTCATAGGAATGAGTTGTGTGGTCAAATTAATGCTCATTTAGGCTTCAGGTGGTCATCCTGAACAAAATACATGTTGAAGTGTGTGCATAAGTCCTTTGGTTTAGGCGTGACACTCAATTTGAGTTTTTATTGCTTTAAATGCATTTTCAGCCCGAGCTGAGCACGTTTTGTGAGTTTGAATGTATCTTCATAGGAATGAGTTGTGTGGTCAAATTAAAGCTCATATAGGCTTCAGGAGGTCATCCTGAACAAAATACATGTTGAATGTGTGCATAAGTCCTTTGGTTTAGGTGTGACACTCAATTTGAGTTTTTATTGCTTTAAATGCATTTTCAGCCCGAGCTTGAGCGCGCTTTCTGACTTTGAATGTATCTTCATAGGAATGAGTTGTGTAGTCAAATTAATGCTCATTTAGGCTTCAGGAGGACATCCTGAACAAAATACATGTTGAAGTGTGTGCATAAATCCTCTGGTTTAGGCGTGACACTCAATTTGAGTTTTTATTGCTTTAAATGCATTTTCAGCCCGAGCTGAGCACGTTTTGTGAGTTTGAATGTATCTTCATAGGCATGAGTTGTGTGATCAAATTAATGCTCATTTAGGCTTCAGGAGGTCATCCTGAACAAAATACAAGTTGAAGTGTGTGCATAAGTCCTTTGGTAATCAAACAGCACGAAGGTCCGGGACCGAACGGATGCCACCCGCTTGGCCCCGCCGGAGCAGAAGTAAGATCGGGCGGCCCGAGCCCGAGCCCGAGCCCTACCCCTACCCGAACCCGACCGCCCTAAAATGTCCCTCATTGCTTCGGGTTCGGGGCGCACGGCACCCGTACGGCGGAGAGTATCCAGGGTTACCAGTGAAGCGGAGGAACATCTCACGCCCACCCGCGCGAAATGTCGTACCGAGTTGTTTATGCCCACGGCACCGCCGATGCTGCACCGTTTCGGCGCGAGGGACGCTCCAAACGAGGAGTTTGGGTCGAATGTGAATTAAAGTGTTCGGTTTCGTGAGAGATCAATACAAGAACCACACACAGACACCAAAAACGAAGAGGGGTTTTATTGCCAGAAAGTTGGTCAGGTCGAGGTGTAAACAACTGAAAGCTAGTCAAAATGATCACGTTGAGGAGTGCAGAAATGCTGGAGCGTAACGGCGTGGCAGCAGCTAGCTCGGCAGGAAGGATCGCTGACGAACTGGCAACGGGTGGCTGTTCACGCTGTCTTTTATGGTGCAAGTGGCAGATGAGATGAAGACTCGCACGTGTGTAGGGGAGGCAGGTGCACTGATTCGAGAGGCGCCCAGCCCACACTGAAAAAGAGACAAAAAAAGGGAGGGGCGGCACCGTGGACACACAATGGTTTCGAACGCAAAGGGCAGAAAACGTCGGCTTCCAGCCGCGCGACGTTCCGCGAACGAATACTGAATCGTATTGAGACACGTTATCCGTGGCATCATAAACTCCGCGAATTTAAGTCAACATCTCTCTGCTCCCAAATAAAACAATCATCCCTATTCAGTCAACTGTAAACGAAGAAGTCAAGTCTGGGATTTTTTTTATGACCCTCTAAAAATAAGCAACAACATAAAATGTCCGCCCTGTGAATATGAGCTGAAATCGAATCTCAAACCAAATACATGTGAAAGCAAAAAAAATCGAAATATATCAATTTAGAATTCAAAGAACGTCGTGTCCCCATCACACTTTTTAATTGTCTTTTTTCTTTTTTCTTTTTTTTTTTGCATCGACACGCCTCAAAATCCTTCTGATGTGAGCGTTTTTAAAAAATCTTGGCTCTTTTGACTTTTTTGGGGGGTTCTTGGGACGGAAAAAATTGACGATGAATTGACAATATTTGCTGCTCAGAGCTGATGCCACGTTGTGTCACTCTTGTGCTTTCTGAAATGCGAGAGCCCTATTTGTCCATGCACGGCCAGCACTTTACGATAGCCTCTGCTGGTGAGAGTTGGCCATTGCAGCCTTCCATATGATTTCCTGTGACCCTCTAAAAATAATGAGATAAAATGTGCGTTGTGTGAACATGAGCTGCGCTTGAAACTACACCCAAATACAAGGAAAAGCAAAAAACAAAAATCTAAACGCACCAATTCAAAAGATAAATGAATGCCACGCCACCATCACACTTTTTCATGATGATTATTACAATTATTATTAATATCACTGCATAGGCAAGGCTCAAAATCCGCCTCATGTGAGCGTTTTTTCAAAAGATTTTCTTAATCTTGCTACTTCGGACTGGGCTTTTTTTTTTGGATATTGGGACAGAGAAACTTTATTATGTATTGACAGTGTTTGCTCTTCATCTCTTTTTCAACCTGGTGGACGCCCTCTCTTTGGCCGAGCATGACCTGATTTGTAGTCAGACGCCTCATGCATTGCGCCACGAACTCCACGAAATCAAACCACTATTTCTCTGTTCTCCTGTGGGGGAATTTGCCGCTCCCAAAAAGTTATTGTTACCTTTTTCAGTGTGGGATGGGCGCTTCTCTAATCAGTGCACCTGCCTCCCCGACACACCTGCGAGTCATTATCTCATCTGCCACTTGCAGCATAAAAGCCAGCCTGAAGAGCCACCCATTGGCACTTCGTCAGAGATCCTTCCTGCCGTGTCGACGACGCCGTACCGCTCCAGGATTCCTGCACTCCTCGAATTGATCATTTTGACTACCTTTCAGTTGTGACCACCTCGGCCTGTCTCGCTTACTGGCAATAAAACCCTTCTGTGCTTTTTGTGTCTGCGCGTGGTTCCTCTCTTCATCTCTCACGAAGCCGAACACTTTGCTTAACACCCGCGGTTCTCCCAGCGCTCCGCCCCAACATCCTCGTCGGAACAGCCTGAGCGCCGCAGCGGAGCAACTCCGGCTCGGCCGTGGGCAAAAACGGCTCTGTCCGAAATTTCTCACGGGCGGGCGCGAGCTGTTCCTCCGCTTCGCTTATCACACACACCACTCTCGGCCCTACCTGCCCCGCGCAACTCCGGCAGGGCCAAGCGGGTGGCATCGGTTCGGTCCCGGACCTTCGCGCGGTTTGATTCCCAAGTTTTTCTTCCCTTTGATTGCACACCGCGCCCCCTGTCCCTCAAAGCGAGGTGCATCTCTGGCGGAGCCGAGCGGGCAGCAGCTTTGCTCCCGGCAGGTCGTGTTGGTGTGCGCGAGGTCTTCCACCTCTTCGCTTGCAACACTCGCCTTTGCCGGCCCGCCAGGCACGGCGCAGCTCTGGCGGGGCCAAGCGACAGCGTCGGTTAGGTCCCGGGCGCAAAATCAAAAGGGAGGGTCGACACTGTGGACAAACAATGGACCCTAACACAAAGGGCAGAAAACTTCGACGCACACTCGCGCGACATTCTGTGAAGGAAAATACGCCACCCGCCTGACCTCGCCGGAGTTTCGCCGCGCCCGTCGGTCCAACGTGGCCCGGGTTGCAAGCGAAGTGGGTGAAAAGCTCACGGCCATCCTCGCGAAATATCGTACAATGCCGCTGCAAAACACGGCCCGGGCGCGGCTGCTCCTAGCGGATCGCAATGCAGCTCTGATCAGGGGGATCTTGCGGGAAGCCGGGAGGGGCGCGGGTGTCAAGCAACGGGCTAATAAACCTCGTCGAATACGCCCGCGACGGGCCGGTATAGAAGCGATGCCGCCAGTTTGTCCCCGCCGGAGCTCCTCCAAGCCAGGCAGGCCGAAAGTGGCGCGGGTTGACAACACAGGGTCCAAAACTTCAACGCACAACCAAGCGATCGTCCAGCTTTATGCAGCCTTGTACAAATTGTGTTTTCAAATTGTTCGCCCGAAACAGTTTTGTCACTCCCACAAGACAAACAAGCTATTTTTTTTCAGATGGCAGTGGAACTGATGAAGGCCTTCCCCAGACATTCCGTGCATCAATTTTAGAACATTATGTGGCGATGGAAAATAAGAGAACAAGACAATCGTCAGAAATACTGACCACAGCAGGTTTATTGGATGATGATCACCCATGCAAAAAATGTTTAATTGTGGCATCCAGAAATGATGCCAAAGATATATTTTGTTTCAAACTACTTCATGAAGAGGAAGTGTTGATACCAGGGATGAATTCTGAAAGCTTATGAGAAAGTCATTTTTTATGACTTGTACCACAACGAAAAATCTCGTGTTATTCACTGCTCCGATGAAAATAAAATGTCAAGATAAAATTTCAATCCCATATTTACACACTGTGAATTTTAAGTTTAATGTTCACTGATATTCCGTCATGTTGTCGTATTTGTTCTCGCCATGCACTGTGGCATGCTCTAAATGGCAAAACCACCTGGAAAAGGTCCTCTGACAAAACGAGTGATTTTTACAATGGAAGAACACACAATTTATCTTGCATCGACATTGTCTTCATGATGCTTTGCATGCATCATTGAAATTGGGTTGGTTCAAGTAAAAGAAAAAATTTGAATTTTAAAAGCAACTTAGAGTTATCCTGATTGAAATTTCCGAACATATAATCTTGCGATGTTAGGGTTCTCTCCCCCCGGCCCCCTTTTGACGAGACCCAGTGCGAAAGGTGGTACCATGAGCAGTGTCTTGAGAAGAATTTGCATGAATTGAGCGGCCGAAGACTGGTATTGCTGCTGTGAGTGCACATCACAATGTTGGAAGTCATGTAGACCTATATCTAATTTTGTGAGTGTTGTTCTGGAAAAAAATTAATTCTCACAAGAAAATGACAGACATGTCAGCTGCTCAACCCGTATTGTTTTGTGTTTTTTGTTATTGTAAAGTGTCCTTGGGTGTCTTGAAAGGCGCTTATCAATAAAATGTATTATTAGTATTATTATTATTATTAAGTTGCCTACACTGGTAAAGTTTTTTAAAATTTGAGTTTTTATTGCTTTAAATGCATTTTCAGCCCGAGTTGAGCACGTTTTGTGAGTTTGAATGTAGCTTCATAGGAATTAGTTGTGTGGTCAAATTAATGCTCATTTAGGCTTCAGGTGGTCATCCTGAACTAAATAAATATTGAAGGTTGTGCATAAGTTCTTTGGTTTGGGCGTGACACTCAATTTGAGTTTTTATTGCTTTAAATGCATTTTCAGCCCGAGCTGAGCACTTTTTGTGAGTTTGAATGTATCTTCAGAGGAATGAGTTGTGTGGTCAAATTAATGCTCATTTAGGCTTCAGGAGGACATCCTGAACTAAATACATGTTGAAGTGTGTGCATAAGTCCTTTGGTTTAGGCGTGACACTCAATTTGAGTTTTTATTGCTTTAAATGCATTTTCAGCCCGAGTTGAGCACGTTTTGTGAGTTTGAATGTATCTTCATAGGAATGAGTTGTGTGGTCAAATTAATGCTCATTTAGGCTTCAGGAGGACATCCTGAACTAAATACATGTTGAAGTGTGTGCATAAGTCCTTTGGTTTAGGCGTGACACTCAATTTGAGTTTTTATTGCTTTAAATGCATTTTCAGCCCGAGCTGAGCACGTTTTGTGAGTTTGAATGCATCTTCATAGGCATGAATTGTGTGATCAAATTAATGCTCATTTAGGCTTCAGGTGGTCCTTCTGAACAAAATACATGTTAAAGTGTGTGCATAAATCCTTTGGTTTAGGCGTGACACTCAATTTGAGTTTTTATTGCTTTAAATGCATTTTCAGCCCGAGCTGAGCACGTTTTGTGAGTTTGAATGTATCTTCATAGGAATGAGTTGTGTGGTCAAATTATTGCTCATATAGGCTTCAGGAGGTCATCCTGAACAAAATACATGTTGAATGTGTGCATAAGTCCTTTGGTTTAGGTGTGACACTCAATTTGAGTTTTTATTGCTTTAAATGCATTTTCAGCCCGAGCTTGAGCGCGCTTTCTGACTTTGAATGTATCTTCATAGGAATGAGTTGTGTGGTCAAATTAATGCTCATTTAGGCTTCAGGTGGTCATCCTGAACAAAATACATGTTGAAGTGTGTGCATAAGTCCTTTGGTTTAGGCGTGACACTCAATTTGAGTTTTTATTGCTTTAAATGCATTTTCAGCCCGAGCTGAGCATGTTTTGTGAGTTTGAATGTATCTTCATAAGAATGAGTTGTGTGGTCAAATTAATGCTCATTTCGGCTTCAGGTGGTCATCCTGAACTAAATACATGTTGAAGTGTGTGCATAAGTCCTTTGGTTTAGGCGTGACACTCCATTTGAGTTTTTATTGCTTTAAATGCATTTTCAGTCCGAGCTGAGCGCGCTTTCTGACTTTGAATGTATCTTCATAGGAATGAGTTGTGTGGTCAAATTATTGCTCATTTAGGCTTCAGGAGGTCATCCTGAACAAAATACATCTTGAAGTGTGTGCATAAGTCCTTCGGTTTAGGCGTGACACTCAATTTGAGTTTTTATTGCTTTAAATGCATTTTCAGCCCGAGCGGAGCGCGCTTCCTGACTTTGAATGTATCTTCATAGGAATGATTTGTTTAGTCAAATTAATGCTCTTTTAGGCTTCAGGAGGCCATCCTGAACAAAATACATGATGAAGTGTGTGCATAAGTCCTTTGGTTTAGGTGTGACACTCAATTTGAGTTTTTATTGCTTTAAATGCATTTTCAGCCCGAGCTGAGCACGTTTTGTGAGTTTGAATGCATCTTCATAGGCATGAATTGTGTGATCAAATTAATGCTCATTTAGGCTTCAGGTGGTCCTTCTGAACAAAATACATGTTAAAGTGTGTGCATAAATCCTTTGGTTTAGGCGTGACACTCAATTTGAGTTTTTATTGCTTTAAATGCATTTTCAGCCCGAGCTGAGCACGTTTTGTGAGTTTGAATGTATCTTCATAGGAATGAGTTGTGTGGTCAAATTAAAGCTCATATAGGCTTCAGGAGGTCATCCTGAACAAAATACATGTTGAATGTGTGCATAAGTCCTTTGGTTTAGGTGTGACACTCAATTTGAGTTTTTATTGCTTTAAATGCATTTTCAGCCCGAGCTTGAGCGCGCTTTCTGACTTTGAATGTATCTTCCTAGGAATGAGTTGTGTGGTCAAATGAATGCTCATTTAGGCTTCAGGTGGTCATCCTGAACAAAATACATGTTGAAGTGTGTGCATAAGTCCTTTGGTTTAGGTGTGACACTCAATTTGAGTTTTTATTGCTTTAAATGCATTTTCAGCCCGAGCTGAGCACGTTTTGTGAGTTTGAATGTATCTTCATAGGCATGAGTTGTGTGATCAAATTAATGCTCATTTAGGCTTCAGGTGGTCATCCTGAACAAAATACATGTTGAAGTGTGTGCATAAATCCTCTGGTTTAGGCGTGACACTCAATTTGAGTTTTTATTGCTTTAAATGCATTTGTCGCCTGAGCTGAGCGCGCTTTCTGACTTTGAATGTATCTTCATAGGAATGAGTTGTGTGGTCAAATGAATGCTCATTTAGGCTTCAGGTGGTCATCCTGAACAAAATACATGTTGAAGTGTGTGCATAAGTCCTTTGGTTTAGGTGTGACACTCAATTTGAGTTTTTATTGCTTTAAATGCATTTTCAGCCCGAGCTGAGCACGTTTTGTGAGTTTGAATGTATCTTCATAGGCATGAGTTGTGTGATCAAATTAATGCTCATTTAGGCTTCAGGAGGTCATCCTGAACAAAATACAAGTTGAAGTGTGTGCATAAGTCCTTTGGTAATCAAACAGCACGAAGGTCCGGGACCGAACGGATGCCACCCGCTTGGCCCCGCCGGAGCAGAAGTAAGATCGGGCGGCCCGAGCCCGAGCCCGAGCCCTACCCCTACCCGAACCCGACCGCCCTAAAATGTCCCTCATTGCTTCGGGTTCGGGGCGCACGGCACCCGTACGGCGGAGAGTATCCAGGGTTACCAGTGAAGCGGAGGAACATCTCACGCCCACCCGCGCGAAATGTCGTACCGAGTTGTTTATGCCCACGGCACCGCCGATGCTGCACCGTTTCGGCGCGAGGGACGCTCCAAACGAGGAGTTTGGGTCGAATGTGAATTAAAGTGTTAGGTTTCGTGAGAGATCAATACAAGAACCACACACAGACACCAAAAACGAAGAGGGGTTTTATTGCCAGAAAGTTGGTCAGGTCGAGGTGTAAACAACTGAAAGCTAGTCAAAATGATCACGTTGAGGAGTGCAGAAATGCTGGAGCGTAACGGCGTGGCAGCAGCTAGCTCGGCAGGAAGGATCGCTGACGAACTGGCAACGGGTGGCTGTTCACGCTGTCTTTTATGGTGCAAGTGGCAGATGAGATGAAGACTCGCACGTGTGTAGGGGAGGCAGGTGCACTGATTCGAGAGGCGCCCAGCCCACACTGAAAAAGAGACAAAAAAAGGGAGGGGCGGCACCGTGGACACACAATGGTTTCGAACGCAAAGGGCAGAAAACGTCGGCTTCCAGCCGCGCGACGTTCCGCGAACGAATACTGAATCGTATTGAGACACGTTATACGTGGCATCATAAACTCCGCGAATTTAAGTCAACATCTCTCTGCTCCCAAATAAAACAATCATCCCTATTCAGTCAACTGTAAACGAAGAAGTCAAGTCTGGGATTTTTTTTATGACCCTCTAAAAATAAGCAACAACATAAAATGTCCGCCCTGTGAACATGAGCTGAAATCGAATCTCAAACCAAATACATGTGAAAGCAAAAAAAATCGAAATATATCAATTTAGAATTCAAAGAACGTCGTGTCCCCATCACACTTTTTAATTGTCTTTTTTCTTTTTTTTTTGCATCGACACGCCTCAAAATCCTTCTGATGTGAGCGTTTTTAAAAAATCTTGGCTCTTTTGACTTTTTTGGGGGGTTCTTGGGACGGAAAAAATTGACGATGAATTGACAATATTTGCTGCTCAGAGCTGATGCCACGTTGTGTCACTCTTGTGCTTTCTGAAATGCGAGAGCCCTATTTGTCCATGCACGGCCAGCACTTTACGATAGCCTCTGCTGGTGAGAGTTGGGCATTGCAGCCTTCCATATGATTTCCTGTGACCCTCTAAAAATAATGAGATAAAATGTGCGTTGTGTGAACATGAGCTGCGCTTGAAACTAGACCCAAATACAAGGAAAAGCAAAAAACAAAAATCTAAACGCACCAATTCAAAAGATAAATGAATGCCACGCCACCATCACACTTTTTCATGATTATTATTACAATTATTATTAATATCACTGCATAGGCAAGGCTCAAAATCCGCCTCATGTGAGCGTTTTTTCAAAAGATTTTCTTAATCTTGCTACTTCGGACTGGGCTTTTTTTTTTTGGATATTGGGACAGAGAAACTTTATTATGTATTGACAGTGTTTGCTCTTCATCTCTTTTTCAACCTGGTGGACGCCCTCTCTTTGGCCGAGCATGACCTGATTTGTAGTCAGACGCCTCATGCATTGCGCCACGAACTCCACGAAATCAAACCACTATTTCTCTGTTCTCCTGTGGGGGAATTTGCCGCTCCCAAAAAGTTAGTTACCTTTTTCAGTGTGGGATGGGCGCTTCTCTAATCAGTGCACCTGCCTCCCCGACACACCTGCGAGTCATTATCTCATCTGCCACTTGCAGCATAAAAGCCAGCCTGAAGAGCCACCCATTGTCACTTCGTCAGAGATCCTTCCTGCCGTGTCGACGACGCCGTACCGCTCCAGGATTCCTGCACTCCTCGAATTGATCATTTTGACTACCTTTCAGTTGTGACCACCTCGGCCTGTCTCGCTTACTGGCAATAAAACCCTTCTGTGCTTTTTGTGTCTGCGCGTGGTTCCTCTCTTCATCTCTCACGAAGCCGAACACTTTGCTTAACACCCGCGGTTCTCCCAGCGCTCCGCCCCAACATCCTCGTCGGAACAGCCTGAGCGCCGCAGCGGAGCAACTCCGGCTCGGCCGTGGGCAAAAACGGCTCTGTCCGAAATTTCTCACGGGCGGGCGCGAGCTGTTCCTCCGCTTCGCTTATCACACACACCACTCTCGGCCCTACCTGCCCCGCGCAACTCCGGCAGGGCCAAGCGGGTGGCATCGGTTCGGTCCCGGACCTTCGCGCGGTTTGATTCCCAAGTTTTTCTTCCCTTTGATTGCACACCGCGCCCCCTGTCCCTCAAAGCGAGGTGCATCTCTGGCGGAGCCGAGCGGGCAGCAGCTTTGCTCCCGGCAGGTCGTGTTGGTGTGCGCGAGGTCTTCCACCTCTTCGCTTGCAACACTCGCCTTTGCCGGCCCGCCAGGCACGGCGCAGCTCTGGCGGGGCCAAGCGACAGCGTCGGTTAGGTCCCGGGCGCAAAATCAAAAGGGAGGGTCGACACTGTGGACAAACAATGGACCCTAACACAAAGGGCAGAAAACTTCGACGCACACCCGCGCGACATTCTGTGAAGGAAAATACGCCACCCGCCTGACCTCGCCGGAGTTTCGCCGCGCCCGTCGGTCCAACGTGGCCCGGGTTGCAAGCGAAGTGGGTGAAAAGCTCACGGCCATCCTCGCGAAATATCGTACAATGCCGCTGCAAAACACGGCCCGGGCGCGGCTGCTCCTAGCGGATCGCAATGCAGCTCTGATCAGGGGGATCTTGCGGGAAGCCGGGAGGGGCGCGGGTGTCAAGCAACGGGCTAATAAACCTCGTCGAATACGCCCGCGACGGGCCGGTATAGAAGCGATGCCGCCAGTTTGTCCCCGCCGGAGCTCCTCCAAGCCAGGCAGGCCGAAAGTGGCGCGGGTTGACAACACAGGGTCCAAAACTTCAACGCACAACCAAGCGATCGTCCAGCTTTATGCAGCCTTGTACAAATTGTGTTTTCAAATTGTTCGCCCGAAACAGTTTTGTCACTCCCACAAGACAAACAAGCTATTTTTTTTCAGATGGCAGTGGAACTGATGAAGGCCTTCCCCAGACATTCCGTGCATCAATTTTAGAACATTATGTGGCGATGGAAAATAAGAGAACAAGACAATCGTCAGAAATACTGACCACAGCAGGTTTATTGGATGATGATCACCCATGCAAAAAATGTTTAATTGTGGCATCCAGAAATGATGCCAAAGATATATTTTGTTTCAAACTACTTCATGAAGAGGAAGTGTTGATACCAGGGATGAATTCTGAAAGCTTATGAGAAAGTCATTTTTTATGACTTGTACCACAACGAAAAATCTCGTGTTATTCACTGCTCCGATGAAAATAAAATGTCAAGATAAAATTTCAATCCCATATTTACACACTGTGAATTTTAAGTTTAATGTTCACTGATATTCCGTCATGTTGTCGTATTTGTTCTCGCCATGCACTGTGGCATGCTCTAAATGGCAAAACCACCTGGAAAAGGTCCTCTGACAAAACGAGTGATTTTTACAATGGAAGAACACACAATTTATCTTGCATCGACATTGTCTTCATGATGCTTTGCATGCATCATTGAAATTGGGTTGGTTCAAGTAAAAGAAAAAATTTGAATTTTAAAAGCAACTTAGAGTTATCCTGATTGAAATTTCCGAACATATAATCTTGCGATGTTAGGGTTCTCTCCCCCCGGCCCCCTTTTGACGAGACCCAGTGCGAAAGGTGGTACCATGAGCAGTGTCTTGAGAAGAATTTGCATGAATTGAGCGGCCGAAGACTGGTATTGCTGCTGTGAGTGCACATCACAATGTTGGAAGTCATGTAGACCTATATCTAATTTTGTGAGTGTTGTTCTGGAAAAAAATTAATTCTCACAAGAAAATGACAGACATGTCAGCTGCTCAACCCGTATTGTTTTGTGTTTTTTGTTATTGTAAAGTGTCCTTGGGTGTCTTGAAAGGCGCTTATCAATAAAATGTATTATTAGTATTATTATTATTATTAAGTTGCCTACACTGGTAAAGTTTTTTAAAATTTGAGTTTTTATTGCTTTAAATGCATTTTCAGCCCGAGTTGAGCACGTTTTGTGAGTTTGAATGTATCTTCATAGGAATCAGTTGTGTGGTCAAATTAATGCTCATTTAGGCTTCAGGTGGTCATCCTGAACAAAATACATGTTGAAGTGTGTGCATAAGTCCTTTGGTTTAGGCGTGACACTCAATTTGAGTTTTTATTGCTTTGAATGCATTTTCAGCCCGAGCTGAGCACGTTTTGTGAGTTTGAATGTAGCTTCATAGGAATTAGTTGTGTGGTCAAATTAATGCTCATTTAGGCTTCAGGTGGTCATCCTGAACTAAATAAATATTGAAGTGTGTGCATAAGTTCTTTGGTTTGGGCGTGACACTCAATTTGAGTTTTTATTGCTTTAAATGCATTTTCAGCCCGAGTTGAGCACGTTTTGTGAGTTTGAATGTATCTTCATAGGAATGAGTTGTGTGGTCAAATTAATGCTCATTTAGGCTTCAGGTGGTCATCCTGAACAAAATACATGTTGAAGTGTGTGCATAAGTCCTTTGGTTTAGGCGTGACACTCAATTTGAGTTTTTATTGCTTTAAATGCATTTTCAGGCCGAGCTGAGCACGTTTTATGAGTTTGAATGTATCTTCATAGGAATGAGTTGTGTGGTCAAATTATTGCTCATTTAGGCTTCAGGAGGTCATCCTGAACAAAATACATCTTGAAGTGTGTGCATAAGTCCTTCGGTTTAGGCGTGACACTCAATTTGAGTTTTTATTGCTTTAAATGCATTTTCAGCCCGAGCTGAGCACGTTTTGTGAGTTTGAATGTAGCTTCATAGGAATTAGTTGTGTGGTCAAACTATTGCTCATTTAGGCTTCAGGAGGTCATCCTGAACAAAATACACGTTGAAGTGTGTGCATAAGTCCTTTGGTTGAGGCGTGACACTCAATTTGAGTTTTTATTGCTTTAAATGCATTTTCAGCCCGAGTTGAGCACGTTTTGTGAGTTTGAATGTATCTTCATAGGAATGAGTTGTGTGGTCAAATTAATGCTCATTTAGGCTTCAGGAGGACATCCTGAACTAAATACATGTTGAAGTGTGTGCATAAGTCCTTTGGTTTAGGCGTGACACTCCATTTGAGTTTTTATTGCTTTAAATGCATTTTCAGCCCGAGCTGAGCACGTTTTGTGAGTTTGAATGCATCTTCATAGGCATGAATTGTGTGATCAAATTAATGCTCATTTAGGCTTCAGGTGGTCCTTCTGAACAAAATACATGTTAAAGTGTGTGCATAAATCCTTTGGTTTAGGCGTGACACTCAATTTGAGTTTTTATTGCTTTAAATGCATTTTCAGCCCGAGCTGAGCACGTTTTGTGAGTTTGAATGTATCTTCATAGGAATGAGTTGTGTGGTCAAATTAAAGCTCATATAGGCTTCAGGAGGTCATCCTGAACAAAATACATGTTGAATGTGTGCATAAGTCCTTTGGTTTAGGTGTGACACTCAATTTGAGTTTTTATTGCTTTAAATGCATTTTCAGCCCGAGCTTGAGCGCGCTTTCTGACTTTGAATGTATCTTCATAGGAATGAGTTGTGTAGTCAAATTAATGCTCATTTAGGCTTCAGGAGGACATCCTGAACAAAATACATGTTGAAGTGTGTGCATAAATCCTCTGGTTTAGGCGTGACACTCAATTTGAGTTTTTATTGCTTTAAATGCTTTTGTAGCCTGAGCTGAGCGCGCTTTCTGACTTTGAATGTATCTTCATAGGAATGAGTTGTGTGGTCAAATGAATGCTCATTTAGGCTTCAGGTGGTCATCCTGAACAAAATACATGTTGAATGTGTGCATAAGTCCTTTGGTTTAGGTGTGACACTCAATTTGAGTTTTTATTGCTTTAAATGCATTTTCAGCCCGAGCTGAGCACGTTTTGTGAGTTTGAATGTATCTTCATAGGCATGAGTTGTGTGATCAAATTAATGCTCATTTAGGCTTCAGGAGGTCATCCTGAACAAAATACAAGTTGAAGTGTGTGCATAAGTCCTTTGGTAATCAAACAGCACGAAGGTCCGGGACCGAACGGATGCCACCCGCTTGGCCCCGCCGGAGCAGAAGTAAGATCGGGCGGCCCGAGCCCGAGTCCTACCCCTACCCGAACCCGACCGCCCTAAAATGTCCCTCATTGCTTCGGGTTCGGGGCGCACGGCACCCGTACGGCGGAGAGTATCCAGGGTTACCAGTGAAGCGGAGGAACATCTCACGCCCACCCGCGCGAAATGTCGTACCGAGTTGTTTATGCCCACGGCACCGCCGATGCTGCACCGTTTCGGCGCGAGGGAGGCTCCAAACGAGGAGTTTGGGTCGAATGTGAATTAAAGTGTTAGGTTTCGTGAGAGATCAATACAAGAACCACACACAGACACCAAAAACCAAGAGGGGTTTTATTGCCAGAAAGTTGGTCAGGTCGAGGTGTAAACAACTGAAAGCTAGTCAAAATGATCACGTTGAGGAGTGCAGAAATGCTGGAGCGTAACGGCGTGGCAGCAGCTAGCTCGGCAGGAAGGATCGCTGACGAACTGGCAACGGGTGGCTGTTCACGCTGTCTTTTATGGTGCAAGTGGCAGATGAGATGAAGACTCGCACGTGTGTAGGGGAGGCAGGTGCACTGATTCGAGAGGCGCCCAGCCCACACTGAAAAAGAGACAAAAAAAGGGAGGGGCGGCACCGTGGACACACAATGGTTTCGAACGCAAAGGGCAGAAAACGTCGGCTTCCAGCCGCGCGACGTTCCGCGAACGAATACTGAATCGTATTGAGACACGTTATCCGTGGCATCATAAACTCCGCGAATTTAAGTCAACATCTCTCTGCTCCCAAATAAAACAATCATCCCTATTCAGTCAACTGTAAACGAAGAAGTCAAGTCTGGGATTTTTTTTATGACCCTCTAAAAATAAGCAACAACATAAAATGTCCGCCCTGTGAACATGAGCTGAAATCGAATCTCAAACCAAATACATGTGAAAGCAAAAAAAATCGAAATATATCAATTTAGAATTCAAAGAACGTCGTGTCCCCATCACACTTTTTAATTGTCTTTTTTCTTTTTTCTTTTTTTTTTGCATCGACACGCCTCAAAATCCTTCTGATGTGAGCGTTTTTAAAAAATCTTGGCTCTTTTGACTTTTTTGGGGGGTTCTTGGGACGGAAGAAATTGACGATGAATTGACAATATTTGCTGCTCAGAGCTGATGCCACGTTGTGTCACTCTTGTGCTTTCTGAAATGCGAGAGCCCTATTTGTCCATGCACGGCCAGCACTTTACGATAGCCTCTACTGGTGAGAGTTGGCCATTGCAGCCTTCCATATGATTTCCTGTGACCCTCTAAAAATAATGAGATAAAATGTGCGTTGTGTGAACATGAGCTGCGCTTGAAACTACACCCAAATACAAGGAAAAGCAAAAAACAAAAATCTAAACGCACCAATTCAAAAGATAAATGAATGCCACGCCACCATCACACTTTTTCATGATTATTATTACAATTATTATTAATATCACTGCATAGGCAAGGCTCAAAATCCGCCTCATGTGAGCGTTTTTTCAAAAGATTTTCTTAATCTTGCTACTTCGGACTGGGCTTTTTTTTTTGGATATTGGGACAGAGAAACTTTATTATGTATTGACAGTGTTTGCTCTTCATCTCTTTTTCAACCTGGTGGACGCCCTCTCTTTGGCCGAGCATGACCTGATTTGTAGTCAGACGCCTCATGCATTGCGCCACGAACTCCACGAAATCAAACCACTATTTCTCTGTTCTCCTGTGGGGGAATTTGCCGCTCCCAAAAAGTTATTGTTACCTTTTTCAGTGTGGGATGGGCGCTTCTCTAATCAGTGCACCTGCCTCCCCGACACACCTGCGAGTCATTATCTCATCTGCCACTTGCAGCATAAAAGCCAGCCTGAAGAGCCACCCATTGTCACTTCGTCAGAGATCCTTCCTGCCGTGTCGACGACGCCGTACCGCTCCAGGATTCCTGCACTCCTCGAATTGATCATTTTGACTACCTTTCAGTTGTGACCACCTCGGCCTGTCTCGCTTACTGGCAATAAAACCCTTCTGTGCTTTTTGTGTCTGCGCGTGGTTCCTCTCTTCATCTCTCACGAAGCCGAACACTTTGCTTAACACCCGCGGTTCTCCCAGCGCTCCGCCCCAACATCGTCGTCGGAACAGCCTGAGCGCCGCAGCGGAGCAACTCCGGCTCGCCCGTGGGCAAAAACGGCTCTGTCCGAAATTTCTCGCGGGCGGGCGTGAGCTGTTCCTCCGCTTCGCTTATCACACACACCACTCTCGGCCCTACCTGCCCCGCGCAACTCCGGCAGGGCCAAGCGGGTGGCATCGGTTCGGTCCCGGACCTTCGCGCGGTTTGATTCCCAAGTTTTTCTTCCCTTTGATTGCACACCGCGCCCCCTGTCCCTCAAAGCGAGGTGCATCTCTGGCGGAGCCGAGCGGGCAGCAGCTTTGCTCCCGGCAGGTCGTGTTGGTGTGCGCGAGGTCTTCCACCTCTTCGCTTGCAACACTCGCCTTTGCCGGCCCGCCAGGCACGGCGCAGCTCTGGCGGGGCCAAGCGACAGCGTCGGTTAGGTCCCGGGCGCAAAATCAAAAGGGAGGGTCGACACTGTGGACAAACAATGGACCCTAACACAAAGGGCAGAAAACTTCGACGCACACCCGCGCGACATTCTGTGAAGGAAAATACGCCACCCGCCTGACCTCGCCGGAGTTTCGCCGCGCCCGTCGGTCCAACGTGGCCCGGGTTGCAAGCGAAGTGGGTGAAAAGCTCACGGCCATCCTCGCGAAATATCGTACAATGCCGCTGCAAAACACGGCCCGGGCGCGGCTGCTCCTAGCGGATCGCAATGCAGCTCTGATCAGGGGGATCTTGCGGGAAGCCGGGAGGGGCGCGGGTGTCAAGCAACGGGCTAATAAACCTCGTCGAATACGCCCGCGACGGGCCGGTATAGAAGCGATGCCGCCAGTTTGTCCCCGCCGGAGCTCCTCCAAGCCAGGCAGGCCGAAAGTGGCGCGGGTTGACAACACAGGGTCCAAAACTTCAACGCACAACCAAGCGATCGTCCAGCTTTATGCAGCCTTGTACAAATTGTGTTTTCAAATTGTTCGCCCGAAACAGTTTTGTCACTCCCACAAGACAAACAAGCTATTTTTTTTCAGATGGCAGTGGAACTGATGAAGGCCTTCCCCAGACATTCCGTGCATCAATTTTAGAACATTATGTGGCGATGGAAAATAAGAGAACAAGACAATCGTCAGAAATACTGACCACAGCAGGTTTATTGGATGATGATCACCCATGCAAAAAATGTTTAATTGTGGCATCCAGAAATGATGCCAAAGATATATTTTGTTTCAAACTACTTCATGAAGAGGAAGTGTTGATACCAGGGATGAATTCTGAAAGCTTATGAGAAAGTCATTTTTTATGACTTGTACCACAACGAAAAATCTCGTGTTATTCACTGCTCCGATGAAAATAAAATGTCAAGATAAAATTTCAATCCCATATTTACACACTGTGAATTTTAAGTTTAATGTTCACTGATATTCCGTCATGTTGTCGTATTTGTTCTCGCCATGCACTGTGGCATGCTCTAAATGGCAAAACCACCTGGAAAAGGTCCTCTGACAAAACGAGTGATTTTTACAATGGAAGAACACACAATTTATCTTGCATCGACATTGTCTTCATGATGCTTTGCATGCATCATTGAAATTGGGTTGGTTCAAGTAAAAGAAAAAATTTGAATTTTAAAAGCAACTTAGAGTTATCCTGATTGAAATTTCCGAACATATAATCTTGCGATTTTAGGGTTCTCTCCCCCCGGCCCCCTTTTGACGAGACCCAGTGCGAAAGGTGGTACCATGAGCAGTGTCTTGAGAAGAATTTGCATGAATTGAGCGGCCGAAGACTGGTATTGCTGCTGTGAGTGCACATCACAATGTTGGAAGTCATGTAGACCTATATCTAATTTTGTGAGTGTTGTTCTGGAAAAAAATTAATTCTCACAAGAAAATGACAGACATGTCAGCTGCTCAACCCGTATTGTTTTGTGTTTTTTGTTATTGTAAAGTGTCCTTGGGTGTCTTGAAAGGCGCTTATCAATAAAATGTATTATTAGTATTATTATTATTATTAAGTTGCCTACACTGGTAAAGTTTTTTAAAATTTGAGTTTTTATTGCTTTAAATGCATTTTCAGCCCGAGTTGAGCACGTTTTGTGAGTTTGAATGTATCTTCATGGGAATGAGTTGTGTGGTCAAATTAATGCTCATTTAGGCTTCAGGTGGTCATCCTGAACAAAATACATGTTGAAGTGTGTGCATAAGTCCTTTGGTTTAGGCGTGACACTCAATTTGAGTTTTTATTGCTTTAAATGCATTTTCAGCCCGAGCTGAGCACGTTTTGTGAGTTTGAATGTATCTTCATAGGAATGAGTTGTGTGGTCAAATTAATTCTCATATGGGCTTCAGGAGGTCATCCTGAACAAAATACATGTTGAAGTGTGTGCATAAGTCCTTTGGTTTAGGCCTTACACTCAATTTGAGTTTTGATTGCTTTAAATGCATTTTCAGCCCGAGCTTAGCACGTTTTGTGAGTTTGAATGTGTCTTCATAGGAATGAGTTGTGTGGTCAAATTAATGCTCATTTAGGCTTCAGGTGGTCATCCTGAACAAAATACATGTTGAAGTGTATGCATAAGTCCTTTGGTTTAGGCGTGACACTCAATTTGAGTTTTTATTGCTTTAAATGCATTTTCAGCCCGAGTTGAGCACGTTTTGTGAGTTTGAATGTATCTTCATAGGAATGAGTTGTGTGGTCAAATTAATGCTCATTTAGGCTTCAGGTGGTCATCCTGAACAAAATACATGTTGAAGTGTGTGCATAAGTCCTTTGGTTTAGGCGTGACACTCAATTTGAGTTTTTATTGCTTTAAATGCATTTTCAGCCTGAGCTTGAGCGCGCTTTCTGACTTTGAATGTATCTTCATAGGAATGAGTTGTGTAGTCAAATTAATGCTCATTTAGGCTTCAGGAGGCCATCCTGAACAAAATACATGTTGAAGTGTGTGCATAATCCTTTGGTTTAGGTG
The DNA here is from genome assembly GCF_054856545.1 of Hippocampus guttulatus. Lineage (NCBI taxonomy): Eukaryota > Metazoa > Chordata > Actinopteri > Syngnathiformes > Syngnathidae > Hippocampus > Hippocampus guttulatus. The sequence continues at coordinate 1,667,859 of NC_141264.1, forward strand.
TGACACTCAATTTGAGTTTTTATTGCTTTAAATGCATTTTCATTCCGAGCTGAGCGCGCTTTCTGACTTTGAATGTATCTTCATAGGAATGATTTGTTTAGTCAAATTAATGCTCTTTTAGGCTTCAGGAGGCTATCCTGAACAAAATACATGATGAAGTGTGTGCATAAGTCCTTTGGTTTAGGTGTGACACTCAATTTGAGTTTTTATTGCTTTAAATGCATTTTCAGCCCGAGCTGAGCACGTTTTGTGAGTTTGAATGCATCTTCATAGGTATGAATTGTGTGATCAAATTAATGCTCATTTAGGCTTCAGGTGGTCCTTCTGAACAAAATACATGTTAAAGTGTGTGCATAAATCCTTTGGTTTAGGCGTGACACTCAATTTGAGTTTTTATTGCTTTAAATGCATTTTCAGCCCTAGCTGAGCACGTTTTGTGAGTTTGAATGTATCTTCATAGGAATGAGTTGTGTGGTCAAATTAAAGCTCATATAGGCTTCAGGAGGTCATCCTGAACAAAATACATGTTGAATGTGTGCATAAGTCCTTTGGTTTAGGTGTGACACTCAATTTGAGTTTTTATTGCTTTAAATGCATTTTCAGCCTGAGCTTGAGCGCGCTTTCTGACTTTGAATGTATCTTCATAGGAATGAGTTGTGTAGTCAAATTAATGCTCATTTAGGCTTCAGGAGGACATCCTGAACAAAATACATGTTGAAGTGTGTGCATAAGTCCTTTGGTTTAGGCGTGACACTCAATTTGAGTTTTTATTGCTTTAAATGCATTTTCAGCCTGAGCTTGAGCGCGCTTTCTGACTTTGAATGTATCTTCATAGGAATGAGTTGTGTAGTCAAATTAATGCTCATTTAGGCTTCAGGAGGCCATCCTGAACAAAATACATGTTGAAGTGTGTGCATAATCCTTTGGTTTAGGTGTGACACTCAATTTGAGTTTTTATTGCTTTAAATGCATTTTCATTCCGAGCTGAGCGCGCTTTCTGACTTTGAATGTATCTTCATAGGAATGATTTGTTTAGTCAAATTAATGCTCTTTTAGGCTTCAGGAGGCCATCCTGAACAAAATACATGATGAAGTGTGTGCATAAGTCCTTGGTTTAGGTGTGACACTCAATTTGAGTTTTTATTGCTTTAAATGCATTTTCAGCCCGAGCTGAGCACGTTTTGTGAGTTTGAATGCATCTTCATAGGTATGAATTGTGTGATCAAATTAATGCTCATTTAGGCTTCAGGTGGTCCTTCTGAACAAAATACATGTTAAAGTGTGTGCATAAATCCTTTGGTTTAGGCGTGACACTCAATTTGAGTTTTTATTGCTTTAAATGCATTTTCAGCCCTAGCTGAGCACGTTTTGTGAGTTTGAATGTATCTTCATAGGAATGAGTTGTGTGGTCAAATTAAAGCTCATATAGGCTTCAGGAGGTCATCCTGAACAAAATACATGTTGAATGTGTGCATAAGTCCTTTGGTTTAGGTGTGACACTCAATTTGAGTTTTTATTGCTTTAAATGCATTTTCAGCCTGAGCTTGAGCGCGCTTTCTGACTTTGAATGTATCTTCATAGGAATGAGTTGTGTAGTCAAATTAATGCTCATTTAGGCTTCAGGAGGACATCCTGAACAAAATACATGTTGAAGTGTGTGCATAAATCCTCTGGTTTAGGCGTGACACTCAATTTGAGTTTTTATTGCTTTAAATGCATTTGTAGCCTGAGCAGAGCGCGCTTTCTGACTTTGAATGTATCTTCATAGGAATGAGTTGTGTGGTCAAATGAATGCTCATTTAGGCTTCAGGTGGTCATCCTGAACAAAATACAAGTTGAAGTGTGTGCATAAGTCCTTTGGTAATCAAACAGCACGAAGGTCCGGGACCGAACGGATGCCACCCGCTTGGCCCCGCCGGAGCAGAAGTAAGATCGGGCGGCCCGAGCCCGAGCCCGAGCCCTACCCCTACCCGAACCCGACCGCCCTAAAATGTCCCTCATTGCTTCGGGTTCGGGGCGCACGGCACCCGTACGGCGGAGAGTATCCAGGGTTACCAGTGAAGCGGAGGAACATCTCACGCCCACCCGCGCGAAAGTTCTTACCGAGTTGTTTATGCCCACGGCACCGCCGATGCTGCACCGTTTCGGCGCGAGGGACGCTCCAAACGAGGAGTTTGGGTCGAATGTGAATTAAAGTGTTAGGTTTCGTGAGAGATCAATACAAGAACCACACACAGACACCAAAAACGAAGAGGGGTTTTATTGCCAGAAAGTTGGTCAGGTCGAGGTGTAAACAACTGAAAGCTAGTCAAAATGATCACGTTGAGGAGTGCAGAAATGCTGGAGCGTAACGGCGTGGCAGCAGCTAGCTCGGCAGGAAGGATCGCTGACGAACTGGCAACGGGTGGCTGTTCACGCTGTCTTTTATGGTGCAAGTGGCAGATGAGATGAAGACTCGCACGTGTGTAGGGGAGGCAGGTGCACTGATTCGAGAGGCGCCCAGCCCACACTGAAAAAGAGACAAAAAAAGGGAGGGGCGGCACCGTGGACACACAATGGTTTCGAACGCAAAGGGCAGAAAACGTCGGCTTCCAGCCGCGCGACGTTCCGCGAACGAATACTGAATCGTATTGAGACACGTTATCCGTGGCATCATAAACTCCGCGAATTTAAGTCAACATCTCTCTGCTCCCAAATAAAACAATCATCCCTATTCAGTCAACTGTAAACGAAGAAGTCAAGTCTGGGATTTTTTTTATGACCCTCTAAAAATAAGCAACAACATAAAATGTCCGCCCTGTGAACATGAGCTGAAATCGAATCTCAAACCAAATACATGTGAAAGCAAAAAAAATCGAAATATATCAATTTAGAATTCAAAGAACGTCGTGTCCCCATCACACTTTTTAATTGTCTTTTTTCTTTTTTCTTTTTTTTTTGCATCGACACGCCTCAAAATCCTTCTGATGTGAGCGTTTTTAAAAAATCTTGGCTCTTTTGACTTTTTTGGGGGGTTCTTGGGACGGAAAAAATTGACGATGAATTGACAATATTTGCTGCTCAGAGCTGATGCCACGTTGTGTCACTCTTGTGCTTTCTGAAATGCGAGAGCCCTATTTGTCCATGCACGGCCAGCACTTTACGATAGCCTCTGCTGGTGAGAGTTGGCCATTGCAGCCTTCCATATGATTTCCTGTGACCCTCTAAAAATAATGAGATAAAATGTGCGTTGTGTGAACATGAGCTGCGCTTGAAACTACACCCAAATACAAGGAAAAGCAAAAAACAAAAATCTAAACGCACCAATTCAAAAGATAAATGAATGCCACGCCACCATCACACTTTTTCATGATTATTATTACAATTATTATTAATATCACTGCATAGGCAAGGCTCAAAATCCGCCTCATGTGAGCGTTTTTTCAAAAGATTTTCTTAATCTTGCTACTTCGGACTGGGCTTTTTTTTTTGGATATTGGGACAGAGAAACTTTATTATGTATTGACAGTGTTTGCTCTTCATCTCTTTTTCAACCTGGTGGACGCCCTCTCTTTGGCCGAGCATGACCTGATTTGTAGTCAGACGCCTCATGCATTGCGCCACGAACTCCACGAAATCAAACCACTATTTCTCTGTTCTCCTGTGGGGGAATTTGCCGCTCCCAAAAAGTTATTGTTACCTTTTTCAGTGTGGGATGGGCGCTTCTCTAATCAGTGCACCTGCCTCCCCGACACACCTGCGAGTCATTATCTCATCTGCCACTTGCAGCATAAAAGCCAGCCTGAAGAGCCACCCATTGTCACTTCGTCAGAGATCCTTCCTGCCGTGTCGACGACGCCGTACCGCTCCAGGATTCCTGCACTCCTCGAATTGATCATTTTGACTACCTTTCAGTTGTGACCACCTCGGCCTGTCTCGCTTACTGGCAATAAAACCCTTCTGTGCTTTTTGTGTCTGCGCGTGGTTCCTCTCTTCATCTCTCACGAAGCCGAACACTTTGCTTAACACCCGCGGTTCTCCCAGCGCTCCGCCCCAACATCCTCGTCGGAACAGCCTGAGCGCCGCAGCGGAGCAACTCCGGCTCGGCCGTGGGCAAAAACGGCTCTGTCCGAAATTTCTCACGGGCGGGCGCGAGCTGTTCCTCCGCTTCGCTTATCACACACACCACTCTCGGCCCTACCTGCCCCGCGCAACTCCGGCAGGGCCAAGCGGGTGGCATCGGTTCGGTCCCGGACCTTCGCGCGGTTTGATTCCCAAGTTTTTCTTCCCTTTGATTGCACACCGCGCCCCCTGTCCCTCAAAGCGAGGTGCATCTCTGGCGGAGCCGAGCGGGCAGCAGCTTTGCTCCCGGCAGGTCGTGTTGGTGTGCGCGAGGTCTTCCACCTCTTCGCTTGCAACACTCGCCTTTGCCGGCCCGCCAGGCACGGCGCAGCTCTGGCGGGGCCAAGCGACAGCGTCGGTTAGGTCCCGGGCGCAAAATCAAAAGGGAGGGTCGACACTGTGGACAAACAATGGACCCTAACACAAAGGGCAGAAAACTTCGACGCACACCCGCGCGACATTCTGTGAAGGAAAATACGCCACCCGCCTGACCTCGCCGGAGTTTCGCCGCGCCCGTCGGTCCAACGTGGCCCGGGTTGCAAGCGAAGTGGGTGAAAAGCTCACGGCCATCCTCGCGAAATATCGTACAATGCCGCTGCAAAACACGGCCCGGGCGCGGCTGCTCCTAGCGGATCGCAATGCAGCTCTGATCAGGGGGATCTTGCGGGAAGCCGGGAGGGGCGCGGGTGTCAAGCAACGGGCTAATAAACCTCGTCGAATACGCCCGCGACGGGCCGGTATAGAAGCGATGCCGCCAGTTTGTCCCCGCCGGAGCTCCTCCAAGCCAGGCAGGCCGAAAGTGGCGCGGGTTGACAACACAGGGTCCAAAACTTCAACGCACAACCAAGCGATCGTCCAGCTTTATGCAGCCTTGTACAAATTGTGTTTTCAAATTGTTCGCCCGAAACAGTTTTGTCACTCCCACAAGACAAACAAGCTATTTTTTTTCAGATGGCAGTGGAACTGATGAAGGCCTTCCCCAGACATTCCGTGCATCAATTTTAGAACATTATGTGGCGATGGAAAATAAGAGAACAAGACAATCGTCAGAAATACTGACCACAGCAGGTTTATTGGATGATGATCACCCATGCAAAAAATGTTTAATTGTGGCATCCAGAAATGATGCCAAAGATATATTTTGTTTCAAACTACTTCATGAAGAGGAAGTGTTGATACCAGGGATGAATTCTGAAAGCTTATGAGAAAGTCATTTTTTATGACTTGTACCACAACGAAAAATCTCGTGTTATTCACTGCTCCGATGAAAATAAAATGTCAAGATAAAATTTCAATCCCATATTTACACACTGTGAATTTTAAGTTTAATGTTCACTGATATTCCGTCATGTTGTCGTATTTGTTCTCGCCATGCACTGTGGCATGCTCTAAATGGCAAAACCACCTGGAAAAGGTCCTCTGACAAAACGAGTGATTTTTACAATGGAAGAACACACAATTTATCTTGCATCGACATTGTCTTCATGATGCTTTGCATGCATCATTGAAATTGGGTTGGTTCAAGTAAAAGAAAAAATTTGAATTTTAAAAGCAACTTAGAGTTATCCTGATTGAAATTTCCGAACATATAATCTTGCGATGTTAGGGTTCTCTCCCCCCGGCCCCCTTTTGACGAGACCCAGTGCGAAAGGTGGTACCATGAGCAGTGTCTTGAGAAGAATTTGCATGAATTGAGCGGCCGAAGACTGGTATTGCTGCTGTGAGTGCACATCACAATGTTGGAAGTCATGTAGACCTATATCTAATTTTGTGAGTGTTGTTCTGGAAAAAAATTAATTCTCACAAGAAAATGACAGACATGTCAGCTGCTCAACCCGTATTGTTTTGTGTTTTTTGTTATTGTAAAGTGTCCTTGGGTGTCTTGAAAGGCGCTTATCAATAAAATGTATTATTAGTATTATTATTATTATTAAGTTGCCTACACTGGTAAAGTTTTTTAAAATTTGAGTTTTTATTGCTTTAAATGCATTTTCAGCCCGAGTTGAGCACGTTTTGTGAGTTTGAATGTATCTTCATAGGAATCAGTTGTGTGGTCAAATTAATGCTCATTTAGGCTTCAGGTGGTCATCCTGAACAAAATACATGTTGAAGTGTGTGCATAAGTCCTTTGGTTTAGGCGTGACACTCAATTTGAGTTTTTATTGCTTTGAATGCATTTTCAGCCCGAGCTGAGCACGTTTTGTGAGTTTGAATGTAGCTTCATAGGAATTAGTTGTGTGGTCAAATTAATGCTCATTTAGGCTTCAGGTGGTCATCCTGAACTAAATAAATATTGAAGTGTGTGCATAAGTTCTTTGGTTTGGGCGTGACACTCAATTTGAGTTTTTATTGCTTTAAATGCATTTTCAGCCCGAGTTGAGCACGTTTTGTGAGTTTGAATGTATCTTCATAGGAATGAGTTGTGTGGTCAAATTAATGCTCATTTAGGCTTCAGGTGGTCATCCTGAACAAAATACATGTTGAAGTGTGTGCATAAGTCCTTTGGTTTAGGCGTGACACTCAATTTGAGTTTTTATTGCTTTAAATGCATTTTCAGGCCGAGCTGAGCACGTTTTATGAGTTTGAATGTATCTTCATAGGAATGAGTTGTGTGGTCAAATTATTGCTCATTTAGGCTTCAGGAGGTCATCCTGAACAAAATACATCTTGAAGTGTGTGCATAAGTCCTTCGGTTTAGGCGTGACACTCAATTTGAGTTTTTATTGCTTTAAATGCATTTTCAGCCCGAGCTGAGCACGTTTTGTGAGTTTGAATGTAGCTTCATAGGAATTAGTTGTGTGGTCAAACTATTGCTCATTTAGGCTTCAGGAGGTCATCCTGAACAAAATACACGTTGAAGTGTGTGCATAAGTCCTTTGGTTGAGGCGTGACACTCAATTTGAGTTTTTATTGCTTTAAATGCATTTTCAGCCCGAGTTGAGCACGTTTTGTGAGTTTGAATGTATCTTCATAGGAATGAGTTGTGTGGTCAAATTAATGCTCATTTAGGCTTCAGGAGGACATCCTGAACTAAATACATGTTGAAGTGTGTGCATAAGTCCTTTGGTTTAGGCGTGACACTCAATTTGAGTTTTTATTGCTTTAAATGCATTTTCAGCCCGAGTTGAGCACGTTTTGTGAGTTTGAATGTATCTTCATAGGAATGAGTTGTGTGGTCAAATTAATGCTCATTTAGGCTTCAGGTGGTCATCCTGAACAAAATACACGTTGAAGTGTGTGCATAAGTCCTTTGGTTTAGGCGTGACACTCCATTTGAGTTTTTATTGCTTTAAATGCATTTTCAGCCCGAGCTGAGCACGTTTTGTGAGTTTGAATGCATCTTCATAGGCATGAATTGTGTGATCAAATTAATGCTCATTTAGGCTTCAGGTGGTCCTTCTGAACAAAATACATGTTAAAGTGTGTGCATAAATCCTTTGGTTTAGGCGTGACACTCAATTTGAGTTTTTATTGCTTTAAATGCATTTTCAGCCCGAGCTGAGCACGTTTTGTGAGTTTGAATGTATCTTCATAGGAATGAGTTGTGTGGTCAAATTAAAGCTCATATAGGCTTCAGGAGGTCATCCTGAACAAAATACATGTTGAATGTGTGCATAAGTCCTTTGGTTTAGGTGTGACACTCAATTTGAGTTTTTATTGCTTTAAATGCATTTTCAGCCCGAGCTTGAGCGCGCTTTCTGACTTTGAATGTATCTTCATAGGAATGAGTTGTGTAGTCAAATTAATGCTCATTTAGGCTTCAGGAGGACATCCTGAACAAAATACATGTTGAAGTGTGTGCATAAATCCTCTGGTTTAGGCGTGACACTCAATTTGAGTTTTTATTGCTTTAAATGCTTTTGTAGCCTGAGCTGAGCGCGCTTTCTGACTTTGAATGTATCTTCATAGGAATGAGTTGTGTGGTCAAATGAATGCTCATTTAGGCTTCAGGTGGTCATCCTGAACAAAATACATGTTGAAGTGTGTCCATAAGTCCTTTGGTTTAGGTGTGACACTCAATTTGAGTTTTTATTGCTTTAAATGCATTTTCAGCCCGAGCTGAGCACGTTTTGTGAGTTTGAATGTATCTTCATAGGCATGAGTTGTGTGATCAAATTAATGCTCATTTAGGCTTCAGGAGGTCATCCTGAACAAAATACAAGTTGAAGTGTGTGCATAAGTCCTTTGGTAATCAAACAGCACGAAGGTCCGGGACCGAACGGATGCCACCCGCTTGGCCCCGCCGGAGCAGAAGTAAGATCGGGCGGCCCGAGCCCGAGCCCGAGCCCTACCCCTACCCGAACCCGACCGCCCTAAAATGTCCCTCATTGCTTCGGGTTCGGGGCGCACGGCACCCGTACGGCGGAGAGTATCCAGGGTTACCAGTGAAGCGGAGGAACATCTCACGCCCACCCGCGCGAAATGTCGTACCGAGTTGTGTATGCCCACGGCACCGCCGATGCTGCACCGTTTCGGCGCGAGGGAGGCTCCAAACGAGGAGTTTGGGTCGAATGTGAATTAAAGTGTTAGGTTTCGTGAGAGATCAATACAAGAACCACACACAGACACCAAAAACCAAGAGGGGTTTTATTGCCAGAAAGTTGGTCAGGTCGAGGTGTAAACAACTGAAAGCTAGTCAAAATGATCACGTTGAGGAGTGCAGAAATGCTGGAGCGTAACGGCGTGGCAGCAGCTAGCTCGGCAGGAAGGATCGCTGACGAACTGGCAACGGGTGGCTGTTCACGCTGTCTTTTATGGTGCAAGTGGCAGATGAGATGAAGACTCGCACGTGTGTAGGGGAGGCAGGTGCACTGATTCGAGAGGCGCCCAGCCCACACTGAAAAAGAGACAAAAAAAGGGAGGGGCGGCACCGTGGACACACAATGGTTTCGAACGCAAAGGGCAGAAAACGTCGGCTTCCAGCCGCGCGACGTTCCGCGAACGAATACTGAATCGTATTGAGACACGTTATACGTGGCATCATAAACTCCGCGAATTTAAGTCAACATCTCTCTGCTCCCAAATAAAACAATCATCCCTATTCAGTCAACTGTAAACGAAGAAGTCAAGTCTGGGATTTTTTTTATGACCCTCTAAAAATAAGCAACAACATAAAATGTCCGCCCTGTGAACATGAGCTGAAATCGAATCTCAAACCAAATACATGTGAAAGCAAAAAAAATCGAAATATATCAATTTAGAATTCAAAGAACGTCGTGTCCCCATCACACTTTTTAATTGTCTTTTTTCTTTTTTTTTTGCATCGACACGCCTCAAAATCCTTCTGATGTGAGCGTTTTTAAAAAATCTTGGCTCTTTTGACTTTTTTGGGGGGTTCTTGGGACGGAAAAAATTGACGATGAATTGACAATATTTGCTGCTCAGAGCTGATGCCACGTTGTGTCACTCTTGTGCTTTCTGAAATGCGAGAGCCCTATTTGTCCATGCACGGCCAGCACTTTACGATAGCCTCTGCTGGTGAGAGTTGGGCATTGCAGCCTTCCATATGATTTCCTGTGACCCTCTAAAAATAATGAGATAAAATGTGCGTTGTGTGAACATGAGCTGCGCTTGAAACTACACCCAAATACAAGGAAAAGCAAAAAACAAAAATCTAAACGCACCAATTCAAAAGATAAATGAATGCCACGCCACCATCACACTTTTTCATGATTATTATTACAATTATTATTAATATCACTGCATAGGCAAGGCTCAAAATCCGCCTCATGTGAGCGTTTTTTCAAAAGATTTTCTTAATCTTGCTACTTCGGACTGGGCTTTTTTTTTTTGGATATTGGGACAGAGAAACTTTATTATGTATTGACAGTGTTTGCTCTTCATCTCTTTTTCAACCTGGTGGACGCCCTCTCTTTGGCCGAGCATGACCTGATTTGTAGTCAGACGCCTCATGCATTGCGCCACGAACTCCACGAAATCAAACCACTATTTCTCTGTTCTCCTGTGGGGGAATTTGCCGCTCCCAAAAAGTTATTGTTACCTTTTTCAGTGTGGGATGGGCGCTTCTCTAATCAGTGCACCTGCCTCCCCGACACACCTGCGAGTCATTATCTCATCTGCCACTTGCAGCATAAAAGCCAGCCTGAAGAGCCACCCATTGTCACTTCGTCAGAGATCCTTCCTGCCGTGTCGACGACGCCGTACCGCTCCAGGATTCCTGCACTCCTCGAATTGATCATTTTGACTACCTTTCAGTTGTGACCACCTCGGCCTGTCTCGCTTACTGGCAATAAAACCCTTCTGTGCTTTTTGTGTCTGCGCGTGGTTCCTCTCTTCATCTCTCACGAAGCCGAACACTTTGCTTAACACCCGCGGTTCTCCCAGCGCTCCGCCCCAACATCCTCGTCGGAACAGCCTGAGCGCCGCAGCGGAGCAACTCCGGCTCGGCCGTGGGCAAAAACGGCTCTGTCCGAAATTTCTCACGGGCGGGCGCGAGCTGTTCCTCCGCTTCGCTTATCACACACACCACTCTCGGCCCTACCTGCCCCGCGCAACTCCGGCAGGGCCAAGCGGGTGGCATCGGTTCGGTCCCGGACCTTCGCGCGGTTTGATTCCCAAGTTTTTCTTCCCTTTGATTGCACACCGCGCCCCCTGTCCCTCAAAGCGAGGTGCATCTCTGGCGGAGCCGAGCGGGCAGCAGCTTTGCTCCCGGCAGGTCGTGTTGGTGTGCGCGAGGTCTTCCACCTCTTCGCTTGCAACACTCGCCTTTGCCGGCCCGCCAGGCACGGCGCAGCTCTGGCGGGGCCAAGCGACAGCGTCGGTTAGGTCCCGGGCGCAAAATCAAAAGGGAGGGTCGACACTGTGGACAAACAATGGACCCTAACACAAAGGGCAGAAAACTTCGACGCACACCCGCGCGACATTCTGTGAAGGAAAATACGCCACCCGCCTGACCTCGCCGGAGTTTCGCCGCGCCCGTCGGTCCAACGTGGCCCGGGTTGCAAGCGAAGTGGGTGAAAAGCTCACGGCCATCCTCGCGAAATATCGTACAATGCCGCTGCAAAACACGGCCCGGGCGCGGCTGCTCCTAGCGGATCGCAATGCAGCTCTGATCAGGGGGATCTTGCGGGAAGCCGGGAGGGGCGCGGGTGTCAAGCAACGGGCTAATAAACCTCGTCGAATACGCCCGCGACGGGCCGGTATAGAAGCGATGCCGCCAGTTTGTCCCCGCCGGAGCTCCTCCAAGCCAGGCAGGCCGAAAGTGGCGCGGGTTGACAACACAGGGTCCAAAACTTCAACGCACAACCAAGCGATCGTCCAGCTTTATGCAGCCTTGTACAAATTGTGTTTTCAAATTGTTCGCCCGAAACAGTTTTGTCACTCCCACAAGACAAACAAGCTATTTTTTTTCAGATGGCAGTGGAACTGATGAAGGCCTTCCCCAGACATTCCGTGCATCAATTTTAGAACATTATGTGGCGATGGAAAATAAGAGAACAAGACAATCGTCAGAAATACTGACCACAGCAGGTTTATTGGATGATGATCACCCATGCAAAAAATGTTTAATTGTGGCATCCAGAAATGATGCCAAAGATATATTTTGTTTCAAACTACTTCATGAAGAGGAAGTGTTGATACCAGGGATGAATTCTGAAAGCTTATGAGAAAGTCATTTTTTATGACTTGTACCACAACGAAAAATCTCGTGTTATTCACTGCTCCGATGAAAATAAAATGTCAAGATAAAATTTCAATCCCATATTTACACACTGTGAATTTTAAGTTTAATGTTCACTGATATTCCGTCATGTTGTCGTATTTGTTCTCGCCATGCACTGTGGCATGCTCTAAATGGCAAAACCACCTGGAAAAGGTCCTCTGACAAAACGAGTGATTTTTACAATGGAAGAACACACAATTTATCTTGCATCGACATTGTCTTCATGATGCTTTGCATGCATCATTGAAATTGGGTTGGTTCAAGTAAAAGAAAAAATTTGAATTTTAAAAGCAACTTAGAGTTATCCTGATTGAAATTTCCGAACATATAATCTTGCGATGTTAGGGTTCTCTCCCCCCGGCCCCCTTTTGACGAGACCCAGTGCGAAAGGTGGTACCATGAGCAGTGTCTTGAGAAGAATTTGCATGAATTGAGCGGCCGAAGACTGGTATTGCTGCTGTGAGTGCACATCACAATGTTGGAAGTCATGTAGACCTATATCTAATTTTGTGAGTGTTGTTCTGGAAAAAAATTAATTCTCACAAGAAAATGACAGACATGTCAGCTGCTCAACCCGTATTGTTTTGTGTTTTTTGTTATTGTAAAGTGTCCTTGGGTGTCTTGAAAGGCGCTTATCAATAAAATGTATTATTAGTATTATTATTATTATTAAGTTGCCTACACTGGTAAAGTTTTTTAAAATTTGAGTTTTTATTGCTTTAAATGCATTTTCAGCCCGAGTTGAGCACGTTTTGTGAGTTTGAATGTATCTTCATAGGAATGAGTTGTGTGGTCAAATTAATGCTCATTTAGGCTTCAGGTGGTCATCCTGAACAAAATACATGTTGAAGTGTGTGCATAAGTCCTTTGGTTTAGGCGTGACACTCAATTTGAGTTTTTATTGCTTTAAATGCATTTTCAGCCCGAGCTGAGCACGTTTTGTGAGTTTGAATGTATCTTCATAGGAATGAGTTGTGTGGTCAAATTAATGCTCATTTAGGCTTCAGGTGGTCATCCTGAACAAAATACATGTTGAAGTGTGTGCATAAGTCCTTTGGTTTAGGCCTTACACTCAATTTGAGTTTTGATTGCTTTAAATGCATTTTCAGCCCGAGCTTAGCACGTTTTGTGAGTTTGAATGTGTCTTCATAGGAATGAGTTGTGTGGTCAAATTAATGCTCATTTAGGCTTCAGGTGGTCATCCTGAACAAAATACATGTTGAAGTGTATGCATAAGTCCTTTGGTTTAGGCGTGACACTCAATTTGAGTTTTTATTGCTTTAAATGCATTTTCAGCCCGAGTTGAGCACGTTTTGTGAGTTTGAATGTATCTTCATAGGAATGAGTTGTGTGGTCAAATTAATGCTCATTTAGGCTTCAGGTGGTCATCCTGAACAAAATACATGTTGAAGTGTGTGCATAAGTCCTTTGGTTTAGGCGTGACACTCAATTTGAGTTTTTATTGCTTTAAATGCATTTTCAGCCTGAGCTTGAGCGCGCTTTCTGACTTTGAATGTATCTTCATAGGAATGAGTTGTGTAGTCAAATTAATGCTCATTTAGGCTTCAGGAGGCCATCCTGAACAAAATACATGTTGAAGTGTGTGCATAATCCTTTGGTTTAGGTGTGACACTCAATTTGAGTTTTTATTGCTTTAAATGCATTTTCATTCCGAGCTGAGCGCGCTTTCTGACTTTGAATGTATCTTCATAGGAATGATTTGTTTAGTCAAATTAATGCTCTTTTAGGCTTCAGGAGGCCATCCTGAACAAAATACATGATGAAGTGTGTGCATAAGTCCTTTGGTTTAGGTGTGACACTCAATTTGAGTTTTTATTGCTTTAAATGCATTTTCAGCCCGAGCTGAGCACGTTTTGTGAGTTTGAATGCATCTTCATAGGTATGAATTGTGTGATCAAATTAATGCTCATTTAGGCTTCAGGTGGTCCTTCTGAACAAAATACATGTTAAAGTGTGTGCATAAATCCTTTGGTTTAGGCGTGACACTCAATTTGAGTTTTTATTGCTTTAAATGCATTTTCAGCCCTAGCTGAGCACGTTTTGTGAGTTTGAATGTATCTTCATAGGAATGAGTTGTGTGGTCAAATTAAAGCTCATATAGGCTTCAGGAGGTCATCCTGAACAAAATACATGTTGAATGTGTGCATAAGTCCTTTGGTTTAGGTGTGACACTCAATTTGAGTTTTTATTGCTTTAAATGCATTTTCAGCCTGAGCTTGAGCGCGCTTTCTGACTTTGAATGTATCTTCATAGGAATGAGTTGTGTAGTCAAATTAATGCTCATTTAGGCTTCAGGAGGACATCCTGAACAAAATACATGTTGAAGTGTGTGCATAAATCCTCTGGTTTAGGCGTGACACTCAATTTGAGTTTTTATTGCTTTAAATGCATTTGTAGCCTGAGCAGAGCGCGCTTTCTGGCTTTGAATGTATCTTCATAGGAATGAGTTGTGTGGTCAAATGAATGCTCATTTAGGCTTCAGGTGGTCATCCTGAACAAAATACAAGTTGAAGTGTGTGCATAAGTCCTTTGGTAATCTAACAGCACGAAGGTCCGGGACCGAACGGATGCCACCCGCTTGGCCCCGCCGGAGCAGAAGTAAGATCGGGCGGCCCGAGCCCGAGCCCTACCCCTACCCGAACCCGACCGCCCTAAAATGTCCCTCATTGCTTCGGGTTCGGGGCGCACGGCACCCGTACGGCGGAGAGTATCCAGGGTTACCAGTGAAGCGGAGGAACATCTCACGCCCACCCGCGCGAAAGTTCTTACCGAGTTGTTTATGCCCACGGCACCGCCGATGCTGCACCGTTTCGGCGCGAGGGACGCTCCAAACGAGGAGTTTGGGTCGAATGTGAATTAAAGTGTTAGGTTTCGTGAGAGATCAATACAAGAACCACACACAGACACCAAAAACGAAGAGGGGTTTTATTGCCAGAAAGTTGGTCAGGTCGAGGTGTAAACAACTGAAAGCTAGTCAAAATGATCACGTTGAGGAGTGCAGAAATGCTGGAGCGTAACGGCGTGGCAGCAGCTAGCTCGGCAGGAAGGATCGCTGACGAACTGGCAACGGGTGGCTGTTCACGCTGTCTTTTATGGTGCAAGTGGCAGATGAGATGAAGACTCGCACGTGTGTAGGGGAGGCAGGTGCACTGATTCGAGAGGCGCCCAGCCCACACTGAAAAAGAGACAAAAAAAGGGAGGGGCGGCACCGTGGACACACAATGGTTTCGAACGCAAAGGGCAGAAAACGTCGGCTTCCAGCCGCGCGACGTTCCGCGAACGAATACTGAATCGTATTGAGACACGTTATCCGTGGCATCATAAACTCCGCGAATTTAAGTCAACATCTCTCTGCTCCCAAATAAAACAATCATCCCTATTCAGTCAACTGTAAACGAAGAAGTCAAGTCTGGGATTTTTTTTATGACCCTCTAAAAATAAGCAACAACATAAAATGTCCGCCCTGTGAACATGAGCTGAAATCGAATCTCAAACCAAATACATGTGAAAGCAAAAAAAATCGAAATATATCAATTTAGAATTCAAAGAACGTCGTGTCCCCATCACACTTTTTAATTGTCTTTTTTCTTTTTTCTTTTTTTTTTGCATCGACACGCCTCAAAATCCTTCTGATGTGAGCGTTTTTAAAAAATCTTGGCTCTTTTGACTTTTTTGGGGGGTTCTTGGGACGGAAAAAATTGACGATGAATTGACAATATTTGCTGCTCAGAGCTGATGCCACGTTGTGTCACTCTTGTGCTTTCTGAAATGCGAGAGCCCTATTTGTCCATGCACGGCCAGCACTTTACGATAGCCTCTGCTGGTGAGAGTTGGCCATTGCAGCCTTCCATATGATTTCCTGTGACCCTCTAAAAATAATGAGATAAAATGTGCGTTGTGTGAACATGAGCTGCGCTTGAAACTACACCCAAATACAAGGAAAAGCAAAAAACAAAAATCTAAACGCACCAATTCAAAAGATAAATGAATGCCACGCCACCATCACACTTTTTCATGATTATTATTACAATTATTATTAATATCACTGCATAGGCAAGGCTCAAAATCCGCCTCATGTGAGCGTTTTTTCAAAAGATTTTCTTAATCTTGCTACTTCGGACTGGGCTTTTTTTTTTGGATATTGGGACAGAGAAACTTTATTATGTATTGACAGTGTTTGCTCTTCATCTCTTTTTCAACCTGGTGGACGCCCTCTCTTTGGCCGAGCATGACCTGATTTGTAGTCAGACGCCTCATGCATTGCGCCACGAACTCCACGAAATCAAACCACTATTTCTCTGTTCTCCTGTGGGGGAATTTGCCGCTCCCAAAAAGTTATTGTTACCTTTTTCAGTGTGGGATGGGCGCTTCTCTAATCAGTGCACCTGCCTCCCCGACACACCTGCGAGTCATTATCTCATCTGCCACTTGCAGCATAAAAGCCAGCCTGAAGAGCCACCCATTGTCACTTCGTCAGAGATCCTTCCTGCCGTGTCGACGACGCCGTACCGCTCCAGGATTCCTGCACTCCTCGAATTGATCATTTTGACTACCTTTCAGTTGTGACCACCTCGGCCTGTCTCGCTTACTGGCAATAAAACCCTTCTGTGCCTTTTGTGTCTGCGCGTGGTTCCTCTCTTCATCTCTCACGAAGCCGAACACTTTGCTTAACACCCGCGGTTCTCCCAGCGCTCCGCCCCAACATCCTCGTCGGAACAGCCTGAGCGCCCCAGCGGAGCAACTCCGGCTCGGCCGTGGGCAAAAACGGCTCTGTCCGAAATTTCTCACGGGCGGGCGCGAGCTGTTCCTCCGCTTCGCTTATCACACACACCACTCTCGGCCCTACCTGCCCCGCGCAACTCCGGCAGGGCCAAGCGGGTGGCATCGGTTCGGTCCCGGACCTTCGCGCGGTTTGATTCCCAAGTTTTTCTTCCCTTTGATTGCACACCGCGCCCCCTGTCCCTCAATGCGAGGTGCATCTCTGGCGGAGCCGAGCGGGCAGCAGCTTTGCTCCCGGCAGGTCGTGTTGGTGTGCGCGAGGTCTTCCACCTCTTCGCTTGCAACACTCGCCTTTGCCGGCCCGCCAGGCACGGCGCAGCTCTGGCGGGGCCAAGCGACAGCGTCGGTTAGGTCCCGGGCGCAAAATCAAAAGGGAGGGTCGACACTGTGGACAAACAATGGACCCTAACACAAAGGGCAGAAAACTTCGACGCACACCCGCGCGACATTCTGTGAAGGAAAATACGCCACCCGCCTGACCTCGCCGGAGTTTCGCCGCGCCCGTCGGTCCAACGTGGCCCGGGTTGCAAGCGAAGTGGGTGAAAAGCTCACGGCCATCCTCGCGAAATATCGTACAATGCCGCTGCAAAACACGGCCCGGGCGCGGCTGCTCCTAGCGGATCGCAATGCAGCTCTGATCAGGGGGATCTTGCGGGAAGCCGGGAGGGGCGCGGGTGTCAAGCAACGGGCTAATAAACCTCGTCGAATACGCCCGCGACGGGCCGGTATAGAAGCGATGCCGCCAGTTTGTCCCCGCCGGAGCTCCTCCAAGCCAGGCAGGCCGAAAGTGGCGCGGGTTGACAACACAGGGTCCAAAACTTCAACGCACAACCAAGCGATCGTCCAGCTTTATGCAGCCTTGTACAAATTGTGTTTTCAAATTGTTCGCCCGAAACAGTTTTGTCACTCCCACAAGACAAACAAGCTATTTTTTTTCAGATGGCAGTGGAACTGATGAAGGCCTTCCCCAGACATTCCGTGCATCAATTTTAGAACATTATGTGGCGATGGAAAATAAGAGAACAAGACAATCGTCAGAAATACTGACCACAGCAGGTTTATTGGATGATGATCACCCATGCAAAAAATGTTTAATTGTGGCATCCAGAAATGATGCCAAAGATATATTTTGTTTCAAACTACTTCATGAAGAGGAAGTGTTGATACCAGGGATGAATTCTGAAAGCTTATGAGAAAGTCATTTTTTATGACTTGTACCACAACGAAAAATCTCGTGTTATTCACTGCTCCGATGAAAATAAAATGTCAAGATAAAATTTCAATCCCATATTTACACACTGTGAATTTTAAGTTTAATGTTCACTGATATTCCGTCATGTTGTCGTATTTGTTCTCGCCATGCACTGTGGCATGCTCTAAATGGCAAAACCACCTGGAAAAGGTCCTCTGACAAAACGAGTGATTTTTACAATGGAAGAACACACAATTTATCTTGCATCGACATTGTCTTCATGATGCTTTGCATGCATCATTGAAATTGGGTTGGTTCAAGTAAAAGAAAAAATTTGAATTTTAAAAGCAACTTAGAGTTATCCTGATTGAAATTTCCGAACATATAATCTTGCGATGTTAGGGTTCTCTCCCCCCGGCCCCCTTTTGACGAGACCCAGTGCGAAAGGTGGTACCATGAGCAGTGTCTTGAGAAGAATTTGCATGAATTGAGCGGCCGAAGACTGGTATTGCTGCTGTGAGTGCACATCACAATGTTGGAAGTCATGTAGACCTATATCTAATTTTGTGAGTGTTGTTCTGGAAAAAAATTAATTCTCACAAGAAAATGACAGACATGTCAGCTGCTCAACCCGTATTGTTTTGTGTTTTTTGTTATTGTAAAGTGTCCTTGGGTGTCTTGAAAGGCGCTTATCAATAAAATGTATTATTAGTATTATTATTATTATTAAGTTGCCTACACTGGTAAAGTTTTTTAAAATTTGAGTTTTATTGCTTTAAATGCATTTTCAGCCCGAGTTGAGCACGTTTTGTGAGTTTGAATGTATCTTCATAGGAATGAGTTGTGTGGTCAAATTAATGCTCATTTAGGCTTCAGGTGGTCATCCTGAACAAAATACATGTTGAAGTGTGTGCATAAGTCCTTTGGTTTAGGCGTGACACTCAATTTGAGTTTTTATTGCTTTAAATGCATTTTCAGCCCGAGCTGAGCACGTTTTGTGAGTTTGAATGTATCTTCATAGGAATGAGTTGTGTGGTCAAATTAATGCTCATTTAGGCTTCAGGAGGTCATCCTGAACAAAATACATGTTGAAGTGTGTGCATAAGTCCTTTGGTTTAGGCCTTACACTCAATTTGAGTTTTGATTGCTTTAAATGCATTTTCAGCCCGAGCTGAGCACGTTTTGTGAGTTTGAATGTATCTTGATAGGAATGAGTTGTGTGGTCAAATTAATGCTCATTTAGGCTTCAGGTGGTCATCCTGAACAAAATACATGTTGAAGTGTGTGCATAAGTCCTTTGGTTTAGGCGTGACACTCAATTTGAGTTTTTATTGCTTTAAATGCATTTTCAGCCCGAGCTGAGCACGTTTTGTGAGTTTGAATGTATCTTCATAGGAATCAGTTGTGTGGTCAAATTAATGCTCATTTAGGCTTCAGGTGGTCATCCTGAACTAAATAAATATTGAAGTGTGTGCATAAGTTCTTTGGTTTGGGCGTGACACTCAATTTGAGTTTTTATTGCTTTAAATGCATTTTCAGCCCGAGCTGAGCACTTTTTGTGAGTTTGAATGTATCTTCATAGGAATCAGTTGTGTGGTCAAATTAATGCTCATTTAGGCTTCAGGTGGTCATCCTGAACAAAATACATGTTGAAGTGTGTGCATAAGTCCTTTGGTTTAGGCGTGACACTCAATTTGAGTTTTTATTGCTTTAAATGCATTTTCAGCCCGAGCTGAGCACGTTTTGTGAGTTTGAATGTAGCTTCATAGGAATTAGTTGTGTGGTCAAATTAATGCTCATTTAGGCTTCAGGTGGTCATCCTGAACTAAATAAATATTGAAGTGTGTGCATAAGTTCTTTGGTTTGGGCGTGACACTCAATTTGAGTTTTTATTGCTTTAAATGCATTTTCAGCCCGAGCTGAGCACTTTTTGTGAGTTTGAATGTATCTTCATAGGAATGAGTTGTGTGGTCAAATTAATGCTCATTTAGGCTTCAGGAGGACATCCTGAACTAAATACATGTTGAAGTGTGTGCATAAGTCCTTTGGTTTAGGCGTGACACTCAATTTGAGTTTTTATTGCTTTAAATGCATTTTCAGCCCGAGTTAAGCACGTTTTGTGAGTTTGAATGTATCTTCATAGGAATGAGTTGTGTGGTCAAATTAATGCTCATTTAGGCTTCAGGTGGTCATCCTGAACAAAATACATGTTGAAGTGTGTGCATAAGTCCTTTGGTTTAGGCGTGACACTCAATTTGAGTTTTTATTGCTTTAAATGCATTTTCAGCCCGAGTTAAGCACGTTTTGTGAGTTTGAATGTATCTTCATAAGAATGAGTTGTGTGGTCAAATTAATGCTCATTTCGGCTTCAGGTGGTCATCCTGAACTAAATACATGTTGAAGTGTGTGCATAAGTCCTTTGGTTTAGGCGTGACACTCCATTTGAGTTTTTATTGCTTTAAATGCATTTTCAGCCCGAGCTGAGCACGTTTTGTGAGTTTGAATGCATCTTCATAGGCATGAATTGTGTGATCAAATTAATGCTCATTTAGGCTTCAGGTGGTCCTTCTGAACAAAATACATGTTAAAGTGTGTGCATAAATCCTTTGGTTTAGGCGTGACACTCAATTTGAGTTTTTATTGCTTTAAATGCATTTTCAGCCCGAGCTGAGCACGTTTTGTGAGTTTGAATGTATCTTCATAGGAATGAGTTGTGTGGTCAAATTAAAGCTCATATAGGCTTCAGGAGGTCATCCTGAACAAAATACATGTTGAATGTGTGCATAAGTCCTTTGGTTTAGGTGTGACAGTCAATTTGAGTTTTTATTGCTTTAAATGCATTTTCAGCCCGAGCTTGAGCGCGCTTTCTGACTTTGAATGTATCTTCATAGGAATGAGTTGTGTAGTCAAATTAATGCTCATTTAGGCTTCAGGAGGACATCCTGACCAAAATACATGTTGAAGTGTGTGCATAAATCCTCTGGTTTAGGCGTGACACTCAATTTGAGTTTTTATTGCTTTAAATGCATTTGTAGCCTGAGCTGAGCGCGCTTTCTGACTTTGAATGTATCTTCATAGGAATGAGTTGTGTGGTCAAATGAATGCTCATTTAGGCTTCAGGTGGTCATCCTGAACAAAATACATGTTGAAGTGTGTGCATAAGTCCTTTGGTTTAGGTGTGACACTCAATTTGAGTTTTTATTGCTTTAAATGCATTTTCAGCCCGAGCTGAGCACGTTTTGTGAGTTTGAATGTATCTTCATAGGCATGAGTTGTGTGATCAAATTAATGCTCATTTAGGCTTCAGGAGGTCATCCTGAACAAAATACAAGTTGAAGCTGTGCATAAGTCCTTTGGTAATCAAACAGCACGAAGGTCCGGGACCGAACGGATGCCACCCGCTTGGCCCCGCCGGAGCAGAAGTAAGATCGGGCGGCCCGAGCCCGAGCCCGAGCCCTACCCCTACCCCTACCCCTACCCGAACCCGACCGCCCTAAAATGTCCCTCATTGCTTCGGGTTCGGGGCGCACGGCACCCGTACGGCGGAGAGTATCCAGGGTTACCAGTGAAGCGGAGGAACATCTCACGCCCACCCGCGCGAAATGTCGTACCGAGTTGTTTATGCCCACGGCACCGCCGATGCTGCACCGTTTCGGCGCGAGGGACGCTCCAAACGAGGAGTTTGGGTCGAATGTGAATTAAAGTGTTAGGTTTCGTGAGAGATCAATACAAGAACCACACACAGACACCAAAAACGAAGAGGGGTTTTATTGCCAGAAAGTTGGTCAGGTCGAGGTGTAAACAACTGAAAGCTAGTCAAAATGATCACGTTGAGGAGTGCAGAAATGCTGGAGCGTAACGGCGTGGCAGCAGCTAGCTCGGCAGGAAGGATCGCTGACGAACTGGCAACGGGTGGCTGTCCACGCTGTCTTTTATGGTGCAAGTGGCAGATGAGATGAAGACTCGCACGTGTGTAGGGGAGGCAGGTGCACTGATTCGAGAGGCGCCCAGCCCACACTGAAAAAGAGACAAAAAAAGGGAGGGGCGGCACCGTGGACACACAATGGTTCCGAACGCAAAGGGCAGAAAACGTCGGCTTCCAGCCGCGCGACGTTCCGCGAACGAATACTGAATCGTATTGAGACACGTTATACGTGGCATCATAAACTCCGCGAATTTAAGTCAACATCTCTCTGCTCCCAAATAAAACAATCATCCCTATTCAGTCAACTGTAAACGAAGAAGTCAAGTCTGGGATTTTTTTTATGACCCTCTAAAAATAAGCAACAACATAAAATGTCCGCCCTGTGAACATGAGCTGAAATCGAATCTCAAACCAAATACATGTGAAAGCAAAAAAAATCGAAATATATCAATTTAGAATTCAAAGAACGTCGTGTCCCCATCACACTTTTTAATTGTCTTTTTTCTTTTTTTTTTGCATCGACACGCCTCAAAATCCTTCTGATGTGAGCGTTTTTAAAAAATCTTGGCTCTTTTGACTTTTTTGGGGGGTTCTTGGGACGGAAAAAATTGACGATGAATTGACAATATTTGCTGCTCAGAGCTGATGCCACGTTGTGTCACTCTTGTGCTTTCTGAAATGCGAGAGCCCTATTTGTCCATGCACGGCCAGCACTTTACGATAGCCTCTGCTGGTGAGAGTTGGCCATTGCAGCCTTCCATATGATTTCCTGTGACCCTCTAAAAATAATGAGATAAAATGTGCGTTGTGTGAACATGAGCTGCGCTTGAAACTACACCCAAATACAGGAAAAGCAAAAAACAAAAATCTAAACGCACCAATTCAAAAGATAAATGAATGCCACGCCACCATCACACTTTTTCATGATTATTATTACAATTATTATTAATATCACTGCATAGGCAAGGCTCAAAATCCGCCTCATGTGAGCGTTTTTTCAAAAGATTTTCTTAATCTTGCTACTTCGGACTGGGCTTTTTTTTTTGGATATTGGGACAGAGAAACTTTATTATGTATTGACAGTGTTTGCTCTTCATCTCTTTTTCAACCTGGTGGACGCCCTCTCTTTGGCCGAGCATGACCTGATTTGTAGTCAGACGCCTCATGCATTGCGCCACGAACTCCACGAAATCAAACCACTATTTCTCTGTTCTCCTGTGGGGGAATTTGCCGCTCCCAAAAAGTTATTGTTACCTTTTTCAGTGTGGGATGGGCGCTTCTCTAATCAGTGCACCTGCCTCCCCGACACACCTGCGAGTCATTATCTCATCTGCCACTTGCAGCATAAAAGCCAGCCTGAAGAGCCACCCATTGTCACTTCGTCAGAGATCCTTCCTGCCGTGTCGACGACGCCGTACCGCTCCAGGATTCCTGCACTCCTCGAATTGATCATTTTGACTACCTTTCAGTTGTGACCACCTCGGCCTGTCTCGCTTACTGGCAATAAAACCCTTCTGTGCTTTTTGTGTCTGCGCGTGGTTCCTCTCTTCATCTCTCACGAAGCCGAACACTTTGCTTAACACCCGCGGTTCTCCCAGCGCTCCGCCCCAACATCCTCGTCGGAACAGCCTGAGCGCCGCAGCGGAGCAACTCCGGCTCGGCCGTGGGCAAAAACGGCTCTGTCCGAAATTTCTCACGGGCGGGCGTGAGCTGTTCCTCCGCTTCGCTTATCACACACACCACTCTCGGCCCTACCTGCCCCGCGCAACTCCGGCAGGGCCAAGCGGGTGGCATCGGTTCGGTCCCGGACCTTCGCGCGGTTTGATTCCCAAGTTTTTCTTCCCTTTGATTGCACACCGCGCCCCCTGTCCCTCAAAGCGAGGTGCATCTCTGGCGGAGCCGAGCGGGCAGCAGCTTTGCTCCCGGCAGGTCGTGTTGGTGTGCGCGAGGTCTTCCACCTCTTCGCTTGCAACACTCGCCTTTGCCGGCCCGCCAGGCACGGCGCAGCTCTGGCGGGGCCAAGCGACAGCGTCGGTTAGGTCCCGGGCGCAAAATCAAAAGGGAGGGTCGACACTGTGGACAAACAATGGACCCTAACACAAAGGGCAGAAAACTTCGACGCACACCCGCGCGACATTCTGTGAAGGAAAATACGCCACCCGCCTGACCTCGCCGGAGTTTCGCCGCGCCCGTCGGTCCAACGTGGCCCGGGTTGCAAGCGAAGTGGGTGAAAAGCTCACGGCCATCCTCGCGAAATATCGTACAATGCCGCTGCAAAACACGGCCCGGGCGCGGCTGCTCCTAGCGGATCGCAATGCAGCTCTGATCAGGGGGATCTTGCGGGAAGCCGGGAGGGGCGCGGGTGTCAAGCAACGGGCTAATAAACCTCGTCGAATACGCCCGCGACGGGCCGGTATAGAAGCGATGCCGCCAGTTTGTCCCCGCCGGAGCTCCTCCAAGCCAGGCAGGCCGAAAGTGGCGCGGGTTGACAACACAGGGTCCAAAACTTCAACGCACAACCAAGCGATCGTCCAGCTTTATGCAGCCTTGTACAAATTGTGTTTTCAAATTGTTCGCCCGAAACAGTTTTGTCACTCCCACAAGACAAACAAGCTATTTTTTTTCAGATGGCAGTGGAACTGATGAAGGCCTTCCCCAGACATTCCGTGCATCAATTTTAGAACATTATGTGGCGATGGAAAATAAGAGAACAAGACAATCGTCAGAAATACTGACCACAGCAGGTTTATTGGATGATGATCACCCATGCAAAAAATGTTTAATTGTGGCATCCAGAAATGATGCCAAAGATATATTTTGTTTCAAACTACTTCATGAAGAGGAAGTGTTGATACCAGGGATGAATTCTGAAAGCTTATGAGAAAGTCATTTTTTATGACTTGTACCACAACGAAAAATCTCGTGTTATTCACTGCTCCGATGAAAATAAAATGTCAAGATAAAATTTCAATCCCATATTTACACACTGTGAATTTTAAGTTTAATGTTCACTGATATTCCGTCATGTTGTCGTATTTGTTCTCGCCATGCACTGTGGCATGCTCTAAATGGCAAAACCACCTGGAAAAGGTCCTCTGACAAAACGAGTGATTTTTACAATGGAAGAACACACAATTTATCTTGCATCGACATTGTCTTCATGATGCTTTGCATGCATCATTGAAATTGGGTTGGTTCAAGTAAAAGAAAAAATTTGAATTTTAAAAGCAACTTAGAGTTATCCTGATTGAAATTTCCGAACATATAATCTTGCGATGTTAGGGTTCTCTCCCCCCGGCCCCCTTTTGACGAGACCCAGTGCGAAAGGTGGTACCATGAGCAGTGTCTTGAGAAGAATTTGCATGAATTGAGCGGCCGAAGACTGGTATTGCTGCTGTGAGTGCACATCACAATGTTGGAAGTCATGTAGACCTATATCTAATTTTGTGAGTGTTGTTCTGGAAAAAAATTAATTCTCACAAGAAAATGACAGACATGTCAGCTGCTCAACCCGTATTGTTTTGTGTTTTTTGTTATTGTAAAGTGTCCTTGGGTGTCTTGAAAGGCGCTTATCAATAAAATGTATTATTAGTATTATTATTATTATTAAGTTGCCTACACTGGTAAAGTTTTTTAAAATTTGAGTTTTTATTGCTTTAAATGCATTTTCAGCCCGAGTTGAGCACGTTTTGTGAGTTTGAATGTATCTTCATAGGAATGAGTTGTGTGGTCAAATTAATGCTCATTTAGGCTTCAGGTGGTCATCCTGAACAAAATACATGTTGAAGTGTGTGCATAAGTCCTTTGGTTTAGGCGTGACACTCAATTTGAGTTTTTATTGCTTTAAATGCATTTTCAGCCCGAGCTGAGCACGTTTTGTGAGTTTGAATGTATCTTCATAGGAATCAGTTGTGTGGTCAAATTAATGCTCATTTAGGCTTCAGGTGGTCATCCTGAACAAAATACATGTTGAAGTGTGTGCATAAGTCCTTTGGTTTAGGCGTGACACTCAATTTGAGTTTTTATTGCTTTAAATGCATTTTCAGCCCGAGCTGAGCACCTTTTGTGAGTTTGAATGTATCTTCATAGGAATGAGTTGTGTGGTCAAATTAATGCTCATTTAGGCTTCAGGAGGACATCCTGAACAAAATACATGTTGAAGTGTGTGCATAAGTCCTTTGGTTTAGGCGTGACACTCAATTTGAGTTTTTATTGCTTTAAATGCATTTTCAGCCCGAGCTGAGCACGTTTTGTGAGTTTGAATGTAGCTTCATAGGAATTAGTTGTGTGGTCAAATTAATGCTCATTTAGGCTTCAGGTGGTCATCCTGAACTAAATAAATATTGAAGGTTGTGCATAAGTTCTTTGGTTTGGGCGTGACACTCAATTTGAGTTTTTATTGCTTTAAATGCATTTTCAGCCCGAGCTGAGCACGTTTTGTGAGTTTGAATGTAGCTTCATAGGAATTAGTTGTGTGGTCAAATTAATGCTCATTTAGGCTTCAGGTGGTCATCCTGAACAAAATACATGTTGAAGTGTGTGCATAAATCCTCTGGTTTAGGCGTGACACTCAATTTGAGTTTTTATTGCTTTAAATGCTTTTGTAGCCTGAGCTGAGCGCGCTTTCTGACTTTGAATGTATCTTCAGAGGAATGAGTTGTGTGGTCAAATTAATGCTCATTTAGGCTTCAGGAGGACATCCTGAACTAAATACATGTTGAAGTGTGTGCATAAGTCCTTTGGTTTAGGCGTGACACTCAATTTGAGTTTTTATTGCTTTAAATGCATTTTCAGCCCGAGCTGAGCACGTTTTGTGAGTTTGAATGTAGCTTCATAGGAATTAGTTGTGTGGTCAAATTAATGCTCATTTAGGCTTCAGGTGGTCATCCTGAACAAAATACATGTTGAAGTGTGTGCATAAGTCCTTTGGTTTAGGCGTGACACTCAATTTGAGTTTTTATTGCTTTAAATGCATTTTCAGCCCGAGCTGAGCATGTTTTGTGAGTTTGAATGTATCTTCATAAGAATGAGTTGTGTGGTCAAATTAATGCTCATTTCGGCTTCAGGTGGTCATCCTGAACTAAATACATGTTGAAGTGTGTGCATAAGTCCTTTGGTTTAGGCGTGACACTCCATTTGAGTTTTTATTGCTTTAAATGCATTTTCAGTCCGAGCTGAGCGCGCTTTCTGACTTTGAATGTATCTTCATAGGAATGAGTTGTGTGGTCAAATTATTGCTCATTTAGGCTTCAGGAGGTCATCCTGAACAAAATACATCTTGAAGTGTGTGCATAAGTCCTTCGGTTTAGGCGTGACACTCAATTTGAGTTTTTATTGCTTTAAATGCATTTTCAGCCCGAGCTGAGCACGTTTTGTGAGTTTGAATGTATCTTCATAGGAATGAGTTGTGTGGTCAAATTAATGCTCATTTAGGCTTCAGGAGATCATCCTGAACAAAATACATGTTGAAGTGTGTGCATAAGTCCTTTGGTTGAGGCGTGACACTCAATTTGAGTTTTTATTGCTTTAAATGCATTTTCAGCCCGAGCTGAGCACGTTTTGTGAGTTTGAATGTATCTTCATAGGAATGAGTTGTGTGGTCAAATTAATGCTCATTTAGGCTTCAGGAGGTCATCCTGAACAAAATACATGTTGAAGTGTGTGCATAAGTCCTTTGGTTTAGGCCTTACACTCAATTTGAGTTTTGATTGCTTTAAATGCATTTTCAGCCCGAGCTGAGCACGTTTTGTGAGTTTGAATGTATCTTCATAGGAATGAGTTGTGTGGTCAAATTAATGCTCATTTAGGCTTCAGGTGGTCATCCTGAACAAAATACATGTTGAAGTGTGTGCATAAGTCCTTTGGTTTAGGCGTGACACTCAATTTGAGTTTTTATTGCTTTAAATGCATTTTCAGCCCGAGCTGAGCACGTTTTGTGAGTTTGAATGTAGCTTCATAGGAATTAGTTGTGTGGTCAAATTAATGCTCATTTAGGCTTCAGGTGGTCATCCTGAACTAAATAAATATTGAAGTGTGTGCATAAGTTCTTTGGTTTGGGCGTGACACTCAATTTGAGTTTTTATTGCTTTAAATGCATTTTCAGCCCGAGCTGAGCACTTTTTGTGAGTTTGAATGTATCTTCATAGGAATGAGTTGTGTGGTCAAATTAATGCTCATTTAGGCTTCAGGTGGTCATCCTGAACAAAATACATGTTGAAGTGTGTGCATAAGTCCTTTGGTTTAGGCGTGACACTCAATTTGAGTTTTTATTGCTTTAAATGCATTTTCAGCCCGAGCTGAGCATGTTTTGTGAGTTTGAATGTATCTTCATAAGAATGAGTTGTGTGGTCAAATTAATGCTCATTTCGGCTTCAGGTGGTCATCCTGAACTAAATACATGTTGAAGTGTGTGCATAAGTCCTTTGGTTTAGGCGTGACACTCCATTTGAGTTTTTATTGCTTTAAATGCATTTTCAGCCCGAGCTGAGCACGTTTTGTGAGTTTGAATGCATCTTCATAGGCATGAATTGTGTGATCAAATTAATGCTCATTTAGGCTTCAGGTGGTCCTTCTGAACAAAATACATGTTAAAGTGTGTGCATAAATCCTTTGGTTTAGGCGTGACACTCAATTTGAGTTTTTATTGCTTTAAATGCATTTTCAGCCCGAGCTGAGCACGTTTTGTGAGTTTGAATGTATCTTCATAGGAATGAGTTGTGTAGTCAAATTAAAGCTCATATAGGCTTCAGGAGGTCATCCTGAACAAAATACATGTTGAATGTGTGCATAAGTCCTTTGGTTTAGGTGTGACACTCAATTTGAGTTTTTATTGCTTTAAATGCATTTTCAGCCCGAGCTTGAGCGCGCTTTCTGACTTTGAATGTATCTTCATAGGAATGAGTTGTGTAGTCAAATTAATGCTCATTTAGGCTTCAGGAGGACATCCTGAACAAAATACATGTTGAAGTGTGTGCATAAATCCTCTGGTTTAGGCGTGACACTCAATTTGAGTTTTTATTGCTTTAAATGCTTTTGTAGCCTGAGCTGAGCGCGCTTTCTGACTTTGAATGTATCTTCATAGGAATGAGTTGTGTGGTCAAATGAATGCTCATTTAGGCTTTAGGTGGTCATCCTGAACAAAATACATGTTGAAGTGTGTCCATAAGTCCTTTGGTTTAGGTGTGACACTCAATTTGAGTTTTTATTGCTTTAAATGCATTTTCAGCCCGAGCTGAGCACGTTTTGTGAGTTTGAATGTATCTTCATAGGCATGAGTTGTGTGATCAAATTAATGCTCATTTAGGCTTCAGGAGGTCATCCTGAACAAAATACAAGTTGAAGTGTGTGCATAAGTCCTTTGGTAATCAAACAGCACGAAGGTCCGGGACCGAACGGATGCCACCCGCTTGGCCCCGCCGGAGCAGAAGTAAGATCGGGCGGCCCGAGCCCGAGCCCGAGCCCTACCCCTACCCGACCGCCCTAAAATGTCCCTCATTGCTTCGGGTTCGGGGCGCACGGCACCCGTACGGCGGAGAGTATCCAGGGTTACCAGTGAAGCGGAGGAACATCTCACGCCCACCCGCGCGAAATGTCGTACCGAGTTGTTTATGCCCACGGCACCGCCGATGCTGCACCGTTTCGGCGCGAGGGACGCTCCAAACGAGGAGTTTGGGTCGAATGTGAATTAAAGTGTTAGGTTTCGTGAGAGATCAATACAAGAACCACACACAGACACCAAAAACGAAGAGGGGTTTTATTGCCAGAAAGTTGGTCAGGTCGAGGTGTAAACAACTGAAAGCTAGTCAAAATGATCACGTTGAGGAGTGCAGAAATGCTGGAGCGTAACGGCGTGGCAGCAGCTAGCTCGGCAGGAAGGATCGCTGACGAACTGGCAACGGGTGGCTGTTCACGCTGTCTTTTATGGTGCAAGTGGCAGATGAGATGAAGACTCGCACGTGTGTAGGGGAGGCAGGTGCACTGATTCGAGAGGCGCCCAGCCCACACTGAAAAAGAGACAAAAAAAGGGAGGGGCGGCACCGTGGACACACAATGGTTTCGAACGCAAAGGGCAGAAAACGTCGGCTTCCAGCCGCGCGACGTTCCGCGAACGAATACTGAATCGTATTGAGACACGTTATCCGTGGCATCATAAACTCCGCGAATTTAAGTCAACATCTCTCTGCTCCCAAATAAAACAATCATCCCTATTCAGTCAACTGTAAACGAAGAAGTCAAGTCTGGGATTTTTTTTATGACCCTCTAAAAATAAGCAACAACATAAAATGTCCGCCCTGTGAACATGAGCTGAAATCGAATCTCAAACCAAATACATGTGAAAGCAAAAAAAATCGAAATATATCAATTTAGAATTCAAAGAACGTCGTGTCCCCATCACACTTTTTAATTGTCTTTTTTCTTTTTTCTTTTTTTTTTGCATCGACACGCCTCAAAATCCTTCTGATGTGAGCGTTTTTAAAAAATCTTGGCTCTTTTGACTTTTTTGGGGGGTTCTTGGGACGGAAAAAATTGACGATGAATTGACAATATTTGCTGCTCAGAGCTGATGCCACGTTGTGTCACTCTTGTGCTTTCTGAAATGCGAGAGCCCTATTTGTCCATGCACGGCCAGCACTTTACGATAGCCTCTGCTGGTGAGAGTTGGCCATTGCAGCCTTCCATATGATTTCCTGTGACCCTCTAAAAATAATGAGATAAAATGTGCGTTGTGTGAACATGAGCTGCGCTTGAAACTACACCCAAATACAAGGAAAAGCAAAAAACAAAAATCTAAACGCACCAATTCAAAAGATAAATGAATGCCACGCCACCATCACACTTTTTCATGATTATTATTACAATTATTATTAATATCACTGCATAGGCAAGGCTCAAAATCCGCCTCATGTGAGCGTTTTTTCAAAAGATTTTCTTAATCTTGCTACTTCGGACTGGGCTTTTTTTTTGGGATATTGGGACAGAGAAACTTTATTATGTATTGACAGTGTTTGCTCTTCATCTCTTTTTCAACCTGGTGGACGCCCTCTCTTTGGCCGAGCATGACCTGATTTGTAGTCAGACGCCTCATGCATTGCGCCACGAACTCCACGAAATCAAACCACTATTTCTCTGTTCTCCTGTGGGGGAATTTGCCGCTCCCAAAAAGTTATTGTTACCTTTTTCAGTGTGGGATGGGCGCTTCTCTAATCAGTGCACCTGCCTCCCCGACACACCTGCGAGTCATTATCTCATCTGCCACTTGCAGCATAAAAGCCAGCCTGAAGAGCCACCCATTGTCACTTCGTCAGAGATCCTTCCTGCCGTGTCGACGACGCCGTACCGCTCCAGGATTCCTGCACTCCTCGAATTGATCATTTTGACTACCTTTCAGTTGTGACCACCTCGGCCTGTCTCGCTTACTGGCAATAAAACCCTTCTGTGCCTTTTGTGTCTGCGCGTGGTTCCTCTCTTCATCTCTCACGAAGCCGAACACTTTGCTTAACACCCGCGGTTCTCCCAGCGCTCCGCCCCAACATCCTCGTCGGAACAGCCTGAGCGCCGCAGCGGAGCAACTCCGGCTCGGCCGTGGGCAAAAACGGCTCTGTCCGAAATTTCTCACGGGCGGGCGTGAGCTGTTCCTCCGCTTCGCTTATCACACACACCACTCTCGGCCCTACCTGCCCCGCGCAACTCCGGCAGGGCCAAGCGGGTGGCATCGGTTCGGTCCCGGACCTTCGCGCGGTTTGATTCCCAAGTTGTTCTTCCCTTTGATTGCACACCGCGCCCCCTGTCCCTCAAAGCGAGGTGCATCTCTGGCGGAGCCGAGCGGGCAGCAGCTTTGCTCCCGGCAGGTCGTGTTGGTGTGCGCGAGGTCTTCCACCTCTTCGCTTGCAACACTCGCCTTTGCCGGCCCGCCAGGCACGGCGCAGCTCTGGCGGGGCCAAGCGACAGCGTCGGTTAGGTCCCGGGCGCAAAATCAAAAGGGAGGGTCGACACTGTGGACAAACAATGGACCCTAACACAAAGGGCAGAAAACTTCGACGCACACCCGCGCGACATTCTGTGAAGGAAAATACGCCACCCGCCTGACCTCGCCGGAGTTTCGCCGCGCCCGTCGGTCCAACGTGGCCCGGGTTGCAAGCGAAGTGGGTGAAAAGCTCACGGCCATCCTCGCGAAATATCGTACAATGCCGCTGCAAAACACGGCCCGGGCGCGGCTGCTCCTAGCGGATCGCAATGCAGCTCTGATCAGGGGGATCTTGCGGGAAGCCGGGAGGGGCGCGGGTGTCAAGCAACGGGCTAATAAACCTCGTCGAATACGCCCGCGACGGGCCGGTATAGAAGCGATGCCGCCAGTTTGTCCCCGCCGGAGCTCCTCCAAGCCAGGCAGGCCGAAAGTGGCGCGGGTTGACAACACAGGGTCCAAAACTTCAACGCACAACCAAGCGATCGTCCAGCTTTATGCAGCCTTGTACAAATTGTGTTTTCAAATTGTTCGCCCGAAACAGTTTTGTCACTCCCACAAGACAAACAAGCTATTTTTTTTCAGATGGCAGTGGAACTGATGAAGGCCTTCCCCAGACATTCCGTGCATCAATTTTAGAACATTATGTGGCGATGGAAAATAAGAGAACAAGACAATCGTCAGAAATACTGACCACAGCAGGTTTATTGGATGATGATCACCCATGCAAAAAATGTTTAATTGTGGCATCCAGAAATGATGCCAAAGATATATTTTGTTTCAAACTACTTCATGAAGAGGAAGTGTTGATACCAGGGATGAATTCTGAAAGCTTATGAGAAAGTCATTTTTTATGACTTGTACCACAACGAAAAATCTCGTGTTATTCACTGCTCCGATGAAAATAAAATGTCAAGATAAAATTTCAATCCCATATTTACACACTGTGAATTTTAAGTTTAATGTTCACTGATATTCCGTCATGTTGTCGTATTTGTTCTCGCCATGCACTGTGGCATGCTCTAAATGGCAAAACCACCTGGAAAAGGTCCTCTGACAAAACGAGTGATTTTTACAATGGAAGAACACACAATTTATCTTGCATCGACATTGTCTTCATGATGCTTTGCATGCATCATTGAAATTGGGTTGGTTCAAGTAAAAGAAAAAATTTGAATTTTAAAAGCAACTTAGAGTTATCCTGATTGAAATTTCCGAACATATAATCTTGCGATGTTAGGGTTCTCTCCCCCCGGCCCCCTTTTGACGAGACCCAGTGCGAAAGGTGGTACCATGAGCAGTGTCTTGAGAAGAATTTGCATGAATTGAGCGGCCGAAGACTGGTATTGCTGCTGTGAGTGCACATCACAATGTTGGAAGTCATGTAGACCTATATCTAATTTTGTGAGTGTTGTTCTGGAAAAAAATTAATTCTCACAAGAAAATGACAGACATGTCAGCTGCTCAACCCGTATTGTTTTGTGTTTTTTGTTATTGTAAAGTGTCCTTGGGTGTCTTGAAAGGCGCTTATCAATAAAATGTATTATTAGTATTATTATTATTATTAAGTTGCCTACACTGGTAAAGTTTTTTAAAATTTGAGTTTTTATTGCTTTAAATGCATTTTCAGCCCGAGCTGAGCACTTTTTGTGAGTTTGAATGTATCTTCAGAGGAATGAGTTGTGTGGTCAAATTAATGCTCATTTAGGCTTCAGGAGGACATCCTGAACTAAATACATGTTGAAGTGTGTGCATAAGTCCTTTGGTTTAGGCGTGACACTCAATTTGAGTTTTTATTGCTTTAAATGCATTTTCAGCCCGAGTTGAGCACGTATTGTGAGTTTGAATGTATCTTCATAGGAATGAGTTGTGTGGTCAAATTAATGCTCATTTAGGCTTCAGGTGGTCATCCTGAACAAAATACATGTTGAAGTGTGTGCATAAGTCCTTTGGTTTAGGCGTGACACTCAATTTGAGTTTTTATTGCTTTAAATGCATTTTCAGCCCGAGCTGAGCACGTTTTGTGAGTTTGAATGTAGCTTCATAGGAATTAGTTGTGTGGTCAAATTAATGCTCATTTAGGCTTCAGGTGGTCATCCTGAACTAAATAAATATTGAAGTGTGTGCATAAGTTCTTTGGTTTGGGCGTGACACTCAATTTGAGTTTTTATTGCTTTAAATGCATTTTCAGCCCGAGCTGAGCACTTTTTGTGAGTTTGAATGTATCTTCATAGGAATGAGTTGTGTGGTCAAATTAATGCTCATTTAGGCTTCAGGTGGTCATCCTGAACAAAATACATGTTGAAGTGTGTGCATAAGTCCTTTGGTTTAGGCGTGACACTCAATTTGAGTTTTTATTGCTTTAAATGCATTTTCAGCCCGAGCTGAGCACGTTTTGTGGATTTGAATGTATCTTCATAGGAATGAGTTGTGTGGTCAAATTAAAGCTCATATAGGCTCCAGGAGGACATCCTGAACTAAATACATGTTGAAGTGTGTGCTAAAGTCCTTTGGTTTAGGCGTGACACTCAATTTGAGTTTTTATTGCTTTAAATGCATTTTCAGCCCGAGCTGAGCATGTTTTGTGAGTTTGAATGTATCTTCATAAGAATGAGTTGTGTGGTCAAATTAATGCTCATTTCGGCTTCAGGTGGTCATCCTGAACTAAATACATGTTGAAGTGTGTTCATAAGTCCTTTGGTTTAGGCGTGACACTCCATTTGAGTTTTTATTGCTTTAAATGCATTTTCAGTCCGAGCTGAGCGCGCTTTCTGACTTTGAATGTATCTTCATAGGAATGAGTTGTGTGGTCAAATTATTGCTCATTTAGGCTTCAGGAGGTCATCCTGAACAAAATACATCTTGAAGTGTGTGCATAAGTCCTTCGGTTTAGGCGTGACACTCAATTTGAGTTTTTATTGCTTTAAATGCATTTTCAGCCCGAGCTGAGCACCTTTTGTGAGTTTGAATGTATCTTCATAGGAATGAGTTGTGTGGTCAAATTAATGCTCATATAGGCTTCAGGAGGCCATCCTGAACAAAATACATGTTGAAGTGTGTGCATAATCCTTTGGTTTAGGTGTGACACTCAATTTGAGTTTTTATTGCTTTAAATGCATTTTCAGCCCGAGCTGAGCGCGCTTTCTGACTTTGAATGTATCTTCATAGGAATGATTTGTTTAGTCAAATTAATGCTCTTTTAGGCTTCAGGAGGCCATCCTGAACAAAATACATGATGAAGTGTGTGCATAAGTCCTTTGGTTTAGGTGTGACACTCAATTTGAGTTTTTATTGCTTTAAATGCATTTTCAGCCCGAGCTGAGCACGTTTTGTGAGTTTGAATGCATCTTCATAGGCATGAATTGTGTGATCAAATTATTGCTCATTTAGGCTTCAGGAGGTCATCCTGAACAAAATACATCTTGAAGTGTGTGCATAAGTCCTTTGGTTTAGGCCTTACACTCAATTTGAGTTTTGATTGCTTTAAATGCATTTTCAGCCCGAGCTGAGCACGTTTTGTGAGTTTGAATGTATCTTCATAGGCATGAGTTGTGTGATCAAATTAATGCTCATTTAGGCTTCAGGAGGTCATCCTGAACAAAATACAAGTTGAAGTGTGTGCATAAGTCCTTTGGTAATCAAACAGCACGAAGGTCCGGGACCGAACGGATGCCACCCGCTTGGCCCCGCCGGAGCAGAAGTAAGATCGGGCGGCCCGAGCCCGAGCCCGAGCCCTACCCCTACCCGACCGCCCTAAAATGTCCCTCATTGCTTCGGGTTCGGGGCGCACGGCACCCGTACGGCGGAGAGTATCCAGGGTTACCAGTGAAGCGGAGGAACATCTCACGCCCACCCGCGCGAAATGTCGTACCGAGTTGTTTATGCCCACGGCACCGCCGATGCTGCACCGTTTCGGCGCGAGGGACGCTCCAAACGAGGAGTTTGGGTCGAATGTGAATTAAAGTGTTAGGTTTCGTGAGAGATCAATACAAGAACCACACACAGACACCAAAAACGAAGAGGGGTTTTATTGCCAGAAAGTTGGTCAGGTCGAGGTGTAAACAACTGAAAGCTAGTCAAAATGATCACGTTGAGGAGTGCAGAAATGCTGGAGCGTAACGGCGTGGCAGCAGCTAGCTCGGCAGGAAGGATCGCTGACGAACTGGCAACGGGTGGCTGTTCACGCTGTCTTTTATGGTGCAAGTGGCAGATGAGATGAAGACTCGCACGTGTGTAGGGGAGGCAGGTGCACTGATTCGAGAGGCGCCCAGCCCACACTGAAAAAGAGACAAAAAAAGGGAGGGGCGGCACCGTGGACACACAATGGTTTCGAACGCAAAGGGCAGAAAACGTCGGCTTCCAGCCGCGCGACGTTCCGCGAACGAATACTGAATCGTATTGAGACACGTTATCCGTGGCATCATAAACTCCGCGAATTTAAGTCAACATCTCTCTGCTCCCAAATAAAACAATCATCCCTATTCAGTCAACTGTAAACGAAGAAGTCAAGTCTGGGATTTTTTTTATGACCCTCTAAAAATAAGCAACAACATAAAATGTCCGCCCTGTGAACATGAGCTGAAATCGAATCTCAAACCAAATACATGTGAAAGCAAAAAAAATCGAAATATATCAATTTAGAATTCAAAGAACGTCGTGTCCCCATCACACTTTTTAATTGTCTTTTTTCTTTTTTCTTTTTTTTTTGCATCGACACGCCTCAAAATCCTTCTGATGTGAGCGTTTTTAAAAAATCTTGGCTCTTTTGACTTTTTTGGGGGGTTCTTGGGACGGAAAAAATTGACGATGAATTGACAATATTTGCTGCTCAGAGCTGATGCCACGTTGTGTCACTCTTGTGCTTTCTGAAATGCGAGAGCCCTATTTGTCCATGCACGGCCAGCACTTTACGATAGCCTCTGCTGGTGAGAGTTGGCCATTGCAGCCTTCCATATGATTTCCTGTGACCCTCTAAAAATAATGAGATAAAATGTGCGTTGTGTGAACATGAGCTGCGCTTGAAACTACACCCAAATACAAGGAAAAGCAAAAAACAAAAATCTAAACGCACCAATTCAAAAGATAAATGAATGCCACGCCACCATCACACTTTTTCATGATTATTATTACAATTATTATTAATATCACTGCATAGGCAAGGCTCAAAATCCGCCTCATGTGAGCGTTTTTTCAAAAGATTTTCTTAATCTTGCTACTTCGGACTGGGCTTTTTTTTTTTGGGATATTGGGACAGAGAAACTTTATTATGTATTGACAGTGTTTGCTCTTCATCTCTTTTTCAACCTGGTGGACGCCCTCTCTTTGGCCGAGCATGACCTGATTTGTAGTCAGACGCCTCATGCATTGCGCCACGAACTCCACGAAATCAAACCACTATTTCTCTGTTCTCCTGTGGGGGAATTTGCCGCTCCCAAAAAGTTATTGTTACCTTTTTCAGTGTGGGATGGGCGCTTCTCTAATCAGTGCACCTGCCTCCCCGACACACCTGCGAGTCATTATCTCATCTGCCACTTGCAGCATAAAAGCCAGCCTGAAGAGCCACCCATTGTCACTTCGTCAGAGATCCTTCCTGCCGTGTCGACGACGCCGTACCGCTCCAGGATTCCTGCACTCCTCGAATTGATCATTTTGACTACCTTTCAGTTGTGACCACCTCGGCCTGTCTCGCTTACTGGCAATAAAACCCTTCTGTGCTTTTTGTGTCTGCGCGTGGTTCCTCTCTTCATCTCTCACGAAGCCGAACACTTTGCTTAACACCCGCGGTTCTCCCAGCGCTCCGCCCCAACATCCTCGTCGGAACAGCCTGAGCGCCGCAGCGGAGCAACTCCGGCTCGGCCGTGGGCAAAAACGGCTCTGTCCGAAATTTCTCACGGGCGGGCGTGAGCTGTTCCTCCGCTTCGCTTATCACACACACCACTCTCGGCCCTACCTGCCCCGCGCAACTCCGGCAGGGCCAAGCGGGTGGCATCGGTTCGGTCCCGGACCTTCGCGCGGTTTGATTCCCAAGTTTTTCTTCCCTTTGATTGCACACCGCGCCCCCTGTCCCTCAAAGCGAGGTGCATCTCTGGCGGAGCCGAGCGGGCAGCAGCTTTGCTCCCGGCAGGTCGTGTTGGTGTGCGCGAGGTCTTCCACCTCTTCGCTTGCAACACTCGCCTTTGCCGGCCCGCCAGGCACGGCGCAGCTCTGGCGGGGCCAAGCGACAGCGTCGGTTAGGTCCCGGGCGCAAAATCAAAAGGGAGGGTCGACACTGTGGACAAACAATGGACCCTAACACAAAGGGCAGAAAACTTCGACGCACACCCGCGCGACATTCTGTGAAGGAAAATACGCCACCCGCCTGACCTCGCCGGAGTTTCGCCGCGCCCGTCGGTCCAACGTGGCCCGGGTTGCAAGCGAAGTGGGTGAAAAGCTCACGGCCATCCTCGCGAAATATCGTACAATGCCGCTGCAAAACACGGCCCGGGCGCGGCTGCTCCTAGCGGATCGCAATGCAGCTCTGATCAGGGGGATCTTGCGGGAAGCCGGGAGGGGCGCGGGTGTCAAGCAACGGGCTAATAAACCTCGTCGAATACGCCCGCGACGGGCCGGTATAGAAGCGATGCCGCCAGTTTGTCCCCGCCGGAGCTCCTCCAAGCCAGGCAGGCCGAAAGTGGCGCGGGTTGACAACACAGGGTCCAAAACTTCAACGCACAACCAAGCGATCGTCCAGCTTTATGCAGCCTTGTACAAATTGTGTTTTCAAATTGTTCGCCCGAAACAGTTTTGTCACTCCCACAAGACAAACAAGCTATTTTTTTTCAGATGGCAGTGGAACTGATGAAGGCCTTCCCCAGACATTCCGTGCATCAATTTTAGAACATTATGTGGCGATGGAAAATAAGAGAACAAGACAATCGTCAGAAATACTGACCACAGCAGGTTTATTGGATGATGATCACCCATGCAAAAAATGTTTAA
Source organism: Hippocampus guttulatus (assembly GCF_054856545.1). Classification (NCBI taxonomy): domain Eukaryota; kingdom Metazoa; phylum Chordata; class Actinopteri; order Syngnathiformes; family Syngnathidae; genus Hippocampus; species Hippocampus guttulatus. The sequence continues at coordinate 1,706,500 of NC_141264.1, forward strand.
TTGTGGCATCCAGAAATGATGCCAAAGATATATTTTGTTTCAAACTACTTCATGAAGAGGAAGTGTTGATACCAGGGATGAATTCTGAAAGCTTATGAGAAAGTCATTTTTTATGACTTGTACCACAACGAAAAATCTCGTGTTATTCACTGCTCCGATGAAAATAAAATGTCAAGATAAAATTTCAATCCCATATTTACACACTGTGAATTTTAAGTTTAATGTTCACTGATATTCCGTCATGTTGTCGTATTTGTTCTCGCCATGCACTGTGGCATGCTCTAAATGGCAAAACCACCTGGAAAAGGTCCTCTGACAAAACGAGTGATTTTTACAATGGAAGAACACACAATTTATCTTGCATCGACATTGTCTTCATGATGCTTTGCATGCATCATTGAAATTGGGTTGGTTCAAGTAAAAGAAAAAATTTGAATTTTAAAAGCAACTTAGAGTTATCCTGATTGAAATTTCCGAACATATAATCTTGCGATGTTAGGGTTCTCTCCCCCCGGCCCCCTTTTGACGAGACCCAGTGCGAAAGGTGGTACCATGAGCAGTGTCTTGAGAAGAATTTGCATGAATTGAGCGGCCGAAGACTGGTATTGCTGCTGTGAGTGCACATCACAATGTTGGAAGTCATGTAGACCTATATCTAATTTTGTGAGTGTTGTTCTGGAAAAAAATTAATTCTCACAAGAAAATGACAGACATGTCAGCTGCTCAACCCGTATTGTTTTGTGTTTTTTGTTATTGTAAAGTGTCCTTGGGTGTCTTGAAAGGCGCTTATCAATAAAATGTATTATTAGTATTATTATTATTATTAAGTTGCCTACACTGGTAAAGTTTTTTAAAATTTGAGTTTTTATTGCTTTAAATGCATTTTCAGCCCGAGCTGAGCACTTTTTGTGAGTTTGAATGTATCTTCAGAGGAATGAGTTGTGTGGTCAAATTAATGCTCATTTAGGCTTCAGGAGGACATCCTGAACTAAATACATGTTGAAGTGTGTGCATAAGTCCTTTGGTTTAGGCGTGACACTCAATTTGAGTTTTTATTGCTTTAAATGCATTTTCAGCCCGAGTTGAGCACGTATTGTGAGTTTGAATGTATCTTCATAGGAATGAGTTGTGTGGTCAAATTAATGCTCATTTAGGCTTCAGGTGGTCATCCTGAACAAAATACATGTTGAAGTGTGTGCATAAGTCCTTTGGTTTAGGCGTGACACTCAATTTGAGTTTTTATTGCTTTAAATGCATTTTCAGCCCGAGCTGAGCACGTTTTGTGAGTTTGAATGTAGCTTCATAGGAATTAGTTGTGTGGTCAAATTAATGCTCATTTAGGCTTCAGGTGGTCATCCTGAACTAAATAAATATTGAAGTGTGTGCATAAGTTCTTTGGTTTGGGCGTGACACTCAATTTGAGTTTTTATTGCTTTAAATGCATTTTCAGCCCGAGCTGAGCACTTTTTGTGAGTTTGAATGTATCTTCATAGGAATGAGTTGTGTGGTCAAATTAATGCTCATTTAGGCTTCAGGTGGTCATCCTGAACAAAATACATGTTGAAGTGTGTGCATAAGTCCTTTGGTTTAGGCGTGACACTCAATTTGAGTTTTTATTGCTTTAAATGCATTTTCAGCCCGAGTTGAGCACGTATTGTGAGTTTGAATGTATCTTCATAGGAATGAGTTGTGTGGTCAAATTAATGCTCATTTAGGCTTCAGGTGGTCATCCTGAACAAAATACATGTTGAAGTGTGTGCATAAGTCCTTTGATTTAGGCGTGACACTCAATTTGAGTTTTTATTGCTTTAAATGCATTTTCAGCCCGAGCTGAGCACGTTTTGTGGATTTGAATGTATCTTCATAGGAATGAGTTGTGTGGTCAAATTAAAGCTCATATAGGCTCCAGGAGGACATCCTGAACTAAATACATGTTGAAGTGTGTGCTAAAGTCCTTTGGTTTAGGCGTGACACTCAATTTGAGTTTTTATTGCTTTAAATGCATTTTCAGCCCGAGCTGAGCATGTTTTGTGAGTTTGAATGTATCTTCATAAGAATGAGTTGTGTGGTCAAATTAATGCTCATTTCGGCTTCAGGTGGTCATCCTGAACTAAATACATGTTGAAGTGTGTTCATAAGTCCTTTGGTTTAGGCGTGACACTCCATTTGAGTTTTTATTGCTTTAAATGCATTTTCAGTCCGAGCTGAGCGCGCTTTCTGACTTTGAATGTATCTTCATAGGAATGAGTTGTGTGGTCAAATTATTGCTCATTTAGGCTTCAGGAGGTCATCCTGAACAAAATACATCTTGAAGTGTGTGCATAAGTCCTTCGGTTTAGGCGTGACACTCAATTTGAGTTTTTATTGCTTTAAATGCATTTTCAGCCCGAGCTGAGCACCTTTTGTGAGTTTGAATGTATCTTCATAGGAATGAGTTGTGTGGTCAAATTAATGCTCATATAGGCTTCAGGAGGCCATCCTGAACAAAATACATGTTGAAGTGTGTGCATAATCCTTTGGTTTAGGTGTGACACTCAATTTGAGTTTTTATTGCTTTAAATGCATTTTCAGCCCGAGCTGAGCGCGCTTTCTGACTTTGAATGTATCTTCATAGGAATGATTTGTTTAGTCAAATTAATGCTCTTTTAGGCTTCAGGAGGCCATCCTGAACAAAATACATGATGAAGTGTGTGCATAAGTCCTTTGGTTTAGGTGTGACACTCAATTTGAGTTTTTATTGCTTTAAATGCATTTTCAGCCCGAGCTGAGCACGTTTTGTGAGTTTGAATGCATCTTCATAGGCATGAATTGTGTGATCAAATTATTGCTCATTTAGGCTTCAGGAGGTCATCCTGAACAAAATACATCTTGAAGTGTGTGCATAAGTCCTTTGGTTTAGGCCTTACACTCAATTTGAGTTTTGATTGCTTTAAATGCATTTTCAGCCCGAGCTGAGCACGTTTTGTGAGTTTGAATGTATCTTCATAGGAATGAGTTGTGTGGTCAAATTAATTCTCATATGGGCTTCAGGAGGTCATCCTGAAAAAAATACATGTTGAAGTGTGTCCATAAGTCCTTTGGTTTAGGTGTGACACTCAATTTGAGTTTTTATTGCTTTAAATGCATTTTCAGCCCGAGCTGAGCACGTTTTGTGAGTTTGAATGTATCTTCATAGGCATGAGTTGTGTGATCAAATTAATGCTCATTTAGGCTTCAGGAGGTCATCCTGAACAAAATACAAGTTGAAGTGTGTGCATAAGTCCTTTGGTAATCAAACAGCACGAAGGTCCGGGACCGAACGGATGCCACCCGCTTGGCCCCGCCGGAGCAGAAGTAAGATCGGGCGGCCCGAGCCCGAGCCCGAGCCCTACCCCTACCCGACCGCCCTAAAATGTCCCTCATTGCTTCGGGTTCGGGGCGCACGGCACCCGTACGGCGGAGAGTATCCAGGGTTACCAGTGAAGCGGAGGAACATCTCACGCCCACCCGCGCGAAATGTCGTACCGAGTTGTTTATGCCCACGGCACCGCCGATGCTGCACCGTTTCGGCGCGAGGGACGCTCCAAACGAGGAGTTTGGGTCGAATGTGAATTAAAGTGTTAGGTTTCGTGAGAGATCAATACAAGAACCACACACAGACACCAAAAACGAAGAGGGGTTTTATTGCCAGAAAGTTGGTCAGGTCGAGGTGTAAACAACTGAAAGCTAGTCAAAATGATCACGTTGAGGAGTGCAGAAATGCTGGAGCGTAACGGCGTGGCAGCAGCTAGCTCGGCAGGAAGGATCGCTGACGAACTGGCAACGGGTGGCTGTTCACGCTGTCTTTTATGGTGCAAGTGGCAGATGAGATGAAGACTCGCACGTGTGTAGGGGAGGCAGGTGCACTGATTCGAGAGGCGCCCAGCCCACACTGAAAAAGAGACAAAAAAAGGGAGGGGCGGCACCGTGGACACACAATGGTTTCGAACGCAAAGGGCAGAAAACGTCGGCTTCCAGCCGCGCGACGTTCCGCGAACGAATACTGAATCGTATTGAGACACGTTATCCGTGGCATCATAAACTCCGCGAATTTAAGTCAACATCTCTCTGCTCCCAAATAAAACAATCATCCCTATTCAGTCAACTGTAAACGAAGAAGTCAAGTCTGGGATTTTTTTTATGACCCTCTAAAAATAAGCAACAACATAAAATGTCCGCCCTGTGAACATGAGCTGAAATCGAATCTCAAACCAAATACATGTGAAAGCAAAAAAAATCGAAATATATCAATTTAGAATTCAAAGAACGTCGTGTCCCCATCACACTTTTTAATTGTCTTTTTTCTTTTTTCTTTTTTTTTTGCATCGACACGCCTCAAAATCCTTCTGATGTGAGCGTTTTTAAAAAATCTTGGCTCTTTTGACTTTTTTGGGGGGTTCTTGGGACGGAAAAAATTGACGATGAATTGACAATATTTGCTGCTCAGAGCTGATGCCACGTTGTGTCACTCTTGTGCTTTCTGAAATGCGAGAGCCCTATTTGTCCATGCACGGCCAGCACTTTACGATAGCCTCTGCTGGTGAGAGTTGGCCATTGCAGCCTTCCATATGATTTCCTGTGACCCTCTAAAAATAATGAGATAAAATGTGCGTTGTGTGAACATGAGCTGCGCTTGAAACTACACCCAAATACAAGGAAAAGCAAAAAACAAAAATCTAAACGCACCAATTCAAAAGATAAATGAATGCCACGCCACCATCACACTTTTTCATGATTATTATTACAATTATTATTAATATCACTGCATAGGCAAGGCTCAAAATCCGCCTCATGTGAGCGTTTTTTCAAAAGATTTTCTTAATCTTGCTACTTCGGACTGGGCTTTTTTTTTGGGATATTGGGACAGAGAAACTTTATTATGTATTGACAGTGTTTGCTCTTCATCTTTTTTTCAACCTGGTGGACGCCCTCTCTTTGGCCGAGCATGACCTGATTTGTAGTCAGACGCCTCATGCATTGCGCCACGAACTCCACGAAATCAAACCACTATTTCTCTGTTCTCCTGTGGGGGAATTTGCCGCTCCCAAAAAGTTATTGTTACCTTTTTCAGTGTGGGATGGGCGCTTCTCTAATCAGTGCACCTGCCTCCCCGACACACCTGCGAGTCATTATCTCATCTGCCACTTGCAGCATAAAAGCCAGCCTGAAGAGCCACCCATTGTCACTTCGTCAGAGATCCTTCCTGCCGTGTCGACGACGCCGTACCGCTCCAGGATTCCTGCACTCCTCGAATTGATCATTTTGACTACCTTTCAGTTGTGACCACCTCGGCCTGTCTCGCTTACTGGCAATAAAACCCTTCTGTGCCTTTTGTGTCTGCGCGTGGTTCCTCTCTTCATCTCTCACGAAGCCGAACACTTTGCTTAACACCCGCGGTTCTCCCAGCGCTCCGCCCCAACATCCTCGTCGGAACAGCCTGAGCGCCGCAGCGGAGCAACTCCGGCTCGGCCGTGGGCAAAAACGGCTCTGTCCGAAATTTCTCACGGGCGGGCGTGAGCTGTTCCTCCGCTTCGCTTATCACACACACCACTCTCGGCCCTACCTGCCCCGCGCAACTCCGGCAGGGCCAAGCGGGTGGCATCGGTTCGGTCCCGGACCTTCGCGCGGTTTGATTCCCAAGTTTTTCTTCCCTTTGATTGCACACCGCGCCCCCTGTCCCTCAAAGCGAGGTGCATCTCTGGCGGAGCCGAGCGGGCAGCAGCTTTGCTCCCGGCAGGTCGTGTTGGTGTGCGCGAGGTCTTCCACCTCTTCGCTTGCAACACTCGCCTTTGCCGGCCCGCCAGGCACGGCGCAGCTCTGGCGGGGCCAAGCGACAGCGTCGGTTAGGTCCCGGGCGCAAAATCAAAAGGGAGGGTCGACACTGTGGACAAACAATGGACCCTAACACAAAGGGCAGAAAACTTCGACGCACACCCGCGCGACATTCTGTGAAGGAAAATACGCCACCCGCCTGACCTCGCCGGAGTTTCGCCGCGCCCGTCGGTCCAACGTGGCCCGGGTTGCAAGCGAAGTGGGTGAAAAGCTCACGGCCATCCTCGCGAAATATCGTACAATGCCGCTGCAAAACACGGCCCGGGCGCGGCTGCTCCTAGCGGATCGCAATGCAGCTCTGATCAGGGGGATCTTGCGGGAAGCCGGGAGGGGCGCGGGTGTCAAGCAACGGGCTAATAAACCTCGTCGAATACGCCCGCGACGGGCCGGTATAGAAGCGATGCCGCCAGTTTGTCCCCGCCGGAGCTCCTCCAAGCCAGGCAGGCCGAAAGTGGCGCGGGTTGACAACACAGGGTCCAAAACTTCAACGCACAACCAAGCGATCGTCCAGCTTTATGCAGCCTTGTACAAATTGTGTTTTCAAATTGTTCGCCCGAAACAGTTTTGTCACTCCCACAAGACAAACAAGCTATTTTTTTTCAGATGGCAGTGGAACTGATGAAGGCCTTCCCCAGACATTCCGTGCATCAATTTTAGAACATTATGTGGCGATGGAAAATAAGAGAACAAGACAATCGTCAGAAATACTGACCACAGCAGGTTTATTGGATGATGATCACCCATGCAAAAAATGTTTAATTGTGGCATCCAGAAATGATGCCAAAGATATATTTTGTTTCAAACTACTTCATGAAGAGGAAGTGTTGATACCAGGGATGAATTCTGAAAGCTTATGAGAAAGTCATTTTTTATGACTTGTACCACAACGAAAAATCTCGTGTTATTCACTGCTCCGATGAAAATAAAATGTCAAGATAAAATTTCAATCCCATATTTACACACTGTGAATTTTAAGTTTAATGTTCACTGATATTCCGTCATGTTGTCGTATTTGTTCTCGCCATGCACTGTGGCATGCTCTAAATGGCAAAACCACCTGGAAAAGGTCCTCTGACAAAACGAGTGATTTTTACAATGGAAGAACACACAATTTATCTTGCATCGACATTGTCTTCATGATGCTTTGCATGCATCATTGAAATTGGGTTGGTTCAAGTAAAAGAAAAAATTTGAATTTTAAAAGCAACTTAGAGTTATCCTGATTGAAATTTCCGAACATATAATCTTGCGATGTTAGGGTTCTCTCCCCCCGGCCCCCTTTTGACGAGACCCAGTGCGAAAGGTGGTACCATGAGCAGTGTCTTGAGAAGAATTTGCATGAATTGAGCGGCCGAAGACTGGTATTGCTGCTGTGAGTGCACATCACAATGTTGGAAGTCATGTAGACCTATATCTAATTTTGTGAGTGTTGTTCTGGAAAAAAATTAATTCTCACAAGAAAATGACAGACATGTCAGCTGCTCAACCCGTATTGTTTTGTGTTTTTTGTTATTGTAAAGTGTCCTTGGGTGTCTTGAAAGGCGCTTATCAATAAAATGTATTATTAGTATTATTATTATTATTAAGTTGCCTACACTGGTAAAGTTTTTTAAAATTTGAGTTTTTATTGCTTTAAATGCATTTTCAGCCCGAGTTGAGCACGTTTTGTGAGTTTGAATGTATCTTCATGGGAATGAGTTGTGTGGTCAAATTAATGCTCATTTAGGCTTCAGGTGGTCATCCTGAACAAAATACATGTTGAAGTGTGTGCATAAGTCCTTTGGTTTAGGCGTGACACTCAATTTGAGTTTTTATTGCTTTAAATGCATTTTCAGCCCGAGCTGAGCACGTTTTGTGAGTTTGAATGTATCTTCATAGGAATCAGTTGTGTGGTCAAATTAATGCTCATTTAGGCTTCAGGTGGTCATCCTGAACAAAATACATGTTGAAGTGTGTGCATAAGTCCTTTGGTTTAGGCGTGACACTCAATTTGAGTTTTTATTGCTTTAAATGCATTTTCAGCCCGAGCTGAGCACGTTTTGTGAGTTTGAATGTAGCTTCATAGGAATTAGTTGTGTGGTCAAATTAATGCTCATTTAGGCTTCAGGTGGTCATCCTGAACTAAATAAATATTGTAGGTTGTGCATAAGTTCTTTGGTTTGGGCGTGACACTCAATTTGAGTTTTTATTGCTTTAAATGCATTTTCAGCCCGAGCTGAGCACTTTTTGTGAGTTTGAATGTATCTTCAGAGGAATGAGTTGTGTGGTCAAATTAATGCTCATTTAGGCTTCAGGAGGACATCCTGAACTAAATACATGTTGAAGTGTGTGCATAAGTCCTTTGGTTTAGGCGTGACACTCAATTTGAGTTTTTATTGCTTTAAATGCATTTTCAGCCCGAGCTGAGCACGTTTTGTGAGTTTGAATGTATCTTCATAGGAATCAGTTGTGTGGTCAAATTAATGCTCATTTAGGCTTCAGGTGGTCATCCTGAACAAAATACATGTTGAAGTGTGTGCATAAGTCCTTTGGTTTAGGCGTGACACTCAATTTGAGTTTTTATTGCTTTAAATGCATTTTCAGCCCGAGCTGAGCACGTTTTGTGAGTTTGAATGTAGCTTCATAGGAATTAGTTGTGTGGTCAAATTAATGCTCATTTAGGCTTCAGGTGGTCATCCTGAACAAAATACATGTTGAAGTGTGTGCATAAGTCCTTTGGTTTAGGCGTGACACTCAATTTGAGTTTTTATTGCTTTAAATGCATTTTCAGCCCGAGCTGAGCATGTTTTGTGAGTTTGAATGTATCTTCATAAGAATGAGTTGTGTGGTCAAATTAATGCTCATTTCGGCTTCAGGTGGTCATCCTGAACTAAATACATGTTGAAGTGTGTGCATAAGTCCTTTGGTTTAGGCGTGACACTCCATTTGAGTTTTTATTGCTTTAAATGCATTTTCAGTCCGAGCTGAGCGCGCTTTCTGACTTTGAATGTATCTTCATAGGAATGAGTTGTGTGGTCAAATTATTGCTCATTTAGGCTTCAGGAGGTCATCCTGAACAAAATACATCTTGAAGTGTGTGCATAAGTCCTTTGGTTGAGGCGTGACACTCAATTTGAGTTTTTATTGCTTTAAATGCATTTTCAGCCCGAGCTGAGCACGTTTTGTGAGTTTGAATGTATCTTCATAGGAATGAGTTGTGTGGTCAAATTAATGCTCATTTAGGCTTCAGGAGGTCATCCTGAACAAAATACATGTTGAAGTGTGTGCATAAGTCCTTTGGTTTAGGCCTTACACTCAATTTGAGTTTTGATTGCTTTAAATGCATTTTCAGCCCGAGCTGAGCACGTTTTGTGAGTTTGAATGTATCTTCATAGGAATGAGTTGTGTGGTCAAATTAATGCTCATTTAGGCTTCAGGTGGTCATCCTGAACAAAATACATGTTGAAGTGTGTTCATAAGTCCTTTGGTTTAGGTGTGACACTCAATTTGAGTTTTTATTGCTTTAAATGCATTTTCAGCCCGAGCTGAGCACGTTTTGTGAGTTTGAATGTATCTTCATAGGAATGAGTTGTGTGGTCAAATTAATGCTCATTTAGGCTTCAGGTGGTCATCCTGAACAAAATACATGTTGAAGTGTGTGCATAAGTCCTTTGGTTTAGGCGTGACACTCAATTTGAGTTTTTATTGCTTTAAATGCATTTTCAGCCCGAGCTGAGCACGTTTTGTGAGTTTGAATGTAGCTTCATAGGAATTAGTTGTGTGGTCAAATTAATGCTCATTTAGGCTTCAGGTGGTCATCCTGAACTAAATAAATATTGAAGTGTGTGCATAAGTTCTTTGGTTTGGGCGTGACACTCAATTTGAGTTTTTATTGCTTTAAATGCATTTTCAGCCCGAGCTGAGCACTTTTTGTGAGTTTGAATGTATCTTCATAGGAATGAGTTGTGTGGTCAAATTAATGCTCATTTAGGCTTCAGGTGGTCATCCTGAACAAAATACATGTTGAAGTGTGTGCATAAGTCCTATGGTTTAGGCGTGACACTCAATTTGAGTTTTTATTGCTTTAAATGCATTTTCAGCCCGAGCTGAGCACGTTTTGTGAGTTTGAATGTAGCTTCATAGGAATTAGTTGTGTGGTCAAATTAATGCTCATTTAGGCTTCAGGTGGTCATCCTGAACTAAATAAATATTGAAGGTTGTGCATAATTTCTTTGGTTTGGGCGTGACACTCAATTTGAGTTTTTATTGCTTTAAATGCATTTTCAGCCCGAGCTGAGCACTTTTTGTGAGTTTGAATGTATCTTCAGAGGAATGAGTTGTGTGGTCAAATTAATGCTCATTTAGGCTTCAGGAGGACATCCTGAACTAAATACATGTTGAAGTGTGTGCATAAGTCCTTTGGTTTAGGCGTGACACTCAATTTGAGTTTTTATTGCTTTAAATGCATTTTCAGCCCGAGCTGAGCACGTTTTGTGAGTTTGAATGTATCTTCATAGGAATCAGTTGTGTGGTCAAATTAATGCTCATTTAGGCTTCAGGTGGTCATCCTGAAAAAAAATACATGTTGAAGTGTGTGCATAAGTCCTTTGGTTTAGGCGTGACACTCAATTTGAGTTTTTATTGCTTTAAATGCATTTTCAGCCCGAGCTGAGCACGTTTTGTGAGTTTGAATGTAGCTTCATAGGAATTAGTTGTGTGGTCAAATTAATGCTCATTTAGGCTTCAGGTGGTCATCCTGAACAAAATACATGTTGAAGTGTGTGCATAAGTCCTTTGGTTTAGGCGTGACACTCAATTTGAGTTTTTATTGCTTTAAATGCATTTTCAGCCCGAGCTGAGCATGTTTTGTGAGTTTGAATGTATCTTCATAAGAATGAGTTGTGTGGTCAAATTAATGCTCATTTCGGCTTCAGGTGGTCATCCTGAACTAAATACATGTTGAAGTGTGTGCATAAGTCCTTTGGTTTAGGCGTGACACTCCATTTGAGTTTTTATTGCTTTAAATGCATTTTCAGTCCGAGCTGAGCGCGCTTTCTGACTTTGAATGTATCTTCACAGGAATGAGTTGTGTGGTCAAATTATTGCTCATTTAGGCTTCAGGAGGTCATCCTGAACAAAATACATCTTGAAGTGTGTGCATAAGTCCTTCGGTTTAGGCGTGACACTCAATTTGAGTTTTTATTGCTTTAAATGCATTTTCAGCCCGAGCTGAGCACGTTTTGTGAGTTTGAATGTATCTTCATAGGAATGAGTTGTGTGGTCAAATTAATGCTCATTTAGGCTTCAGGAGATCATCCTGAACAAAATACATGTTGAAGTGTGTGCATAAGTCCTTTGGTTGAGGCGTGACACTCAATTTGAGTTTTTATTGCTTTAAATGCATTTTCAGCCCGAGCTGAGCACGTTTTGTGAGTGTGAATGTATCTTCATAGGAATGAGTTGTGTGGTCAAATTAATGCTCATTTAGGCTTCAGGAGGTCATCCTGAACAAAATACATGTTGAAGTGTGTGCATAAGTCCTTTGGTTTAGGTGTGACACTCAATTTGAGTTTTTATTGCTTTAAATGCATTTTCAGCCCGAGCTGAGCACGTTTTGTGAGTTTGAATGTATCTTCATAGGAATGAGTTGTGTGGTCAAATTAATGCTCATTTAGGCTTCAGGTGGTCATCCTGAACAAAATACATGTTGAAGTGTGTTCATAAGTCCTTTGGTTTAGGTGTGACACTCAATTTGAGTTTTTATTGCTTTAAATGCATTTTCAGCCCGAGCTGAGCACGTTTTGTGAGTTTGAATGTATCTTCATAGGAATGAGTTGTGTGGTCAAATTAATGCTCATTTAGGCTTCAGGTGGTCATCCTGAACAAAATACATGTTGAAGTGTGTGCATAAGTCCTTTGGTTTAGGCGTGACACTCAATTTGAGTTTTTATTGCTTTAAATGCATTTTCAGCCCGAGCTGAGCACGTTTTGTGAGTTTGAATGTAGCTTCATAGGAATTAGTTGTGTGGTCAAATTAATGCTCATTTAGGCTTCAGGTGGTCATCCTGAACTAAATAAATATTGAAGTGTGTGCATAAGTTCTTTGGTTTGGGCGTGACACTCAATTTGAGTTTTTATTGCTTTAAATGCATTTTCAGCCCGAGCTGAGCACTTTTTGTGAGTTTGAATGTATCTTCATAGGAATGAGTTGTGTGGTCAAATTAATGCTCATTTAGGCTTCAGGTGGTCATCCTGAACAAAATACATGTTGAAGTGTGTGCATAAGTCCTTTGGTTTAGGCGTGACACTCAATTCTAGTTTTTATTGCTTTAAATGCAATTTCAGCCCGAGCTGAGCATGTTTTGTGAGTTTGAATGTATCTTCATAAGAATGAGTTGTGTGGTCAAATTAATGCTCATTTCGGCTTCAGGTGGTCATCCTGAACTAAATACATGTTGAAGTGTGTGCATAAGTCCTTTGGTTTAGGCGTGACACTCCATTTGAGTTTTTATTGCTTTAAATGCATTTTCAGCCCGAGCTGAGCACGTTTTGTGAGTTTGAATGCATCTTCATAGGCATGAATTGTGTGATCAAATTAATGCTCATTTAGGCTTCAGGTGGTCCTTCTGAACAAAATACATGTTAAAGTGTGTGCATAAATCCTTTGGTTTAGGCGTGACACTCAATTTGAGTTTTTATTGCTTTAAATGCATTTTCAGCCCGAGCTGAGCACGTTTTGTGAGTTTGAATGTATCTTCATAGGAATGAGTTGTGTGGTCAAATTAAAGCTCATATAGGCTTCAGGAGGTCATCCTGAACAAAATACATGTTGAATGTGTGCATAAGTCCTTTGGTTTAGGTGTGACACTCAATTTGAGTTTTTATTGCTTTAAATGCATTTTCAGCCCGAGCTTGAGCGCGCTTTCTGACTTTGAATGTATCTTCATAGGAATGAGTTGTGTAGTCAAATTAATGCTCATTTAGGCTTCAGGAGGACATCCTGAACAAAATACATGTTGAAGTGTGTGCATAAATCCTCTGGTTTAGGCGTGACACTCAATTTGAGTTTTTATTGCTTTAAATGCTTTTGTAGCCTGAGCTGAGCGCGCTTTCTGACTTTGAATGTATCTTCATAGGAATGAGTTGTGTGGTCAAATGAATGCTCATTTAGGCTTTAGGTGGTCATCCTGAAAAAAATACATGTTGAAGTGTGTCCATAAGTCCTTTGGTTTAGGTGTGACACTCAATTTGAGTTTTTATTGCTTTAAATGCATTTTCAGCCCGAGCTGAGCACGTTTTGTGAGTTTGAATGTATCTTCATAGGCATGAGTTGTGTGATCAAATTAATGCTCATTTAGGCTTCAGGAGGTCATCCTGAACAAAATACAAGTTGAAGTGTGTGCATAAGTCCTTTGGTAATCAAACAGCACGAAGGTCCGGGACCGAACGGATGCCACCCGCTTGGCCCCGCCGGAGCAGAAGTAAGATCGGGCGGCCCGAGCCCGAGCCCGAGCCCTACCCCTACCCGACCGCCCTAAAATGTCCCTCATTGCTTCGGGTTCGGGGCGCACGGCACCCGTACGGTGGAGAGTATCCAGGGTTACCAGTGAAGCGGAGGAACATCTCACGCCCACCCGCGCGAAATGTCGTACCGAGTTGTTTATGCCCACGGCACCGCCGATGCTGCACCGTTTCGGCGCGAGGGACGCTCCAAACGAGGAGTTTGGGTCGAATGTGAATTAAAGTGTTAGGTTTCGTGAGAGATCAATACAAGAACCACACACAGACACCAAAAACGAAGAGGGGTTTTATTGCCAGAAAGTTGGTCAGGTCGAGGTGTAAACAACTGAAAGCTAGTCAAAATGATCACGTTGAGGAGTGCAGAAATGCTGGAGCGTAACGGCGTGGCAGCAGCTAGCTCGGCAGGAAGGATCGCTGACGAACTGGCAACGGGTGGCTGTTCACGCTGTCTTTTATGGTGCAAGTGGCAGATGAGATGAAGACTCGCACGTGTGTAGGGGAGGCAGGTGCACTGATTCGAGAGGCGCCCAGCCCACACTGAAAAAGAGACAAAAAAAGGGAGGGGCGGCACCGTGGACACACAATGGTTTCGAACGCAAAGGGCAGAAAACGTCGGCTTCCAGCCGCGCGACGTTCCGCGAACGAATACTGAATCGTATTGAGACACGTTATCCGTGGCATCATAAACTCCGCGAATTTAAGTCAACATCTCTCTGCTCCCAAATAAAACAATCATCCCTATTCAGTCAACTGTAAACGAAGAAGTCAAGTCTGGGATTTTTTTTATGACCCTCTAAAAATAAGCAACAACATAAAATGTCCGCCCTGTGAACATGAGCTGAAATCGAATCTCAAACCAAATACATGTGAAAGCAAAAAAAATCGAAATATATCAATTTAGAATTCAAAGAACGTCGTGTCCCCATCACACTTTTTAATTGTCTTTTTTCTTTTTTCTTTTTTTTTTGCATCGACACGCCTCAAAATCCTTCTGATGTGAGCGTTTTTAAAAAATCTTGGCTCTTTTGACTTTTTTGGGGGGTTCTTGGGACGGAAAAAATTGACGATGAATTGACAATATTTGCTGCTCAGAGCTGATGCCACGTTGTGTCACTCTTGTGCTTTCTGAAATGCGAGAGCCCTATTTGTCCATGCACGGCCAGCACTTTACGATAGCCTCTGCTGGTGAGAGTTGGCCATTGCAGCCTTCCATATGATTTCCTGTGACCCTCTAAAAATAATGAGATAAAATGTGCGTTGTGTGAACATGAGCTGCGCTTGAAACTACACCCAAATACAAGGAAAAGCAAAAAACAAAAATCTAAACGCACCAATTCAAAAGATAAATGAATGCCACGCCACCATCACACTTTTTCATGATTATTATTACAATTATTATTAATATCACTGCATAGGCAAGGCTCAAAATCCGCCTCATGTGAGCGTTTTTTCAAAAGATTTTCTTAATCTTGCTACTTCGGACTGGGCTTTTTTTTTGGGATATTGGGACAGAGAAACTTTATTATGTATTGACAGTGTTTGCTCTTCATCTCTTTTTCAACCTGGTGGACGCCCTCTCTTTGGCCGAGCATGACCTGATTTGTAGTCAGACGCCTCATGCATTGCGCCACGAACTCCACGAAATCAAACCACTATTTCTCTGTTCTCCTGTGGGGGAATTTGCCGCTCCCAAAAAGTTATTGTTACCTTTTTCAGTGTGGGATGGGCGCTTCTCTAATCAGTGCACCTGCCTCCCCGACACACCTGCGAGTCATTATCTCATCTGCCACTTGCAGCATAAAAGCCAGCCTGAAGAGCCACCCATTGTCACTTCGTCAGAGATCCTTCCTGCCGTGTCGACGACGCCGTACCGCTCCAGGATTCCTGCACTCCTCGAATTGATCATTTTGACTACCTTTCAGTTGTGACCACCTCGGCCTGTCTCGCTTACTGGCAATAAAACCCTTCTGTGCTTTTTGTGTCTGCGCGTGGTTCCTCTCTTCATCTCTCACGAAGCCGAACACTTTGCTTAACACCCGCGGTTCTCCCAGCGCTCCGCCCCAACATCCTCGTCGGAACAGCCTGAGCGCCGCAGCGGAGCAACTCCGGCTCGGCCGTGGGCAAAAACGGCTCTGTCCGAAATTTCTCACGGGCGGGCGTGAGCTGTTCCTCCGCTTCGCTTATCACACACACCACTCTCGGCCCTACCTGCCCCGCGCAACTCCGGCAGGGCCAAGCGGGTGGCATCGGTTCGGTCCCGGACCTTCGCGCGGTTTGATTCCCAAGTTTTTCTTCCCTTTGATTGCACACCGCGCCCCCTGTCCCTCAAAGCGAGGTGCATCTCTGGCGGAGCCGAGCGGGCAGCAGCTTTGCTCCCGGCAGGTCGTGTTGGTGTGCGCGAGGTCTTCCACCTCTTCGCTTGCAACAGTCGCCTTTGCCGGCCCGCCAGGCACGGCGCAGCTCTGGCGGGGCCAAGCGACAGCGTCGGTTAGGTCCCGGGCGCAAAATCAAAAGGGAGGGTCGACACTGTGGACAAACAATGGACCCTAACACAAAGGGCAGAAAACTTCGACGCACACCCGCGCGACATTCTGTGAAGGAAAATACGCCACCCGCCTGACCTCGCCGGAGTTTCGCCGCGCCCGTCGGTCCAACGTGGCCCGGGTTGCAAGCCAAGTGGGTGAAAAGCTCACGGCCATCCTCGCGAAATATCGTACAATGCCGCTGCAAAACACGGCCCGGGCGCGGCTGCTCCTAGCGGATCGCAATGCAGCTCTGATCAGGGGGATCTTGCGGGAAGCCGGGAGGGGCGCGGGTGTCAAGCAACGGGCTAATAAACCTCGTCGAATACGCCCGCGACGGGCCGGTATAGAAGCGATGCCGCCAGTTTGTCCCCGCCGGAGCTCCTCCAAGCCAGGCAGGCCGAAAGTGGCGCGGGTTGACAACACAGGGTCCAAAACTTCAACGCACAACCAAGCGATCGTCCAGCTTTATGCAGCCTTGTACAAATTGTGTTTTCAAATTGTTCGCCCGAAACAGTTTTGTCACTCCCACAAGACAAACAAGCTATTTTTTTTCAGATGGCAGTGGAACTGATGAAGGCCTTCCCCAGACATTCCGTGCATCAATTTTAGAACATTATGTGGCGATGGAAAATAAGAGAACAAGACAATCGTCAGAAATACTGACCACAGCAGGTTTATTGGATGATGATCACCCATGCAAAAAATGTTTAATTGTGGCATCCAGAAATGATGCCAAAGATATATTTTGTTTCAAACTACTTCATGAAGAGGAAGTGTTGATACCAGGGATGAATTCTGAAAGCTTATGAGAAAGTCATTTTTTATGACTTGTACCACAACGAAAAATCTCGTGTTATTCACTGCTCCGATGAAAATAAAATGTCAAGATAAAATTTCAATCCCATATTTACACACTGTGAATTTTAAGTTTAATGTTCACTGATATTCCGTCATGTTGTCGTATTTGTTCTCGCCATGCACTGTGGCATGCTCTAAATGGCAAAACCACCTGGAAAAGGTCCTCTGACAAAACGAGTGATTTTTACAATGGAAGAACACACAATTTATCTTGCATCGACATTGTCTTCATGATGCTTTGCATGCATCATTGAAATTGGGTTGGTTCAAGTAAAAGAAAAAATTTGAATTTTAAAAGCAACTTAGAGTTATCCTGATTGAAATTTCCGAACATATAATCTTGCGATGTTAGGGTTCTCTCCCCCCGGCCCCCTTTTGACGAGACCCAGTGCGAAAGGTGGTACCATGAGCAGTGTCTTGAGAAGAATTTGCATGAATTGAGCGGCCGAAGACTGGTATTGCTGCTGTGAGTGCACATCACAATGTTGGAAGTCATGTAGACCTATATCTAATTTTGTGAGTGTTGTTCTGGAAAAAAATTAATTCTCACAAGAAAATGACAGACATGTCAGCTGCTCAACCCGTATTGTTTTGTGTTTTTTGTTATTGTAAAGTGTCCTTGGGTGTCTTGAAAGGCGCTTATCAATAAAATGTATTATTAGTATTATTATTATTATTAAGTTGCCTACACTGGTAAAGTTTTTTAAAATTTGAGTTTTTATTGCTTTAAATGCATTTTCAGCCCGAGTTGAGCACGTTTTGTGAGTTTGAATGTATCTTCATAGGAATGAGTTGTGTGGTCAAATTAATGCTCATTTAGGCTTCAGGTGGTCATCCTGAACAAAATACATGTTGAAGTGTGTGCATAAGTCCTTTGGTTTAGGCGTGACACTCAATTTGAGTTTTTATTGCTTTAAATGCATTTTCAGCCCGAGCTGAGCACGTTTTGTGAGTTTGAATGTAGCTTCATAGGAATTAGTTGTGTGGTCAAATTAATGCTCATTTAGGCTTCAGGTGGTCATCCTGAACTAAATAAATATTGAAGGTTGTGCATAAGTTCTTTGGTTTGGGCGTGACACTCAATTTGAGTTTTTATTGCTTTAAATGCATTTTCAGCCCGAGCTGAGCACTTTTTGTGAGTTTGAATGTATCTTCAGAGGAATGAGTTGTGTGGTCAAATTAATGCTCATTTAGGCTTCAGGAGGACATCCTGAACTAAATACATGTTGAAGTGTGTGCATAAGTCCTTTGGTTTAGGCGTGACACTCAATTTGAGTTTTTATTGCTTTAAATGCATTTTCAGCCCGAGCTGAGCACGTTTTGTGAGTTTGAATGTATCTTCATAGGAATCAGTTGTGTGGTCAAATTAATGCTCATTTAGGCTTCAGGTGGTCATCCTGAACAAAATACATGTTGAAGTGTGTGCATAAGTCCTTTGGTTTAGGCGTGACACTCAATTTGAGTTTTTATTGCTTTAAATGCATTTTCAGCCCGAGCTGAGCATGTTTTGTGAGTTTGAATGTATCTTCATAAGAATGAGTTGTGTGGTCAAATTAATGCTCATTTCGGCTTCAGGTGGTCATCCTGAACTAAATACATGTTGAAGTGTGTGCATAAGTCCTTTGGTTTAGGCGTGACACTCCATTTGAGTTTTTATTGCTTTAAATGCATTTTCAGTCCGAGCTGAGCGCGCTTTCTGACTTTGAATGTATCTTCATAGGAATGAGTTGTGTGGTCAAATTATTGCTCATTTAGGCTTCAGGAGGTCATCCTGAACAAAATACATCTTGAAGTGTGTGCATAAGTCCTTCGGTTTAGGCGTGACACTCAATTTGAGTTTTTATTGCTTTAAATGCATTTTCAGCCCGAGCTGAGCACGTTTTGTGAGTTTGAATGTATCTTCATAGGAATGAGTTGTGTGGTCAAATTAATGCTCATTTAGGCTTCAGGAGATCATCCTGAACAAAATACATGTTGAAGTGTGTGCATAAGTCCTTTGGTTGAGGCGTGACACTCAATTTGAGTTTTTATTGCTTTAAATGCATTTTCAGCCCGAGCTGAGCACGTTTTGTGAGTTTGAATGTATCTTCATAGGAATGAGTTGTGTGGTCAAATTAATGCTCATTTAGGCTTCAGGAGGTCATCCTGAACAAAATACATGTTGAAGTGTGTGCATAAGTCCTTTGGTTTAGGCCTTACACTCAATTTGAGTTTTGATTGCTTTAAATGCATTTTCAGCCCGAGCTGAGCACGTTTTGTGAGTTTGAATGTATCTTCATAGGAATGAGTTGTGTGGTCAAATTAATGCTCATTTAGGCTTCAGGAGGTCATCCTGAACAAAATACATGTTGAAGTGTGTGCATAAGTCCTTTGGTTTAGGCCTTACACTCAATTTGAGTTTTGATTGCTTTAAATGCATTTTCAGCCCGAGCTGAGCACGTTTTGTGAGTTTGAATGTATCTTCATAGGAATGAGTTGTGTGGTCAAATTAATGCTCATTTAGGCTTCAGGTGGTCATCCTGAACAAAATACATGTTGAAGTGTGTGCCTAAGTCCTTTGGTTTAGGCGTGACACTCAATTTGAGTTTTTATTGCTTTAAATGCATTTTCAGCCCGAGCTGAGCACGTTTTGTGAGTTTGAATGTAGCTTCATAGGAATTAGTTGTGTGGTCAAATTAATGCTCATTTAGGCTTCAGGTGGTCATCCTGAACTAAATAAATATTGAAGTGTGTGCATAAGTTCTTTGGTTTGGGCGTGACACTCAATTTGAGTTTTTATTGCTTTAAATGCATTTTCAGCCCGAGCTGAGCACTTTTTCTGAGTTTGAATGTATCTTCATAGGAATGAGTTGTGTGGTCAAATTAATGCTCATTTAGGCTTCAGGTGGTCATCCTGAACAAAATACATGTTGAAGTGTGTGCATAAGTCCTATGGTTTAGGCGTGACACTCAATTTGAGTTTTTATTGCTTTAAATGCATTTTCAGCCCGAGCTGAGCACGTTTTGTGAGTTTGAATGTAGCTTCATAGGAATTAGTTGTGTGGTCAAATTAATGCTCATTTAGGCTTCAGGTGGTCATCCTGAACTAAATAAATATTGAAGGTTGTGCATAAGTTCTTTGGTTTGGGCGTGACACTCAATTTGAGTTTTTATTGCTTTAAATGCATTTTCAGCCCGAGCTGAGCACTTTTTGTGAGTTTGAATGTATCTTCAGAGGAATGAGTTGTGTGGTCAAATTAATGCTCATTTAGGCTTCAGGAGGACATCCTGAACTAAATACATGTTGAAGTGTGTGCATAAGTCCTTTGGTTTAGGCGTGACACTCAATTTGAGTTTTTATTGCTTTAAATGCATTTTCAGCCCGAGCTGAGCACGTTTTGTGAGTTTGAATGTATCTTCATAGGAATCAGTTGTGTGGTCAAATTAATGCTCATTTAGGCTTCAGGTGGTCATCCTGAACAAAATACATGTTGAAGTGTGTGCATAAGTCCTTTGGTTTAGGCGTGACACTCAATTTGAGTTTTTATTGCTTTAAATGCATTTTCAGCCCGAGCTGAGCACGTTTTGTGAGTTTGAATGTAGCTTCATAGGAATTAGTTGTGTGGTCAAATTAATGCTCATTTAGGCTTCAGGTGGTCATCCTGAACAAAATACATGTTGAAGTGTGTGCATAAGTCCTTTGGTTTAGGCGTGACACTCAATTTGAGTTTTTATTGCTTTAAATGCATTTTCAGCCCGAGCTGAGCATGTTTTGTGAGTTTGAATGTATCTTCATAAGAATGAGTTGTGTGGTCAAATTAATGCTCATTTCGGCTTCAGGTGGTCATCCTGAACTAAATACATGTTGAAGTGTGTGCATAAGTCCTTTGGTTTAGGCGTGACACTCCATTTGAGTTTTTATTGCTTTAAATGCATTTTCAGTCCGAGCTGAGCGCGCTTTCTGACTTTGAATGTATCTTCATAGGAATGAGTTGTGTGGTCAAATTATTGCTCATTTAGGCTTCAGGAGGTCATCCTGAACAAAATACATCTTGAAGTGTGTGCATAAGTCCTTCGGTTTAGGCGTGACACTCAATTTGAGTTTTTATTGCTTTAAATGCATTTTCAGCCCGAGCTGAGCACGTTTTGTGAGTTTGAATGTATCTTCATAGGAATGAGTTGTGTGGTCAAATTAATGCTCATTTAGGCTTCAGGAGATCATCCTGAACAAAATACATGTTGAAGTGTGTGCATAAGTCCTTTGGTTGAGGCGTGACACTCAATTTGAGTTTTTATTGCTTTAAATGCATTTTCAGCCCGAGCTGAGCACGTTTTGTGAGTTTGAATGTATCTTCATAGGAATGAGTTGTGTGGTCAAATTAATGCTCATTTAGGCTTCAGGAGGTCATCCTGAACAAAATACATGTTGAAGTGTGTGCATAAGTCCTTTGGTTTAGGCCTTACACTCAATTTGAGTTTTGATTGCTTTAAATGCATTTTCAGCCCGAGCTGAGCACGTTTTGTGAGTTTGAATGTATCTTCATAGGAATGAGTTGTGTGGTCAAATTAATGCTCATTTAGGCTTCAGGTGGTCATCCTGAACAAAATACATGTTGAAGTGTGTGCATAAGTCCTTTGGTTTAGGCGTGACACTCAATTTGAGTTTTTATTGCTTTAAATGCATTTTCAGCCCGAGCTGAGCACGTTTTGTGAGTTTGAATGTAGCTTCATAGGAATTAGTTGTGTGGTCAAATTAATGCTCATTTAGGCTTCAGGTGGTCATCCTGAACTAAATAAATATTGAAGTGTGTGCATAAGTTCTTTGGTTTGGGCGTGACACTCAATTTGAGTTTTTATTGCTTTAAATGCATTTTCAGCCCGAGCTGAGCACTTTTTGTGAGTTTGAATGTATCTTCATAGGAATGAGTTGTGTGGTCAAATTAATGCTCATTTAGGCTTCAGGTGGTCATCCTGAACAAAATACATGTTGAAGTGTGTGCATAAGTCCTTTGGTTTAGGCGTGACACTCAATTCTAGTTTTTATTGCTTTAAATGCATTTTCAGCCCGAGCTGAGCATGTTTTGTGAGTTTGAATGTATCTTCATAAGAATGAGTTGTGTGGTCAAATTAATGCTCATTTCGGCTTCAGGTGGTCATCCTGAACTAAATACATGTTGAAGTGTGTGCATAAGTCCTTTGGTTTAGGCGTGACACTCCATTTGAGTTTTTATTGCTTTAAATGCATTTTCAGCCCGAGCTGAGCACGTTTTGTGAGTTTGAATGCATCTTCATAGGCATGAATTGTGTGATCAAATTAATGCTCATTTAGGCTTCAGGTGGTCCTTCTGAACAAAATACATGTTAAAGTGTGTGCATAAATCCTTTGGTTTAGGCGTGACACTCAATTTGAGTTTTTATTGCTTTAAATGCATTTTCAGCCCGAGCTGAGCACGTTTTGTGAGTTTGAATGTATCTTCATAGGAATGAGTTGTGTGGTCAAATTAAAGCTCATATAGGCTTCAGGAGGTCATCCTGAACAAAATACATGTTGAATGTGTGCATAAGTCCTTTGGTTTAGGTGTGACACTCAATTTGAGTTTTTATTGCTTTAAATGCATTTTCAGCCCGAGCTTGAGCGCGCTTTCTGACTTTGAATGTATCTTCATAGGAATGAGTTGTGTAGTCAAATTAATGCTCATTTAGGCTTCAGGAGGACATCCTGAACAAAATACATGTTGAAGTGTGTGCATAAATCCTCTGGTTTAGGCGTGACACTCAATTTGAGTTTTTATTGCTTTAAATGCATTTGTAGCCTGAGCTGAGCGCGCTTTCTGACTTTGAATGTATCTTCATAGGAATGAGTTGTGTGGTCAAATGAATGCTCATTTAGGCTTCAGGTGGTCATCCTGAACAAAATACATGTTGAAGTGTGTCCATAAGTCCTTTGGTTTAGGTGTGACACTCAATTTGAGTTTTTATTGCTTTAAATGCATTTTCAGCCCGAGCTGAGCACGTTTTGTGAGTTTGAATGTATCTTCATAGGCATGAGTTGTGTGATCAAATTAATGCTCATTTAGGCTTCAGGAGGTCATCCTGAACAAAATACAAGTTGAAGTGTGTGCATAAGTCCTTTGGTAATCAAACAGCACGAAGGTCCGGGACCGAACGGATGCCACCCGCTTGGCCCCGCCGGAGCAGAAGTAAGATCGGGCGGCCCGAGCCCGAGCCCGAGCCCTACCCCTACCCGAACCCGACCGCCCTAAAATGTCCCTCATTGCTTCGGGTTCGGGGCGCACGGCACCCGTACGGCGGAGAGTATCCAGGGTTACCAGTGAAGCGGAGGAACATCTCACGCCCACCCGCGCGAAATGTCGTACCGAGTTGTTTATGCCCACGGCACCGCCGATGCTGCACCGTTTCGGCGCGAGGGACGCTCCAAACGAGGAGTTTGGGTCGAATGTGAATTAAAGTGTTAGGTTTCGTGAGAGATCAATACAAGAACCACACACAGACACCAAAAACCAAGAGGGGTTTTATTGCCAGAAAGTTGGTCAGGTCGAGGTGTAAACAACTGAAAGCTAGTCAAAATGATCACGTTGAGGAGTGCAGAAATGCTGGAGCGTAACGGCGTGGCAGCAGCTAGCTCGGCAGGAAGGATCGCTGACGAACTGGCAACGGGTGGCTGTTCACGCTGTCTTTTATGGTGCAAGTGGCAGATGAGATGAAGACTCGCACGTGTGTAGGGGAGGCAGGTGCACTGATTCGAGAGGCGCCCAGCCCACACTGAAAAAGAGACAAAAAAAGGGAGGGGCGGCACCGTGGACACACAATGGTTTCGAACGCAAAGGGCAGAAAACGTCGGCTTCCAGCCGCGCGACGTTCCGCGAACGAATACTGAATCGTATTGAGACACGTTATCCGTGGCATCATAAACTCCGCGAATTTAAGTCAACATCTCTCTGCTCCCAAATAAAACAATCATCCCTATTCAGTCAACTGTAAACGAAGAAGTCAAGTCTGGGATTTTTTTTATGACCCTCTAAAAATAAGCAACAACATAAAATGTCCGCCCTGTGAACATGAGCTGAAATCGAATCTCAAACCAAATACATGTGAAAGCAAAAAAAATCGAAATATATCAATTTAGAATTCAAAGAACGTCGTGTCCCCATCACACTTTTTAATTGTCTTTTTTCTTTTTTCTTTTTTTTTTTGCATCGACACGCCTCAAAATCCTTCTGATGTGAGCGTTTTTAAAAAATCTTGGCTCTTTTGACTTTTTTGGGGGGTTCTTGGGACGGAAAAAATTGACGATGAATTGACAATATTTGCTGCTCAGAGCTGATGCCACGTTGTGTCACTCTTGTGCTTTCTGAAATGCGAGAGCCCTATTTGTCCATGCACGGCCAGCACTTTACGATAGCCTCTGCTGGTGAGAGTTGGCCATTGCAGCCTTCCATATGATTTCCTGTGACCCTCTAAAAATAATGAGATAAAATGTGCGTTGTGTGAACATGAGCTGCGCTTGAAACTACACCCAAATACAAGGAAAAGCAAAAAACAAAAATCTAAACGCACCAATTCAAAAGATAAATGAATGCCACGCCACCATCACACTTTTTCATGATTATTATTACAATTATTATTAATATCACTGCATAGGCAAGGCTCAAAATCCGCCTCATGTGAGCGTTTTTTCAAAAGATTTTCTTAATCTTGCTACTTCGGACTGGGCTTTTTTTTTGGGATATTGGGACAGAGAAACTTTATTATGTATTGACAGTGTTTGCTCTTCATCTCTTTTTCAACCTGGTGGACGCCCTCTCTTTGGCCGAGCATGACCTGATTTGTAGTCAGACGCCTCATGCATTGCGCCACGAACTCCACGAAATCAAACCACTATTTCTCTGTTCTCCTGTGGGGGAATTTGCCGCTCCCAAAAAGTTATTGTTACCTTTTTCAGTGTGGGATGGGCGCTTCTCTAATCAGTGCACCTGCCTCCCCGACACACCTGCGAGTCATTATCTCATCTGCCACTTGCAGCATAAAAGCCAGCCTGAAGAGCCACCCATTGTCACTTCGTCAGAGATCCTTCCTGCCGTGTCGACGACGCCGTACCGCTCCAGGATTCCTGCACTCCTCGAATTGATCATTTTGACTACCTTTCAGTTGTGACCACCTCGGCCTGTCTCGCTTACTGGCAATAAAACCCTTCTGTGCTTTTTGTGTCTGCGCGTGGTTCCTCTCTTCATCTCTCACGAAGCCGAACACTTTGCTTAACACCCGCGGTTCTCCCAGCGCTCCGCCCCAACATCCTCGTCGGAACAGCCTGAGCGCCGCAGCGGAGCAACTCCGGCTCGGCCGTGGGCAAAAACGGCTCTGTCCGAAATTTCTCACGGGCGGGCGTGAGCTGTTCCTCCGCTTCGCTTATCACACACACCACTCTCGGCCCTACCTGCCCCGCGCAACTCCGGCAGGGCCAAGCGGGTGGCATCGGTTCGGTCCCGGACCTTCGCGCGGTTTGATTCCCAAGTTTTTCTTCCCTTTGATTGCACACCGCGCCCCCTGTCCCTCAAAGCGAGGTGCATCTCTGGCGGAGCCGAGCGGGCAGCAGCTTTGCTCCCGGCAGGTCGTGTTGGTGTGCGCGAGGTCTTCCACCTCTTCGCTTGCAACAGTCGCCTTTGCCGGCCCGCCAGGCACGGCGCAGCTCTGGCGGGGCCAAGCGACAGCGTCGGTTAGGTCCCGGGCGCAAAATCAAAAGGGAGGGTCGACACTGTGGACAAACAATGGACCCTAACACAAAGGGCAGAAAACTTCGACGCACACCCGCGCGACATTCTGTGAAGGAAAATACGCCACCCGCCTGACCTCGCCGGAGTTTCGCCGCGCCCGTCGGTCCAACGTGGCCCGGGTTGCAAGCGAAGTGGGTGAAAAGCTCACGGCCATCCTCGCGAAATATCGTACAATGCCGCTGCAAAACACGGCCCGGGCGCGGCTGCTCCTAGCGGATCGCAATGCAGCTCTGATCAGGGGGATCTTGCGGGAAGCCGGGAGGGGCGCGGGTGTCAAGCAACGGGCTAATAAACCTCGTCGAATACGCCCGCGACGGGCCGGTATAGAAGCGATGCCGCCAGTTTGTCCCCGCCGGAGCTCCTCCAAGCCAGGCAGGCCGAAAGTGGCGCGGGTTGACAACACAGGGTCCAAAACTTCAACGCACAACCAAGCGATCGTCCAGCTTTATGCAGCCTTGTACAAATTGTGTTTTCAAATTGTTCGCCCGAAACAGTTTTGTCACTCCCACAAGACAAACAAGCTATTTTTTTTCAGATGGCAGTGGAACTGATGAAGGCCTTCCCCAGACATTCCGTGCATCAATTTTAGAACATTATGTGGCGATGGAAAATAAGAGAACAAGACAATCGTCAGAAATACTGACCACAGCAGGTTTATTGGATGATGATCACCCATGCAAAAAATGTTTAATTGTGGCATCCAGAAATGATGCCAAAGATATATTTTGTTTCAAACTACTTCATGAAGAGGAAGTGTTGATACCAGGGATGAATTCTGAAAGCTTATGAGAAAGTCATTTTTTATGACTTGTACCACAACGAAAAATCTCGTGTTATTCACTGCTCCGATGAAAATAAAATGTCAAGATAAAATTTCAATCCCATATTTACACACTGTGAATTTTAAGTTTAATGTTCACTGATATTCCGTCATGTTGTCGTATTTGTTCTCGCCATGCACTGTGGCATGCTCTAAATGGCAAAACCACCTGGAAAAGGTCCTCTGACAAAACGAGTGATTTTTACAATGGAAGAACACACAATTTATCTTGCATCGACATTGTCTTCATGATGCTTTGCATGCATCATTGAAATTGGGTTGGTTCAAGTAAAAGAAAAAATTTGAATTTTAAAAGCAACTTAGAGTTATCCTGATTGAAATTTCCGAACATATAATCTTGCGATGTTAGGGTTCTCTCCCCCCGGCCCCCTTTTGACGAGACCCAGTGCGAAAGGTGGTACCATGAGCAGTGTCTTGAGAAGAATTTGCATGAATTGAGCGGCCGAAGACTGGTATTGCTGCTGTGAGTGCACATCACAATGTTGGAAGTCATGTAGACCTATATCTAATTTTGTGAGTGTTGTTCTGGAAAAAAATTAATTCTCACAAGAAAATGACAGACATGTCAGCTGCTCAACCCGTATTGTTTTGTGTTTTTTGTTATTGTAAAGTGTCCTTGGGTGTCTTGAAAGGCGCTTATCAATAAAATGTATTATTAGTATTATTATTATTATTAAGTTGCCTACACTGGTAAAGTTTTTTAAAATTTGAGTTTTTATTGCTTTAAATGCATTTTCAGCCCGAGTTGAGCACGTTTTGTGAGTTTGAATGTATCTTCATAGGAATGAGTTGTGTGGTCAAATTAATGCTCATTTAGGCTTCAGGTGGTCATCCTGAACAAAATACATGTTGAAGTGTGTGCATAAATCCTTTGGTTTAGGCGTGACACTCAATTTGAGTTTTTATTGCTTTAAATGCATTTTCAGCCCGAGCTGAGCACGTTTTGTGAGTTTGAATGTAGCTTCATAGGAATTAGTTGTGTGGTCAAATTAATGCTCATTTAGGCTTCAGGTGGTCATCCTGAACTAAATAAATATTGAAGTGTGTGCATAAGTTCTTTGGTTTGGGCGTGACACTCAATTTGAGTTTTTATTGCTTTAAATGCATTTTCAGCCCGAGCTGAGCACTTTTTGTGAGTTTGAATGTATCTTCATAGGAATGAGTTGTGTGGTCAAATTAATGCTCATTTAGGCTTCAGGTGGTCATCCTGAACAAAATACATGTTGAAGTGCATGCATAAGTCCTTTGGTTTAGGCGTGACACTCAATTTGAGTTTTTATTGCTTTAAATGCATTTTCAGCCCGAGCTGAGCACGTTTTGTGAGTTTGAATGTATCTTCATAGGAATGAGTTGTGTGGTCAAATTAATGCTCATTTAGGCTTCAGGTGGTCATCCTGAACAAAATACATGTTGAAGTGTGTGCATAAGTCCTTTGGTTTAGGCGTGACACTCAATTTGAGTTTTTATTGCTTTAAATGCATTTTCAGCCCGAGCTGAGCACGTTTTGTGAGTTTGAATGTATCTTCATAGGAATCAGTTGTGTGGTCAAATTAATGCTCATTTAGGCTTCAGGTGGTCATCCTGAACAAAATACATGTTGAAGTGTGTGCATAAGTCCTTTGGTTTAGGCGTGACACTCAATTTGAGTTTTTATTGCTTTAAATGCATTTTCAGCCCGAGCTGAGCATGTTTTGTGAGTTTGAATGTATCTTCATAAGAATGAGTTGTGTGGTCAAATTAATGCTCATTTAGGCTTCAGGAGGTCATCCTGAACAAAATACATCTTGAAGTGTGTGCATAAGTCCTTCGGTTTAGGCGTGACACTCAATTTGAGTTTTTATTGCTTTAAATGCATTTTCAGTCCGAGCTGAGCGCGCTTTCTGACTTTGAATGTATCTTCATAGGAATGAGTTGTGTGGTCAAATTATTGCTCATTTAGGCTTCAGGAGGTCATCCTGAACAAAATACATCTTGAAGTGTGTGCATAAGTCCTTCGGTTTAGGCGTGACACTCAATTTGAGTTTTTATTGCTTTAAATGCATTTTCAGCCCGAGCTGAGCACGTTTTGTGAGTTTGAATGTATCTTCATAGGAATGAGTTGTGTGGTCAAATTAATGCTCATTTAGGCTTCAGGAGATCATCCTGAACAAAATACATGTTGAAGTGTGTGCATAAGTCCTTTGGTTGAGGCGTGACACTCAATTTGAGTTTTTATTGCTTTAAATGCATTTTCAGCCCGAGCTGAGCACGTTTTGTGAGTTTGAATGTATCTTCATAGGAATGAGTTGTGTGGTCAAATTAATGCTCATTTAGGCTTCAGGAGATCATCCTGAACAAAATACATGTTGAAGTGTGTGCATAAGTCCTTTGGTTGAGGCGTGACACTCCATTTGAGTTTTTATTGCTTTAAATGCATTTTCAGCCCGAGCTGAGCACGTTTTGTGAGTTTGAATGCATCTTCATAGGCATGAATTGTGTGATCAAATTAATGCTCATTTAGGCTTCAGGTGGTCCTTCTGAACAAAATACATGTTAAAGTGTGTGCATAAATCCTCTGGTTTAGGCGTGACACTCAATTTGAGTTTTTATTGCTTTAAATGCTTTTGTAGCCTGAGCTGAGCGCGCTTTCTGACTTTGAATGTATCTTCATAGGAATGAGTTGTGTGGTCAAATGAATGCTCATTTAGGCTTTAGGTGGTCATCCTGAACAAAATACATGTTGAAGTGTGTCCATAAGTCCTTTGGTTTAGGTGTGACACTCAATTTGAGTTTTTATTGCTTTAAATGCATTTTCAGCCCGAGCTGAGCACGTTTTGTGAGTTTGAATGTATCTTCATAGGCATGAGTTGTGTGATCAAATTAATGCTCATTTAGGCTTCAGGAGGTCATCCTGAACAAAATACAAGTTGAAGTGTGTGCATAAGTCCTTTGGTAATCAAACAGCACGAAGGTCCGGGACCGAACGGATGCCACCCGCTTGGCCCCGCCGGAGCAGAAGTAAGATCGGGCGGCCCGAGCCCGAGCCCGAGCCCTACCCCTACCCGACCGCCCTAAAATGTCCCTCATTGCTTCGGGTTCGGGGCGCACGGCACCCGTACGGCGGAGAGTATCCAGGGTTACCAGTGAAGCGGAGGAACATCTCACGCCCACCCGCGCGAAATGTCGTACCGAGTTGTTTATGCCCACGGCACCGCCGATGCTGCACCGTTTCGGCGCGAGGGACGCTCCAAACGAGGAGTTTGGGTCGAATGTGAATTAAAGTGTTAGGTTTCGTGAGAGATCAATACAAGAACCACACACAGACACCAAAAACGAAGAGGGGTTTTATTGCCAGAAAGTTGGTCAGGTCGAGGTGTAAACAACTGAAAGCTAGTCAAAATGATCACGTTGAGGAGTGCAGAAATGCTGGAGCGTAACGGCGTGGCAGCAGCTAGCTCGGCAGGAAGGATCGCTGACGAACTGGCAACGGGTGGCTGTTCACGCTGTCTTTTATGGTGCAAGTGGCAGATGAGATGAAGACTCGCACGTGTGTAGGGGAGGCAGGTGCACTGATTCGAGAGGCGCCCAGCCCACACTGAAAAAGAGACAAAAAAAGGGAGGGGCGGCACCGTGGACACACAATGGTTTCGAACGCAAAGGGCAGAAAACGTCGGCTTCCAGCCGCGCGACGTTCCGCGAACGAATACTGAATCGTATTGAGACACGTTATCCGTGGCATCATGAACTCCGCGAATTTAAGTCAACATCTCTCTGCTCCCAAATAAAACAATCATCCCTATTCAGTCAACTGTAAACGAAGAAGTCAAGTCTGGGATTTTTTTTATGACCCTCTAAAAATAAGCAACAACATAAAATGTCCGCCCTGTGAACATGAGCTGAAATCGAATCTCAAACCAAATACATGTGAAAGCAAAAAAAATCGAAATATATCAATTTAGAATTCAAAGAACGTCGTGTCCCCATCACACTTTTTAATTGTCTTTTTTCTTTTTTCTTTTTTTTTTGCATCGACACGCCTCAAAATCCTTCTGATGTGAGCGTTTTTAAAAAATCTTGGCTCTTTTGACTTTTTTGGGGGGTTCTTGGGACGGAAAAAATTGACGATGAATTGACAATATTTGCTGCTCAGAGCTGATGCCACGTTGTGTCACTCTTGTGCTTTCTGAAATGCGAGAGCCCTATTTGTCCATGCACGGCCAGCACTTTACGATAGCCTCTGCTGGTGAGAGTTGGCCATTGCAGCCTTCCATATGATTTCCTGTGACCCTCTAAAAATAATGAGATAAAATGTGCGTTGTGTGAACATGAGCTGCGCTTGAAACTACACCCAAATACAAGGAAAAGCAAAAAACAAAAATCTAAACGCACCAATTCAAAAGATAAATGAATGCCACGCCACCATCACACTTTTTCATGATTATTATTACAATTATTATTAATATCACTGCATAGGCAAGGCTCAAAATCCGCCTCATGTGAGCGTTTTTTCAAAAGATTTTCTTAATCTTGCTACTTCGGACTGGGCTTTTTTTTTTGGATATTGGGACAGAGAAACTTTATTATGTATTGACAGTGTTTGCTCTTCATCTCTTTTTCAACCTGGTGGACGCCCTCTCTTTGGCCGAGCATGACCTGATTTGTAGTCAGACGCCTCATGCATTGCGCCACGAACTCCACGAAATCAAACCACTATTTCTCTGTTCTCCTGTGGGGGAATTTGCCGCTCCCAAAAAGTTATTGTTACCTTTTTCAGTGTGGGATGGGCGCTTCTCTAATCAGTGCACCTGCCTCCCCGACACACCTGCGAGTCATTATCTCATCTGCCACTTGCAGCATAAAAGCCAGCCTGAAGAGCCACCCATTGTCACTTCGTCAGAGATCCTTCCTGCCGTGTCGACGACGCCGTACCGCTCCAGGATTCCTGCACTCCTCGAATTGATCATTTTGACTACCTTTCAGTTGTGACCACCTCGGCCTGTCTCGCTTACTGGCAATAAAACCCTTCTGTGCTTTTTGTGTCTGCGCGTGGTTCCTCTCTTCATCTCTCACGAAGCCGAACACTTTGCTTAACACCCGCGGTTCTCCCAGCGCTCCGCCCCAACATCCTCGTCGGAACAGCCTGAGCGCCGCAGCGGAGCAACTCCGGCTCGGCCGTGGGCAAAAACGGCTCTGTCCGAAATTTCTCACGGGCGGGCGTGAGCTGTTCCTCCGCTTCGCTTATCACACACACCACTCTCGGCCCTACCTGCCCCGCGCAACTCCGGCAGGGCCAAGCGGGTGGCATCGGTTCGGTCCCGGACCTTCGCGCGGTTTGATTCCCAAGTTTTTCTTCCCTTTGATTGCACACCGCGCCCCCTGTCCCTCAAAGCGAGGTGCATCTCTGGCGGAGCCGAGCGGGCAGCAGCTTTGCTCCCGGCAGGTCGTGTTG
This sequence comes from Hippocampus guttulatus, assembly GCF_054856545.1. NCBI lineage: Eukaryota > Metazoa > Chordata > Actinopteri > Syngnathiformes > Syngnathidae > Hippocampus > Hippocampus guttulatus. The sequence goes on from NC_141264.1 coordinate 1,738,273, forward strand.
GTGTGCGCGAGGTCTTCCACCTCTTCGCTTGCAACACTCGCCTTTGCCGGCCCGCCAGGCACGGCGCAGCTCTGGCGGGGCCAAGCGACAGCGTCGGTTAGCTCCCGGGCGCAAAATCAAAAGGGAGGGTCGACACTGTGGACAAACAATGGACCCTAACACAAAGGGCAGAAAACTTCGACGCACACCCGCGCGACATTCTGTGAAGGAAAATACGCCACCCGCCTGACCTCGCCGGAGTTTCGCCGCGCCCGTCGGTCCAACGTGGCCCGGGTTGCAAGCGAAGTGGGTGAAAAGCTCACGGCCATCCTCGCGAAATATCGTACAATGCCGCTGCAAAACACGGCCCGGGCGCGGCTGCTCCTAGCGGATCGCAATGCAGCTCTGATCAGGGGGATCTTGCGGGAAGCCGGGAGGGGCGCGGGTGTCAAGCAACGGGCTAATAAACCTCGTCGAATACGCCCGCGACGGGCCGGTATAGAAGCGATGCCGCCAGTTTGTCCCCGCCGGAGCTCCTCCAAGCCAGGCAGGCCGAAAGTGGCGCGGGTTGACAACACAGGGTCCAAAACTTCAACGCACAACCAAGCGATCGTCCAGCTTTATGCAGCCTTGTACAAATTGTGTTTTCAAATTGTTCGCCCGAAACAGTTTTGTCACTCCCACAAGACAAACAAGCTATTTTTTTTCAGATGGCAGTGGAACTGATGAAGGCCTTCCCCAGACATTCCGTGCATCAATTTTAGAACATTATGTGGCGATGGAAAATAAGAGAACAAGACAATCGTCAGAAATACTGACCACAGCAGGTTTATTGGATGATGATCACCCATGCAAAAAATGTTTAATTGTGGCATCCAGAAATGATGCCAAAGATATATTTTGTTTCAAACTACTTCATGAAGAGGAAGTGTTGATACCAGGGATGAATTCTGAAAGCTTATGAGAAAGTCATTTTTTATGACTTGTACCACAACGAAAAATCTCGTGTTATTCACTGCTCCGATGAAAATAAAATGTCAAGATAAAATTTCAATCCCATATTTACACACTGTGAATTTTAAGTTTAATGTTCACTGATATTCCGTCATGTTGTCGTATTTGTTCTCGCCATGCACTGTGGCATGCTCTAAATGGCAAAACCACCTGGAAAAGGTCCTCTGACAAAACGAGTGATTTTTACAATGGAAGAACACACAATTTATCTTGCATCGACATTGTCTTCATGATGCTTTGCATGCATCATTGAAATTGGGTTGGTTCAAGTAAAAGAAATAATTTGAATTTTAAAAGCAACTTAGAGTTATCCTGATTGAAATTTCCGAACATATAATCTTGCGATGTTAGGGTTCTCTCCCCCCGGCCCCCTTTTGACGAGACCCAGTGCGAAAGGTGGTACCATGAGCAGTGTCTTGAGAAGAATTTGCATGAATTGAGCGGCCGAAGACTGGTATTGCTGCTGTGAGTGCACATCACAATGTTGGAAGTCATGTAGACCTATATCTAATTTTGTGAGTGTTGTTCTGGAAAAAAATTAATTCTCACAAGAAAATGACAGACATGTCAGCTGCTCAACCCGTATTGTTTTGTGTTTTTTGTTATTGTAAAGTGTCCTTGGGTGTCTTGAAAGGCGCTTATCAATAAAATGTATTATTAGTATTATTATTATTATTAAGTTGCCTACACTGGTAAAGTTTTTTAAAATTTGAGTTTTTATTGCTTTAAATGCATTTTCAGCCCGAGCTGAGCACTTTTTGTGAGTTTGAATGTATCTTCAGAGGAATGAGTTGTGTGGTCAAATTAATGCTCATTTAGGCTTCAGGAGGACATCCTGAACTAAATACATGTTGAAGTGTGTGCATAAGTCCTTTGGTTTAGGCGTGACACTCAGTTTGAGTTTTTATTGCTTTAAATGCATTTTCAGCCCGAGTTGAGCACGTATTGTGAGTTTGAATGTATCTTCATAGGAATGAGTTGTGTGGTCAAATTAATGCTCATTTAGGCTTCAGGTGGTCATCCTGAACAAAATACATGTTGAAGTGTGTGCATAAGTCCTTTGGTTTAGGCGTGACACTCAATTTGAGTTTTTATTGCTTTAAATGCATTTTCAGCCCGAGCTGAGCACGTTTTGTGGATTTGAATGTATCTTCATAGGAATGAGTTGTGTGGTCAAATTAAAGCTCATATAGGCTTCAGGAGGACATCCTGAACTAAATACATGTTGAAGTGTGTGCTAAAGTCCTTTGGTTTAGGCGTGACACTCAATTTGAGTTTTTATTGCTTTAAATGCATTTTCAGCCCGAGCTGAGCATGTTTTGTGAGTTTGAATGTATCTTCATAAGAATGAGTTGTGTGGTCAAATTAATGCTCATTTCGGCTTCAGGTGGTCATCCTGAACTAAATACATGTTGAAGTGTGTGCATAAGTCCTTTGGTTTAGGCGTGACACTCCATTTGAGTTTTTATTGCTTTAAATGCATTTTCAGTCCGAGCTGAGCGCGCTTTCTGACTTTGAATGTATCTTCATAGGAATGAGTTGTGTGGTCAAATTAATTCTCATATGGGCTTCAGGAGGTCATCCTGAACAAAATACATGTTGAAGTGTGTGCATAAGTCCTTTGGTTTAGGCCTTACACTCAATTTGAGTTTTGATTGCTTTAAATGCATTTTCAGCCCGAGCTGAGCACGTTTTGTGAGTTTGAATGTATCTTCATAGGAATGAGTTGTGTGGTCAAATTAATGCTCATTTAGGCTTCAGGTGGTCATCCTGAACAAAATACATGTTGAAGTGTATGCATAAGTCCTTTGGTTTAGGCGTGACACTCAATTTGAGTTTTTATTGCTTTAAATGCATTTTCAGCCCGAGTTGAGCACGTTTTGTGAGTTTGAATGTATCTTCATAGGAATGAGTTGTGTGGTCAAATTAATGCTCATTTAGGCTTCAGGTGGTCATCCTGAACAAAATACATGTTGAAGTGTGTGCATAAGTCCTTTGGTTTAGGCGTGACACTCAATTTGAGTTTTTATTGCTTTAAATGCATTTTCAGCCCGAGCTGAGCATGTTTTGTGAGTTTGAATGTATCTTCATAGGAATGAGTTGTGTGGTCAAATTAATGCTCATATAGGCTTCAGGAGGCCATCCTGAACAAAATACATGTTGAAGTGTGTGCATAATCCTTTGGTTTAGGTGTGACACTCAATTTGAGTTTTTATTGCTTTAAATGCATTTTCATTCCGAGCTGAGCGCGCTTTCTGACTTTGAATGTATCTTCATAGGAATGATTTGTTTAGTCAAATTAATGCTCTTTTAGGCTTCAGGAGGCCATCCTGAACAAAATACATGATGAAGTGTGTGCATAAGTCCTTTGGTTTAGGTGTGACACTCAATTTGAGTTTTTATTGCTTTAAATGCATTTTCAGCCCGAGCTGAGCACGTTTTGTGAGTTTGAATGCATCTTCATAGGCATGAATTGTGTGATCAAATTAATGCTCATTTAGGCTTCAGGTGGTCCTTCTGAACAAAATACATGTTAAAGTGTGTGCATAAATCCTTTGGTTTAGGCGTGACACTCAATTTGAGTTTTTATTGCTTTAAATGCATTTTCAGCCCGAGCTGAGCACGTTTTGTGAGTTTGAATGTATCTTCATAGGAATGAGTTGTGTGGTCAAATTAAAGCTCATATAGGCTTCAGGAGGTCATCCTGAACAAAATACATGTTGAATGTGTGCATAAGTCCTTTGGTTTAGGTGTGACACTCAATTTGAGTTTTTATTGCTTTAAATGCATTTTCAGCCCGAGCTTGAGCGCGCTTTCTGACTTTGAATGTATCTTCATAGGAATGAGTTGTGTAGTCAAATTAATGCTCATTTAGGCTTCAGGAGGACATCCTGAACAAAATACATGTTGAAGTGTGTGCATAAATCCTCTGGTTTAGGCGTGACACTCAATTTGAGTTTTTATTGCTTTAAATGCATTTGTAGCCTGAGCTGAGCGCGCTTTCTGACTTTGAATGTATCTTCATAGGAATGAGTTGTGTGGTCAAATGAATGCTCATTTAGGCTTCAGGTGGTCATCCTGAACAAAATACATGTTGAAGTGTGTGCATAAGTCCTTTGGTTTAGGCGTGACACTCAATTTGAGTTTTTATTGCTTTAAATGCATTTTCAGCCCGAGCTGAGCATGTTTTGTGAGTTTGAATGTATCTTCATAAGAATGAGTTGTGTGGTCAAATTAATGCTCATTTCGGCTTCAGGTGGTCATCCTGAACTAAATACATGTTGAAGTGTGTGCATAAGTCCTTTGGTTTAGGCGTGACACTCCATTTGAGTTTTTATTGCTTTAAATGCATTTTCAGTCCGAGCTGAGCGCGCTTTCTGACTTTGAATGTATCTTCATAGGAATGAGTTGTGTGGTCAAATTAATTCTCATATGGGCTTCAGGAGGTCATCCTGAACAAAATACATGTTGAAGTGTGTGCATAAGTCCTTTGGTTTAGGCCTTACACTCAATTTGAGTTTTGATTGCTTTAAATGCATTTTCAGCCCGAGCTGAGCACGTTTTGTGAGTTTGAATGTATCTTCATAGGAATGAGTTGTGTGGTCAAATTAATGCTCATTTAGGCTTCAGGTGGTCATCCTGAACAAAATACATGTTGAAGTGTATGCATAAGTCCTTTGGTTTAGGCGTGACACTCAATTTGAGTTTTTATTGCTTTAAATGCATTTTCAGCCCGAGTTGAGCACGTTTTGTGAGTTTGAATGTATCTTCATAGGAATGAGTTGTGTGGTCAAATTAATGCTCATTTAGGCTTCAGGTGGTCATCCTGAACAAAATACATGTTGAAGTGTGTGCATAAGTCCTTTGGTTTAGGCGTGACACTCAATTTGAGTTTTTATTGCTTTAAATGCATTTTCAGCCCGAGCTGAGCATGTTTTGTGAGTTTGAATGTATCTTCATAGGAATGAGTTGTGTGGTCAAATTAATGCTCATATAGGCTTCAGGAGGCCATCCTGAACAAAATACATGTTGAAGTGTGTGCATAATCCTTTGGTTTAGGTGTGACACTCAATTTGAGTTTTTATTGCTTTAAATGCATTTTCATTCCGAGCTGAGCGCGCTTTCTGACTTTGAATGTATCTTCATAGGAATGATTTGTTTAGTCAAATTAATGCTCTTTTAGGCTTCAGGAGGCCATCCTGAACAAAATACATGATGAAGTGTGTGCATAAGTCCTTTGGTTTAGGTGTGACACTCAATTTGAGTTTTTATTGCTTTAAATGCATTTTCAGCCCGAGCTGAGCACGTTTTGTGAGTTTGAATGCATCTTCATAGGCATGAATTGTGTGATCAAATTAATGCTCATTTAGGCTTCAGGTGGTCCTTCTGAACAAAATACATGTTAAAGTGTGTGCATAAATCCTTTGGTTTAGGCGTGACACTCAATTTGAGTTTTTATTGCTTTAAATGCATTTTCAGCCCGAGCTGAGCACGTTTTGTGAGTTTGAATGTATCTTCATAGGAATGAGTTGTGTGGTCAAATTAAAGCTCATATAGGCTTCAGGAGGTCATCCTGAACAAAATACATGTTGAATGTGTGCATAAGTCCTTTGGTTTAGGTGTGACACTCAATTTGAGTTTTTATTGCTTTAAATGCATTTTCAGCCCGAGCTTGAGCGCGCTTTCTGACTTTGAATGTATCTTCATAGGAATGAGTTGTGTAGTCAAATTAATGCTCATTTAGGCTTCAGGAGGACATCCTGAACAAAATACATGTTGAAGTGTGTGCATAAATCCTCTGGTTTAGGCGTGACACTCAATTTGAGTTTTTATTGCTTTAAATGCATTTGTAGCCTGAGCTGAGCGCGCTTTCTGACTTTGAATGTATCTTCATAGGAATGAGTTGTGTGGTCAAATGAATGCTCATTTAGGCTTCAGGTGGTCATCCTGAACAAAATACATGTTGAAGTGTGTGCATAAGTCCTTTGGTTTAGGTGTGACACTCAATTTGAGTTTTTATTGCTTTAAATGCATTTTCAGCCCGAGCTGAGCACGTTTTGTGAGTTTGAATGTATCTTCATAGGCATGAGTTGTGTGATCAAATTAATGCTCATTTAGGCTTCAGGAGGTCATCCTGAACAAAATACAAGTTGAAGTGTGTGCATAAGTCCTTTGGTAATCAAACAGCACGAAGGTCCGGGACCGAACGGATGCCACCCGCTTGGCCCCGCCGGAGCAGAAGTAAGATCGGGCGGCCCGAGCCCGAGCCCGAGCCCTACCCGAACCCGACCGCCCTAAAATGTCCCTCATTGCTTCGGGTTCGGGGCGCACGGCACCCGTACGGCGGAGAGTATCCAGGGTTACCAGTGAAGCGGAGGAACATCTCACGCCCACCCGCGCGAAATGTCTTACCGAGTTGTTTATGCCCACGGCACCGCCGATGCTGCACCGTTTCGGCGCGAGGGACGCTCCAAACGAGGAGTTTGGGTCGAATGTGAATTAAAGTGTTAGGTTTCGTGAGTTTTGAACCACACACAGACACCAAAAACGAAGAGGGGTTTTATTGCCAGAAAGTTGGTCAGGTCGAGGTGTAAACAACTGAAAGCTAGTCAAAATGATCACGTTGAGGAGTGCAGAAATGCTGGAGCGTAACGGCGTGGCAGCAGCTAGCTCGGCAGGAAGGATCGCTGACGAACTGGCAACGGGTGGCTGTTCACGCTGTCTTTTATGGTGCAAGTGGCAGATGAGATGAAGACTCGCACGTGTGTAGGGGAGGCAGGTGCACTGATTCGAGAGGCGCCCAGCCCACACTGAAAAAGAGACAAAAAAAGGGAGGGGCGGCACCGTGGACACACAATGGTTTCGAACGCAAAGGGCAGAAAACGTCGGCTTCCAGCCGCGCGACGTTCCGCGAACGAATACTGAATCGTATTGAGACACGTTATCCGTGGCATCATAAACTCCGCGAATTTAAGTCAACATCTCTCTGCTCCCAAATAAAACAATCATCCCTATTCAGTCAACTGTAAACGAAGAAGTCAAGTCTGGGATTTTTTTTATGACCCTCTAAAAATAAGCAACAACATAAAATGTCCGCCCTGTGAACATGAGCTGAAATCGAATCTCAAACCAAATACATGTGAAAGCAAAAAAAATCGAAATATATCAATTTAGAATTCAAAGAACGTCGTGTCCCCATCACACTTTTTAATTGTCTTTTTTCTTTTTTCTTTTTTTTTTTTGCATCGACACGCCTCAAAATCCTTCTGATGTGAGCGTTTTTAAAAAATCTTGGCTCTTTTGACTTTTTTGGGGGGTTCTTGGGACGGAAAAAATTGACGATGAATTGACAATATTTGCTGCTCAGAGCTGATGCCACGTTGTGTCACTCTTGTGCTTTCTGAAATGCGAGAGCCCTATTTGTCCATGCACGGCCAGCACTTTACGATAGCCTCTGCTGGTGAGAGTTGGCCATTGCAGCCTTCCATATGATTTCCTGTGACCCTCTAAAAATAATGAGATAAAATGTGCGTTGTGTGAACATGAGCTGCGCTTGAAACTACACCCAAATACAAGGAAAAGCAAAAAACAAAAATCTAAACGCACCAATTCAAAAGATAAATGAATGCCACGCCACCATCACACTTTTTCATGATTATTATTACAATTATTATTAATATCACTGCATAGGCAAAGCTCAAAATCCGCCTCATGTGAGCGTTTTTTCAAAAGATTTTCTTAATCTTGCTACTTCGGACTGGGCTTTTTTTTTGGGATATTGGGACAGAGAAACTTTATTATGTATTGACAGTGTTTGCTCTTCATCTCTTTTTCAACCTGGTGGACGCCCTCTCTTTGGCCGAGCATGACCTGATTTGTAGTCAGACGCCTCATGCATTGCGCCACGAACTCCACGAAATCAAACCACTATTTCTCTGTTCTCCTGTGGGGGAATTTGCCGCTCCCAAAAAGTTATTGTTACCTTTTTCAGTGTGGGATGGGCGCTTCTCTAATCAGTGCACCTGCCTCCCCGACACACCTGCGAGTCATTATCTCATCTGCCACTTGCAGCATAAAAGCCAGCCTGAAGAGCCACCCATTGTCACTTCGTCAGAGATCCTTCCTGCCGTGTCGACGACGCCGTACCGCTCCAGGATTCCTGCACTCCTCGAATTGATCATTTTGACTACCTTTCAGTTGTGACCACCTCGGCCTGTCTCGCTTACTGGCAATAAAACCCTTCTGTGCTTTTTGTGTCTGCGCGTGGTTCCTCTCTTCATCTCTCACGAAGCCGAACACTTTGCTTAACACCCGCGGTTCTCCCAGCGCTCCGCCCCAACATCCTCGTCGGAACAGCCTGAGCGCCGCAGCGGAGCAACTCCGGCTCGGCCGTGGGCAAAAACGGCTCTGTCCGAAATTTCTCACGGGCGGGCGTGAGCTGTTCCTCCGCTTCGCTTATCACACACACCACTCTCGGCCCTACCTGCCCCGCGCAACTCCGGCAGGGCCAAGCGGGTGGCATCGGTTCGGTCCCGGACCTTCGCGCGGTTTGATTCCCAAGTTTTTCTTCCCTTTGATTGCACACCGCGCCCCCTGTCCCTCAAAGCGAGGTGCATCTCTGGCGGAGCCGAGCGGGCAGCAGCTTTGCTCCCGGCAGGTCGTGTTGGTGTGCGCGAGGTCTTCCACCTCTTCGCTTGCAACACTCGCCTTTGCCGGCCCGCCAGGCACGGCGCAGCTCTGGCGGGGCCAAGCGACAGCGTCGGTTAGGTCCCGGGCGCAAAATCAAAAGGGAGGGTCGACACTGTGGACAAACAATGGACCCTAACACAAAGGGCAGAAAACTTCGACGCACACCCGCGCGACATTCTGTGAAGGAAAATACGCCACCCGCCTGACCTCGCCGGAGTTTCGCCGCGCCCGTCGGTCCAACGTGGCCCGGGTTGCAAGCGAAGTGGGTGAAAAGCTCACGGCCATCCTCGCGAAATATCGTACAATGCCGCTGCAAAACACGGCCCGGGCGCGGCTGCTCCTAGCGGATCGCAATGCAGCTCTGATCAGGGGGATCTTGCGGGAAGCCGGGAGGGGCGCGGGTGTCAAGCAACGGGCTAATAAACCTCGTCGAATACGCCCGCGACGGGCCGGTATAGAAGCGATGCCGCCAGTTTGTCCCCGCCGGAGCTCCTCCAAGCCAGGCAGGCCGAAAGTGGCGCGGGTTGACAACACAGGGTCCAAAACTTCAACGCACAACCAAGCGATCGTCCAGCTTTATGCAGCCTTGTACAAATTGTGTTTTCAAATTGTTCGCCCGAAACAGTTTTGTCACTCCCACAAGACAAACAAGCTATTTTTTTTCAGATGGCAGTGGAACTGATGAAGGCCTTCCCCAGACATTCCGTGCATCAATTTTAGAACATTATGTGGCGATGGAAAATAAGAGAACAAGACAATCGTCAGAAATACTGACCACAGCAGGTTTATTGGATGATGATCACCCATGCAAAAAATGTTTAATTGTGGCATCCAGAAATGATGCCAAAGATATATTTTGTTTCAAACTACTTCATGAAGAGGAAGTGTTGATACCAGGGATGAATTCTGAAAGCTTATGAGAAAGTCATTTTTTATGACTTGTACCACAACGAAAAATCTCGTGTTATTCACTGCTCCGATGAAAATAAAATGTCAAGATAAAATTTCAATCCCATATTTACACACTGTGAATTTTAAGTTTAATGTTCACTGATATTCCGTCATGTTGTCGTATTTGTTCTCGCCATGCACTGTGGCATGCTCTAAATGGCAAAACCACCTGGAAAAGGTCCTCTGACAAAACGAGTGATTTTTACAATGGAAGAACACACAATTTATCTTGCATCGACATTGTCTTCATGATGCTTTGCATGCATCATTGAAATTGGGTTGGTTCAAGTAAAAGAAAAAATTTGAATTTTAAAAGCAACTTAGAGTTATCCTGATTGAAATTTCCGAACATATAATCTTGCGATGTTAGGGTTCTCTCCCCCCGGCCCCCTTTTGACGAGACCCAGTGCGAAAGGTGGTACCATGAGCAGTGTCTTGAGAAGAATTTGCATGAATTGAGCGGCCGAAGACTGGTATTGCTGCTGTGAGTGCACATCACAATGTTGGAAGTCATGTAGACCTATATCTAATTTTGTGAGTGTTGTTCTGGAAAAAAATTAATTCTCACAAGAAAATGACAGACATGTCAGCTGCTCAACCCGTATTGTTTTGTGTTTTTTGTTATTGTAAAGTGTCCTTGGGTGTCTTGAAAGGCGCTTATCAATAAAATGTATTATTAGGATTATTATTATTATTAAGTTGCCTACACTGGTAAAGTTTTTTAAAATTTGAGTTTTTATTGCTTTAAATGCATTTTCAGCCCGAGTTGAGCACGTTTTGTGAGTTTGAATGTATCTTCATAGGAATGAGTTGTGTGGTCAAATTAATGCTCATTTAGGCTTCAGGTGGTCATCCTGAACAAAATACATGTTGAAGTGTGTGCATAAGTCCTTTGGTTTAGGCGTGACACTCAATTTGAGTTTTTATTGCTTTAAATGCATTTTCAGCCCGAGCTGAGCACGTTTTGTGAGTTTGAATGTAGCTTCATAGGAATTAGTTGTGTGGTCAAATTAATGCTCATTTAGGCTTCAGGTGGTCATCCTGAACTAAATAAATATTGAAGGTTGTGCATAAGTTCTTTGGTTTGGGCGTGACACTCAATTTGAGTTTTGATTGCTTTAAATGCATTTTCAGCCCGAGCTGAGCACTTTTTGTGAGTTTGAATGTATCTTCAGAGGAATGAGTTGTGTGGTCAAATTAATGCTCATTTAGGCTTCAGGAGGACATCCTGAACTAAATACATGTTGAAGTGTGTGCATAAGTCCTTTGGTTTAGGCGTGACACTCAATTTGAGTTTTTATTGCTTTAAATGCATTTTCAGCCCGAGCTGAGCACGTTTTGTGAGTTTGAATGTATCTTCATAGGAATGAGTTGTGTGGTCAAATTAATGCTCATTTAGGCTTCAGGAGGACATCCTGAACTAAATACATGTTGAAGTGTGTGCATAAGTCCTTTGGTTTAGGCGTGACACTCAATTTGAGTTTTTATTGCTTTAAATGCATTTTCAGCCCGAGCTGAGCACCTTTTGTGAGTTTGAATGTATCTTCATAGGAATGAGTTGTGTGGTCAAATTAATGCTCATTTAGGCTTCAGGAGGACATCCTGAACAAAATACATGTTGAAGTGTGTGCATAAGTCCTTTGGTTTAGGCGTGACACTCAATTTGAGTTTTTATTGCTTTAAATGCATTTTCAGCCCGAGCTGAGCACGTTTTGTGAGTTTGAATGTAGCTTCATAGGAATTAGTTGTGTGGTCAAATTAATGCTCATTTAGGCTTCAGGTGGTCATCCTGAACAAAATACATGTTGAAGTGTGTGCATAAGTCCTTTGGTTTAGGCGTGACACTCAATTTGAGTTTTTATTGCTTTAAATGCATTTTCAGCCCGAGCTGAGCACGTTTTGTGAGTTTGAATGTAGCTTCATAGGAATTAGTTGTGTGGTCAAATTAATGCTCATTTAGGCTTCAGGTGGTCATCCTGAACTAAATAAATATTGAAGGTTGTGCATAAGTTCTTTGGTTTGGGCGTGACACTCAATTTGAGTTTTTATTGCTTTAAATGCATTTTCAGCCCGAGCTGAGCACTTTTTGTGAGTTTGAATGTATCTTCAGAGGAATGAGTTGTGTGGTCAAATTAATGCTCATTTAGGCTTCAGGAGGACATCCTGAACTAAATACATGTTGAAGTGTGTGCATAAGTCCTTTGGTTTAGGCGTGACACTCAATTTGAGTTTTTATTGCTTTAAATGCATTTTCAGCCCGAGCTGAGCACGTTTTGTGAGTTTGAATGTATCTTCATAGGAATCAGTTGTGTGGTCAAATTAATGCTCATTTAGGCTTCAGGTGGTCATCCTGAACAAAATACATGTTGAAGTGTGTGCATAAGTCCTTTGGTTTAGGCGTGACACTCAATTTGAGTTTTTATTGCTTTAAATGCATTTTCAGCCCGAGCTGAGCACGTTTTGTGAGTTTGAATGTAGCTTCATAGGAATTAGTTGTGTGGTCAAATTAATGCTCATTTAGGCTTCAGGTGGTCATCCTGAACAAAATACATGTTGAAGTGTGTGCATAAGTCCTTTGGTTTAGGCGTGACACTCAATTTGAGTTTTTATTGCTTTAAATGCATTTTCAGCCCGAGCTGAGCATGTTTTGTGAGTTTGAATGTATCTTCATAAGAATGAGTTGTGTGGTCAAATTAATGCTCATTTCGGCTTCAGGTGGTCATCCTGAACTAAATACATGTTGAAGTGTGTGCATAAGTCCTTTGGTTTAGGCGTGACACTCCATTTGAGTTTTTATTGCTTTAAATGCATTTTCAGTCCGAGCTGAGCGCGCTTTCTGACTTTGAATGTATCTTCATAGGAATGAGTTGTGTGGTCAAATTATTGCTCATTTAGGCTTCAGGAGGTCATCCTGAACAAAATACATCTTGAAGTGTGTGCATAAGTCCTTCGGTTTAGGCGTGACACTCAATTTGAGTTTTTATTGCTTTAAATGCATTTTCAGCCCGAGCTGAGCACGTTTTGTGAGTTTGAATGTATCTTCATAGGAATGAGTTGTGTGGTCAAATTAATGCTCATTTAGGCTTCAGGAGATCATCCTGAACAAAATACATGTTGAAGTGTGTGCATAAGTCCTTTGGTTGAGGCGTGACACTCAATTTGAGTTTTTATTGCTTTAAATGCATTTTCAGCCCGAGCTGAGCACGTTTTGTGAGTTTGAATGTATCTTCATAGGAATGAGTTGTGTGGTCAAATTAATGCTCATTTAGGCTTCAGGAGGTCATCCTGAACAAAATACATGTTGAAGTGTGTGCATAAGTCCTTTGGTTTAGGCCTTACACTCAATTTGAGTTTTGATTGCTTTAAATGCATTTTCAGCCCGAGCTGAGCACGTTTTGTGAGTTTGAATGTATCTTCATAGGAATGAGTTGTGTGGTCAAATTAATGCTCATTTAGGCTTCAGGTGGTCATCCTGAACAAAATACATGTTGAAGTGTGTGCATAAGTCCTTTGGTTTAGGCGTGACACTCAATTTGAGTTTTTATTGCTTTAAATGCATTTTCAGCCCGAGCTGAGCACGTTTTGTGAGTTTGAATGTAGCTTCATAGGAATTAGTTGTGTGGTCAAATTAATGCTCATTTAGGCTTCAGGTGGTCATCCTGAACTAAATAAATATTGAAGTGTGTGCATAAGTTCTTTGGTTTGGGCGTGACACTCAATTTGAGTTTTTATTGCTTTAAATGCATTTTCAGCCCGAGCTGAGCACTTTTTGTGAGTTTGAATGTATCTTCATAGGAATGAGTTGTGTGGTCAAATTAATGCTCATTTAGGCTTCAGGTGGTCATCCTGAACAAAATACATGTTGAAGTGTCTGCATAAGTCCTTTGGTTTAGGCGTGACACTCAATTTGAGTTTTTATTGCTTTAAATGCATTTTCAGCCCGAGCTGAGCATGTTTTGTGAGTTTGAATGTATCTTCATAAGAATGAGTTGTGTGGTCAAATTAATGCTCATTTCGGCTTCAGGTGGTCATCCTGAACTAAATACATGTTGAAGTGTGTGCATAAGTCCTTTGGTTTAGGCGTGACACTCCATTTGAGTTTTTATTGCTTTAAATGCATTTTCAGCCCGAGCTGAGCACGTTTTGTGAGTTTGAATGCATCTTCATAGGCATGAATTGTGTGATCAAATTAATGCTCATTTAGGCTTCAGGTCGTCCTTCTGAACAAAATACATGTTAAAGTGTGTGCATAAATCCTCTGGTTTAGGCGTGACACTCAATTTGAGTTTTTATTGCTTTAAATGCTTTTGTAGCCTGAGCTGAGCGCGCTTTCTGACTTTGAATGTATCTTCATAGGAATGAGTTGTGTGGTCAAATGAATGCTCATTTAGGCTTTAGGTGGTCATCCTGAACAAAATACATGTTGAAGTGTGTCCATAAGTCCTTTGGTTTAGGTGTGACACTCAATTTGAGTTTTTATTGCTTTAAATGCATTTTCAGCCCGAGCTGAGCACGTTTTGTGAGTTTGAATGTATCTTCATAGGCATGAGTTGTGTGATCAAATTAATGCTCATTTAGGCTTCAGGAGGTCATCCTGAACAAAATACAAGTTGAAGTGTGTGCATAAGTCCTTTGGTAATCAAACAGCACGAAGGTCCGGGACCGAACGGATGCCACCCGCTTGGCCCCGCCGGAGCAGAAGTAAGATCGGGCGGCCCGAGCCCGAGCCCGAGCCCTACCCCTACCCGACCGCCCTAAAATGTCCCTCATTGCTTCGGGTTCGGGGCGCACGGCACCCGTACGGCGGAGAGTATCCAGGGTTACCAGTGAAGCGGAGGAACATCTCACGCCCACCCGCGCGAAATGTCGTACCGAGTTGTTTATGCCCACGGCACCGCCGATGCTGCACCGTTTCGGCGCGAGGGACGCTCCAAACGAGGAGTTTGGGTCGAATGTGAATTAAAGTGTTAGGTTTCGTGAGAGATCAATACAAGAACCACACACAGACACCAAAAACGAAGAGGGGTTTTATTGCCAGAAAGTTGGTCAGGTCGAGGTGTAAACAACTGAAAGCTAGTCAAAATGATCACGTTGAGGAGTGCAGAAATGCTGGAGCGTAACGGCGTGGCAGCAGCTAGCTCGGCAGGAAGGATCGCTGACGAACTGGCAACGGGTGGATGTTCACGCTGTCTTTTATGGTGCAAGTGGCAGATGAGATGAAGACTCGCACGTGTGTAGGGGAGGCAGGTGCACTGATTCGAGAGGCGCCCAGCCCACACTGAAAAAGAGACAAAAAAAGGGAGGGGCGGCACCGTGGACACACAATGGTTTCGAACGCAAAGGGCAGAAAACGTCGGCTTCCAGCCGCGCGACGTTCCGCGAACGAATACTGAATCGTATTGAGACACGTTATCCGTGGCATCATAAACTCCGCGAATTTAAGTCAACATCTCTCTGCTCCCAAATAAAACAATCATCCCTATTCAGTCAACTGTAAACGAAGAAGTCAAGTCTGGGATTTTTTTTATGACCCTCTAAAAATAAGCAACAACATAAAATGTCCGCCCTGTGAACATGAGCTGAAATCGAATCTCAAACCAAATACATGTGAAAGCAAAAAAAATCGAAATATATCAATTTAGAATTCAAAGAACGTCGTGTCCCCATCACACTTTTTAATTGTCTTTTTTCTTTTTTCTTTTTTTTTTGCATCGACACGCCTCAAAATCCTTCTGATGTGAGCGTTTTTAAAAAATCTTGGCTCTTTTGACTTTTTTGGGGGGTTCTTGGGACGGAAAAAATTGACGATGAATTGACAATATTTGCTGCTCAGAGCTGATGCCACGTTGTGTCACTCTTGTGCTTTCTGAAATGCGAGAGCCCTATTTGTCCATGCACGGCCAGCACTTTACGATAGCCTCTGCTGGTGAGAGTTGGCCATTGCAGCCTTCCATATGATTTCCTGTGACCCTCTAAAAATAATGAGATAAAATGTGCGTTGTGTGAACATGAGCTGCGCTTGAAACTACACCCAAATACAAGGAAAAGCAAAAAACAAAAATCTAAACGCACCAATTCAAAAGATAAATGAATGCCACGCCACCATCACACTTTTTCATGATTATTATTACAATTATTATTAATATCACTGCATAGGCAAGGCTCAAAATCCGCCTCATGTGAGCGTTTTTTCAAAAGATTTTCTTAATCTTGCTACTTCGGACTGGGCTTTTTTTTTTGGATATTGGGACAGAGAAACTTTATTATGTATTGACAGTGTTTGCTCTTCATCTCTTTTTCAACCTGGTGGACGCCCTCTCTTTGGCCGAGCATGACCTGATTTGTAGTCAGACGCCTCATGCATTGCGCCACGAACTCCACGAAATCAAACCACTATTTCTCTGTTCTCCTGTGGGGGAATTTGCCGCTCCCAAAAAGTTATTGTTACCTTTTTCAGTGTGGGATGGGCGCTTCTCTAATCAGTGCACCTGCCTCCCCGACACACCTGCGAGTCATTATCTCATCTGCCACTTGCAGCATAAAAGCCAGCCTGAAGAGCCACCCATTGTCACTTCGTCAGAGATCCTTCCTGCCGTGTCGACGACGCCGTACCGCTCCAGGATTCCTGCACTCCTCGAATTGATCATTTTGACTACCTTTCAGTTGTGACCACCTCGGCCTGTCTCGCTTACTGGCAATAAAACCCTTCTGTGCTTTTTGTGTCTGCGCGTGGTTCCTCTCTTCATCTCTCACGAAGCCGAACACTTTGCTTAACACCCGCGGTTCTCCCAGCGCTCCGCCCCAACATCCTCGTCGGAACAGCCTGAGCGCCGCAGCGGAGCAACTCCGGCTCGGCCGTGGGCAAAAACGGCTCTGTCCGAAATTTCTCACGGGCGGGCGTGAGCTGTTCCTCCGCTTCGCTTATCACACACACCACTCTCGGCCCTACCTGCCCCGCGCAACTCCGGCAGGGCCAAGCGGGTGGCATCGGTTCGGTCCCGGACCTTCGCGCGGTTTGATTCCCAAGTTTTTCTTCCCTTTGATTGCACACCGCGCCCCCTGTCCCTCAAAGCGAGGTGCATCTCTGGCGGAGCCGAGCGGGCAGCAGCTTTGCTCCCGGCAGGTCGTGTTGGTGTGCGCGAGGTCTTCCACCTCTTCGCTTGCAACACTCGCCTTTGCCGGCCCGCCAGGCACGGCGCAGCTCTGGCGGGGCCAAGCGACAGCGTCGGTTAGGTCCCGGGCGCAAAATCAAAAGGGAGGGTCGACACTGTGGACAAACAATGGACCCTAACACAAAGGGCAGAAAACTTCGACGCACACCCGCGCGACATTCTGTGAAGGAAAATACGCCACCCGCCTGACCTCGCCGGAGTTTCGCCGCGCCCGTCGGTCCAACGTGGCCCGGGTTGCAAGCGAAGTGGGTGAAAAGCTCACGGCCATCCTCGCGAAATATCGTACAATGCCGCTGCAAAACACGGCCCGGGCGCGGCTGCTCCTAGCGGATCGCAATGCAGCTCTGATCAGGGGGATCTTGCGGGAAGCCGGGAGGGGCGCGGGTGTCAAGCAACGGGCTAATAAACCTCGTCGAATACGCCCGCGACGGGCCGGTATAGAAGCGATGCCGCCAGTTTGTCCCCGCCGGAGCTCCTCCAAGCCAGGCAGGCCGAAAGTGGCGCGGGTTGACAACACAGGGTCCAAAACTTCAACGCACAACCAAGCGATCGTCCAGCTTTATGCAGCCTTGTACAAATTGTGTTTTCAAATTGTTCGCCCGAAACAGTTTTGTCACTCCCACAAGACAAACAAGCTATTTTTTTTCAGATGGCAGTGGAACTGATGAAGGCCTTCCCCAGACATTCCGTGCATCAATTTTAGAACATTATGTGGCGATGGAAAATAAGAGAACAAGACAATCGTCAGAAATACTGACCACAGCAGGTTTATTGGATGATGATCACCCATGCAAAAAATGTTTAATTGTGGCATCCAGAAATGATGCCAAAGATATATTTTGTTTCAAACTACTTCATGAAGAGGAAGTGTTGATACCAGGGATGAATTCTGAAAGCTTATGAGAAAGTCATTTTTTATGACTTGTACCACAACGAAAAATCTCGTGTTATTCACTGCTCCGATGAAAATAAAATGTCAAGATAAAATTTCAATCCCATATTTACACACTGTGAATTTTAAGTTTAATGTTCACTGATATTCCGTCATGTTGTCGTATTTGTTCTCGCCATGCACTGTGGCATGCTCTAAATGGCAAAACCACCTGGAAAAGGTCCTCTGACAAAACGAGTGATTTTTACAATGGAAGAACACACAATTTATCTTGCATCGACATTGTCTTCATGATGCTTTGCATGCATCATTGAAATTGGGTTGGTTCAAGTAAAAGAAAAAATTTGAATTTTAAAAGCAACTTAGAGTTATCCTGATTGAAATTTCCGAACATATAATCTTGCGATGTTAGGGTTCTCTCCCCCCGGCCCCCTTTTGACGAGACCCAGTGCGAAAGGTGGTACCATGAGCAGTGTCTTGAGAAGAATTTGCATGAATTGAGCGGCCGAAGACTGGTATTGCTGCTGTGAGTGCACATCACAATGTTGGAAGTCATGTAGACCTATATCTAATTTTGTGAGTGTTGTTCTGGAAAAAAATTAATTCTCACAAGAAAATGACAGACATGTCAGCTGCTCAACCCGTATTGTTTTGTGTTTTTTGTTATTGTAAAGTGTCCTTGGGTGTCTTGAAAGGCGCTTATCAATAAAATGTATGTGTGTGGTTTAGGCGTGACACTCAATTTGAGTTTTGATTGCTTTAAATGCATTTTCAGCCCGAGCTGAGCACGTTTTGTGAGTTTGAATGTATCTTCATAGGAATGAGTTGTGTGGTCAAATTAATGCTTATTTAGGCTTCAGGTGGTCATCCTGAACAAAATACATGTTGAAGTGTATGCATAAGTCCTTTGGTTTAGGCGTGACACTCAATTTGAGTTTTTATTGCTTTAAATGCATTTTCAGCCCGAGTTGAGCACGTTTTGTGAGTTTGAATGTATCTTCATAGGAATGAGTTGTGTGGTCAAATTAATGCTCATTTAGGCTTCAGGTGGTCATCCTGAACTAAATAAATATTGAAGTGTGTGCATAAGTTCTTTGGTTTGGGCGTGACACTCCATTTGAGTTTTTATTGCTTTAAATGCATTTTCAGTCCGAGCTGAGCGCGCTTTCTGACTTTGAATGTATCTTCATAGGAATGAGTTGTGTGGTCAAATTATTGCTCATTTAGGCTTCAGGAGGTCATCCTGAACAAAATACATCTTGAAGTGTGTGCATAAGTCCTTCGGTTTAGGCGTGACACTCAATTTGAGTTTTTATTGCTTTAAATGCATTTTCAGCCCGAGCTGAGCACGTTTTGTGAGTTTGAATGTATCTTCATAGGAATGAGTTGTGTGGTCAAATTAATGCTCATTTAGGCTTCAGGAGGTCATCCTGAACAAAATACATGTTGAAGTGTGTGCATAAGTCCTTTGGTTGAGGCGTGACACTCAATTTGAGTTTTTATTGCTTTAAATGCATTTTCAGCCCGAGCTGAGCACCTTTTGTGAGTTTGAATGTATCTTCATAGGAATGAGTTGTGTGGTCAAATTAATTCTCATATGGGCTTCAGGAGGTCATCCTGAACAAAATACATGTTGAAGTGTGTTCATAAGTCCTTTGGTTTAGGTGTGACACTCAATTTGAGTTTTTATTGCTTTAAATGCATTTTCAGCCCGAGCTGAGCACGTTTTGTGAGTTTGAATGTATCTTCATAGGAATGAGTTGTGTGGTCAAATTAATGCTCATTTAGGCTTCAGGAGGTCATCCTGAACAAAATACATCTTGAAGTGTGTGCATAAGTCCTTTGGTTTAGGCGTGACACTCAATTTGAGTTTTTATTGCTTTAAATGCATTTTCAGCCCGAGCTGAGCGCGCTTTCTGACTTTGAATGTATCTTCATAGGAATGAGTTGTGTGGTCAAATTATTGCTCATTTAGGCTTCAGGAGGTCATCCTGAACAAAATACATGTTGAAGTGTGTGCATAAGTCCTTTGGTTTAGGCGTGACACTCAATTTGAGTTTTTATTGCTTTAAATGCATTTTCAGCCCTAGCTGAGCACGTTTTGTGAGTTTGAATGTATCTTCATAGGAATCAGTTGTGTGGTCAAATTAATGCTCATTTAGGCTTCAGGTGGTCATCCTGAACAAAATACATGTTGAAGTGTGTGCATAAGTTCTTTGGTTTGGGCGTGACACTCAATTTGAGTTTTTATTGCTTTAAATGCATTTTCAGCCCGAGCTGAGCACTTTTTGTGAGTTTGAATGTATCTTCATAGGAATGAGTTGTGTGGTCAAATTAATGCTCATTTAGGCTTCAGGAGGACATCCTGAACTAAATACATGTTGAAGTGTGTGCATAAGTCCTTTGGTTTAGGCGTGACACTCAATTTGAGTTTTTATTGCTTTAAATGCATTTTCAGCCCGAGTTGAGCACGTTTTGTGAGTTTGAATGTATCTTCATAGGAATGAGTTGTGTGGTCAAATTAATGCTCATTTAGGCTTCAGGTGGTCATCCTGAACAAAATACATGTTGAAGTGTGTGCATAAGTCCTTTGGTTTAGGCGTGACACTCAATTTGAGTTTTTATTGCTTTAAATGCATTTTCAGCCCGAGCTGAGCATGTTTTGTGAGTTTGAATGTATCTTCATAAGAATGAATTGTGTGGTCAAATTAATGCTCATTTCGGCTTCAGGTGGTCATCCTGAACTAAATACATGTTGAAGTGTGTGCATAAGTCCTTTGGTTTAGGCGTGACACTCCATTTGAGTTTTTATTGCTTTAAATGCATTTTCAGTCCGAGCTGAGCGCGCTTTCTGACTTTGAATGTATCTTCATAGGAATGAGTTGTGTGGTCAAATTATTGCTCATTTAGGCTTCAGGAGGTCATCCTGAACAAAATACATCTTGAAGTGTGTGCATAAGTCCTTCGGTTTAGGCGTGACACTCAATTTGAGTTTTTATTGCTTTAAATGCATTTTCAGCCCGAGCTGAGCACGTTTTGTGAGTTTGAATGTATCTTCATAGGAATGAGTTGTGTGGTCAAATTAATGCTCATTTAGGCTTCAGGTGGTCATCCTGAACAAAATACATGTTGAAGTGTGTGCATAAGTCCTTTGGTTTAGGCGTGACACTCAATTTGAGTTTTTATTGCTTTAAATGCATTTTCAGCCCGAGCTGAGCACGTTTTGTGAGTTTGAATGTAGCTTCATAGGAATTAGTTGTGTGGTCAAACTATTGCTCATTTAGGCTTCAGGTGGTCATCCTGAACAAAATACATGTTGAAGTGTGTGCATAAGTCCTTTGGTTTAGGCGTGACACTCAATTTGAGTTTTTATTGCTTTAAATGAATTTTCAGCCCGAGCTGAGCACGTTTTGTGAGTTTGAATGTATCTTCATAGGAATGAGTTGTGTGGTCAAATTAATTCTCATATGGGCTTCAGGAGGTCATCCTGAACAAAATACATGTTGAAGTGTGTGCATAAGTCCTTTGGTTTAGGCCTTACACTCAATTTGAGTTTTGATTGCTTTAAATGCATTTTCAGCCCGAGCTGAGCACGTTTTGTGAGTTTGAATGTATCTTCATAGGAATGAGTTGTGTGGTCAAATTAATGCTCATTTA
Organism: Hippocampus guttulatus; assembly: GCF_054856545.1. Taxonomy (NCBI): domain Eukaryota; kingdom Metazoa; phylum Chordata; class Actinopteri; order Syngnathiformes; family Syngnathidae; genus Hippocampus; species Hippocampus guttulatus. Next base: position 1,759,627 of record NC_141264.1, read on the forward strand.
GGCTTCAGGTGGTCATCCTGAACAAAATACATGTTGAAGTGCATGCATAAGTCCTTTGGTTTAGGCGTGACACTCAATTTGAGTTTTTATTGCTTTAAATGCATTTTCAGCCCGAGTTGAGCACGTTTTCTGAGTTTGAATGTATCTTCATAGGAATGAGTTGTGTGGTCAAATTAATGCTCATTTAGGCTTCAGGTGGTCATCCTGAACAAAATACATGTTGAAGTGTGTGCATAAGTCCTTTGGTTTTGGCGTGACACTCAATTTGAGTTTTTATTGCTTTAAATGCATTTTCAGCCCGAGCTGAGCACGTTTTGTGAGTTTGAATGTATCTTCATAGGAATGAGTTGTGTGGTCAAATTAATTCTCATATGGGCTTCAGGAGGTCATCCTGAACAAAATACATGTTGAAGTGTGTGCATAAGCCCTTTGGTTTAGGCCTTACACTCAATTTGAGTTTTGATTGCTTTAAATGCATTTTCAGCCCGAGCTGAGCACGTTTTGTGAGTTTGAATGTATCTTCATAGGAATGAGTTGTGTGGTCAAATTAATGCTCATTTAGGCTTCAGGTGGTCATCCTGAACAAAATACATGTTGAGGTGTATGCATAAGTCCTTTGGTTTAGGCGTGACACTCAATTTGAGTTTTTATTGCTTTAAATGCATTTTCAGCCCGAGTTGAGCACGTTTTGTGAGTTTGAATGTATCTTCATAGGAATGAGTTGTGTGGTCAAATTAATGCTCATTTAGGCTTCAGGAGGACATCCTGAACTAAATACATGTTGAAGTGTGTGCATAAGTCCTTTGGTTTAGGCGTGACACTCAATTTGAGTTTTTATTGCTTTAAATGAATTTTCAGCCCGAGCTGAGCACGTTTTGTGAGTTTGAATGTATCTTCATAGGCATGAGTTGTGTGATCAAATTAATGCTCATTTAGGCTTCAGGAGGTCATCCTGAACAAAATACAAGTTGAAGTGTGTGCATAAGTCCTTTGGTAATCAAACAGCACGAAGGTCCGGGACCGAACGGATGCCACCCGCTTGGCCCCGCCGGAGCAGAAGTAAGATCGGGCGGCCCGAGCCCGAGCCCGAGCCCTACCCCTACCCGAACCCGACCGCCCTAAAATGTCCCTCATTGCTTCGGGTTCGGGGCGCACGGCACCCGTACGGCGGAGAGTATCCAGGGTTACCAGTGAAGCGGAGGAACATCTCACGCCCACCCGCGCGAAATGTCGTACCGAGTTGTTTATGCCCACGGCACCGCCGATGCTGCACCGTTTCGGCGCGAGGGACGCTCCAAACGAGGAGTTTGGGTCGAATGTGAATTAAAGTGTTAGGTTTCGTGAGAGATCAATACAAGAACCACACACAGACACCAAAAACGAAGAGGGGTTTTATTGCCAGAAAGTTGGTCAGGTCGAGGTGTAAACAACTGAAAGCTAGTCAAAATGATCACGTTGAGGAGTGCAGAAATGCTGTAGCGTAACGGCGTGGCAGCAGCTAGCTCGGCAGGAAGGATCGCTGACGAACTGGCAACGGGTGGCTGTTCACGCTGTCTTTTATGGTGCAAGTGGCAGATGAGATGAAGACTCGCACGTGTGTAGGGGAGGCAGGTGCACTGATTCGAGAGGCGCCCAGCCCACACTGAAAAAGAGACAAAAAAAGGGAGGGGCGGCACCGTGGACACACAATGGTTTCGAACGCAAAGGGCAGAAAACGTCGGCTTCCAGCCGCGCGACGTTCCGCGAACGAATACTGAATCGTATTGAGACACGTTATCCGTGGCATCATAAACTCCGCGAATTTAAGTCAACATCTCTCTGCTCCCAAATAAAACAATCATCCCTATTCAGTCAACTGTAAACGAAGAAGTCAAGTCTGGGATTTTTTTTATGACCCTCTAAAAATAAGCAACAACATAAAATGTCCGCCCTGTGAACATGAGCTGAAATCGAATCTCAAACCAAATACATGTGAAAGCAAAAAAAATCGAAATATATCAATTTAGAATTCAAAGAACGTCGTGTCCCCATCACACTTTTTAATTGTCTTTTTTCTTTTTTCTTTTTTTTTTGCATCGACACGCCTCAAAATCCTTCTGATGTGAGCGTTTTTAAAAAATCTTGGCTCTTTTGACTTTTTTGGGGGGTTCTTGGGACGGAAAAAATTGACGATGAATTGACAATATTTGCTGCTCAGAGCTGATGCCACGTTGTGTCACTCTTGTGCTTTCTGAAATGCGAGAGCCCTATTTGTCCATGCACGGCCAGCACTTTACGATAGCCTCTGCTGGTGAGAGTTGGCCATTGCAGCCTTCCATATGATTTCCTGTGACCCTCTAAAAATAATGAGATAAAATGTGCGTTGTGTGAACATGAGCTGCGCTTGAAACTACACCCAAATACAAGGAAAAGCAAAAAACAAAAATCTAAACGCACCAATTCAAAAGATAAATGAATGCCACGCCACCATCACACTTTTTCATGATTATTATTACAATTATTATTAATATCACTGCATAGGCAAGGCTCAAAATCCGCCTCATGTGAGCGTTTTTTCAAAAGATTTTCTTAATCTTGCTACTTCGGACTGGGCTTTTTTTTTGGGATATTGGGACAGAGAAACTTTATTATGTATTGACAGTGTTTGCTCTTCATCTCTTTTTCAACCTGGTGGACGCCCTCTCTTTGGCCGAGCATGACCTGATTTGTAGTCAGACGCCTCATGCATTGCGCCACGAACTCCACGAAATCAAACCACTATTTCTCTGTTCTCCTGTGGGGGAATTTGCCGCTCCCAAAAAGTTATTGTTACCTTTTTCAGTGTGGGATGGGCGCTTCTCTAATCAGTGCACCTGCCTCCCCGACACACCTGCGAGTCATTATCTCATCTGCCACTTGCAGCATAAAAGCCAGCCTGAAGAGCCACCCATTGTCACTTCGTCAGAGATCCTTCCTGCCGTGTCGACGACGCCGTACCGCTCCAGGATTCCTGCACTCCTCGAATTGATCATTTTGACTACCTTTCAGTTGTGACCACCTCGGCCTGTCTCGCTTACTGGCAATAAAACCCTTCTGTGCTTTTTGTGTCTGCGCGTGGTTCCTCTCTTCATCTCTCACGAAGCCGAACACTTTGCTTAACACCCGCGGTTCTCCCAGCGCTCCGCCCCAACATCCTCGTCGGAACAGCCTGAGCGCCGCAGCGGAGCAACTCCGGCTCGGCCGTGGGCAAAAACGGCTCTGTCCGAAATTTCTCACGGGCGGGCGTGAGCTGTTCCTCCGCTTCGCTTATCACACACACCACTCTCGGCCCTACCTGCCCCGCGCAACTCCGGCAGGGCCAAGCGGGTGGCATCGGTTCGGTCCCGGACCTTCGCGCGGTTTGATTCCCAAGTTTTTCTTCCCTTTGATTGCACACCGCGCCCCCTGTCCCTCAAAGCGAGGTGCATCTCTGGCGGAGCCGAGCGGGCAGCAGCTTTGCTCCCGGCAGGTCGTGTTGGTGTGCGCGAGGTCTTCCACCTCTTCGCTTGCAACACTCGCCTTTGCCGGCCCGCCAGGCACGGCGCAGCTCTGGCGGGGCCAAGCGACAGCGTCGGTTAGGTCCCGGGCGCAAAATCAAAAGGGAGGGTCGACACTGTGGACAAACAATGGACCCTAACACAAAGGGCAGAAAACTTCGACGCACACCCGCGCGACATTCTGTGAAGGAAAATACGCCACCCGCCTGACCTCGCCGGAGTTCCGCCGCGCCCGTCGGTCCAACGTGGCCCGGGTTGCAAGCGAAGTGGGTGAAAAGCTCACGGCCATCCTCGCGAAATATCGTACAATGCCGCTGCAAAACACGGCCCGGGCGCGGCTGCTCCTAGCGGATCGCAATGCAGCTCTGATCAGGGGGATCTTGCGGGAAGCCGGGAGGGGCGCGGGTGTCAAGCAACGGGCTAATAAACCTCGTCGAATACGCCCGCGACGGGCCGGTATAGAAGCGATGCCGCCAGTTTGTCCCCGCCGGAGCTCCTCCAAGCCAGGCAGGCCGAAAGTGGCGCGGGTTGACAACACAGGGTCCAAAACTTCAACGCACAACCAAGCGATCGTCCAGCTTTATGCAGCCTTGTACAAATTGTGTTTTCAAATTGTTCGCCCGAAACAGTTTTGTCACTCCCACAAGACAAACAAGCTATTTTTTTTCAGATGGCAGTGGAACTGATGAAGGCCTTCCCCAGACATTCCGTGCATCAATTTTAGAACATTATGTGGCGATGGAAAATAAGAGAACAAGACAATCGTCAGAAATACTGACCACAGCAGGTTTATTGGATGATGATCACCCATGCAAAAAATGTTTAATTGTGGCATCCAGAAATGATGCCAAAGATATATTTTGTTTCAAACTACTTCATGAAGAGGAAGTGTTGATACCAGGGATGAATTCTGAAAGCTTATGAGAAAGTCATTTTTTATGACTTGTACCACAACGAAAAATCTCGTGTTATTCACTGCTCCGATGAAAATAAAATGTCAAGATAAAATTTCAATCCCATATTTACACACTGTGAATTTTAAGTTTAATGTTCACTGATATTCCGTCATGTTGTCGTATTTGTTCTCGCCATGCACTGTGGCATGCTCTAAATGGCAAAACCACCTGGAAAAGGTCCTCTGACAAAACGAGTGATTTTTACAATGGAAGAACACACAATTTATCTTGCATCGACATTGTCTTCATGATGCTTTGCATGCATCATTGAAATTGGGTTGGTTCAAGTAAAAGAAAAAATTTGAATTTTAAAAGCAACTTAGAGTTATCCTGATTGAAATTTCCGAACATATAATCTTGCGATGTTAGGGTTCTCTCCCCCCGGCCCCCTTTTGACGAGACCCAGTGCGAAAGGTGGTACCATGAGCAGTGTCTTGAGAAGAATTTGCATGAATTGAGCGGCCGAAGACTGGTATTGCTGCTGTGAGTGCACATCACAATGTTGGAAGTCATGTAGACCTATATCTAATTTTGTGAGTGTTGTTCTGGAAAAAAATTAATTCTCACAAGAAAATGACAGACATGTCAGCTGCTCAACCCGTATTGTTTTGTGTTTTTTGTTATTGTAAAGTGTCCTTGGGTGTCTTGAAAGGCGCTTATCAATAAAATGTATTATTAGTATTATTATTATTATTAAGTTGCCTACACTGGTAAAGTTTTTTAAAATTTGAGTTTTTATTGCTTTAAATGCATTTTCAGCCCGAGTTGAGCACGTTTTGTGAGTTTGAATGTATCTTCATAGGAATGAGTTGTGTGGTCAAATTAATGCTCATTTAGGCTTCAGGTGGTCATCCTGAACAAAATACATGTTGAAGTGTGTGCATAAGTCCTTTGGTTTAGGCGTGACACTCAATTTGAGTTTTTATTGCTTTAAATGCATTTTCAGCCCGAGCTGAGCACGTTTTGTGAGTTTGAATGTATCTTCATAGGAATCAGTTGTGTGGTCAAATTAATGCTCATTTAGGCTTCAGGTGGTCATCCTGAACAAAATACATGTTGAAGTGTGTGCATAAGTCCTTTGGTTTAGGCGTGACACTCAATTTGAGTTTTTATTGCTTTAAATGCATTTTCAGCCCGAGCTGAGCACGTTTTGTGAGTTTGAATGTAGCTTCATAGGAATTAGTTGTGTGGTCAAATTAATGCTCATTTAGGCTTCAGGTGGTCATCCTGAACTAAATACATGTTGAAGTGTGTGCATAAGTCCTTTGGTTTAGGCGTGACACTCCATTTGAGTTTTTATTGCTTTAAATGCATTTTCAGTCCGAGCTGAGCGCGCTTTCTGACTTTGAATGTATCTTCATAGGAATGAGTTGTGTGGTCAAATTATTGCTCATTTAGGCTTCAGGAGGTCATCCTGAACAAAATACATCTTGAAGTGTGTGCATAAGTCCTTCGGTTTAGGCCTTACACTCAATTTGAGTTTTGATTGCTTTAAATGCATTTTCAGCCCGAGCTGAGCACGTTTTGTGAGTTTGAATGTATCTTCATAGGAATGAGTTGTGTGGTCAAATTAATGCTCATTTAGGCTTCAGGAGGACATCCTGAACTAAATACATGTTGAAGTGTGTGCATAAGTCCTTTGGTTTAGGCGTGACACTCAATTTGAGTTTTTATTGCTTTAAATGCATTTTCAGCCCGAGTTGAGCACGTTTTGTGAGTTTGAATGTATCTTCATAGGAATGAGTTGTGTGGTCAAATTAATGCTCATTTAGGCTTCAGGTGGTCATCCTGAACAAAATACATGTTGAAGTGTGTGCATAAGTCCTTTGGTTTAGGTGTGACACTCAATTTGAGTTTTTATTGCTTTAAATGCATTTTCAGCCCGAGCTGAGCACGTTTTGTGAGTTTGAATGCATCTTCATAGGCATGAATTGTGTGATCAAATTAATGCTCATTTAGGCTTCAGGTGGTCCTTCTGAACAAAATACATGATGAAGTGTGTGCATAAGTCCTTTGGTTTAGGCGTGACACTCAATTTGAGTTTTTATTGCTTTAAATGCATTTTCAGCCCGAGCTGAGCACGTTTTGTGAGTTTGAATGTATCTTCATAGGAATGAGTTGTGTGGTCAAATTAAAGCTCATATAGGCTTCAGGAGGTCATCCTGAACAAAATACATGTTGAATGTGTGCATAAGTCCTTTGGTTTAGGTGTGACACTCAATTTGAGTTTTTATTGCTTTAAATGCATTTTCAGCCCGAGCTTGAGCGCGCTTTCTGACTTTGAATGTATCTTCATAGGAATGAGTTGTGTAGTCAAATTAATGCTCATTTAGGCTTCAGGAGGACATCCTGAACAAAATACATGTTGAAGTGTGTGCATAAATCCTCTGGTTTAGGCGTGACACTCAATTTGAGTTTTTATTGCTTTAAATGCATTTGTAGCCTGAGCTGAGCGCGCTTTCTGACTTTTAATGTATCTTCATAGGAATGAGTTGTGTGGTCAAATGAATGCTCATTTAGGCTTCAGGTGGTCATCCTGAACAAAATACATGTTGAAGTGTGTCCATAAGTCCTTTGGTTTAGGTGTGACACTCAATTTGAGTTTTTATTGCTTTAAATGCATTTTCAGCCCGAGCTGAGCACGTTTTGTGAGTTTGAATGTATCTTCATAGGCATGAGTTGTGTGATCAAATTAATGCTCATTTAGGCTTCAGGAGGTCATCCTGAACAAAATACAAGTTGAAGTGTGTGCATAAGTCCTTTGGTAATCAAACAGCACGAAGGTCCGGGACCGAACGGATGCCACCCGCTTGGCCCCGCCGGAGCAGAAGTAAGATCGGGCGGCCCGAGCCCGAGCCCGAGCCCTACCCCTACCCGAACCCGACCGCCCTAAAATGTCCCTCATTGCTTCGGGTTCGGGGCGCACGGCACCCGTACGGCGGAGAGTATCCAGGGTTACCAGTGAAGCGGAGGAACATCTCACGCCCACCCGCGCGAAATGTCGTACCGAGTTGTTTATGCCCACGGCACCGCCGATGCTGCACCGTTTCGGCGCGAGGGACGCTCCAAACGAGGAGTTTGGGTCGAATGTGAATTAAAGTGTTAGGTTTCGTGAGTTTTGAACCACACACAGACACCAAAAACGAAGAGGGGTTTTATTGCCAGAAAGTTGGTCAGGTCGAGGTGTAAACAACTGAAAGCTAGTCAAAATGATCACGTTGAGGAGTGCAGAAATGCTGGAGCGTAACGGCGTGGCAGCAGCTAGCTCGGCAGGAAGGATCGCTGACGAACTGGCAACGGGTGGCTGTTCACGCTGTCTTTTATGGTGCAAGTGGCAGATGAGATGAAGACTCGCACGTGTGTAGGGGAGGCAGGTGCACTGATTCGAGAGGCGCCCAGCCCACACTGAAAAAGAGACAAAAAAAGGGAGGGGCGGCACCGTGGACACACAAAGGTTTCGAACGCAAAGGGCAGAAAACGTCGGCTTCCAGCCGCGCGACGTTCCGCGAACGAATACTGAATCGTATTGAGACACGTTATCCGTGGCATCATAAACTCCGCGAATTTAAGTCAACATCTCTCTGCTCCCAAATAAAACAATCATCCCTATTCAGTCAACTGTAAACGAAGAAGTCAAGTCTGGGATTTTTTTTATGACCCTCTAAAAATAAGCAACAACATAAAATGTCCGCCCTGTGAACATGAGCTGAAATCGAATCTCAAACCAAATACATGTGAAAGCAAAAAAAATCGAAATATATCAATTTAGAATTCAAAGAACGTCGTGTCCCCATCACACTTTTTAATTGTCTTTTTTCTTTTTTCTTTTTTTTTTTTGCATCGACACGCCTCAAAATCCTTCTGATGTGAGCGTTTTTAAAAAATCTTGGCTCTTTTGACTTTTTTGGGGGGTTCTTGGGACGGAAAAAATTGACGATGAATTGACAATATTTGCTGCTCAGAGCTGATGCCACGTTGTGTCACTCTTGTGCTTTCTAAAATGCGAGAGCCCTATTTGTCCATGCACGGCCAGCACTTTACGATAGCCTCTGCTGGTGAGAGTTGGCCATTGCAGCCTTCCATATGATTTCCTGTGACCCTCTAAAAATAATGAGATAAAATGTGCGTTGTGTGAACATGAGCTGCGCTTGAAACTACACCCAAATACAAGGAAAAGCAAAAAACAAAAATCTAAACGCACCAATTCAAAAGATAAATGAATGCCACGCCACCATCACACTTTTTCATGATTATTATTACAATTATTATTAATATCACTGCATAGGCAAGGCTCAAAATCCGCCTCATGTGAGCGTTTTTTCAAAAGATTTTCTTAATCTTGCTACTTCGGACTGGGCTTTTTTTTTGGGATATTGGGACAGAGAAACTTTATTATGTATTGACAGTGTTTGCTCTTCATCTCTTTTTCAACCTGGTGGACGCCCTCTCTTTGGCCGAGCATGACCTGATTTGTAGTCAGACGCCTCATGCATTGCGCCACGAACTCCACGAAATCAAACCACTATTTCTCTGTTCTCCTGTGGGGGAATTTGCCGCTCCCAAAAAGTTATTGTTACCTTTTTCAGTGTGGGATGGGCGCTTCTCTAATCAGTGCACCTGCCTCCCCGACACACCTGCGAGTCATTATCTCATCTGCCACTTGCAGCATAAAAGCCAGCCTGAAGAGCCACCCATTGTCACTTCGTCAGAGATCCTTCCTGCCGTGTCGACGACGCCGTACCGCTCCAGGATTCCTGCACTCCTCGAATTGATCATTTTGACTACCTTTCAGTTGTGACCACCTCGGCCTGTCTCGCTTACTGGCAATAAAACCCTTCTGTGCTTTTTGTGTCTGCGCGTGGTTCCTCTCTTCATCTCTCACGAAGCCGAACACTTTGCTTAACACCCGCGGTTCTCCCAGCGCTCCGCCCCAACATCCTCGTCGGAACAGCCTGAGCGCCGCAGCGGAGCAACTCCGGCTCGGCCGTGGGCAAAAACGGCTCTGTCCGAAATTTCTCACGGGCGGGCGTGAGCTGTTCCTCCGCTTCGCTTATCACACACACCACTCTCGGCCCTACCTGCCCCGCGCAACTCCGGCAGGGCCAAGCGGGTGGCATCGGTTCGGTCCCGGACCTTCGCGCGGTTTGATTCCCAAGTTTTTCTTCCCTTTGATTGCACACCGCGCCCCCTTTCCCTCAAAGCGAGGTGCATCTCTGGCGGAGCCGAGCGGGCAGCAGCTTTGCTCCCGGCAGGTCGTGTTGGTGTGCGCGAGGTCTTCCACCTCTTCGCTTGCAACACTCGCCTTTGCCGGCCCGCCAGGCACGGCGCAGCTCTGGCGGGGCCAAGCGACAGCGTCGGTTAGGTCCCGGGCGCAAAATCAAAAGGGAGGGTCGACACTGTGGACAAACAATGGACCCTAACACAAAGGGCAGAAAACTTCGACGCACACCCGCGCGACATTCTGTGAAGGAAAATACGCCACCCGCCTGACCTCGCCGGAGTTTCGCCGCGCCCGTCGGTCCAACGTGGCCCGGGTTGCAAGCGAAGTGGGTGAAAAGCTCACGGCCATCCTCGCGAAATATCGTACAATGCCGCTGCAAAACACGGCCCGGGCGCGGCTGCTCCTAGCGGATCGCAATGCAGCTCTGATCAGGGGGATCTTGCGGGAAGCCGGGAGGGGCGCGGGTGTCAAGCAACGGGCTAATAAACCTCGTCGAATACGCCCGCGACGGGCCGGTATAGAAGCGATGCCGCCAGTTTGTCCCCGCCGGAGCTCCTCCAAGCCAGGCAGGCCGAAAGTGGCGCGGGTTGACAACACAGGGTCCAAAACTTCAACGCACAACCAAGCGATCGTCCAGCTTTATGCAGCCTTGTACAAATTGTGTTTTCAAATTGTTCGCCCGAAACAGTTTTGTCACTCCCACAAGACAAACAAGCTATTTTTTTTCAGATGGCAGTGGAACTGATGAAGGCCTTCCCCAGACATTCCGTGCATCAATTTTAGAACATTATGTGGCGATGGAAAATAAGAGAACAAGACAATCGTCAGAAATACTGACCACAGCAGGTTTATTGGATGATGATCACCCATGCAAAAAATGTTTAATTGTGGCATCCAGAAATGATGCCAAAGATATATTTTGTTTCAAACTACTTCATGAAGAGGAAGTGTTGATACCAGGGATGAATTCTGAAAGCTTATGAGAAAGTCATTTTTTATGACTTGTACCACAACGAAAAATCTCGTGTTATTCACTGCTCCGATGAAAATAAAATGTCAAGATAAAATTTCAATCCCATATTTACACACTGTGAATTTTAAGTTTAATGTTCACTGATATTCCGTCATGTTGTCGTATTTGTTCTCGCCATGCACTGTGGCATGCTCTAAATGGCAAAACCACCTGGAAAAGGTCCTCTGACAAAACGAGTGATTTTTACAATGGAAGAACACACAATTTATCTTGCATCGACATTGTCTTCATGATGCTTTGCATGCATCATTGAAATTGGGTTGGTTCAAGTAAAAGAAAAAATTTGAATTTTAAAAGCAACTTAGAGTTATCCTGATTGAAATTTCCGAACATATAATCTTGCGATGTTAGGGTTCTCTCCCCCCGGCCCCCTTTTGACGAGACCCAGTGCGAAAGGTGGTACCATGAGCAGTGTCTTGAGAAGAATTTGCATGAATTGAGCGGCCGAAGACTGGTATTGCTGCTGTGAGTGCACATCACAATGTTGGAAGTCATGTAGACCTATATCTAATTTTGTGAGTGTTGTTCTGGAAAAAAATTAATTCTCACAAGAAAATGACAGACATGTCAGCTGCTCAACCCGTATTGTTTTGTTTTTTGTTATTGTAAAGTGTCCTTGGGTGTCTTGAAAGGCGCTTATCAATAAAATGTATGTGTGTGGTTTAGGCGTGACACTCAATTTGAGTTTTGATTGCTTTAAATGCATTTTCAGCCCGAGCTGAGCACGTTTTGTGAGTTTGAATGTATCTTCATAGGAATGAGTTGTGTGGTCAAATTAATGCTCATTTAGGCTTCAGGTGGTCATCCTGAACTAAATAAATATTGAAGTGTGTGCATAAGTTCTTTGGTTTGGGCGTGACACTCCATTTGAGTTTTTATTGCTTTAAATGCATTTTCAGTCCGAGCTGAGCGCGCTTTCTGACTTTGAATGTATCTTCATAGGAATGAGTTGTGTGGTCAAATTATTGCTCATTTAGGCTTCAGGAGGTCATCCTGAACAAAATACATCTTGAAGTGTGTGCATAAGTCCTTCGGTTTAGGCGTGACACTCAATTTGAGTTTTTATTGCTTTAAATGCATTTTCAGCCCGAGCTGAGCACGTTTTGTGAGTTTGAATGTATCTTCATAGGAATGAGTTGTGTGGTCAAATTAATGCTCATTTAGGCTTCAGGAGGTCATCCTGAACAAAATACATGTTGAAGTGTGTGCATAAGTCCTTTGGTTGAGGCGTGACACTCAATTTGAGTTTTTATTGCTTTAAATGCATTTTCAGCCCGAGCTGAGCACCTTTTGTGAGTTTGAATGTATCTTCATAGGAATGAGTTGTGTGGTCAAATTAATTCTCATATGGGCTTCAGGAGGTCATCCTGAACAAAATACATGTTGAAGTGTGTTCATAAGTCCTTTGGTTTAGGTGTGACACTCAATTTGAGTTTTTATTGCTTTAAATGCATTTTCAGCCCGAGCTGAGCACGTTTTGTGAGTTTGAATGTATCTTCATAGGAATGAGTTGTGTGGTCAAATTAATGCTCATTTAGGCTTCAGGAGGTCATCCTGAACAAAATACATCTTGAAGTGTGTGCATAAGTCCTTTGGTTTAGGCGTGACACTCAATTTGAGTTTTTATTGCTTTAAATGCATTTTCAGCCCGAGCTGAGCGCGCTTTCTGACTTTGAATGTATCTTCATAGGAATGAGTTGTGTGGTCAAATTATTGCTCATTTAGGCTTCAGGAGGTCATCCTGAACAAAATACATGTTGAAGTGTGTGCATAAGTCCTTTGGTTTAGGCGTGACACTCAATTTGAGTTTTTATTGCTTTAAATGCATTTTCAGCCCTAGCTGAGCACGTTTTGTGAGTTTGAATGTATCTTCATAGGAATCAGTTGTGTGGTCAAATTAATGCTCATTTAGGCTTCAGGTGGTCATCCTGAACAAAATACATGTTGAAGTGTGTGCATAAGTCCTTTGGTTTAGGCGTGACACTCAATTTGAGTTTTTATTGCTTTAAATGCATTTTCAGCCCGAGCTGAGCACGTTTTGTGAGTTTGAATGTAGCTTCATAGGAATTAGTTGTGTGGTCAAATTAATGCTCATTTAGGCTTCAGGTGGTCATCCTGAACTAAATAAATATTGAAGTGTGTGCATAAGTTCTTTGGTTTGGGCGTGACACTCAATTTGAGTTTTTATTGCTTTAAATGCATTTTCAGCCCGAGCTGAGCACTTTTTGTGAGTTTGAATGTATCTTCATAGGAATGAGTTGTGTGGTCAAATTAATGCTCATTTAGGCTTCAGGAGGACATCCTGAACTAAATACATGTTGAAGTGTGTGCATAAGTCCTTTGGTTTAGGCGTGACACTCAATTTGAGTTTTTATTGCTTTAAATGCATTTTCAGCCCGAGTTGAGCACGTTTTGTGAGTTTGAATGTATCTTCATAGGAATGAGTTGTGTGGTCAAATTAATGCTCATTTAGGCTTCAGGTGGTCATCCTGAACAAAATACATGTTGAAGTGTGTGCATAAGTCCTTTGGTTTAGGCGTGACACTCAATTTGAGTTTTTATTGCTTTAAATGCATTTTCAGCCCGAGCTGAGCATGTTTTGTGAGTTTGAATGTATCTTCATAAGAATGAATTGTGTGGTCAAATTAATGCTCATTTCGGCTTCAGGTGGTCATCCTGAACTAAATACATGTTGAAGTGTGTGCATAAGTCCTTTGGTTTAGGCGTGACACTCCATTTGAGTTTTTATTGCTTTAAATGCATTTTCAGTCCGAGCTGAGCGCGCTTTCTGACTTTGAATGTATCTTCATAGGAATGAGTTGTGTGGTCAAATTATTGCTCATTTAGGCTTCAGGAGGTCATCCTGAACAAAATACATCTTGAAGTGTGTGCATAAGTCCTTCGGTTTAGGCGTGACACTCAATTTGAGTTTTTATTGCTTTAAATGCATTTTCAGCCCGAGCTGAGCACGTTTTGTGAGTTTGAATGTATCTTCATAGGAATGAGTTGTGTGGTCAAATTAATGCTCATTTAGGCTTCAGGTGGTCATCCTGAACAAAATACATGTTGAAGTGTGTGCATAAGTCCTTTGGTTTAGGCGTGACACTCAATTTGAGTTTTTATTGCTTTAAATGCATTTTCAGCCCGAGCTGAGCACGTTTTGTGAGTTTGAATGTAGCTTCATAGGAATTAGTTGTGTGGTCAAACTATTGCTCATTTAGGCTTCAGGTGGTCATCCTGAACAAAATACATGTTGAAGTGTGTGCATAAGTCCTTTGGTTTAGGCGTGACACTCAATTTGAGTTTTTATTGCTTTAAATGAATTTTCAGCCCGAGCTGAGCACGTTTTGTGAGTTTGAATGTATCTTCATAGGAATGAGTTGTGTGGTCAAATTAATTCTCATATGGGCTTCAGGAGGTCATCCTGAACAAAATACATGTTGAAGTGTGTGCATAAGTCCTTTGGTTTAGGCCTTACACTCAATTTGAGTTTTGATTGCTTTAAATGCATTTTCAGCCCGAGCTGAGCACGTTTTGTGAGTTTGAATGTATCTTCATAGGAATGAGTTGTGTGGTCAAATTAATGCTCATTTAGGCTTCAGGTGGTCATCCTGAACAAAATACATGTTGAAGTGCATGCATAAGTCCTTTGGTTTAGGCGTGACACTCAATTTGAGTTTTTATTGCTTTAAATGCATTTTCAGCCCGAGTTGAGCACGTTTTCTGAGTTTGAATGTATCTTCATAGGAATGAGTTGTGTGGTCAAATTAATGCTCATTTAGGCTTCAGGTGGTCATCCTGAACAAAATACATGTTGAAGTGTGTGCATTAGTCCTTTGGTTTTGGCGTGACACTCAATTTGAGTTTTTATTGCTTTAAATGCATTTTCAGCCCGAGCTGAGCACGTTTTGTGAGTTTGAATGTATCTTCATAGGAATGAGTTGTGTGGTCAAATTAATTCTCATATGGGCTTCAGGAGGTCATCCTGAACAAAATACATGTTGAAGTGTGTGCATAAGCCCTTTGGTTTAGGCCTTACACTCAATTTGAGTTTTGATTGCTTTAAATGCATTTTCAGCCCGAGCTGAGCACGTTTTGTGAGTTTGAATGTATCTTCATAGGAATGAGTTGTGTGGTCAAATTAATGCTCATTTAGGCTTCAGGTGGTCATCCTGAACAAAATACATGTTGAAGTGTGTGCATAAGTCCTTTGGTTTAGGCGTGACACTCAATTTGAGTTTTTATTGCTTTAAATGCATTTTCAGCCCGAGCTGAGCACTTTTTGTGAGTTTGAATGTATCTTCAGAGGAATGAGTTGTGTGGTCAAATTAATGCTCATTTAGGCTTCAGGAGGACATCCTGAACTAAATACATGTTGAAGTGTGTGCATAAGTCCTTTGGTTTAGGCGTGACACTCAATTTGAGTTTTTATTGCTTTAAATGAATTTTCAGCCCGAGCTGAGCACGTTTTGTGAGTTTGAATGTATCTTCATAGGCATGAGTTGTGTGATCAAATTAATGCTCATTTAGGCTTCAGGAGGTCATCCTGAACAAAATACAAGTTGAAGTGTGTGCATAAGTCCTTTGGTAATCAAACAGCACGAAGGTCCGGGACCGAACGGATGCCACCCGCTTGGCCCCGCCGGAGCAGAAGTAAGATCGGGCGGCCCGAGCCCGAGCCCGAGCCCTACCCCTACCCGAACCCGACCGCCCTAAAATGTCCCTCATTGCTTCGGGTTCGGGGCGCACGGCACCCGTACGGCGGAGAGTATCCAGGGTTACCAGTGAAGCGGAGGAACATCTCACGCCCACCCGCGCGAAATGTCGTACCGAGTTGTTTATGCCCACGGCACCGCCGATGCTGCACCGTTTCGGCGCGAGGGACGCTCCAAACGAGGAGTTTGGGTCGAATGTGAATTAAAGTGTTAGGTTTCGTGAGAGATCAATACAAGAACCACACACAGACACCAAAAACGAAGAGGGGTTTTATTGCCAGAAAGTTGGTCAGGTCGAGGTGTAAACAACTGAAAGCTAGTCAAAATGATCACGTTGAGGAGTGCAGAAATGCTGGAGCGTAACGGCGTGGCAGCAGCTAGCTCGGCAGGAAGGATCGCTGACGAACTGGCAACGGGTGGCTGTTCACGCTGTCTTTTATGGTGCAAGTGGCAGATGAGATGAAGACTCGCACGTGTGTAGGGGAGGCAGGTGCACTGATTCGAGAGGCGCCCAGCCCACACTGAAAAAGAGACAAAAAAAGGGAGGGGCGGCACCGTGGACACACAATGGTTTCGAACGCAAAGGGCAGAAAACGTCGGCTTCCAGCCGCGCGACGTTCCGCGAACGAATACTGAATCGTATTGAGACACGTTATCCGTGGCATCATAAACTCCGCGAATTTAAGTCAACATCTCTCTGCTCCCAAATAAAACAATCATCCCTATTCAGTCAACTGTAAACGAAGAAGTCAAGTCTGGGATTTTTTTTATGACCCTCTAAAAATAAGCAACAACATAAAATGTCCGCCCTGTGAACATGAGCTGAAATCGAATCTCAAACCAAATACATGTGAAAGCAAAAAAAATCGAAATATATCAATTTAGAATTCAAAGAACGTCGTGTCCCCATCACACTTTTTAATTGTCTTTTTTCTTTTTTCTTTTTTTTTTGCATCGACACGCCTCAAAATCCTTCTGATGTGAGCGTTTTTAAAAAATCTTGGCTCTTTTGACTTTTTTGGGGGGTTCTTGGGACGGAAAAAATTGACGATGAATTGACAATATTTGCTGCTCAGAGCTGATGCCACGTTGTGTCACTCTTGTGCTTTCTGAAATGCGAGAGCCCTATTTGTCCATGCACGGCCAGCACTTTACGATAGCCTCTGCTGGTGAGAGTTGGCCATTGCAGCCTTCCATATGATTTCCTGTGACCCTCTAAAAATAATGAGATAAAATGTGCGTTGTGTGAACATGAGCTGCGCTTGAAACTACACCCAAATACAAGGAAAAGCAAAAAACAAAAATCCAAACGCACCAATTCAAAAGATAAATGAATGCCACGCCACCATCACACTTTTTCATGATTATTATTACAATTATTATTAATATCACTGCATAGGCAAGGCTCAAAATCCGCCTCATGTGAGCGTTTTTTCAAAAGATTTTCTTAATCTTGCTACTTCGGACTGGGCTTTTTTTTTGGGATATTGGGACAGAGAAACTTTATTATGTATTGACAGTGTTTGCTCTTCATCTCTTTTTCAACCTGGTGGACGCCCTCTCTTTGGCCGAGCATGACCTGATTTGTAGTCAGACGCCTCATGCATTGCGCCACGAACTCCACGAAATCAAACCACTATTTCTCTGTTCTCCTGTGGGGGAATTTGCCGCTCCCAAAAAGTTATTGTTACCTTTTTCAGTGTGGGATGGGCGCTTCTCTAATCAGTGCACCTGCCTCCCCGACACACCTGCGAGTCATTATCTCATCTGCCACTTGCAGCATAAAAGCCAGCCTGAAGAGCCACCCATTGTCACTTCGTCAGAGATCCTTCCTGCCGTGTCGACGACGCCGTACCGCTCCAGGATTCCTGCACTCCTCGAATTGATCATTTTGACTACCTTTCAGTTGTGACCACCTCGGCCTGTCTCGCTTACTGGCAATAAAACCCTTCTGTGCTTTTTGTGTCTGCGCGTGGTTCCTCTCTTCATCTCTCACGAAGCCGAACACTTTGCTTAACACCCGCGGTTCTCCCAGCGCTCCGCCCCAACATCCTCGTCGGAACAGCCTGAGCGCCGCAGCGGAGCAACTCCGGCTCGGCCGTGGGCAAAAACGGCTCTGTCCGAAATTTCTCACGGGCGGGCGCGAGCTGTTCCTCCGCTTCGCTTATCACACACACCACTCTCGGCCCTACCTGCCCCGCGCAACTCCGGCAGGGCCAAGCGGGTGGCATCGGTTCGGTCCCGGACCTTCGCGCGGTTTGATTCCCAAGTTTTTCTTCCCTTTGATTGCACACCGCGCCCCCTGTCCCTCAAAGCGAGGTGCATCTCTGGCGGAGCCGAGCGGGCAGCAGCTTTGCTCCCGGCAGGTCGTGTTGGTGTGCGCGAGGTCTTCCACCTCTTCGCTTGCAACACTCGCCTTTGCCGGCCCGCCAGGCACGGCGCAGCTCTGGCGGGGCCAAGCGACAGCGTCGGTTAGGTCCCGGGCGCAAAATCAAAAGGGAGGGTCGACACTGTGGACAAACAATGGACCCTAACACAAAGGGCAGAAAACTTCGACGCACACCCGCGCGACATTCTGTGAAGGAAAATACGCCACCCGCCTGACCTCGCCGGAGTTCCGCCGCGCCCGTCGGTCCAACGTGGCCCGGGTTGCAAGCGAAGTGGGTGAAAAGCTCACGGCCATCCTCGCGAAATATCGTACAATGCCGCTGCAAAACACGGCCCGGGCGCGGCTGCTCCTAGCGGATCGCAATGCAGCTCTGATCAGGGGGATCTTGCGGGAAGCCGGGAGGGGCGCGGGTGTCAAGCAACGGGCTAATAAACCTCGTCGAATACGCCCGCGACGGGCCGGTATAGAAGCGATGCCGCCAGTTTGTCCCCGCCGGAGCTCCTCCAAGCCAGGCAGGCCGAAAGTGGCGCGGGTTGACAACACAGGGTCCAAAACTTCAACGCACAACCAAGCGATCGTCCAGCTTTATGCAGCCTTGTACAAATTGTGTTTTCAAATTGTTCGCCCGAAACAGTTTTGTCACTCCCACAAGACAAACAAGCTATTTTTTTTCAGATGGCAGTGGAACTGATGAAGGCCTTCCCCAGACATTCCGTGCATCAATTTTAGAACATTATGTGGCGATGGAAAATAAGAGAACAAGACAATCGTCAGAAATACTGACCACAGCAGGTTTATTGGATGATGATCACCCATGCAAAAAATGTTTAATTGTGGCATCCAGAAATGATGCCAAAGATATATTTTGTTTCAAACTACTTCATGAAGAGGAAGTGTTGATACCAGGGATGAATTCTGAAAGCTTATGAGAAAGTCATTTTTTATGACTTGTACCACAACGAAAAATCTCGTGTTATTCACTGCTCCGATGAAAATAAAATGTCAAGATAAAATTTCAATCCCATATTTACACACTGTGAATTTTAAGTTTAATGTTCACTGATATTCCGTCATGTTGTCGTATTTGTTCTCGCCATGCACTGTGGCATGCTCTAAATGGCAAAACCACCTGGAAAAGGTCCTCTGACAAAACGAGTGATTTTTACAATGGAAGAACACACAATTTATCTTGCATCGACATTGTCTTCATGATGCTTTGCATGCATCATTGAAATTGGGTTGGTTCAAGTAAAAGAAAAAATTTGAATTTTAAAAGCAACTTAGAGTTATCCTGATTGAAATTTCCGAACATATAATCTTGCGATGTTAGGGTTCTCTCCCCCCGGCCCCCTTTTGACGAGACCCAGTGCGAAAGGTGGTACCATGAGCAGTGTCTTGAGAAGAATTTGCATGAATTGAGCGGCCGAAGACTGGTATTGCTGCTGTGAGTGCACATCACAATGTTGGAAGTCATGTAGACCTATATCTAATTTTGTGAGTGTTGTTCTGGAAAAAAATTAATTCTCACAAGAAAATGACAGACATGTCAGCTGCTCAACCCGTATTGTTTTGTGTTTTTTGTTATTGTAAAGTGTCCTTGGGTGTCTTGAAAGGCGCTTATCAATAAAATGTATTATTAGTATTATTATTATTATTAAGTTGCCTACACTGGTAAAGTTTTTTAAAATTTGAGTTTTTATTGCTTTAAATGCATTTTCAGCCCGAGTTGAGCACGTTTTGTGAGTTTGAATGTATCTTCATAGGAATGAGTTGTGTGGTCAAATGAATGCTCATTTAGGCTTCAGGTGGTCATCCTGAACAAAATACATGTTGAAGTGTGTGCATAAGTCCTTTGGTTTAGGCGTGACACTCAATTTGAGTTTTTATTGCTTTAAATGCATTTTCAGCCCGAGCTGAGCACGTTTTGTGAGTTTGAATGTAGCTTCATAGGAATTAGTTGTGTGGTCAAATTAATGCTCATTTAGGCTTCAGGTGGTCATCCTGAACTAAATAAATATTGAAGTGTGTGCATAAGTTCTTTGGTTTGGGCGTGACACTCAATTTGAGTTTTTATTGCTTTAAATGCATTTTCAGCCCGAGCTGAGCACTTTTTGTGAGTTTGAATGTATCTTCATAGGAATGAGTTGTGTGGTCAAATTAATGCTCATTTAGGCTTCAGGAGGACATCCTGAACTAAATACATGTTGAAGTGTGTGCATAAGTCCTTTGGTTTAGGCGTGACACTCAATTTGAGTTTTTATTGCTTTAAATGCATTTTCAGCCCGAGCTGAGCACCTTTTGTGAGTTTGAATGTAGCTTCATAGGAATTAGTTGTGTGGTCAAATTAATGCTCATTTAGGCTTCAGGTGGTCATCCTGAACAAAATACATGTTGAAGTGTGTGCATAAGTCCTTTGGTTTAGGCGTGACACTCAATTTGAGTTTTTATTGCTTTAAATGCATTTTCAGCCCGAGCTGAGCACGTTTTGTGAGTTTGAATGTAGCTTCATAGGAATTAGTTGTGTGGTCAAATTAATGCTCATTTAGGCTTCAGGTGGTCATCCTGAACTAAATAAATATTGAAGGTTGTGCATAAGTTCTTTGGTTTGGGCGTGACACTCAATTTGAGTTTTTATTGCTTTAAATGCATTTTCAGCCCGAGCTGAGCACTTTTTGTGAGTTTGAATGTATCTTCAGAGGAATGAGTTGTGTGGTCAAATTAATGCTCATTTAGGCTTCAGGAGGACATCCTGAACTAAATACATGTTGAAGTGTGTGCATAAGTCCTTTGGTTTAGGCGTGACACTCAATTTGAGTTTTTATTGCTTTAAATGCATTTTCAGCCCGAGCTGAGCACGTTTTGTGAGTTTGAATGTATCTTCATAGGAATCAGTTGTGTGGTCAAATTAATGCTCATTTAGGCTTCAGGTGGTCATCCTGAACAAAATACATGTTGAAGTGTGTGCATAAGTCCTTTGGTTTAGGCGTGACACTCAATTTGAGTTTTTATTGCTTTAAATGCATTTTCAGCCCGAGCTGAGCACGTTTTGTGAGTTTGAATGTATCTTCATAAGAATGAGTTGTGTGGTCAAATTAATGCTCATTTCGGCTTCAGGTGGTCATCCTGAACTAAATACATGTTGAAGTGTGTGCATAAGTCCTTTGGTTTAGGCGTGACACTCCATTTGAGTTTTTATTGCTTTAAATGCATTTTCAGTCCGAGCTGAGCGCGCTTTCTGACTTTGAATGTATCTTCATAGGAATGAGTTGTGTGGTCAAATTATTGCTCATTTAGGCTTCAGGAGGTCATCCTGAACAAAATACATCTTGAAGTGTGTGCATAAGTCCTTCGGTTTAGGCGTGACACTCAATTTGAGTTTTTATTGCTTTAAATGCATTTTCAGCCCGAGCTGAGCACGTTTTGTGAGTTTGAATGTATCTTCATAGGAATGAGTTGTGTGGTCAAATTAATGCTCATTTAGGCTTCAGGAGATCATCCTGAACAAAATACATGTTGAAGTGTGTGCATAAGTCCTTTGGTTGAGGCGTGACACTCAATTTGAGTTTTTATTGCTTTAAATGCATTTTCAGCCCGAGCTGAGCACGTTTTGTGAGTTTGAATGTATCTTCATAGGAATGAGTTGTGTGGTCAAATTAATGCTCATTTAGGCTTCAGGTGGTCATCCTGAACAAAATACATGTTGAAGTGTGTGC
This sequence comes from Hippocampus guttulatus, assembly GCF_054856545.1. Taxonomy (NCBI): domain Eukaryota; kingdom Metazoa; phylum Chordata; class Actinopteri; order Syngnathiformes; family Syngnathidae; genus Hippocampus; species Hippocampus guttulatus. Next base: position 1,781,169 of record NC_141264.1, read on the forward strand.
ATAAGTCCTTTGGTTTAGGCGTGACACTCAATTTGAGTTTTTATTGCTTTAAATGCATTTTCAGCCCGAGCTGAGCACGTTTTGTGAGTTTGAATGTAGCTTCATAGGAATTAGTTGTGTGGTCAAATTAATGCTCATTTAGGCTTCAGGTGGTCATCCTGAACTAAATAAATATTAAAGTGTGTGCATAAGTTCTTTGGTTTGGGCGTGACACTCAATTTGAGTTTTTATTGCTTTAAATGCATTTTCAGCCCGAGCTGAGCACTTTTTGTGAGTTTGAATGTATCTTCATAGGAATGAGTTGTGTGGTCAAATTAATGCTCATTTAGGCTTCAGGTGGTCATCCTGAACAAAATACATGTTGAAGTGTGTGCATAAGTCCTTTGGTTTAGGCGTGACACTCAATTTGAGTTTTTATTGCTTTAAATGCATTTTCAGCCCGAGCTGAGCATGTTTTGTGAGTTTGAATGTATCTTCATAAGAATGAGTTGTGTGGTCAAATTAATGCTCATTTCGGCTTCAGGTGGTCATCCTGAACTAAATACATGTTGAAGTGTGTGCATAAGTCCTTTGGTTTAGGCGTGACACTCCATTTGAGTTTTTATTGCTTTAAATGCATTTTCAGCCCGAGCTGAGCACGTTTTGTGAGTTTGAATGCATCTTCATAGGCATGAATTGTGTGATCAAATTAATGCTCATTTAGGCTTCAGGTGGTCCTTCTGAACAAAATACATGTTAAAGTGTGTGCATAAATCCTTTGGTTTAGGCGTGACACTCAATTTGAGTTTTTATTGCTTTAAATGCATTTTCAGCCCGAGCTGAGCACGTTTTGTGAGTTTGAATGCATCTTCATAGGCATGAATTGTGTGATCAAATTAATGCTCATTTAGGCTTCAGGTGGTCCTTCTGAACAAAATACATGTTAAAGTGTGTCCATAAGTCCTTTGGTTTAGGTGTGACACTCAATTTGAGTTTTTATTGCTTTAAATGCATTTTCAGCCCGAGCTTGAGCGCGCTTTCTGACTTTGAATGTATCTTCATAGGAATGAGTTGTGTAGTCAAATTAATGCTCATTTAGGCTTCAGGAGGACATCCTGAACAAAATACATGTTGAAGTGTGTGCATAAATCCTCTGGTTTAGGCGTGACACTCAATTTGAGTTTTTATTGCTTTAAATGCTTTTGTAGCCTGAGCTGAGCGCGCTTTCTGACTTTGAATGTATCTTCATAGGAATGAGTTGTGTGGTCAAATGAATGCTCATTTAGGCTTTAGGTGGTCATCCTGAACAAAATACATGTTGAAGTGTGTCCATAAGTCCTTTGGTTTAGGTGTGACACTCAATTTGAGTTTTTATTGCTTTAAATGCATTTTCAGCCCGAGCTGAGCACGTTTTGTGAGTTTGAATGCATCTTCATAGGCATGAATTGTGTGATCAAATTAATGCTCATTTAGGCTTCAGGTGGTCCTTCTGAACAAAATACATGTTAAAGTGTGTGCATAAATCCTTTGGTTTAGGCGTGACACTCAATTTGAGTTTTTATTGCTTTAAATGCATTTTCAGCCCGAGCTGAGCACGTTTTGTGAGTTTGAATGTATCTTCATAGGCATGAGTTGTGTGATCAAATTAATGCTCATTTAGGCTTCAGGAGGTCATCCTGAACAAAATACAAGTTGAAGTGTGTGCATAAGTCCTTTGGTAATCAAACAGCACGAAGGTCCGGGACCGAACGGATGCCACCCGCTTGGCCCCGCCGGAGCAGAAGTAAGATCGGGCGGCCCGAGCCCGAGCCCTACCCCTACCCGAACCCGACCGCCCTAAAATGTCCCTCATTGCTTCGGGTTCGGGGCGCACGGCACCCGTACGGCGGAGAGTATCCAGGGTTACCAGTGAAGCGGAGGAACATCTCACGCCCACCCGCGCGAAATGTCGTACCGAGTTGTTTATGCCCACGGCACCGCCGATGCTGCACCGTTTCGGCGCGAGGGACGCTCCAAACGAGGAGTTTGGGTCGAATGTGAATTAAAGTGTTAGGTTTCGTGAGAGATCAATACAAGAACCACACACAGACACCAAAAACGAAGAGGGGTTTTATTGCCAGAAAGTTGGTCAGGTCGAGGTGTAAACAACTGAAAGCTAGTCAAAATGATCACGTTGAGGAGTGCAGAAATGCTGGAGCGTAACGGCGTGGCAGCAGCTAGCTCGGCAGGAAGGATCGCTGACGAACTGGCAACGGGTGGCTGTTCACGCTGTCTTTTATGGTGCAAGTGGCAGATGAGATGAAGACTCGCACGTGTGTAGGGGAGGCAGGTGCACTGATTCGAGAGGCGCCCAGCCCACACTGAAAAAGAGACAAAAAAAGGGAGGGGCGGCACCGTGGACACACAATGGTTTCGAACGCAAAGGGCAGAAAACGTCGGCTTCCAGCCGCGCGACGTTCCGCGAACGAATACTGAATCGTATTGAGACACGTTATCCGTGGCATCATAAACTCCGCGAATTTAAGTCAACATCTCTCTGCTCCCAAATAAAACAATCATCCCTATTCAGTCAACTGTAAACGAAGAAGTCAAGTCTGGGATTTTTTTTATGACCCTCTAAAAATAAGCAACAACATAAAATGTCCGCCCTGTGAACATGAGCTGAAATCGAATCTCAAACCAAATACATGTGAAAGCAAAAAAAATCGAAATATATCAATTTAGAATTCAAAGAACGTCGTGTCCCCATCACACTTTTTAATTGTCTTTTTTCTTTTTTCTTTTTTTTTTGCATCGACACGCCTCAAAATCCTTCTGATGTGAGCGTTTTTAAAAAATCTTGGCTCTTTTGACTTTTTTGGGGGGTTCTTGGGACGGAAAAAATTGACGATGAATTGACAATATTTGCTGCTCAGAGCTGATGCCACGTTGTGTCACTCTTGTGCTTTCTGAAATGCGAGAGCCCTATTTGTCCATGCACGGCCAGCACTTTACGATAGCCTCTGCTGGTGAGAGTTGGCCATTGCAGCCTTCCATATGATTTCCTGTGACCCTCTAAAAATAATGAGATAAAATGTGCGTTGTGTGAACATGAGCTGCGCTTGAAACTACACCCAAATACAAGGAAAAGCAAAAAACAAAAATCTAAACGCACCAATTCAAAAGATAAATGAATGCCACGCCACCATCACACTTTTTCATGATTATTATTACAATTATTATTAATATCACTGCATAGGCAAGGCTCAAAATCCGCCTCATGTGAGCGTTTTTTCAAAAGATTTTCTTAATCTTGCTACTTCGGACTGGGCTTTTTTTTTGGGATATTGGGACAGAGAAACTTTATTATGTATTGACAGTGTTTGCTCTTCATCTCTTTTTCAACCTGGTGGACGCCCTCTCTTTGGCCGAGCATGACCTGATTTGTAGTCAGACGCCTCATGCATTGCGCCACGAACTCCACGAAATCAAACCACTATTTCTCTGTTCTCCTGTGGGGGAATTTGCCGCTCCCAAAAAGTTATTGTTACCTTTTTCAGTGTGGGATGGGCGCTTCTCTAATCAGTGCACCTGCCTCCCCGACACACCTGCGAGTCATTATCTCATCTGCCACTTGCAGCATAAAAGCCAGCCTGAAGAGCCACCCATTGTCACTTCGTCAGAGATCCTTCCTGCCGTGTCGACGACGCCGTACCGCTCCAGGATTCCTGCACTCCTCGAATTGATCATTTTGACTACCTTTCAGTTGTGACCACCTCGGCCTGTCTCGCTTACTGGCAATAAAACCCTTCTGTTCTTTTTGTGTCTGCGCGTGGTTCCTCTCTTCATCTCTCACGAAGCCGAACACTTTGCTTAACACCCGCGGTTCTCCCAGCGCTCCGCCCCAACATCCTCGTCGGAACAGCCTGAGCGCCGCAGCGGAGCAACTCCGGCTCGGCCGTGGGCAAAAACGGCTCTGTCCGAAATTTCTCACGGGCGGGCGTGAGCTGTTCCTCCGCTTCGCTTATCACACACACCACTCTCGGCCCTACCTGCCCCGCGCAACTCCGGCAGGGCCAAGCGGGTGGCATCGGTTCGGTCCCGGACCTTCGCGCGGTTTGATTCCCAAGTTTTTCTTCCCTTTGATTGCACACCGCGCCCCCTGTCCCTCAAAGCGAGGTGCATCTCTGGCGGAGCCGAGCGGGCAGCAGCTTTGCTCCCGGCAGGTCGTGTTGGTGTGCGCGAGGTCTTCCACCTCTTCGCTTGCAACACTCGCCTTTGCCGGCCCGCCAGGCACGGCGCAGCTCTGGCGGGGCCAAGCGACAGCGTCGGTTAGGTCCCGGGCGCAAAATCAAAAGGGAGGGTCGACACTGTGGACAAACAATGGACCCTAACACAAAGGGCAGAAAACTTCGACGCACACCCGCGCGACATTCTGTGAAGGAAAATACGCCACCCGCCTGACCTCGCCGGAGTTCCGCCGCGCCCGTCGGTCCAACGTGGCCCGGGTTGCAAGCGAAGTGGGTGAAAAGCTCACGGCCATCCTCGCGAAATATCGTACAATGCCGCTGCAAAACACGGCCCGGGCGCGGCTGCTCCTAGCGGATCGCAATGCAGCTCTGATCAGGGGGATCTTGCGGGAAGCCGGGAGGGGCGCGGGTGTCAAGCAACGGGCTAATAAACCTCGTCGAATACGCCCGCGACGGGCCGGTATAGAAGCGATGCCGCCAGTTTGTCCCCGCCGGAGCTCCTCCAAGCCAGGCAGGCCGAAAGTGGCGCGGGTTGACAACACAGGGTCCAAAACTTCAACGCACAACCAAGCGATCGTCCAGCTTTATGCAGCCTTGTACAAATTGTGTTTTCAAATTGTTCGCCCGAAACAGTTTTGTCACTCCCACAAGACAAACAAGCTATTTTTTTTCAGATGGCAGTGGAACTGATGAAGGCCTTCCCCAGACATTCCGTGCATCAATTTTAGAACATTATGTGGCGATGGAAAATAAGAGAACAAGACAATCGTCAGAAATACTGACCACAGCAGGTTTATTGGATGATGATCACCCATGCAAAAAATGTTTAATTGTGGCATCCAGAAATGATGCCAAAGATATATTTTGTTTCAAACTACTTCATGAAGAGGAAGTGTTGATACCAGGGATGAATTCTGAAAGCTTATGAGAAAGTCATTTTTTATGACTTGTACCACAACGAAAAATCTCGTGTTATTCACTGCTCCGATGAAAATAAAATGTCAAGATAAAATTTCAATCCCATATTTACACACTGTGAATTTTAAGTTTAATGTTCACTGATATTCCGTCATGTTGTCGTATTTGTTCTCGCCATGCACTGTGGCATGCTCTAAATGGCAAAACCACCTGGAAAAGGTCCTCTGACAAAACGAGTGATTTTTACAATGGAAGAACACACAATTTATCTTGCATCGACATTGTCTTCATGATGCTTTGCATGCATCATTGAAATTGGGTTGGTTCAAGTAAAAGAAAAAATTTGAATTTTAAAAGCAACTTAGAGTTATCCTGATTGAAATTTCCGAACATATAATCTTGCGATGTTAGGGTTCTCTCCCCCCGGCCCCCTTTTGACGAGACCCAGTGCGAAAGGTGGTACCATGAGCAGTGTCTTGAGAAGAATTTGCATGAATTGAGCGGCCGAAGACTGGTATTGCTGCTGTGAGTGCACATCACAATGTTGGAAGTCATGTAGACCTATATCTAATTTTGTGAGTGTTGTTCTGGAAAAAAATTAATTCTCACAAGAAAATGACAGACATGTCAGCTGCTCAACCCGTATTGTTTTGTGTTTTTTGTTATTGTAAAGTGTCCTTGGGTGTCTTGAAAGGCGCTTATCAATAAAATGTATTATTAGTATTATTATTATTATTAAGTTGCCTACACTGGTAAAGTTTTTTAAAATTTGAGTTTTTATTGCTTTAAATGCATTTTCAGCCCGAGTTGAGCACGTTTTGTGAGTTTGAATGTATCTTCATAGGAATGAGTTGTGTGGTCAAATTAATGCTCATTTAGGCTTCAGGTGGTCATCCTGAACAAAATACATGTTGAAGTGTGTGCATAAGTCCTTTGGTTTAGGCGTGACACTCAATTTGAGTTTTTATTGCTTTAAATGCATTTTCAGCCCGAGCTGAGCACTTTTTGTGAGTTTGAATGTATCTTCAGAGGAATGAGTTGTGTGGTCAAATTAATGCTCATTTAGGCTTCAGGAGGACATCCTGAACTAAATACATGTTGAAGTGTGTGCATAAGTCCTTTGGTTTAGGCGTGACACTCAATTTGAGTTTTTATTGCTTTAAATGCATTTTCAGCCCGAGCTGAGCACGTTTTGTGAGTTTGAATGTATCTTCATAGGAATCAGTTGTGTGGTCAAATTAATGCTCATTTAGGCTTCAGGTGGTCATCCTGAACAAAATACATGTTGAAGTGTGTGCATAAGTCCTTTGGTTTAGGCGTGACACTCAATTTGAGTTTTTATTGCTTTAAATGCATTTTCAGCCCGAGCTGAGCACGTTTTGTGAGTTTGAATGTAGCTTCATAGGAATTAGTTGTGTGGTCAAATTAATGCTCATTTAGGCTTCAGGTGGTCATCCTGAACAAAATACATGTTGAAGTGTGTGCATAAGTCCTTTGGTTTAGGCGTGACACTCAATTTGAGTTTTTATTGCTTTAAATGCATTTTCAGCCCGAGCTGAGCATGTTTTGTGAGTTTGAATGTATCTTCATAAGAATGAGTTGTGTGGTCAAATTAATGCTCATTTCGGCTTCAGGTGGTCATCCTGAACTAAATACATGTTGAAGTGTGTGCATAAGTCCTTTGGTTTAGGCGTGACACTCCATTTGAGTTTTTATTGCTTTAAATACATTTTCAGTCCGAGCTGAGCGCGCTTTCTGACTTTGAATGTATCTTCATAGGAATGAGTTGTGTGGTCAAATTATTGCTCATTTAGGCTTCAGGAGGTCATCCTGAACAAAATACATCTTGAAGTGTGTGCATAAGTCCTTCGGTTTAGGCGTGACACTCAATTTGAGTTTTTATTGCTTTAAATGCATTTTCAGCCCGAGCTGAGCACGTTTTGTGAGTTTGAATGTATCTTCATAGGAATGAGTTGTGTGGTCAAATTAATGCTCATTTAGGCTTCAGGATTTCATCCTGAACAAAATACATGTTGAAGTGTGTGCATAAGTCCTTTGGTTGAGGCGTGACACTCAATTTGAGTTTTTATTGCTTTAAATGCATTTTCAGCCCGAGCTGAGCACGTTTTGTGAGTTTGAATGTATCTTCATAGGAATGAGTTGTGTGGTCAAATTAATGCTCATTTAGGCTTCAGGAGGTCATCCTGAACAAAATACATGTTGAAGTGTGTGCATAAGTCCTTTGGTTTAGGCCTTACACTCAATTTGAGTTTTGATTGCTTTAAATGCATTTTCAGCCCGAGCTGAGCACGTTTTGTGAGTTTGAATGTATCTTCATAGGAATGAGTTGTGTGGTCAAATTAATGCTCATTTAGGCTTCAGGTGGTCATCCTGAACAAAATACATGTTGAAGTGTGTTCATAAGTCCTTTGGTTTAGGTGTGACACTCAATTTGAGTTTTTATTGCTTTAAATGCATTTTCAGCCCGAGCTGAGCACGTTTTGTGAGTTTGAATGTATCTTCATAGGAATGAGTTGTGTGGTCAAATTAATGCTCATTTAGGCTTCAGGTGGTCATCCTGAACAAAATACATGTTGAAGTGTGTGCATAAGTCCTTTGGTTTAGGCGTGACACTCAATTTGAGTTTTTATTGCTTTAAATGCATTTTCAGCCCGAGCTGAGCACGTTTTGTGAGTTTGAATGTAGCTTCATAGGAATTAGTTGTGTGGTCAAATTAATGCTCATTTAGGCTTCAGGTGGTCATCCTGAACTAAATAAATATTGAAGTGTGTGCATAAGTTCTTTGGTTTGGGCGTGACACTCAATTTGAGTTTTTATTGCTTTAAATGCATTTTCAGCCCGAGCTGAGCACTTTTTGTGAGTTTGAATGTATCTTCATAGGAATGAGTTGTGTGGTCAAATTAATGCTCATTTAGGCTTCAGGAGGACATCCTGAACTAAATACATGTTGAAGTGTGTGCATAAGTCCTTTGGTTTAGGCGTGACACTCAATTTGAGTTTTTATTGCTTTAAATGCATTTTCAGCCCGAGCTGAGCACGTTTTGTGAGTTTGAATGTATCTTCATAGGAATCAGTTGTGTGGTCAAATTAATGCTCATTTAGGCTTCAGGTGGTCATCCTGAACAAAATACATGTTGAAGTGTGTGCATAAGTCCTTTGGTTTAGGCGTGACACTCAATTTGAGTTTTTATTGCTTTAAATGCATTTTCAGCCCGAGCTGAGCACGTTTTGTGAGTTTGAATGTAGCTTCATAGGAATTAGTTGTGTGGTCAAATTAATGCTCATTTAGGCTTCAGGTGGTCATCCTGAACAAAATACATGTTGAAGTGTGTGCATAAGTCCTTTGGTTTAGGCGTGACACTCAATTTGAGTTTTTATTGCTTTAAATGCATTTTCAGCCCGAGCTGAGCATGTTTTGTGAGTTTGAATGTATCTTCATAAGAATGAGTTGTGTGGTCAAATTAATGCTCATTTCGGCTTCAGGTGGTCATCCTGAACTAAATACATGTTGAAGTGTGTGCATAAGTCCTTTGGTTTAGGCGTGACACTCCATTTGAGTTTTTATTGCTTTAAATGCATTTTCAGTCCGAGCTGAGCGCGCTTTCTGACTTTGAATGTATCTTCACAGGAATGAGTTGTGTGGTCAAATTATTGCTCATTTAGGCTTCAGGAGGTCATCCTGAACAAAATACATCTTGAAGTGTGTGCATAAGTCCTTCGGTTTAGGCGTGACACTCAATTTGAGTTTTTATTGCTTTAAATGCATTTTCAGCCCGAGCTGAGCACGTTTTGTGAGTTTGAATGTATCTTCATAGGAATGAGTTGTGTGGTCAAATTAATGCTCATTTAGGCTTCAGGTGGTCCTTCTGAACAAAATACATGTTAAAGTGTGTGCATAAATCCTTTGGTTTAGGCGTGACACTCAATTTGAGTTTTTATTGCTTTAAATGCATTTTCAGCCCGAGCTGAGCACGTTTTGTGAGTTTGAATGTATCTTCATAGGCATGAGTTGTGTGATCAAATTAATGCTCATTTAGGCTTCAGGAGGTCATCCTGAACAAAATACAAGTTGAAGTGTGTGCATAAGTCCTTTGGTAATCAAACAGCACGAAGGTCCGGGACCGAACGGATGCCACCCGCTTGGCCCCGCCGGAGCAGAAGTAAGATCGGGCGGCCCGAGCCCGAGCCCTACCCCTACCCGAACCCGACCGCCCTAAAATGTCCCTCATTGCTTCGGGTTCGGGGCGCACGGCACCCGTACGGCGGAGAGTATCCAGGGTTACCAGTGAAGCGGAGGAACATCTCACGCCCACCCGCGCGAAATGTCGTACCGAGTTGTTTATGCCCACGGCACCGCCGATGCTGCACCGTTTCGGCGCGAGGGACGCTCCAAACGAGGAGTTTGGGTCGAATGTGAATTAAAGTGTTAGGTTTCGTGAGAGATCAATACAAGAACCACACACAGACACCAAAAACGAAGAGGGGTTTTATTGCCAGAAAGTTGGTCAGGTCGAGGTGTAAACAACTGAAAGCTAGTCAAAATGATCACGTTGAGGAGTGCAGAAATGCTGGAGCGTAACGGCGTGGCAGCAGCTAGCTCGGCAGGAAGGATCGCTGACGAACTGGCAACGGGTGGCTGTTCACGCTGTCTTTTATGGTGCAAGTGGCAGATGAGATGAAGACTCGCACGTGTGTAGGGGAGGCAGGTGCACTGATTCGAGAGGCGCCCAGCCCACACTGAAAAAGAGACAAAAAAAGGGAGGGGCGGCACCGTGGACACACAATGGTTTCGAACGCAAAGGGCAGAAAACGTCGGCTTCCAGCCGCGCGACGTTCCGCGAACGAATACTGAATCGTATTGAGACACGTTATCCGTGGCATCATAAACTCCGCGAATTTAAGTCAACATCTCTCTGCTCCCAAATAAAACAATCATCCCTATTCAGTCAACTGTAAACGAAGAAGTCAAGTCTGGGATTTTTTTTATGACCCTCTAAAAATAAGCAACAACATAAAATGTCCGCCCTGTGAACATGAGCTGAAATCGAATCTCAAACCAAATACATGTGAAAGCAAAAAAAATCGAAATATATCAATTTAGAATTCAAAGAACGTCGTGTCCCCATCACACTTTTTAATTGTCTTTTTTCTTTTTTCTTTTTTTTTTTGCATCGACACGCCTCAAAATCCTTCTGATGTGAGCGTTTTTAAAAAATCTTGGCTCTTTTGACTTTTTGGGGGGGTTCTTGGGACGGAAAAAATTGACGATGAATTGACAATATTTGCTGCTCAGAGCTGATGCCACGTTGTGTCACTCTTGTGCTTTCTAAAATGCGAGAGCCCTATTTGTCCATGCACGGCCAGCACTTTACGATAGCCTCTGCTGGTGAGAGTTGGCCATTGCAGCCTTCCATATGATTTCCTGTGACCCTCTAAAAATAATGAGATAAAATGTGCGTTGTGTGAACATGAGCTGCGCTTGAAACTACACCCAAATACAAGGAAAAGCAAAAAACAAAAATCTAAACGCACCAATTCAAAAGATAAATGAATGCCACGCCACCATCACACTTTTTCATGATTATTATTACAATTATTATTAATATCACTGCATAGGCAAGGCTCAAAATCCGCCTCATGTGAGCGTTTTTTCAAAAGATTTTCTTAATCTTGCTACTTCGGACTGGGCTTTTTTTTTTGGATATTGGGACAGAGAAACTTTATTATGTATTGACAGTGTTTGCTCTTCATCTCTTTTTCAACCTGGTGGACGCCCTCTCTTTGGCCGAGCATGACCTGATTTGTAGTCAGACGCCTCATGCATTGCGCCACGAACTCCACGAAATCAAACCACTATTTCTCTGTTCTCCTGTGGGGGAATTTGCCGCTCCCAAAAAGTTATTGTTACCTTTTTCAGTGTGGGATGGGCGCTTCTCTAATCAGTGCACCTGCCTCCCCGACACACCTGCGAGTCATTATCTCATCTGCCACTTGCAGCATAAAAGCCAGCCTGAAGAGCCACCCATTGTCACTTCGTCAGACATCCTTCCTGCCGTGTCGACGACGCCGTACCGCTCCAGGATTCCGGCACTCCTCGAATTGATCATTTTGACTACCTTTCAGTTGTGACCACCTCGGCCTGTCTCGCTTACTGGCAATAAAACCCTTCTGTGCTTTTTGTGTCTGCGCGTGGTTCCTCTCTTCATCTCTCACGAAGCCGAACACTTTGCTTAACACCCGCGGTTCTCCCAGCGCTCCGCCCCAACATCCTCGTCGGAACAGCCTGAGCGCCGCAGCGGAGCAACTCCGGCTCGGCCGTGGGCAAAAACGGCTCTGTCCGAAATTTCTCACGGGCGGGCGCGAGCTGTTCCTCCGCTTCGCTTATCACACACACCACTCTCGGCCCTACCTGCCCCGCGCAACTCCGGCAGGGCCAAGCGGGTGGCATCGGTTCGGTCCCGGACCTTCGCGCGGTTTGATTCCCAAGTTGTTCTTCCCTTTGATTGCACACCGCGCCCCCTGTCCCTCAAAGCGAGGTGCATCTCTGGCGGAGCCGAGCGGGCAGCAGCTTTGCTCCCGGCAGGTCGTGTTGGTGTGCGCGAGGTCTTCCACCTCTTCGCTTGCAACACTCGCCTTTGCCGGCCCGCCAGGCACGGCGCAGCTCTGGCGGGGCCAAGCGACAGCGTCGGTTAGGTCCCGGGCGCAAAATCAAAAGGGAGGGTCGACACTGTGGACAAACAATGGACCCTAACACAAAGGGCAGAAAACTTCGACGCACACCCGCGCGACATTCTGTGAAGGAAAATACGCCACCCGCCTGACCTCGCCGGAGTTCCGCCGCGCCCGTCGGTCCAACGTGGCCCGGGTTGCAAGCGAAGTGGGTGAAAAGCTCACGGCCATCCTCGCGAAATATCGTACAATGCCGCTGCAAAACACGGCCCGGGCGCGGCTGCTCCTAGCGGATCGCAATGCAGCTCTGATCAGGGGGATCTTGCGGGAAGCCGGGAGGGGCGCGGGTGTCAAGCAACGGGCTAATAAACCTCGTCGAATACGCCCGCGACGGGCCGGTATAGAAGCGATGCCGCCAGTTTGTCCCCGCCGGAGCTCCTCCAAGCCAGGCAGGCCGAAAGTGGCGCGGGTTGACAACACAGGGTCCAAAACTTCAACGCACAACCAAGCGATCGTCCAGCTTTATGCAGCCTTGTACAAATTGTGTTTTCAAATTGTTCGCCCGAAACAGTTTTGTCACTCCCACAAGACAAACAAGCTATTTTTTTTCAGATGGCAGTGGAACTGATGAAGGCCTTCCCCAGACATTCCGTGCATCAATTTTAGAACATTATGTGGCGATGGAAAATAAGAGAACAAGACAATCGTCAGAAATACTGACCACAGCAGGTTTATTGGATGATGATCACCCATGCAAAAAATGTTTAATTGTGGCATCCAGAAATGATGCCAAAGATATATTTTGTTTCAAACTACTTCATGAAGAGGAAGTGTTGATACCAGGGATGAATTCTGAAAGCTTATGAGAAAGTCATTTTTTATGACTTGTACCACAACGAAAAATCTCGTGTTATTCACTGCTCCGATGAAAATAAAATGTCAAGATAAAATTTCAATCCCATATTTACACACTGTGAATTTTAAGTTTAATGTTCACTGATATTCCGTCATGTTGTCGTATTTGTTCTCGCCATGCACTGTGGCATGCTCTAAATGGCAAAACCACCTGGAAAAGGTCCTCTGACAAAACGAGTGATTTTTACAATGGAAGAACACACAATTTATCTTGCATCGACATTGTCTTCATGATGCTTTGCATGCATCATTGAAATTGGGTTGGTTCAAGTAAAAGAAAAAATTTGAATTTTAAAAGCAACTTAGAGTTATCCTGATTGAAATTTCCGAACATATAATCTTGCGATGTTAGGGTTCTCTCCCCCCGGCCCCCTTTTGACGAGACCCAGTGCGAAAGGTGGTACCATGAGCAGTGTCTTGAGAAGAATTTGCATGAATTGAGCGGCCGAAGACTGGTATTGCTGCTGTGAGTGCACATCACAATGTTGGAAGTCATGTAGACCTATATCTAATTTTGTGAGTGTTGTTCTGGAAAAAAATTAATTCTCACAAGAAAATGACAGACATGTCAGCTGCTCAACCCGTATTGTTTTGTGTTTTTTGTTATTGTAAAGTGTCCTTGGGTGTCTTGAAAGGCGCTTATCAATAAAATGTATTATTAGTATTATTATTATTATTAAGTTGCCTACACTGGTAAAGTTTTTTAAAATTTGAGTTTTTATTGCTTTAAATGCATTTTCAGCCCGAGTTGAGCACGTTTTGTGAGTTTGAATGTATCTTCATAGGAATGAGTTGTGTGGTCAAATTAATGCTCATTTAGGCTTCAGGTGGTCATCCTGAACAAAATACATGTTGAAGTGTGTGCATAAGTCCTTTGGTTTAGGCGTGACACTCAATTTGAGTTTTTATTGCTTTAAATGCATTTTCAGCCCGAGCTGAGCACGTTTTGTGAGTTTGAATGTAGCTTCATAGGAATTAGTTGTGTGGTCAAATTAATGCTCATTTAGGCTTCAGGTGGTCATCCTGAACTAAATAAATATTGAAGGTTGTGCATAAGTTCTTTGGTTTGGGCGTGACACTCAATTTGAGTTTTTATTGCTTTAAATGCATTTTCAGCCCGAGCTGAGCACTTTTTGTGAGTTTGAATGTATCTTCAGAGGAATGAGTTGTGTGGTCAAATTAATGCTCATTTAGGCTTCAGGAGGACATCCTGAACTAAATACATGTTGAAGTGTGTGCATAAGTCCTTTGGTTTAGGCGTGACACTCAATTTGAGTTTTTATTGCTTTAAATGCATTTTCAGCCCGAGCTGAGCACGTTTTGTGAGTTTGAATGTATCTTCATAGGAATCAGTTGTGTGGTCAAATTAATGCTCATTTAGGCTTCAGGTGGTCATCCTGAACAAAATACATGTTGAAGTGTGTGCATAAGTCCTTTGGTTTAGGCGTGACACTCAATTTGAGTTTTTATTGCTTTAAATGCATTTTCAGCCCGAGCTGAGCACGTTTTGTGAGTTTGAATGTAGCTTCATAGGAATTAGTTGTGTGGTCAAATTAATGCTCATTTAGGCTTCAGGTGGTCATCCTGAACAAAATACATGTTGAAGTGTGTGCATAAGTCCTTTGGTTTAGGCGTGACACTCAATTTGAGTTTTTATTGCTTTAAATGCATTTTCAGCCCGAGCTGAGCATGTTTTGTGAGTTTGAATGTATCTTCATAAGAATGAGTTGTGTGGTCAAATTAATGCTCATTTCGGCTTCAGGTGGTCATCCTGAACTAAATACATGTTGAAGTGTGTGCATAAGTCCTTTGGTTTAGGCGTGACACTCCATTTGAGTTTTTATTGCTTTAAATACATTTTCAGTCCGAGCTGAGCGCGCTTTCTGACTTTGAATGTATCTTCATAGGAATGAGTTGTGTGGTCAAATTATTGCTCATTTAGGCTTCAGGAGGTCATCCTGAACAAAATACATCTTGAAGTGTGTGCATAAGTCCTTCGGTTTAGGCGTGACACTCAATTTGAGTTTTTATTGCTTTAAATGCATTTTCAGCCCGAGCTGAGCACGTTTTGTGAGTTTGAATGTATCTTCATAGGAATGAGTTGTGTGGTCAAATTAATGCTCATTTAGGCTTCAGGAGGTCATCCTGAACAAAATACATGTTGAAGTGTGTGCATAAGTCCTTTGGTTTAGGCCTTACACTCAATTTGAGTTTTGATTGCTTTAAATGCATTTTCAGCCCGAGCTGAGCACGTTTTGTGAGTTTGAATGTATCTTCATAGGAATGAGTTGTGTGGTCAAATTAATGCTCATTTAGGCTTCAGGTGGTCATCCTGAACAAAATACATGTTGAAGTGTGTTCATAAGTCCTTTGGTTTAGGTGTGACACTCAATTTGAGTTTTTATTGCTTTAAATGCATTTTCAGCCCGAGCTGAGCACGTTTTGTGAGTTTGAATGTATCTTCATAGGAATGAGTTGTGTGGTCAAATTAATGCTCATTTAGGCTTCAGGTGGTCATCCTGAACAAAATACATGTTGAAGTGTGTGCATAAGTCCTTTGGTTTAGGCGTGACACTCAATTTGAGTTTTTATTGCTTTAAATGCATTTTCAGCCCGAGCTGAGCACGTTTTGTGAGTTTGAATGTAGCTTCATAGGAATTAGTTGTGTGGTCAAATTAATGCTCATTTAGGCTTCAGGTGGTCATCCTGAACTAAATAAATATTGAAGTGTGTGCATAAGTTCTTTGGTTTGGGCGTGACACTCAATTTGAGTTTTTATTGCTTTAAATGCATTTTCAGCCCGAGCTGAGCACTTTTTGTGAGTTTGAATGTATCTTCATAGGAATGAGTTGTGTGGTCAAATTAATGCTCATTTAGGCTTCAGGAGGACATCCTGAACTAAATACATGTTGAAGTGTGTGCATAAGTCCTTTGGTTTAGGCGTGACACTCAATTTGAGTTTTTATTGCTTTAAATGCATTTTCAGCCCGAGCTGAGCACGTTTTGTGAGTTTGAATGTATCTTCATAGGAATCAGTTGTGTGGTCAAATTAATGCTCATTTAGGCTTCAGGTGGTCATCCTGAACAAAATACATGTTGAAGTGTGTGCATAAGTCCTTTGGTTTAGGCGTGACACTCCATTTGAGTTTTTATTGCTTTAAATGCATTTTCAGTCCGAGCTGAGCGCGCTTTCTGACTTTGAATGTATCTTCATAGGAATGAGTTGTGTGGTCAAATTATTGCTCATTTAGGCTTCAGGAGGTCATCCTGAACAAAATACATCTTGAAGTGTGTGCATAAGTCCTTCGGTTTAGGCGTGACACTCAATTTGAGTTTTTATTGCTTTAAATGCATTTTCAGCCCGAGCTGAGCACGTTTTGTGAGTTTGAATGTATCTTCATAGGAATGAGTTGTGTGGTCAAATTAATGCTCATTTAGGCTTCAGGAGATCATCCTGAACAAAATACATGTTGAAGTGTGTGCATAAGTCCTTTGGTTGAGGCGTGACACTCAATTTGAGTTTTTATTGCTTTAAATGCATTTTCAGCCCGAGCTGAGCACGTTTTGTGAGTTTGAATGTATCTTCATAGGAATGAGTTGTGTGGTCAAATTAATGCTCATTTAGGCTTCAGGAGGTCATCCTGAACAAAATACATGTTGAAGTGTGTTCATAAGTCCTTTGGTTTAGGTGTGACACTCAATTTGAGTTTTGATTGCTTTAAATGCATTTTCAGCCCGAGCTGAGCACGTTTTGTGAGTTTGAATGTATCTTCATAGGAATGAGTTGTGTGGTCAAATTAATGCTCATTTAGGCTTCAGGTGGTCATCCTGAACAAAATACATGTTGAAGTGTGTGCATAAGTCCTTTGGTTTAGGCGTGACACTCAATTTGAGTTTTTATTGCTTTAAATGCATTTTCAGCCCGAGCTGAGCAATTTTTGTGAGTTTGAATGTATCTTCATAGGAATGAGTTGTGTGGTCAAATTAATGCTCATTTAGGCTTCAGGTGGTCATCCTGAACAAAATACATGTTGAAGTGTGTGCATAAGTCCTTTGGTTTAGGCGTGACACTCAATTCTAGTTTTTATTGCTTTAAATGCATTTTCAGCCCGAGCTGAGCATGTTTTGTGAGTTTGAATGTATCTTCATAAGAATGAGTTGTGTGGTCAAATTAATGCTCATTTCGGCTTCAGGTGGTCATCCTGAACTAAATACATGTTGAAATGTGTGCATAAGTCCTTTGGTTTAGGCGTGACACTCCATTTGAGTTTTTATTGCTTTAAATGCATTTTCAGCCCGAGCTGAGCACGTTTTGTGAGTTTGAATGCATCTTCATAGGCATGAATTGTGTGATCAAATTAATGCTCATTTAGGCTTCAGGTGGTCCTTCTGAACAAAATACATGTTAAAGTGTGTGCATAAATCCTTTGGTTTAGGCGTGACACTCAATTTGAGTTTTTATTGCTTTAAATGCATTTTCAGCCCGAGCTGAGCACGTTTTGTGAGTTTGAATGTATCTTTATGGGAATGAGTTGTGTGGTCAAATTAAAGCTCATATAGGCTTCAGGAGGTCATCCTGAACAAAATACATGTTGAATGTGTGCATAAGTCCTTTGGTTTAGGTGTGACACTCAATTTGAGTTTTTATTGCTTTAAATGCATTTTCAGCCCGAGCTTGAGCGCGCTTTCTGACTTTGAATGTATCTTCATAGGAATGAGTTGTGTAGTCAAATTAATGCTCATTTAGGCTTCAGGAGGACATCCTGAACAAAATACATGTTGAAGTGTGTGCATAAATCCTCTGGTTTAGGCGTGACACTCAATTTGAGTTTTTATTGCTTTAAATGCTTTTGTAGCCTGAGCTGAGCGCGCTTTCTGACTTTGAATGTATCTTCATAGGAATGAGTTGTGTGGTCAAATGAATGCTCATTTAGGCTTTAGGTGGTCATCCTGAAAAAAATACATGTTGAAGTGTGTCCATAAGTCCTTTGGTTTAGGTGTGACACTCAATTTGAGTTTTTATTGCTTTAAATGCATTTTCAGCCCGAGCTGAGCACGTTTTGTGAGTTTGAATGTATCTTCATAGGCATGAGTTGTGTGATCAAATTAATGCTCATTTAGGCTTCAGGAGGTCATCCTGAACAAAATACAAGTTGAAGTGTGTGCATAAGTCCTTTGGTAATCAAACAGCACGAAGGTCCGGGACCGAACGGATGCCACCCGCTTGGCCCCGCCGGAGCATAAGTAAGATCGGGCGGCCCGAGCCCGAGCCCTACCCCTACCCGACCGCCCTAAAATGTCCCTCATTGCTTCGGGTTCGGGGCGCACGGCACCCGTACGGCGGAGAGTATCCAGGGTTACCAGTGAAGCGGAGGAACATCTCACGCCCACCCGCGCGAAATGTCGTACCGAGTTGTTTATGCCCACGGCACCGCCGATGCTGCACCGTTTCGGCGCGAGGGACGCTCCAAACGAGGAGTTTGGGTCGAATGTGAATTAAAGTGTTAGGTTTCGTGAGAGATCAATACAAGAACCACACACAGACACCAAAAACGAAGAGGGGTTTTATTGCCAGAAAGTTGGTCAGGTCGAGGTGTAAACAACTGAAAGCTAGTCAAAATGATCACGTTGAGGAGTGCAGAAATGCTGGAGCGTAACGGCGTGGCAGCAGCTAGCTCGGCAGGAAGGATCGCTGACGAACTGGCAACGGGTGGCTGTTCACGCTGTCTTTTATGGTGCAAGTGGCAGATGAGATGAAGACTCGCACGTGTGTAGGGGAGGCAGGTGCACTGATTCGAGAGGCGCCCAGCCCACACTGAAAAAGAGACAAAAAAAGGGAGGGGCGGCACCGTGGACACACAATGGTTTCGAACGCAAAGGGCAGAAAACGTCGGCTTCCAGCCGCGCGACGTTCCGCGAACGAATACTGAATCGTATTGAGACACGTTATCCGTGGCATCATAAACTCCGCGAATTTAAGTCAACATCTCTCTGCTCCCAAATAAAACAATCATCCCTATTCAGTCAACTGTAAACGAAGAAGTCAAGTCTGGGATTTTTTTTATGACCCTCTAAAAATAAGCAACAACATAAAATGTCCGCCCTGTGAACATGAGCTGAAATCGAATCTCAAACCAAATACATGTGAAAGCAAAAAAAATCGAAATATATCAATTTAGAATTCAAAGAACGTCGTGTCCCCATCACACTTTTTAATTGTCTTTTTTCTTTTTTCTTTTTTTTTTTGCATCGACACGCCTCAAAATCCTTCTGATGTGAGCGTTTTTAAAAAATCTTGGCTCTTTTGACTTTTTTGGGGGGTTCTTGGGACGGAAAAAATTGACGATGAATTGACAATATTTGCTGCTCAGAGCTGATGCCACGTTGTGTCACTCTTGTGCTTTCTGAAATGCGAGAGCCCTATTTGTCCATGCACGGCCAGCACTTTACGATAGCCTCTGCTGGTGAGAGTTGGCCATTGCAGCCTTCCATATGATTTCCTGTGACCCTCTAAAAATAATGAGATAAAATGTGCGTTGTGTGAACATGAGCTGCGCTTGAAACTACACCCAAATACAAGGAAAAGCAAAAAACAAAAATCTAAACGCACCAATTCAAAAGATAAATGAATGCCACGCCACCATCACACTTTTTCATGATTATTATTACAATTATTATTAATATCACTGCATAGGCAAGGCTCAAAATCCGCCTCATGTGAGCGTTTTTTCAAAAGATTTTCTTAATCTTGCTACTTCGGACTGGGCTTTTTTTTTGGGATATTGGGACGGAGAAACTTTATTATGTATTGACAGTGTTTGCTCTTCATCTCTTTTTCAACCTGGTGGACGCCCTCTCTTTGGCCGAGCATGACCTGATTTGTAGTCAGACGCCTCATGCATTGCGCCACGAACTCCACGAAATCAAACCACTATTTCTCTGTTCTCCTGTGGGGGAATTTGCCGCTCCCAAAAAGTTATTGTTACCTTTTTCAGTGTGGGATGGGCGCTTCTCTAATCAGTGCACCTGCCTCCCCGACACACCTGCGAGCCATTATCTCATCTGCCACTTGCAGCATAAAAGCCAGCCTGAAGAGCCACCCATTGTCACTTCGTCAGAGATCCTTCCTGCCGTGTCGACGACGCCGTACCGCTCCAGGATTCCTGCACTCCTCGAATTGATCATTTTGACTACCTTTCAGTTGTGACCACCTCGGCCTGTCTCGCTTACTGGCAATAAAACCCTTCTGTGCTTTTTGTGTCTGCGCGTGGTTCCTCTCTTCATCTCTCACGAAGCCGAACACTTTGCTTAACACCCGCGGTTCTCCCAGCGCTCCGCCCCAACATCCTCGTCGGAACAGCCTGAGCGCCGCAGCGGAGCAACTCCGGCTCGGCCGTGGGCAAAAACGGCTCTGTCCGAAATTTCTCACGGGCGGGCGTGAGCTGTTCCTCCGCTTCGCTTATCACACACACCACTCTCGGCCCTACCTGCCCCGCGCAACTCCGGCAGGGCCAAGCGGGTGGCATCGGTTCGGTCCCGGACCTTCGCGCGGTTTGATTCCCAAGTTTTTCTTCCCTTTGATTGCACACCGCGCCCCCTGTCCCTCAAAGCGAGGTGCATCTCTGGCGGAGCCGAGCGGGCAGCAGCTTTGCTCCCGGCAGGTCGTGTTGGTGTGCGCGAGGTCTTCCACCTCTTCGCTTGCAACACTCGCCTTTGCCGGCCCGCCAGGCACGGCGCAGCTCTGGCGGGGCCAAGCGACAGCGTCGGTTAGGTCCCGGGCGCAAAATCAAAAGGGAGGGTCGACACTGTGGACAAACAATGGACCCTAACACAAAGGGCAGAAAACTTCGACGCACACCCGCGCGACATTCTGTGAAGGAAAATACGCCACCCGCCTGACCTCGCCGGAGTTCCGCCGCGCCCGTCGGTCCAACGTGGCCCGGGTTGCAAGCGAAGTGGGTGAAAAGCTCACGGCCATCCTCGCGAAATATCGTACAATGCCGCTGCAAAACACGGCCCGGGCGCGGCTGCTCCTAGCGGATCGCAATGCAGCTCTGATCAGGGGGATCTTGCGGGAAGCCGGGAGGGGCGCGGGTGTCAAGCAACGGGCTAATAAACCTCGTCGAATACGCCCGCGACGGGCCGGTATAGAAGCGATGTCGCCAGTTTGTCCCCGCCGGAGCTCCTCCAAGCCAGGCAGGCCGAAAGTGGCGCGGGTTGACAACACAGGGTCCAAAACTTCAACGCACAACCAAGCGATCGTCCAGCTTTATGCAGCCTTGTACAAATTGTGTTTTCAAATTGTTCGCCCGAAACAGTTTTGTCACTCCCACAAGACAAACAAGCTATTTTTTTTCAGATGGCAGTGGAACTGATGAAGGCCTTCCACCGACATTCCGTGCATCAATTTTAGAACATTATGTGGCGATGGAAAATAAGAGAACAAGACAATCGTCAGAAATACTGACCACAGCAGGTTTATTGGATGATGATCACCCATGCAAAAAATGTTTAATTGTGGCATCCAGAAATGATGCCAAAGATATATTTTGTTTCAAACTACTTCATGAAGAGGAAGTGTTGATACCAGGGATGAATTCTGAAAGCTTATGAGAAAGTCATTTTTTATGACTTGTACCACAACGAAAAATCTCGTGTTATTCACTGCTCCGATGAAAATAAAATGTCAAGATAAAATTTCAATCCCATATTTACACACTGTGAATTTTAAGTTTAATGTTCACTGATATTCCGTCATGTTGTCGTATTTGTTCTCGCCATGCACTGTGGCATGCTCTAAATGGCAAAACCACCTGGAAAAGGTCCTCTGACAAAACGAGTGATTTTTACAATGGAAGAACACACAATTTATCTTGCATCGACATTGTCTTCATGATGCTTTGCATGCATCATTGAAATTGGGTTGGTTCAAGTAAAAGAAAAAATTTGAATTTTAAAAGCAACTTAGAGTTATCCTGATTGAAATTTCCGAACATATAATCTTGCGATGTTAGGGTTCTCTCCCCCCGGCCCCCTTTTGACGAGACCCAGTGCGAAAGGTGGTACCATGAGCAGTGTCTTGAGAAGAATTTGCATGAATTGAGCGGCCGAAGACTGGTATTGCTGCTGTGAGTGCACATCACAATGTTGGAAGTCATGTAGACCTATATCTAATTTTGTGAGTGTTGTTCTGGAAAAAAATTAATTCTCACAAGAAAATGACAGACATGTCAGCTGCTCAACCCGTATTGTTTTGTGTTTTTTGTTATTGTAAAGTGTCCTTGGGTGTCTTGAAAGGCGCTTATCAATAAAATGTATTATTAGTATTATTATTATTATTAAGTTGCCTACACTGGTAAAGTTTTTTAAAATTTGAGTTTTTATTGCTTTAAATGCATTTTCAGCCCGAGTTGAGCACGTTTTGTGAGTTTGAATGTATCTTCATAGGAATGAGTTGTGTGGTCAAATTAATGCTCATTTAGGCTTCAGGTGGTCATCCTGAACAAAATACATGTTGAAGTGTGTGCATAAGTCCTTTGGTTTAGGCGTGACACTCAATTTGAGTTTTTATTGCTTTAAATGCATTTTCAGCCCGAGCTGAGCATGTTTTGTGAGTTTGAATGTATCTTCATAAGAATGAGTTGTGTGATCAAATTAATGCTCATTTAGGCTTCAGGTGGTCCTTCTGAACAAAATACATGTTAAAGTGTGTGCATAAATCCTTTGGTTTAGGCGTGACACTCAATTTGAGTTTTTATTGCTTTAAATGCATTTTCAGCCCGAGCTGAGCACGTTTTGTGAGTTTGAATGCATCTTCATAGGCATGAATTGTGTGATCAAATTAATGCTCATTTAGGCTTCAGGTGGTCCTTCTGAACAAAATACATGTTAAAGTGTGTGCATAAATCCTTTGGTTTAGGCGTGACACTCAATTTGAGTTTTTATTGCTTTAAATGCATTTTCAGCCCGAGCTTGAGCGCGCTTTCTGACTTTGAATGTATCTTCATAGGAATGAGTTGTGTAGTCAAATTAATGCTCATTTAGGCTTCAGGAGGACATCCTGAACAAAATACATGTTGAAGTGTGTGCATAAATCCTCTGGTTTAGGCGTGACACTCAATTTGAGTTTTTATTGCTTTAAATGCATTTGTAGCCTGAGCTGAGCGCGCTTTCTGACTTTGAATGTATCTTCATAGGAATGAGTTGTGTGGTCAAATGAATGCTCATTTAGGCTTCAGGTGGTCATCCTGAACAAAATACATGTTGAAGTGTGTCCATAAGTCCTTTGGTTTAGGTGTGACACTCAATTTGAGTTTTTATTGCTTTAAATGCATTTTCAGCCCGAGCTGAGCACGTTTTGTGAGTTTGAATGTATCTTCATAGGCATGAGTTGTGTGATCAAATTAATGCTCATTTAGGCTTCAGGAGGTCATCCTGAACAAAATACAAGTTGAAGTGTGTGCATAAGTCCTTTGGTAATCAAACAGCACGAAGGTCCGGGACCGAACGGATGCCACCCGCTTGGCCCCGCCGGAGCAGAAGTAAGATCGGGCGGCCCGAGCCCGAGCCCGAGCCCTACCCCTACCCGAACCCGACCGCCCTAAAATGTCCCTCATTGCTTCGGGTTCGGGGCGCACGGCACCCGTACGGCGGAGAGTATCCAGGGTTACCAGTGAAGCGGAGGAACATCTCACGCCCACCCGCGCGAAATGTCGTACCGAGTTGTTTATGCCCACGGCACCGCCGATGCTGCACCGTTTCGGCGCGAGGGACGCTCCAAACGAGGAGTTTGGGTCGAATGTGAATTAAAGTGTTAGGTTTCGTGAGAGATCAATACAAGAACCACACACAGACACCAAAAACGAAGAGGGGTTTTATTGCCAGAAAGTTGGTCAGGTCGAGGTGTAAACAACTGAAAGCTAGTCAAAATGATCACGTTGAGGAGTGCAGAAATGCTGGAGCGTAACGGCGTGGCAGCAGCTAGCTCGGCAGGAAGGATCGCTGACGAACTGGCAACGGGTGGCTGTTCACGCTGTCTTTTATGGTGCAAGTGGCAGATGAGATGAAGACTCGCACGTGTGTAGGGGAGGCAGGTGCACTGATTCGAGAGGCGCCCAGCCCACACTGAAAAAGAGACAAAAAAAGGGAGGGGCGGCACCGTGGACACACAATGGTTTCGAACGCAAAGGGCAGAAAACGTCGGCTTCCAGCCGCGCGACGTTCCGCGAACGAATACTGAATCGTATTGAGACACGTTATCCGTGGCATCATAAACTCCGCGAATTTAAGTCAACATCTCTCTGCTCCCAAATAAAACAATCATCCCTATTCAGTCAACTGTAAACGAAGAAGTCAAGTCTGGGATTTTTTTTATGACCCTCTAAAAATAAGCAACAACATAAAATGTCCGCCCTGTGAACATGAGCTGAAATCGAATCTCAAACCAAATACATGTGAAAGCAAAAAAAATCGAAATATATCAATTTAGAATTCAAAGAACGTCGTGTCCCCATCACACTTTTTAATTGTCTTTTTTCTTTTTTCTTTTTTTTTTGCATCGACACGCCTCAAAATCCTTCTGATGTGAGCGTTTTTAAAAAATCTTGGCTCTTTTGACTTTTTTGGGGGGTTCTTGGGACGGAAAAAATTGACGATGAATTGACAATATTTGCTGCTCAGAGCTGATGCCACGTTGTGTCACTCTTGTGCTTTCTGAAATGCGAGAGCCCCATTTGTCCATGCACGGCCAGCACTTTACGATAGCCTCTGCTGGTGAGAGTTGGCCATTGCAGCCTTCCATATGATTTCCTGTGACCCTCTAAAAATAATGAGATAAAATGTGCGTTGTGTGAACATGAGCTGCGCTTGAAACTACACCCAAATACAAGGAAAAGCAAAAAACAAAAATCTAAACGCACCAATTCAAAAGATAAATGAATGCCACGCCACCATCACACTTTTTCATGATTATTATTACAATTATTATTAATATCACTGCATAGGCAAGGCTCAAAATCCGCCTCATGTGAGCGTTTTTTCAAAAGATTTTCTTAATCTTGCTACTTCGGACTGGGCTTTTTTTTTTGGGATATTGGGACAGAGAAACTTTATTATGTATTGACAGTGTTTGCTCTTCATCTCTTTTTCAACCTGGTGGACGCCCTCTCTTTGGCCGAGCATGACCTGATTTGTAGTCAGACGCCTCATGCATTGCGCCACGAACTCCACGAAATCAAACCACTATTTCTCTGTTCTCCTGTGGGGGAATTTGCCGCTCCCAAAAAGTTATTGTTACCTTTTTCAGTGTGGGATGGGCGCTTCTCTAATCAGTGCACCTGCCTCCCCGACACACCTGCGAGTCATTATCTCATCTGCCACTTGCAGCATAAAAGCCAGCCTGAAGAGCCACCCATTGTCACTTCGTCAGACATCCTTCCTGCCGTGTCGACGACGCCGTACCGCTCCAGGATTCCGGCACTCCTCGAATTGATCATTTTGACTACCTTTCAGTTGTGACCACCTCGGCCTGTCTCGCTTACTGGCAATAAAACCCTTCTGTGCTTTTTGTGTCTGCGCGTGGTTCCTCTCTTCATCTCTCACGAAGCCGAACACTTTGCTTAACACCCGCGGTTCTCCCAGCGCTCCGCCCCAACATCCTCGTCGGAACAGCCTGAGCGCCGCAGCGGAGCAACTCCGGCTCGGCCGTGGGCAAAAACGGCTCTGTCCGAAATTTCTCACGGGCGGGCGTGAGCTGTTCCTCCGCTTCGCTTATCACACACACCACTCTCGGCCCTACCTGCCCCGCGCAACTCCGGCAGGGCCAAGCGGGTGGCATCGGTTCGGTCCCGGACCTTCGCGCGGTTTGATTCCCAAGTTTTTCTTCCCTTTGATTGCACACCGCGCCCCCTGTCCCTCAAAGCGAGGTGCATCTCTGGCGGAGCCGAGCGGGCAGCAGCTTTGCTCCCGGCAGGTCGTGTTGGTGTGCGCGAGGTCTTCCACCTCTTCGCTTGCAACACTCGCCTTTGCCGGCCCGCCAGGCACGGCGCAGCTCTGGCGGGGCCAAGCGACAGCGTCGGTTAG
Source organism: Hippocampus guttulatus (assembly GCF_054856545.1). NCBI lineage: Eukaryota > Metazoa > Chordata > Actinopteri > Syngnathiformes > Syngnathidae > Hippocampus > Hippocampus guttulatus. The sequence continues at coordinate 1,806,980 of NC_141264.1, forward strand.
CTCCCGGGCGCAAAATCAAAAGGGAGGGTCGACACTGTGGACAAACAATGGACCCTAACACAAAGGGCAGAAAACTTCGACGCACACCCGCGCGACATTCTGTGAAGGAAAATACGCCACCCGCCTGACCTCGCCGGAGTTTCGCCGCGCCCGTCGGTCCAACGTGGCCCGGGTTGCAAGCGAAGTGGGTGAAAAGCTCACGGCCATCCTCGCGAAATATCGTACAATGCCGCTGCAAAACACGGCCCGGGCGCGGCTGCTCCTAGCGGATCGCAATGCAGCTCTGATCAGGGGGATCTTGCGGGAAGCCGGGAGGGGCGCGGGTGTCAAGCAACGGGCTAATAAACCTCGTCGAATACGCCCGCGACGGGCCGGTATAGAAGCGATGCCGCCAGTTTGTCCCCGCCGGAGCTCCTCCAAGCCAGGCAGGCCGAAAGTGGCGCGGGTTGACAACACAGGGTCCAAAACCTCAACGCACAACCAAGCGATCGTCCAGCTTTATGCAGCCTTGTACAAATTGTGTTTTCAAATTGTTCGCCCGAAACAGTTTTGTCACTCCCACAAGACAAACAAGCTATTTTTTTTCAGATGGCAGTGGAACTGATGAAGGCCTTCCCCAGACATTCCGTGCATCAATTTTAGAACATTATGTGGCGATGGAAAATAAGAGAACAAGACAATCGTCAGAAATACTGACCACAGCAGGTTTATTGGATGATGATCACCCATGCAAAAAATGTTTAATTGTGGCATCCAGAAATGATGCCAAAGATATATTTTGTTTCAAACTACTTCATGAAGAGGAAGCGTTGATACCAGGGATGAATTCTGAAAGCTTATGAGAAAGTCATTTTTTATGACTTGTACCACAACGAAAAATCTCGTGTTATTCACTGCTCCGATGAAAATAAAATGTCAAGATAAAATTTCAATCCCATATTTACACACTGTGAATTTTAAGTTTAATGTTCACTGATATTCCGTCATGTTGTCGTATTTGTTCTCGCCATGCACTGTGGCATGCTCTAAATGGCAAAACCACCTGGAAAAGGTCCTCTGACAAAACGAGTGATTTTTACAATGGAAGAACACACAATTTATCTTGCATCGACATTGTCTTCATGATGCTTTGCATGCATCATTGAAATTGGGTTGGTTCAAGTAAAAGAAAAAATTTGAATTTTAAAAGCAACTTAGAGTTATCCTGATTGAAATTTCCGAACATATAATCTTGCGATGTTAGGGTTCTCTCCCCCCGGCCCCCTTTTGACGAGACCCAGTGCGAAAGGTGGTACCATGAGCAGTGTCTTGAGAAGAATTTGCATGAATTGAGCGGCCGAAGACTGGTATTGCTGCTGTGAGTGCACATCACAATGTTGGAAGTCATGTAGACCTATATCTAATTTTGTGAGTGTTGTTCTGGAAAAAAATTAATTCTCACAAGAAAATGACAGACATGTCAGCTGCTCAACCCGTATTGTTTTGTGTTTTTTGTTATTGTAAAGTGTCCTTGGGTGTCTTGAAAGGCGCTTATCAATAAAATGTATTATTAGTATTATTATTATTATTAAGTTGCCTACACTGGTAAAGTTTTTTAAAATTTGAGTTTTTATTGCTTTAAATGCATTTTCAGCCCGAGCTGAGCACTTTTTGTGAGTTTGAATGTATCTTCAGAGGAATGAGTTGTGTGGTCAAATTAATGCTCATTTAGGCTTCAGGAGGACATCCTGAACTAAATACATGTTGAAGTGTGTGCATAAGTCCTTTGGTTTAGGCGTGAGACTCAATTTGAGTTTTTATTGCTTTAAATGCATTTTCAGCCCGAGTTGAGCACGTATTGTGAGTTTGTATGTATCTTCATAGGAATGAGTTGTGTGGTCAAATTAATGCTCATTTAGGCTTCAGGTGGTCATCCTGAACAAAATACATGTTGAAGTGTGTGCATAAGTCCTTTGGTTTAGGCGTGACACTCAATTTGAGTTTTTATTGCTTTAAATGCATTTTCAGCCCGAGCTGAGCACGTTTTGTGGATTTGAATGTATCTTCATAGGAATGAGTTGTGTGGTCAAATTAAAGCTCATATAGGCTTCAGGAGGACATCCTGAACTAAATACATGTTGAAGTGTGTGCTAAAGTCCTTTGGTTTAGGCGTGACACTCAATTTGAGTTTTTATTGCTTTAAATGCATTTTCAGCCCGAGCTGAGCACGTTTTGTGAGTTTGAATGTATCTTCATAGGAATCAGTTGTGTGGTCAAATTAATGCTCATTTAGGCTTCAGGTGGTCATCCTGAACAAAATACATGTTGAAGTGTGTGCATAAGTCCTTTGGTTTAGGCGTGACACTCAATTTGAGTTTTTATTGCTTTAAATGCATTTTCAGCCCGAGCTGAGCACGTTTTGTGAGTTTGAATGTAGCTTCATAGGAATTAGTTGTGTGGTCAAATTAATGCTCATTTAGGCTTCAGGTGGTCATCCTGAACTAAATAAATATTGAAGGTTGTGCATAAGTTCTTTGGTTTGGGCGTGACACTCAATTTGAGTTTTTATTGCTTTAAATGCATTTTCAGCCCGAGCTGAGCACTTTTTGTGAGTTTGAATGTATCTTCATAGGAATGAGTTGTGTGGTCAAATTAATGCTCATTTAGGCTTCAGGTGGTCATCCTGAACAAAATACATGTTGAAGTGTGTGCATAAGTCCTTTGGTTTAGGCGTGACACTCAATTTGAGTTTTTATTGCTTTAAATGCATTTTCAGCCCGAGCTGAGCACGTTTTGTGAGTTTGAATGTATCTTCAGAGGAATGAGTTGTGTGGTCAAATTAATGCTCATTTAGGCTTCAGGAGGACATCCTGAACTAAATACATGTTGAAGTGTGTGCATAAGTCCTTTGGTTTAGGCGTGACACTCAATTTGAGTTTTTATTGCTTTAAATGCATTTTCAGCCCGAGCTGAGCACTTTTTGTGAGTTTGAATGTATCTTCAGAGGAATGAGTTGTGTGGTCAAATTAATGCTCATTTAGGCTTCAGGAGGACATCCTGAACTAAATACATGTTGAAGTGTGTGCATAAGTCCTTTGGTTTAGGCGTGACACTCAATTTGAGTTTTTATTGCTTTAAATGCATTTTCAGCCCGAGTTGAGCACGTTTTGTGAGTTTGAATGTATCTTCATAGGCATGAATTGTGTGATCAAATTAATGCTCATTTAGGCTTCAGGTGGTCCTTCTGAACAAAATACATGTTAAAGTGTGTGCATAAATCCTTTGGTTTAGGCGTGACACTCAATTTGAGTTTTTATTGCTTTAAATGCATTTTCAGCCCGAGCTGAGCACGTTTTGTGAGTTTGAATGTATCTTCATAGGAATGAGTTGTGTGGTCAAATTATTGCTCATATAGGCTTCAGGAGGTCATCCTGAACAAAATACATGTTGAATGTGTGCATAAGTCCTTTGGTTTAGGTGTGACACTCAATTTGAGTTTTTATTGCTTTAAATGCATTTTCAGCCCGAGCTTGAGCGCGCTTTCTGACTTTGAATGTATCTTCATAGGAATGAGTTGTGTAGTCAAATTAATGCTCATTTAGGCTTCAGGTGGTCATCCTGAACAAAATACATGTTGAAGTGTGTGCATAAGTCCTTTGGTTTAGGCGTGACACTCAATTTGAGTTTTTATTGCTTTAAATGCATTTTCAGCCCGAGCTGAGCACGTTTTGTGAGTTTGAATGTATCTTCATAGGAATGAGTTGTGTGGTCAAATTAATGCTCATTTAGGCTTCAGGTGGTCATCCTGAACAAAATACATGTTGAAGTGTGTGCATAAGTCCTTTGGTTTAGGCGTGACACTCAATTTGAGTTTTTATTGCTTTAAATGCATTTTCAGCCCGAGCTGAGCACGTTTTGTGAGTTTGAATGTAGCTTCATAGGAATTAGTTGTGTGGTCAAATTAATGCTCATTTAGGCTTCAGGTGGTCATCCTGAACTAAATAAATATTGAAGTGTGTGCATAAGTTCTTTGGTTTGGGCGTGACACTCAATTTGAGTTTTTATTCCTCTAAATGCATTTTCAGCCCGAGCTGAGCACTTTTTGTGAGTTTGAATGTATCTTCATAGGAATGAGTTGTGTGGTCAAATTAATGCTCATTTAGGCTTCAGGTGGTCATCCTGAACAAAATACATGTTGAAGTGTCTGCATAAGTCCTTTGGTTTAGGCGTGACACTCAATTTGAGTTTTTATTGCTTTAAATGCATTTTCAGCCCGAGCTGAGCATGTTTTGTGAGTTTGAATGTATCTTCATAAGAATGAGTTGTGTGGTCAAATTAATGCTCATTTCGGCTTCAGGTGGTCATCCTGAACTAAATACATGTTGAAGTGTGTGCATAAGTCCTTTGGTTTAGGCGTGACACTCCATTTGAGTTTTTATTGCTTTAAATGCATTTTCAGCCCGAGCTGAGCACGTTTTGTGAGTTTGAATGCATCTTCATAGGCATGAATTGTGTGATCAAATTAATGCTCATTTAAGCTTCAGGTGGTCCTTCTGAACAAAATACATGTTAAAGTGTGTGCATAAATCCTTTGGTTTAGGCGTGACACTCAATTTGAGTTTTTATTGCTTTAAATGCATTTTCAGCCCGAGCTGAGCACGTTTTGTGAGTTTGAATGTATCTTCATAGGAATGAGTTGTGTGGTCAAATTAAAGCTCATATAGGCTTCAGGAGGTCATCCTGAACAAAATACATGTTGAATGTGTGCATAAGTCCTTTGGTTTAGGTGTGACACTCAATTTGAGTTTTTATTGCTTTAAATGCATTTTCAGCCCGAGCTTGAGCGCGCTTTCTGACTTTGAATGTATCTTCATAGGAATGAGTTGTGTAGTCAAATTAATGCTCATTTAGGCTTCAGGAGGACATCCTGAACAAAATACATGTTGAAGTGTGTGCATAAATCCTCTGGTTTAGGCGTGACACTCAATTTGAGTTTTTATTGCTTTAAATGCTTTTGTAGCCTGAGCTGAGCGCGCTTTCTGACTTTGAATGTATCTTCATAGGAATGAGTTGTGTGGTCAAATTAATGCTCATTTCGGCTTCAGGTGGTCATCCTGAACTAAATACATGTTGAAGTGTGTGCATAAGTCCTTTGGTTTAGGCGTGACACTCCATTTGAGTTTTTATTGCTTTAAATGCATTTTCAGTCCGAGCTGAGCGCGCTTTCTGACTTTGAATGTATCTTCATAGGAATCAGTTGTGTGGTCAAATTAATGCTCATTTAGGCTTCAGGTGGTCATCCTGAACAAAATACATGTTGAAGTGTGTGCATAAGTCCTTTGGTTTAGGCGTGACACTCAATTTGAGTTTTTATTGCTTTAAATGCATTTTCAGCCCGAGCTGAGCACGTTTTGTGAGTTTGAATGTAGCTTCATAGGAATTAGTTGTGTGGTCAAATTAATGCTCATTTAGGCTTCAGGTGGTCATCCTGAACTAAATAAATATTGAAGGTTGTGCATAAGTTCTTTGGTTTGGGCGTGACACTCAATTTGAGTTTTTATTGCTTTAAATGCATTTTCAGCCCGAGCTGAGCACTTTTTGTGAGTTTGAATGTATCTTCATAGGAATGAGTTGTGTGGTCAAATTAATGCTCATTTAGGCTTCAGGTGGTCATCCTGAACAAAATACATGTTGAAGTGTGTGCATAAGTCCTTTGGTTTAGGCGTGACACTCAATTTGAGTTTTTATTGCTTTAAATGCATTTTCAGCCCGAGCTGAGCACGTTTTGTGAGTTTGAATGTATCTTCATAGGAATGAGTTGTGTGGTCAAATTAATGCTCATTTAGGCTTCAGGTGGTCATCCTGAACTAAATAAATATTGAAGTGTGTGCATAAGTTCTTTGGTTTGGGCGTGACACTCAATTTGAGTTTTTATTGCTTTAAATGCATTTTCAGCCCGAGCTGAGCACTTTTTGTGAGTTTGAATGTATCTTCATAGGAATGAGTTGTGTGGTCAAATTAATGCTCATTTAGGCTTCAGGTGGTCATCCTGAACAAAATACATGTTGAAGTGTGTGCATAAGTCCTTTGGTTTAGGCGTGACACTCAATTCTAGTTTTTATTGCTTTAAATGCATTTTCAGCCCGAGCTGAGCATGTTTTGTGAGTTTGAATGTATCTTCATAAGAATGAGTTGTGTGGTCAAATTAATGCTCATTTCGGCTTCAGGTGGTCATCCTGAACTAAATACATGTTGAAGTGTGTGCATAAATCCTCTGGTTTAGGCGTGACACTCAATTTGAGTTTTTATTGCTTTAAATGCTTTTGTAGCCTGAGCTGAGCGCGCTTTCTGACTTTGAATGTATCTTCATAGGAATGAGTTGTGTGGTCAAATGAATGCTCATTTAGGCTTTAGGTGGTCATCCTGAAAAAAATACATGTTGAAGTGTGTCCATAAGTCCTTTGGTTTAGGTGTGACACTCAATTTGAGTTTTTATTGCTTTAAATGCATTTTCAGCCCGAGCTGAGCACGTTTTGTGAGTTTGAATGTATCTTCATAGGCATGAGTTGTGTGATCAAATTAATGCTCATTTAGGCTTCAGGAGGTCATCCTGAACAAAATACAAGTTGAAGTGTGTGCATAAGTCCTTTGGTAATCAAACAGCACGAAGGTCCGGGACCGAACGGATGCCACCCGCTTGGCCCCGCCGGAGCAGAAGTAAGATCGGGCGGCCCGAGCCCGAGCCCGAGCCCTACCCCTACCCGAACCCGACCGCCCTAAAATGTCCCTCATTGCTTCGGGTTCGGGGCGCACGGCACCCGTACGGCGGAGAGTATCCAGGGTTACCAGTGAAGCGGAGGAACATCTCACGCCCACCCGCGCGAAATGTCGTACCGAGTTGTTTATGCCCACGGCACCGCCGATGCTGCACCGTTTCGGCGCGAGGGACGCTCCAAACGAGGAGTTTGGGTCGAATGTGAATTAAAGTGTTAGGTTTCGTGAGAGATCAATACAAGAACCACACACAGACACCAAAAACGAAGAGGGGTTTTATTGCCAGAAAGTTGGTCAGGTCGAGGTGTAAACAACTGAAAGCTAGTCAAAATGATCACGTTGAGGAGTGCAGAAATGCTGGAGCGTAACGGCGTGGCAGCAGCTAGCTCGGCAGGAAGGATCGCTGACGAACTGGCAACGGGTGGCTGTTCACGCTGTCTTTTATGGTGCAAGTGGCAGATGAGATGAAGACTCGCACGTGTGTAGGGGAGGCAGGTGCACTGATTCGAGAGGCGCCCAGCCCACACTGAAAAATAGACAAAAAAAGGGAGGGGCGGCACCGTGGACACACAATGGTTTCGAACGCAAAGGGCAGAAAACGTCGGCTTCCAGCCGCGCGACGTTCCGCGAACGAATACTGAATCGTATTGAGACACGTTATCCGTGGCATCATAAACTCCGCGAATTTAAGTCAACATCTCTCTGCTCCCAAATAAAACAATCATCCCTATTCAGTCAACTGTAAACGAAGAAGTCAAGTCTGGGATTTTTTTTATGACCCTCTAAAAATAAGCAACAACATAAAATGTCCGCCCTGTGAACATGAGCTGAAATCGAATCTCAAACCAAATACATGTGAAAGCAAAAAAAATCGAAATATATCAATTTAGAATTCAAAGAACGTCGTGTCCCCATCACACTTTTTAATTGTCTTTTTTCTTTTTTCTTTTTTTTTTGCATCGACACGCCTCAAAATCCTTCTGATGTGAGCGTTTTTAAAAAATCTTGGCTCTTTTGACTTTTTTGGGGGGTTCTTGGGACGGAAAAAATTGACGATGAATTGACAATATTTGCTGCTCAGAGCTGATGCCACGTTGTGTCACTCTTGTGCTTTCTGAAATGCGAGAGCCCTATTTGTCCATGCACGGCCAGCACTTTACGATAGCCTCTGCTGGTGAGAGTTGGCCATTGCAGCCTTCCATATGATTTCCTGTGACCCTCTAAAAATAATGAGATAAAATGTGCGTTGTGTGAACATGAGCTGCGCTTGAAACTACACCCAAATACAAGGAAAAGCAAAAAACAAAAATCTAAACGCACCAATTCAAAAGATAAATGAATGCCACGCCACCATCACACTTTTTCATGATTATTATTACAATTATTATTAATATCACTGCATAGGCAAGGCTCAAAATCCACCTCATGTGAGCGTTTTTTCAAAAGATTTTCTTAATCTTGCTACTTCGGACTGGGCTTTTTTTTTGGGATATTGGGACAGAGAAACTTTATTATGTATTGACAGTGTTTGCTCTTCATCTCTTTTTCAACCTGGTGGACGCCCTCTCTTTGGCCGAGCATGACCTGATTTGTAGTCAGACGCCTCATGCATTGCGCCACGAACTCCACGAAATCAAACCACTATTTCTCTGTTCTCCTGTGGGGGAATTTGCCGCTCCCAAAAAGTTATTGTTACCTTTTTCAGTGTGGGATGGGCGCTTCTCTAATCAGTGCACCTGCCTCCCCGACACACCTGCGAGTCATTATCTCATCTGCCACTTGCAGCATAAAAGCCAGCCTGAAGAGCCACCCATTGTCACTTCGTCAGACATCCTTCCTGCCGTGTCGACGACGCCGTACCGCTCCAGGATTCCGGCACTCCTCGAATTGATCATTTTGACTACCTTTCAGTTGTGACCACCTCGGCCTGTCTCGCTTACTGGCAATAAAACCCTTCTGTGCTTTTTGTGTCTGCGCGTGGTTCCTCTCTTCATCTCTCACGAAGCCGAACACTTTGCTTAACACCCGCGGTTCTCCCAGCGCTCCGCCCCAACATCCTCGTCGGAACAGCCTGAGCGCCGCAGCGGAGCAACTCCGGCTCGGCCGTGGGCAAAAACGGCTCTGTCCGAAATTTCTCACGGGCGGGCGTGAGCTGTTCCTCCGCTTCGCTTATCACACACACCACTCTCGGCCCTACCTGCCCCGCGCAACTCCGGCAGGGCCAAGCGGGTGGCATCGGTTCGGTCCCGGACCTTCGCGCGGTTTGATTCCCAAGTTTTTCTTCCCTTTGATTGCACACCGCGCCCCCTGTCCCTCAAAGCGAGGTGCATCTCTGGCGGAGCCGAGCGGGCAGCAGCTTTGCTCCCGGCAGGTCGTGTTGGTGTGCGCGAGGTCTTCCACCTCTTCGCTTGCAACACTCGCCTTTGCCGGCCCGCCAGGCACGGCGCAGCTCTGGCGGGGCCAAGCGACAGCGTCGGTTAGCTCCCGGGCGCAAAATCAAAAGGGAGGGTCGACACTGTGGACAAACAATGGACCCTAACACAAAGGGCAGAAAACTTCGACGCACACCCGCGCGACATTCTGTGAAGGAAAATACGCCACCCGCCTGACCTCGCCGGAGTTTCGCCGCGCCCGTCGGTCCAACGTGGCCCGGGTTGCAAGCGAAGTGGGTGAAAAGCTCACGGCCATCCTCGCGAAATATCGTACAATGCCGCTGCAAAACACGGCCCGGGCGCGGCTGCTCCTAGCGGATCGCAATGCAGCTCTGATCAGGGGGATCTTGCGGGAAGCCGGGAGGGGCGCGGGTGTCAAGCAACGGGCTAATAAACCTCGTCGAATACGCCCGCGACGGGCCGGTATAGAAGCGATGCCGCCAGTTTGTCCCCGCCGGAGCTCCTCCAAGCCAGGCAGGCCGAAAGTGGCGCGGGTTGACAACACAGGGTCCAAAACTTCAACGCACAACCAAGCGATCGTCCAGCTTTATGCAGCCTTGTACAAATTGTGTTTTCAAATTGTTCGCCCGAAACAGTTTTGTCACTCCCACAAGACAAACAAGCTATTTTTTTTCAGATGGCAGTGGAACTGATGAAGGCCTTCCCCAGACATTCCGTGCATCAATTTTAGAACATTATGTGGCGATGGAAAATAAGAGAACAAGACAATCGTCAGAAATACTGACCACAGCAGGTTTATTGGATGATGATCACCCATGCAAAAAATGTTTAATTGTGGCATCCAGAAATGATGCCAAAGATATATTTTGTTTCAAACTACTTCATGAAGAGGAAGCGTTGATACCAGGGATGAATTCTGAAAGCTTATGAGAAAGTCATTTTTTATGACTTGTACCACAACGAAAAATCTCGTGTTATTCACTGCTCCGATGAAAATAAAATGTCAAGATAAAATTTCAATCCCATATTTACACACTGTGAATTTTAAGTTTAATGTTCACTGATATTCCGTCATGTTGTCGTATTTGTTCTCGCCATGCACTGTGGCATGCTCTAAATGGCAAAACCACCTGGAAAAGGTCCTCTGACAAAACGAGTGATTTTTACAATGGAAGAACACACAATTTATCTTGCATCGACATTGTCTTCATGATGCTTTGCATGCATCATTGAAATTGGGTTGGTTCAAGTAAAAGAAAAAATTTGAATTTTAAAAGCAACTTAGAGTTATCCTGATTGAAATTTCCGAACATATAATCTTGCGATGTTAGGGTTCTCTCCCCCCGGCCCCCTTTTGACGAGACCCAGTGCGAAAGGTGGTACCATGAGCAGTGTCTTGAGAAGAATTTGCATGAATTGAGCGGCCGAAGACTGGTATTGCTGCTGTGAGTGCACATCACAATGTTGGAAGTCATGTAGACCTATATCTAATTTTGTGAGTGTTGTTCTGGAAAAAAATTAATTCTCACAAGAAAATGACAGACATGTCAGCTGCTCAACCCGTATTGTTTTGTGTTTTTTGTTATTGTAAAGTGTCCTTGGGTGTCTTGAAAGGCGCTTATCAATAAAATGTATTATTAGTATTATTATTATTATTAAGTTGCCTACACTGGTAAAGTTTTTTAAAATTTGAGTTTTTATTGCTTTAAATGCATTTTCAGCCCGAGCTGAGCACTTTTTGTGAGTTTGAATGTATCTTCAGAGGAATGAGTTGTGTGGTCAAATTAATGCTCATTTAGGCTTCAGGAGGACATCCTGAACTAAATACATGTTGAAGTGTGTGCATAAGTCCTTTGGTTTAGGCGTGACACTCAATTTGAGTTTTTATTGCTTTAAATGCATTTTCAGCCCGAGTTGAGCACGTATTGTGAGTTTGTATGTATCTTCATAGGAATGAGTTGTGTGGTCAAATTAATGCTCATTTAGGCTTCAGGTGGTCATCCTGAACAAAATACATGTTGAAGTGTGTGCATAAGTCCTTTGGTTTAGGCGTGACACTCAATTTGAGTTTTTATTGCTTTAAATGCATTTTCAGCCCGAGCTGAGCACGTTTTGTGGATTTGAATGTATCTTCATAGGAATGAGTTGTGTGGTCAAATTAAAGCTCATATAGGCTTCAGGAGGACATCCTGAACTAAATACATGTTGAAGTGTGTGCTAAAGTCCTTTGGTTTAGGCGTGACACTCAATTTGAGTTTTTATTGCTTTAAATGCATTTTCAGCCCGAGTTGAGCACGTATTGTGAGTTTGAATGTATCTTCATAGGAATGAGTTGTGTGGTCAAATTAATGCTCATTTAGGCTTCAGGTGGTCATCCTGAACAAAATACATGTTGAAGTGTGTGCATAAGTCCTTTGGTTTAGGCGTGACACTCAATTTGAGTTTTTATTGCTTTAAATGCATTTTCAGCCCGAGCTGAGCACGTTTTGTGGATTTGAATGTATCTTCATAGGAATGAGTTGTGTGGTCAAATTAAAGCTCATATAGGCTTCAGGAGGACATCCTGAACTAAATACATGTTGAAGTGTGTGCTAAAGTCCTTTGGTTTAGGCGTGACACTCAATTTGAGTTTTTATTGCTTTAAATGCATTTTCAGCCCGAGCTGAGCATGTTTTGTGAGTTTGAATGTATCTTCATAAGAATGAGTTGTGTGGTCAAATTAATGCTCATTTCGGCTTCAGGTGGTCATCCTGAACTAAATACATGTTGAAGTGTGTGCATAAGTCCTTTGGTTTAGGCGTGACACTCCATTTGAGTTTTTATTGCTTTAAATGCATTTTCAGTCCGAGCTGAGCGCGCTTTCTGACTTTGAATGTATCTTCATAGGAATGAGTTGTGTGGTCAAATTATTGCTCATTTAGGCTTCAGGAGGTCATCCTGAACAAAATACATCTTGAAGTGTGTGCATAAGTCCTTCGGTTTAGGCGTGACACTCAATTTGAGTTTTTATTGCTTTAAATGCATTTTCAGCCCGAGCTGAGCGCGCTTTCTGACTTTGAATGTATCTTCATAGGAATGAGTTGTGTGGTCAAATTAATGCTCATATAGGCTTCAGGAGGCCATCCTGAACAAAATACATGTTGAAGTGTGTGCATAATCCTTTGGTTTAGGTGTGACACTCAATTTGAGTTTTTATTGCTTTAAATGCATTTTCAGCCCGAGCTGAGCGCGCTTTCTGACTTTGAATGTATCTTCATAGGAATGATTTGTTTAGTCAAATTAATGCTCTTTTAGGCTTCAGGAGGCCATCCTGAACAAAATACATGATGAAGTGTGTGCATAAGTCCTTTGGTTTAGGTGTGACACTCAATTTGAGTTTTTATTGCTTTAAATGCATTTTCAGCCCGAGCTGAGCACGTTTTGTGAGTTTGAATGCATCTTCATAGGCATGAATTGTGTGATCAAATTAATGCTCATTTAGGCTTCAGGTGGTCCTTCTGAACAAAATACATGTTAAAGTGTGTGCATAAATCCTTTGGTTTAGGCGTGACACTCAATTTGAGTTTTTATTGCTTTAAATGCATTTTCAGCCCGAGCTTGAGCGCGCTTTCTGACTTTGAATGTATCTTCATAGGAATGAGTTGTGTAGTCAAATTAATGCTCATTTAGGCTTCAGGAGGACATCCTGAACAAAATACATGTTGAAGTGTGTGCATAAATCCTCTGGTTTAGGCGTGACACTCAATTTGAGTTTTTATTGCTTTAAATGCATTTGTAGCCTGAGCTGAGCGCGCTTTCTGACTTTGAATGTATCTTCATAGGAATGAGTTGTGTGGTCAAATGAATGCTCATTTAGGCTTCAGGTGGTCATCCTGAACAAAATACATGTTGAAGTGTGTCCATAAGTCCTTTGGTTTAGGTGTGACACTCAATTTGAGTTTTTATTGCTTTAAATGCATTTTCAGCCCGAGCTGAGCACGTTTTGTGAGTTTGAATGTATCTTCATAGGCATGAGTTGTGTGATCAAATTAATGCTCATTTAGGCTTCAGGAGGTCATCCTGAACAAAATACAAGTTGAAGTGTGTGCATAAGTCCTTTGGTAATCAAACAGCACGAAGGTCCGGGACCGAACGGATGCCACCCGCTTGGCCCCGCCGGAGCAGAAGTAAGATCGGGCGGCCCGAGCCCGAGCCCGAGCCCTACCCCTACCCGAACCCGACCGCCCTAAAATGTCCCTCATTGCTTCGGGTTCGGGGCGCACGGCACCCGTACGGCGGAGAGTATCCAGGGTTACCAGTGAAGCGGAGGAACATCTCACGCCCACCCGCGCGAAATGTCGTACCGAGTTGTTTATGCCCACGGCACCGCCGATGCTGCACCGTTTCGGCGCGAGGGACGCTCCAAACGAGGAGTTTGGGTCGAATGTGAATTAAAGTGTTAGGTTTCGTGAGAGATCAATACAAGAACCACACACAGACACCAAAAACGAAGAGGGGTTTTATTGCCAGAAAGTTGGTCAGGTCGAGGTGTAAACAACTGAAAGCTAGTCAAAATGATCACGTTGAGGAGTGCAGAAATGCTGGAGCGTAACGGCGTGGCAGCAGCTAGCTCGGCAGGAAGGATCGCTGACGAACTGGCAACGGGTGGCTGTTCACGCTGTCTTTTATGGTGCAAGTGGCAGATGAGATGAAGACTCGCACGTGTGTAGGGGAGGCAGGTGCACTGATTCGAGAGGCGCCCAGCCCACACTGAAAAAGAGACAAAAAAAGGGAGGGGCGGCACCGTGGACACACAATGGTTTCGAACGCAAAGGGCAGAAAACGTCGGCTTCCAGCCGCGCGACGTTCCGCGAACGAATACTGAATCGTATTGAGACACGTTATCCGTGGCATCATAAACTCCGCGAATTTAAGTCAACATCTCTCTGCTCCCAAATAAAACAATCATCCCTATTCAGTCAACTGTAAACGAAGAAGTCAAGTCTGGGATTTTTTTTATGACCCTCTAAAAATAAGCAACAACATAAAATGTCCGCCCTGTGAACATGAGCTGAAATCGAATCTCAAACCAAATACATGTGAAAGCAAAAAAAATCGAAATATATCAATTTAGAATTCAAAGAACGTCGTGTCCCCATCACACTTTTTAATTGTCTTTTTTCTTTTTTCTTTTTTTTTTGCATCGACACGCCTCAAAATCCTTCTGATGTGAGCGTTTTTAAAAAATCTTGGCTCTTTTGACTTTTTTGGGGGGTTCTTGGGACGGAAAAAATTGACGATGAATTGACAATATTTGCTGCTCAGAGCTGATGCCACGTTGTGTCACTCTTGTGCTTTCTGAAATGCGAGAGCCCCATTTGTCCATGCACGGCCAGCACTTTACGATAGCCTCTGCTGGTGAGAGTTGGCCATTGCAGCCTTCCATATGATTTCCTGTGACCCTCTAAAAATAATGAGATAAAATGTGCGTTGTGTGAACATGAGCTGCGCTTGAAACTACACCCAAATACAAGGAAAAGCAAAAAACAAAAATCTAAACGCACCAATTCAAAAGATAAATGAATGCCACGCCACCATCACACTTTTTCATGATTATTATTACAATTATTATTAATATCACTGCATAGGCAAGGCTCAAAATCCGCCTCATGTGAGCGTTTTTTCAAAAGATTTTCTTAATCTTGCTACTTCGGACTGGGCTTTTTTTTTTGGGATATTGGGACAGAGAAACTTTATTATGTATTGACAGTGTTTGCTCTTCATCTCTTTTTCAACCTGGTGGACGCCCTCTCTTTGGCCGAGCATGACCTGATTTGTAGTCAGACGCCTCATGCATTGCGCCACGAACTCCACGAAATCAAACCACTATTTCTCTGTTCTCCTGTGGGGGAATTTGCCGCTCCCAAAAAGTTATTGTTACCTTTTTCAGTGTGGGATGGGCGCTTCTCTAATCAGTGCACCTGCCTCCCCGACACACCTGCGAGTCATTATCTCATCTGCCACTTGCAGCATAAAAGCCAGCCTGAAGAGCCACCCATTGTCACTTCGTCAGACATCCTTCCTGCCGTGTCGACGACGCCGTACCGCTCCAGGATTCCGGCACTCCTCGAATTGATCATTTTGACTACCTTTCAGTTGTGACCACCTCGGCCTGTCTCGCTTACTGGCAATAAAACCCTTCTGTGCTTTTTGTGTCTGCGCGTGGTTCCTCTCTTCATCTCTCACGAAGCCGAACACTTTGCTTAACACCCGCGGTTCTCCCAGCGCTCCGCCCCAACATCCTCGTCGGAACAGCCTGAGCGCCGCAGCGGAGCAACTCCGGCTCGGCCGTGGGCAAAAACGGCTCTGTCCGAAATTTCTCACGGGCGGGCGTGAGCTGTTCCTCCGCTTCGCTTATCACACACACCACTCTCGGCCCTACCTGCCCCGCGCAACTCCGGCAGGGCCAAGCGGGTGGCATCGGTTCGGTCCCGGACCTTCGCGCGGTTTGATTCCCAAGTTTTTCTTCCCTTTGATTGCACACCGCGCCCCCTGTCCCTCAAAGCGAGGTGCATCTCTGGCGGAGCCGAGCGGGCAGCAGCTTTGCTCCCGGCAGGTCGTGTTGGTGTGCGCGAGGTCTTCCACCTCTTCGCTTGCAACACTCGCCTTTGCCGGCCCGCCAGGCACGGCGCAGCTCTGGCGGGGCCAAGCGACAGCGTCGGTTAGCTCCCGGGCGCAAAATCAAAAGGGAGGGTCGACACTGTGGACAAACAATGGACCCTAACACAAAGGGCAGAAAACTTCGACGCACACCCGCGCGACATTCTGTGAAGGAAAATACGCCACCCGCCTGACCTCGCCGGAGTTTCGCCGCGCCCGTCGGTCCAACGTGGCCCGGGTTGCAAGCGAAGTGGGTGAAAAGCTCACGGCCATCCTCGCGAAATATCGTACAATGCCGCTGCAAAACACGGCCCGGGCGCGGCTGCTCCTAGCGGATCGCAATGCAGCTCTGATCAGGGGGATCTTGCGGGAAGCCGGGAGGGGCGCGGGTGTCAAGCAACGGGCTAATAAACCTCGTCGAATACGCCCGCGACGGGCCGGTATAGAAGCGATGCCGCCAGTTTGTCCCCGCCGGAGCTCCTCCAAGCCAGGCAGGCCGAAAGTGGCGCGGGTTGACAACACAGGGTCCAAAACTTCAACGCACAACCAAGCGATCGTCCAGCTTTATGCAGCCTTGTACAAATTGTGTTTTCAAATTGTTCGCCCGAAACAGTTTTGTCACTCCCACAAGACAAACAAGCTATTTTTTTTCAGATGGCAGTGGAACTGATGAAGGCCTTCCCCAGACATTCCGTGCATCAATTTTAGAACATTATGTGGCGATGGAAAATAAGAGAACAAGACAATCGTCAGAAATACTGACCACAGCAGGTTTATTGGATGATGATCACCCATGCAAAAAATGTTTAATTGTGGCATCCAGAAATGATGCCAAAGATATATTTTGTTTCAAACTACTTCATGAAGAGGAAGTGTTGATACCAGGGATGAATTCTGAAAGCTTATGAGAAAGTCATTTTTTATGACTTGTACCACAACGAAAAATCTCGTGTTATTCACTGCTCCGATGAAAATAAAATGTCAAGATAAAATTTCAATCCCATATTTACACACTGTGAATTTTAAGTTTAATGTTCACTGATATTCCGTCATGTTGTCGTATTTGTTCTCGCCATGCACTGTGGCATGCTCTAAATGGCAAAACCACCTGGAAAAGGTCCTCTGACAAAACGAGTGATTTTTACAATGGAAGAACACACAATTTATCTTGCATCGACATTGTCTTCATGATGCTTTGCATGCATCATTGAAATTGGGTTGGTTCAAGTAAAAGAAAAAATTTGAATTTTAAAAGCAACTTAGAGTTATCCTGATTGAAATTTCCGAACATATAATCTTGCGATGTTAGGGTTCTCTCCCCCCGGCCCCCTTTTGACGAGACCCAGTGCGAAAGGTGGTACCATGAGCAGTGTCTTGAGAAGAATTTGCATGAATTGAGCGGCCGAAGACTGGTATTGCTGCTGTGAGTGCACATCACAATGTTGGAAGTCATGTAGACCTATATCTAATTTTGTGAGTGTTGTTCTGGAAAAAAATTAATTCTCACAAGAAAATGACAGACATGTCAGCTGCTCAACCCGTATTGTTTTGTGTTTTTTGTTATTGTAAAGTGTCCTTGGGTGTCTTGAAAGGCGCTTATCAATAAAATGTATTATTAGTATTATTATTATTATTAAGTTGCCTACACTGGTAAAGTTTTTTAAAATTTGAGTTTTTATTGCTTTAAATGCATTTTCAGCCCGAGCTGAGCACTTTTTGTGAGTTTGAATGTATCTTCAGAGGAATGAGTTGTGTGGTCAAATTAATGCTCATTTAGGCTTCAGGAGGACATCCTGAACTAAATACATGTTGAAGTGTGTGCATAAGTCCTTTGGTTTAGGCGTGAGACTCAATTTGAGTTTTTATTGCTTTAAATGCATTTTCAGCCCGAGCTGAGCACGTTTTGTGAGTTTGAATGTATCTTCATAGGAATGATTTGTGTGGTCAAATTAATGCTCATTTAGGCTTCAGGAGATCATCCTGAACAAAATACATGTTGAAGTGTGTGCATAAGTCCTTTGGTTGAGGCGTGACACTCAATTTGAGTTTTTATTGCTTTAAATGCATTTTCAGCCCGAGCTGAGCACGTTTTGTGAGTTTGAATGTATCTTCATAGGAATGAGTTGTGTGGTCAAATTAATGCTCATTTAGGCTTCAGGTGGTCATCCTGAACAAAATACATGTTGAAGTGTGTGCATAAGTCCTTTGGTTTAGGCGTGACACTCAATTTGAGTTTTTATTGCTTTAAATGCATTTTCAGCCCGAGCTGAGCACGTTTTGTGAGTTTGAATGTATCTTCATAGGAATGAGTTGTGTGGTCAAATTAATGCTCATTTAGGCTTCAGGTGGTCATCCTGAACAAAATACATGTTGAAGTGTGTGCATAAGTCCTTTGGTTTAGGCGTGACACTCAATTTGAGTTTTTATTGCTTTAAATGCATTTTCAGCCCGAGCTGAGCACGTTTTGTGAGTTTGAATGTAGCTTCATAGGAATTAGTTGTGTGGTCAAATTAATGCTCATTTAGGCTTCAGGTGGTCATCCTGAACTAAATAAATATTGAAGTGTGTGCATAAGTTCTTTGGTTTGGGCGTGACACTCAATTTGAGTTTTTATTGCTTTAAATGCATTTTCAGCCCGAGCTGAGCACTTTTTGTGAGTTTGAATGTATCTTCATAGGAATGAGTTGTGTGGTCAAATTAATGCTCATTTAGGCTTCAGGTGGTCATCCTGAACAAAATACATGTTGAAGTGTGTGCATAAGTCCTTTGGTTTAGGCGTGACACTCAATTCTAGTTTTTATTGCTTTAAATGCATTTTCAGCCCGAGCTGAGCATGTTTTGTGAGTTTGAATGTATCTTCATAAGAATGAGTTGTGTGGTCAAATTAATGCTCATTTCGGCTTCAGGTGGTCATCCTGAACTAAATACATGTTGAAGTGTGTGCATAAATCCTCTGGTTTAGGCGTGACACTCAATTTGAGTTTTTATTGCTTTAAATGCTTTTGTAGCCTGAGCTGAGCGCGCTTTCTGACTTTGAATGTATCTTCATAGGAATGAGTTGTGTGGTCAAATGAATGCTCATTTAGGCTTTAGGTGGTCATCCTGAAAAAAATACATGTTGAAGTGTGTCCATAAGTCCTTTGGTTTAGGTGTGACACTCAATTTGAGTTTTTATTGCTTTAAATGCATTTTCAGCCCGAGCTGAGCACGTTTTGTGAGTTTGAATGTATCTTCATAGGCATGAGTTGTGTGATCAAATTAATGCTCATTTAGGCTTCAGGAGGTCATCCTGAACAAAATACAAGTTGAAGTGTGTGCATAAGTCCTTTGGTAATCAAACAGCACGAAGGTCCGGGACCGAACGGATGCCACCCGCTTGGCCCCGCCGGAGCAGAAGTAAGATCGGGCGGCCCGAGCCCGAGCCCGAGCCCTACCCCTACCCGACCGCCCTAAAATGTCCCTCATTGCTTCGGGTTCGGGGCGCACGGCACCCGTACGGCGGAGAGTATCCAGGGTTACCAGTGAAGCGGAGGAACATCTCACGCCCACCCGCGCGAAATGTCGTACCGAGTTGTTTATGCCCACGGCACCGCCGATGCTGCACCGTTTCGGCGCGAGGGACGCTCCAAACGAGGAGTTTGGGTCGAATGTGAATTAAAGTGTTAGGTTTCGTGAGAGATCAATACAAGAACCACACACAGACACCAAAAACGAAGAGGGGTTTTATTGCCAGAAAGTTGGTCAGGTCGAGGTGTAAACAACTGAAAGCTAGTCAAAATGATCACGTTGAGGAGTGCAGAAATGCTGGAGCGTAACGGCGTGGCAGCAGCTAGCTCGGCAGGAAGGATCGCTGACGAACTGGCAACGGGTGGCTGTTCACGCTGTCTTTTATGGTGCAAGTGGCAGATGAGATGAAGACTCGCACGTGTGTAGGGGAGGCAGGTGCACTGATTCGAGAGGCGCCCAGCCCACACTGAAAAAGAGACAAAAAAAGGGAGGGGCGGCACCGTGGACACACAATGGTTTCGAACGCAAAGGGCAGAAAACGTCGGCTTCCAGCCGCGCGACGTTCCGCGAACGAATACTGAATCGTATTGAGACACGTTATCCGTGGCATCATAAACTCCGCGAATTTAAGTCAACATCTCTCTGCTCCCAAATAAAACAATCATCCCTATTCAGTCAACTGTAAACGAAGAAGTCAAGTCTGGGATTTTTTTTATGACCCTCTAAAAATAAGCAACAACATAAAATGTCCGCCCTGTGAACATGAGCTGAAATCGAATCTCAAACCAAATACATGTGAAAGCAAAAAAAATCGAAATATATCAATTTAGAATTCAAAGAACGTCGTGTCCCCATCACACTTTTTAATTGTCTTTTTTCTTTTTTCTTTTTTTTTTGCATCGACACGCCTCAAAATCCTTCTGATGTGAGCGTTTTTAAAAAATCTTGGCTCTTTTGACTTTTTTGGGGGGTTCTTGGGACGGAAAAAATTGACGATGAATTGACAATATTTGCTGCTCAGAGCTGATGCCACGTTGTGTCACTCTTGTGCTTTCTGAAATGCGAGAGCCCCATTTGTCCATGCACGGCCAGCACTTTACGATAGCCTCTGCTGGTGAGAGTTGGCCATTGCAGCCTTCCATATGATTTCCTGTGACCCTCTAAAAATAATGAGATAAAATGTGCGTTGTGTGAACATGAGCTGCGCTTGAAACTACACCCAAATACAAGGAAAAGCAAAAAACAAAAATCTAAACGCACCAATTCAAAAGATAAATGAATGCCACGCCACCATCACACTTTTTCATGATTATTATTACAATTATTATTAATATCACTGCATAGGCAAGGCTCAAAATCCGCCTCATGTGAGCGTTTTTTCAAAAGATTTTCTTAATCTTGCTACTTCGGACTGGGCTTTTTTTTTTGGGATATTGGGACAGAGAAACTTTATTATGTATTGACAGTGTTTGCTCTTCATCTCTTTTTCAACCTGGTGGACGCCCTCTCTTTGGCCGAGCATGACCTGATTTGTAGTCAGACGCCTCATGCATTGCGCCACGAACTCCACGAAATCAAACCACTATTTCTCTGTTCTCCTGTGGGGGAATTTGCCGCTCCCAAAAAGTTATTGTTACCTTTTTCAGTGTGGGATGGGCGCTTCTCTAATCAGTGCACCTGCCTCCCCGACACACCTGCGAGTCATTATCTCATCTGCCACTTGCAGCATAAAAGCCAGCCTGAAGAGCCACCCATTGTCACTTCGTCAGACATCCTTCCTGCCGTGTCGACGACGCCGTACCGCTCCAGGATTCCGGCACTCCTCGAATTGATCATTTTGACTACCTTTCAGTTGTGACCACCTCGGCCTGTCTCGCTTACTGGCAATAAAACCCTTCTGTGCTTTTTGTGTCTGCGCGTGGTTCCTCTCTTCATCTCTCACGAAGCCGAACACTTTGCTTAACACCCGCGGTTCTCCCAGCGCTCCGCCCCAACATCCTCGTCGGAACAGCCTGAGCGCCGCAGCGGAGCAACTCCGGCTCGGCCGTGGGCAAAAACGGCTCTGTCCGAAATTTCTCACGGGCGGGCGTGAGCTGTTCCTCCGCTTCGCTTATCACACACACCACTCTCGGCCCTACCTGCCCCGCGCAACTCCGGCAGGGCCAAGCGGGTGGCATCGGTTCGGTCCCGGACCTTCGCGCGGTTTGATTCCCAAGTTTTTCTTCCCTTTGATTGCACACCGCGCCCCCTGTCCCTCAAAGCGAGGTGCATCTCTGGCGGAGCCGAGCGGGCAGCAGCTTTGCTCCCGGCAGGTCGTGTTGGTGTGCGCGAGGTCTTCCACCTCTTCGCTTGCAACACTCGCCTTTGCCGGCCCGCCAGGCACGGCGCAGCTCTGGCGGGGCCAAGCGACAGCGTCGGTTAGGTCCCGGGCGCAAAATCAAAAGGGAGGGTCGACACTGTGGACAAACAATGGACCCTAACACAAAGGGCAGAAAACTTCGACGCACACCCGCGCGACATTCTGTGAAGGAAAATACGCCACCCGCCTGACCTCGCCGGAGTTTCGCCGCGCCCGTCGGTCCAACGTGGCCCGGGTTGCAAGCGAAGTGGGTGAAAAGCTCACGGCCATCCTCGCGAAATATCGTACAATGCCGCTGCAAAACACGGCCCGGGCGCGGCTGCTCCTAGCGGATCGCAATGCAGCTCTGATCAGGGGGATCTTGCGGGAAGCCGGGAGGGGCGCGGGTGTCAAGCAACGGGCTAATAAACCTCGTCGAATACGCCCGCGACGGGCCGGTATAGAAGCGATGCCGCCAGTTTGTCCCCGCCGGAGCTCCTCCAAGCCAGGCAGGCCGAAAGTGGCGCGGGTTGACAACACAGGGTCCAAAACTTCAACGCACAACCAAGCGATCGTCCAGCTTTATGCAGCCTTGTACAAATTGTGTTTTCAAATTGTTCGCCCGAAACAGTTTTGTCACTCCCACAAGACAAACAAGCTATTTTTTTTCAGATGGCAGTGGAACTGATGAAGGCCTTCCCCAGACATTCCGTGCATCAATTTTAGAACATTATGTGGCGATGGAAAATAAGAGAACAAGACAATCGTCAGAAATACTGACCACAGCAGGTTTATTGGATGATGATCACCCATGCAAAAAATGTTTAATTGTGGCATCCAGAAATGATGCCAAAGATATATTTTGTTTCAAACTACTTCATGAAGAGGAAGTGTTGATACCAGGGATGAATTCTGAAAGCTTATGAGAAAGTCATTTTTTATGACTTGTACCACAACGAAAAATCTCGTGTTATTCACTGCTCCGATGAAAATAAAATGTCAAGATAAAATTTCAATCCCATATTTACACACTGTGAATTTTAAGTTTAATGTTCACTGATATTCCGTCATGTTGTCGTATTTGTTCTCGCCATGCACTGTGGCATGCTCTAAATGGCAAAACCACCTGGAAAAGGTCCTCTGACAAAACGAGTGATTTTTACAATGGAAGAACACACAATTTATCTTGCATCGACATTGTCTTCATGATGCTTTGCATGCATCATTGAAATTGGGTTGGTTCAAGTAAAAGAAAAAATTTGAATTTTAAAAGCAACTTAGAGTTATCCTGATTGAAATTTCCGAACATATAATCTTGCGATGTTAGGGTTCTCTCCCCCCGGCCCCCTTTTGACGAGACCCAGTGCGAAAGGTGGTACCATGAGCAGTGTCTTGAGAAGAATTTGCATGAATTGAGCGGCCGAAGACTGGTATTGCTGCTGTGAGTGCACATCACAATGTTGGAAGTCATGTAGACCTATATCTAATTTTGTGAGTGTTGTTCTGGAAAAAGAATTAATTCTCACAAGAAAATGACAGACATGTCAGCTGCTCAACCCGTATTGTTTTGTGTTTTTTGTTATTGTAAAGTGTCCTTGGGTGTCTTGAAAGGCGCTTATCAATAAAATGTATTATTAGTATTATTATTATTATTAAGTTGCCTACACTGGTAAAGTTTTTTAAAATTTGAGTTTTTATTGCTTTAAATGCATTTTCAGCCCGAGTTGAGCACGTTTTGTGAGTTTGAATGTATCTTCATAGGAATGAGTTGTGTGGTCAAATTAATGCTCATTTAGGCTTCAGGTGGTCATCCTGAACAAAATACATGTTGAAGTGTGTGCATAAGTCCTTTGGTTTAGGCGTGACACTCAATTTGAGTTTTTATTGCTTTAAATGCATTTTCAGCCCGAGCTGAGCACGTTTTGTGAGTTTGAATGTATCTTCATAGGAATCAGTTGTGTGGTCAAATTAATGCTCATTTAGGCTTCAGGTGGTCATCCTGAACAAAATACATGTTGAAGTGTGTGCATAAGTCCTTTGGTTTAGGCGTGACACTCAATTTGAGTTTTTATTGCTTTGAATGCATTTTCAGCCCGAGCTGAGCACGTTTTGTGAGTTTGAATGTAGCTTCATAGGAATTAGTTGTGTGGTCAAATTAATGCTCATTTAGGCGTCAGGTGGTCATCCTGAACTAAATAAATATTGAAGTGTGTGCATAAGTTCTTTGGTTTGGGCGTGACACTCAATTTGAGTTTTTATTGCTTTAAATGCATTTTCAGCCCGAGTTGAGCACGTTTTGTGAGTTTGAATGTATCTTCATAGGAATGAGTTGTGTGGTCAAATTAATGCTCATTAAGGCTTCAGGTGGTCATCCTGAACAAAATACATGTTGAAGTGTGTGCATAAGTCCTTTGGTTTAGGCGTGACACTCAATTTGAGTTTTTATTGCTTTAAATGCATTTTCAGGCCGAGCTGAGCACGTTTTATGAGTTTGAATGTATCTTCATAGGAATGAGTTGTGTGGTCAAATTATTGCTCATTTAGGCTTCAGGAGGTCATCCTGAACAAAATACATCTTGAAGTGTGTGCATAAGTCCTTCGGTTTAGGCGTGACACTCAATTTGAGTTTTTATTGCTTTAAATGCATTTTCAGCCCGAGCTGAGCACGTTTTGTGAGTTTGAATGTATCTTCATAGGAATGAGTTGTGTGGTCAAATTAATGCTCATTTAGGCTTCAGGTGGTCATCCTGAACAAAATACATGTTGAAGTGTGTGCATAAGTCCTTTGGTTTAGGCGTGACACTCAATTTGAGTTTTTATTGCTTTAAATGCATTTTCAGCCCGAGCTGAGCACGTTTTGTGAGTTTGAATGTAGCTTCATAGGAATGAGTTGTGTGGTCAAATTAATGCTCATTTAGGCTTCAGGTGGTCATCCTGAACAAAATACATGTTGAAGTGTGTGCATAAGTCCTTTGGTTTAGGCGTGACACTCAATTTGAGTTTTTATTGCTTTAAATGCATTTTCAGCCCGAGCTGAGCATGTTTTGTGAGTTTGAATGTATCTTCATAAGAATGAGTTGTGTGGTCAAATTAATGCTCATTTCGGCTTCAGGTGGTCATCCTGAACTAAATACATGTTGAAGTGTGTGCATAAGTCCTTTGGTTTAGGCGTGACACTCCATTTGAGTTTTTATTGCTTTAAATGCATTTTCAGTCCGAGCTGAGCGCGCTTTCTGACTTTGAATGTATCTTCATAGGAATGAGTTGTGTGGTCAAATTATTGCTCATTTAGGCTTCAGGAGGTCATCCTGAACAAAATACATCTTGAAGTGTGTGCATAAGTCCTTCGGTTTAGGCGTGACACTCAATTTGAGTTTTTATTGCTTTAAATGCATTTTCAGCCCGAGCTGAGCACGTTTTGTGAGTTTGAATGTATCTTCATAGGAATGAGTTGTGTGGTCAAATTAATGCTCATTTAGGCTTCAGGTGGTCATCCTGAACAAAATACATGTTGAAGTGTGTGCATAAGTCCTTTGGTTTAGGCGTGACACTCAATTTGAGTTTTTATTGCTTTAAATGCATTTTCAGCCCGAGCTGAGCACGTTTTGTGAGTTTGAATGTAGCTTCATAGGAATTAGTTGTGTGGTCAAACTATTGCTCATTTAGGCTTCAGGAGGTCATCCTGAACAAAATACACGTTGAAGTGTGTGCATAAGTCCTTTGGTTGAGGCGTGACACTCAATTTGAGTTTTTATTGCTTTAAATGCATTTTCAGCCCGAGTTGAGCACGTTTTGTGAGTTTGAATGTATCTTCATAGGAATGAGTTGTGTGGTCAAATTAATGCTCATTTAGGCTTCAGGTGGTCATCCTGAACAAAATACATGTTGAAGTGTGTGCATAAGTCCTTTGGTTTAGGCGTGACACTCAATTTGAGTTTTTATTGCTTTAAATGCATTTTCAGCCCGAGCTGAGCACGTTTTGTGAGTTTGAATGTATCTTCATAGGAATGAGTTGTGTGGTCAAATTAATTCTCATATGGGCTTCAGGAGGTCATCCTGAACAAAATACATGTTGAAGTGTGTGCATAAGTCCTTTGGTTTAGGCCTTACACTCAATTTAAGTTTTGATTGCTTTAAATGCATTTTCAGCCCGAGCTGAGCACGTTTTGTGAGTTTGAATGTATCTTCATAGGAATGAGTTGTGTGGTCAAATTAATGCTCATTTAGGCTTCAGGTGGTCATCCTGAACAAAATACATGTTGAAGTGTGTGCATAAGTCCTTTGGTTTAGGCGTGACACTCAATTTGAGTTTTTATTGCTTTAAATGCATTTTCAGCCCGAGCTGAGCATGTTTTGTGAGTTTGAATGTATCTTCATAGGAATGAGTTGTGTGGTCAAATTAATGCTCATATAGGCTTCAGGAGGCCATCCTGAACAAAATACATGTTGAAATGTGTGCATAATCCTTTGGTTTAGGTGTGACACTCAATTTGAGTTTTTATTGCTTTAAATGCATTTTCATTCCGAGCTGAGCGCGCTTTCTGACTTTGAATGTATCTTCATAGGAATGATTTGTTTAGTCAAATTAATGCTCTTTTAGGCTTCAGGAGGCCATCCTGAACAAAATACATGATGAAGTGTGTGCATAAGTCCTTTGGTTTAGGTGTGACACTCAATTTGAGTTTTTATTGCTTTAAATGCATTTTCAGCCCGAGCTGAGCTCGTTTTGTGAGTTTGAATGCATCTTCATAGGCATGAATTGTGTGATCAAATTAATGCTCATTTAGGCTTCAGGTGGTCCTTCTGAACAAAATACATGTTAAAGTGTGTGCATAAATCCTTTGGTTTAGGCGTGACACTCAATTTGAGTTTTTATTGCTTTAAATGCATTTTCAGCCCGAGCTGAGCACGTTTTGTGAGTTTGAATGTATCTTCATAGGAATGAGTTGTGTGGTCAAATTAAAGCTCATATAGGCTTCAGGAGGTCATCCTGAACAAAATACATGTTGAATGTGTGCATAAGTCCTTTGGTTTAGGTGTGACACTCAATTTGAGTTTTTATTGCTTTAAATGCATTTTCAGCCCGAGCTTGAGCGCGCTTTCTGACTTTGAATGTATCTTCATAGGAATGAGTTGTGTAGTCAAATTAATGCTCATTTAGGCTTCAGGAGGACATCCTGAACAAAATACATGTTGAAGTGTGTGCATAAATCCTCTGGTTTAGGCGTGACACTCAATTTGAGTTTTTATTGCTTTAAATGCATTTGTAGCCTGAGCTGAGCGCGCTTTCTGACTTTGAATGTATCTTCATAGGAATGAGTTGTGTGGTCAAATGAATGCTCATTTAGGCTTCAGGTGGTCATCCTGAACAAAATACATGTTGAAGTGTGTGCATAAGTCCTTTGGTTTAGGCGTGACACTCAATTTGAGTTTTTATTGCTTTAAATGCATTTTCAGCCCGAGCTGAGCACGTTTTGTGAGTTTGAATGTATCTTCATAGGAATGAGTTGTGTGGTCAAATTAATTCTCATATGGGCTTCAGGAGGTCATCCTGAACAAAATACATGTTGAAGTGTGTGCATAAGTCCTTTGGTTTAGGCCTTACACTCAATTTAAGTTTTGATTGCTTTAAATGCATTTTCAGCCCGAGCTGAGCACGTTTTGTGAGTTTGAATGTATCTTCATAGGAATGAGTTGTGTGGTCAAATTAATGCTCATTTAGGCTTCAGGTGGTCATCCTGAACAAAATACATGTTGAAGTGTGTGCATAAGTCCTTTGGTTTAGGCGTGACACTCAATTTGAGTTTTTATTGCTTTAAATGCATTTTCAGCCCGAGCTGAGCATGTTTTGTGAGTTTGAATGTATCTTCATAGGAATGAGTTGTGTGGTCAAATTAATGCTCATATAGGCTTCAGGAGGCCATCCTGAACAAAATACATGTTGAAATGTGTGCATAATCCTTTGGTTTAGGTGTGACACTCAATTTGAGTTTTTATTGCTTTAAATGCATTTTCATTCCGAGCTGAGCGCGCTTTCTGACTTTGAATGTATCTTCATAGGAATGATTTGTTTAGTCAAATTAATGCTCTTTTAGGCTTCAGGAGGCCATCCTGAACAAAATACATGATGAAGTGTGTGCATAAGTCCTTTGGTTTAGGTGTGACACTCAATTTGAGTTTTTATTGCTTTAAATGCATTTTCAGCCCGAGCTGAGCTCGTTTTGTGAGTTTGAATGCATCTTCATAGGCATGAATTGTGTGATCAAATTAATGCTCATTTAGGCTTCAGGTGGTCCTTCTGAACAAAATACATGTTGAAGTGTGTGCATAAGTCCTTTGGTTTAGGCGTGACACTCAATTCTAGTTTTTATTGCTTTAAATGCATTTTCAGCCCGAGCTGAGCATGTTTTGTGAGTTTGAATGTATCTTCATAAGAATGAGTTGTGTGGTCAAATTAATGCTCATTTCGGCTTCAGGTGGTCATCCTGAACTAAATACATGTTGAAGTGTGTGCATAAGTCCTTTGGTTTAGGCGTGACACTCCATTTGAGTTTTTATTGCTTTAAATGCATTTTCAGCCCGAGCTGAGCACGTTTTGTGAGTTTGAATGCATCTTCATAGGCATGAATTGTGTGATCAAATTAATGCTCATTTAGGCTTCAGGTGGTCCTTCTGAACAAAATACATGTTAAAGTGTGTGCATAAATCCTTTGGTTTAGGCGTGACACTCAATTTGAGTTTTTATTGCTTTAAATGCATTTTCAGCCCGAGCTGAGCACGTTTTGTGAGTTTGAATGTATCTTCATAGGAATGAGTTGTGTGGTCAAATTAAAGCTCATATAGGCTTCAGGAGGTCATCCTGAACAAAATACATGTTGAATGTGTGCATAAGTCCTTTGGTTTAGGTGTGACACTCAATTTGAGTTTTTATTGCTTTAAATGCATTTGTAGCCTGAGCTGAGCGCGCTTTCTGACTTTGAATGTATCTTCATAGGAATGAGTTGTGTGGTCAAATGAATGCTCATTTAGGCTTCAGGTGGTCATCCTGAACAAAATACATGTTGAAGTGTGTCCATAAGTCCTTTGGTTTAGGTGTGACACTCAATTTGAGTTTTTATTGCTTTAAATGCATTTTCAGCCCGAGCTGAGCACGTTTTGTGAGTTTGAATGTATCTTCATAGGCATGAGTTGTGTGATCAAATTAATGCTCATTTAGGCTTCAGGAGGTCATCCTGAACAAAATACAAGTTGAAGTGTGTGCATAAGTCCTTTGGTAATCAAACAGCACGAAGGTCCGGGACCGAACGGATGCCACCCGCTTGGCCCCGCCGGAGCAGAAGTAAGATCGGGCGGCCCGAGCCCGAGCCCGAGCCCTACCCCTACCCGAACCCGACCGCCCTAAAATGTCCCTCATTGCTTCGGGTTCGGGGCGCACGGCACCCGTACGGCGGAGAGTATCCAGGGTTACCAGTGAAGCGGAGGAACATCTCACGCCCACCCGCGCGAAATGTCGTACCGAGTTGTTTATGCCCACGGCACCGCCGATGCTGCACCGTTTCGGCGCGAGGGACGCTCCAAACGAGGAGTTTGGGTCGAATGTGAATTAAAGTGTTAGGTTTCGTGAGAGATCAATACAAGAACCACACACAGACACCAAAAACGAAGAGGGGTTTTATTGCCAGAAAGTTGGTCAGGTCGAGGTGTAAACAACTGAAAGCTAGTCAAAATGATCACGTTGAGGAGTGCAGAAATGCTGGAGCGTAACGGCGTGGCAGCAGCTAGCTCGGCAGGAAGGATCGCTGACGAACTGGCAACGGGTGGCTGTTCACGCTGTCTTTTATGGTGCAAGTGGCAGATGAGATGAAGACTCGCACGTGTGTAGGGGAGGCAGGTGCACTGATTCGAGAGGCGCCCAGCCCACACTGAAAAAGAGACAAAAAAAGGGAGGGGCGGCACCGTGGACACACAATGGTTTCGAACGCAAAGGGCAGAAAACGTCGGCTTCCAGCCGCGCGACGTTCCGCGAACGAATACTGAATCGTATTGAGACACGTTATCCGTGGCATCATAAACTCCGCGAATTTAAGTCAACATCTCTCTGCTCCCAAATAAAACAATCATCCCTATTCAGTCAACTGTAAACGAAGAAGTCAAGTCTGGGATTTTTTTTATGACCCTCTAAAAATAAGCAACAACATAAAATGTCCGCCCTGTGAACATGAGCTGAAATCGAATCTCAAACCAAATACATGTGAAAGCAAAAAAAATCGAAATATATCAATTTAGAATTCAAAGAACGTCGTGTCCCCATCACACTTTTTAATTGTCTTTTTTCTTTTTTCTTTTTTTTTGCATCGACACGCCTCAAAATCCTTCTGATGTGAGCGTTTTTAAAAAATCTTGGCTCTTTTGACTTTTTTGGGGGGTTCTTGGGACGGAAAAAATTGACGATGAATTGACAATATTTGCTGCTCAGAGCTGATGCCACGTTGTGTCACTCTTGTGCTTTCTGAAATGCGAGAGCCCTATTTGTCCATGCACGGCCAGCACTTTACGATAGCCTCTGCTGGTGAGAGTTGGCCATTGCAGCCTTCCATATGATTTCCTGTGACCCTCTAAAAATAATGAGATAAAATGTGCGTTGTGTGAACATGAGCTGCGCTTGAAACTACACCCAAATACAAGGAAAAGCAAAAAACAAAAATCTAAACGCACCAATTCAAAAGATAAATGAATGCCACGCCACCATCACACTTTTTCATGATTATTATTACAATTATTATTAATATCACTGCATAGGCAAGGCTCAAAATCCGCCTCATGTGAGCGTTTTTTCAAAAGATTTTCTTAATCTTGCTACTTCGGACTGGGCTTTTTTTTTTGGATATTGGGACAGAGAAACTTTATTATGTATTGACAGTGTTTGCTCTTCATCTCTTTTTCAACCTGGTGGACGCCCTCTCTTTGGCCGAGCATGACCTGATTTGTAGTCAGACGCCTCATGCATTGCGCCACGAACTCCACGAAATCAAACCACTATTTCTCTGTTCTCCTGTGGGGGAATTTGCCGCTCCCAAAAAGTTATTGTTACCTTTTTCAGTGTGGGATGGGCGCTTCTCTAATCAGTGCACCTGCCTCCCCGACACACCTGCGAGTCATTATCTCATCTGCCACTTGCAGCATAAAAGCCAGCCTGAAGAGCCACCCATTGTCACTTCGTCAGAGATCCTTCCTGCCGTGTCGACGACGCCGTACCGCTCCAGGATTCCTGCACTCCTCGAATTGATCATTTTGACTACCTTTCAGTTGTGACCACCTCGGCCTGTCTCGCTTACTGGCAATAAAACCCTTCTGTGCTTTTTGTGTCTGCGCGTGGTTCCTCTCTTCATCTCTCACGAAGCCGAACACTTTGCTTAACACCCGCGGTTCTCCCAGCGCTCCGCCCCAACATCCTCGTCGGAACAGCCTGAGCGCCGCAGCGGAGCAACTCCGGCTCGGCCGTGGGCAAAAACGGCTCTGTCCGAAATTTCTCACGGGCGGGCGTGAGCTGTTCCTCCGCTTCGCTTATCACACACACCACTCTCGGCCCTACCTGCCCCGCGCAACTCCGGCAGGGCCAAGCGGGTGGCATCGGTTCGGTCCCGGACCTTCGCGCGGTTTGATTCCCAAGTTTTTCTTCCCTTTGATTGCACACCGCGCCCCCTGTCCCTCAAAGCGAGGTGCATCTCTGGCGGAGCCGAGCGGGCAGCAGCTTTGCTCCCGGCAGGTCGTGTTGGTGTGCGCGAGGTCTTCCACCTCTTCGCTTGCAACACTCGCCTTTGCCGGCCCGCCAGGCACGGCGCAGCTCTGGCGGGGCCAAGCGACAGCGTCGGTTAGCTCCCGGGCGCAAAATCAAAAGGGAGGGTCGACACTGTGGACAAACAATGGACCCTAACACAAAGGGCAGAAAACTTCGACGCACACCCGCGCGACATTCTGTGAAGGAAAATACGCCACCCGCCTGACCTCACCGGAGTTTCGCCGCGCCCGTCGGTCCAACGTGGCCCGGGTTGCAAGCGAAGTGGGTGAAAAGCTCACGGCCATCCTCGCGAAATATCGTACAATGCCGCTGCAAAACACGGCCCGGGCGCGGCTGCTCCTAGCGGATCGCAATGCAGCTCTGATCAGGGGGATCTTGCGGGAAGCCGGGAGGGGCGCGGGTGTCAAGCAACGGGCTAATAAACCTCGTCGAATACGCCCGCGACGGGCCGGTATAGAAGCGATGCCGCCAGTTTGTCCCCGCCGGAGCTCCTCCAAGCCAGGCAGGCCGAAAGTGGCGCGGGTTGACAACACAGGGTCCAAAACTTCAACGCACAACCAAGCGATCGTCCAGCTTTATGCAGCCTTGTACAAATTGTGTTTTCAAATTGTTCGCCCGAAACAGTTTTGTCACTCCCACAAGACAAACAAGCTATTTTTTTTCAGATGGCAGTGGAACTGATGAAGGCCTTCCCCAGACATTCCGTGCATCAATTTTAGAACATTATGTGGCGATGGAAAATAAGAGAACAAGACAATCGTCAGAAATACTGACCACAGCAGGTTTATTGGATGATGATCACCCATGCAAAAAATGTTTAATTGTGGCATCCAGAAATGATGCCAAAGATATATTTTGTTTCAAACTACTTCATGAAGAGGAAGTGTTGATACCAGGGATGAATTCTGAAAGCTTATGAGAAAGTCATTTTTTATGACTTGTACCACAACGAAAAATCTCGTGTTATTCACTGCTCCGATGAAAATAAAATGTCAAGATAAAATTTCAATCCCATATTTACACACTGTGAATTTTAAGTTTAATGTTCACTGATATTCCGTCATGTTGTCGTATTTGTTCTCGCCATGCACTGTGGCATGCTCTAAATGGCAAAACCACCTGGAAAAGGTCCTCTGACAAAACGAGTGATTTTTACAATGGAAGAACACACAATTTATCTTGCATCGACATTGTCTTCATGATGCTTTGCATGCATCATTGAAATTGGGTTGGTTCAAGTAAAAGAAAAAATTTGAATTTTAAAAGCAACTTAGAGTTATCCTGATTGAAATTTCCGAACATATAATCTTGCGATGTTAGGGTTCTCTCCCCCCGGCCCCCTTTTGACGAGACCCAGTGCGAAAGGTGGTACCATGAGCAGTGTCTTGAGAAGAATTTGCATGAATTGAGCGGCCGAAGACTGGTATTGCTGCTGTGAGTGCACATCACAATGTTGGAAGTCATGTAGACCTATATCTAATTTTGTGAGTGTTGTTCTGGAAAAAAATTAATTCTCACAAGAAAATGACAGACATGTCAGCTGCTCAACCCGTATTGTTTTGTGTTTTTTGTTATTGTAAAGTGTCCTTGGGTGTCTTGAAAGGCGCTTATCAATAAAATGTATTATTAGTATTATTATTATTATTAAGTTGCCTACACTGGTAAAGTTTTTTAAAATTTGAGTTTTTATTGCTTTAAATGCATTTTCAGCCCGAGCTGAGCACTTTTTGTGAGTTTGAATGTATCTTCAGAGGAATGAGTTGTGTGGTCAAATTAATGCTCATTTAGGCTTCAGGAGGACATCCTGAACTAAATACATGTTGAAGTGTGTGCATAAGTCCTTTGGTTTAGGCGTGACACTCAATTTGAGTTTTTATTGCTTTAAATGCATTTTCAGCCCGAGTTGAGCACGTATTGTGAGTTTGAATGTATCTTCATAGGAATGAGTTGTGTGGTCAAATGAATGCTCATTTAGGCTTCAGGTGGTCATCCTGAACAAAATAAATATTGAAGTGTGTGCATAAGTTCTTTGGTTTGGGCGTGACACTCAATTTGAGTTTTTATTGCTTTAAATGCATTTTCAGCCCGAGCTGAGCACTTTTTGTGAGTTTGAATGTATCTTCATAGGAATGAGTTGTGTGGTCAAATTAATGCTCATTTAGGCTTCAGGAGGACATCCTGAACTAAATACATGTTGAAGTGTGTGCATAAGTCCTTTGGTTTAGGCGTGACACTCAATTTGAGTTTTTATTGCTTTAAATGCATTTTCAGCCCGAGTTGAGCACGTATTGTGAGTTTGAATGTATCTTCATAGGAATGAGTTGTGTGGTCAAATGAATGCTCATTTAGGCTTCAGGTGGTCATCCTGAACAAAATAAATATTGAAGTGTGTGCATAAGTTCTTTGGTTTGGGCGTGACACTCAATTTGAGTTTTTATTGCTTTAAATGCATTTTCAGCCCGAGCTGAGCATGTTTTGTGAGTTTGAATGTATCTTCATAGGAATGAGTTGTGTGGTCAAATTAATGCTCATTTAGGCTTCAGGTGGTCATCCTGAACAAAATACATGTTGAAGTGTGTGCATAAGTCCTTTGGTTTAGGCGTGACACTCAATTTGAGTTTTTATTGCTTTAAATGCATTTTCAGCCCGAGCTGAGCACGTTTTGTGAGTTTGAATGTATCTTCATAGGAATCAGTTGTGTGGTCAAATTAATGCTCATTTAGGCTTCAGGTGGTCATCCTGAACAAAATACATGTTGAAGTGTGTGCATAAGTCCTTTGGTTTAGGCGTGACACTCAATTTGAGTTTTTATTGCTTTAAATGCATTTTCAGCCCGAGCTGAGCATGTTTTGTGAGTTTGAATGTATCTTCATAAGAATGAGTTGTGTGGTCAAATTAATGCTCATTTCGGCTTCAGGTGGTCATCCTGAACTAAATACATGTTGAAGTGTGTGCATAAGTCCTTTGGTTTAGGCGTGACACTCCATTTGAGTTTTTATTGCTTTAAATGCATTTTCAGTCCGAGCTGAGCGCGCTTTCTGACTTTGAATGTATCTTCATAGGAATGAGTTGTGTGGTCAAATTATTGCTCATTTAGGCTTCAGGAGGTCATCCTGAACAAAATACATCTTGAAGTGTGTGCATAAGTCCTTCGGTTTAGGCGTGACACTCAATTTGAGTTTTTATTGCTTTAAATGCATTTTCAGCCCGAGCTGAGCACGTTTTGTGAGTTTGAATGTATCTTCATAGGAATGAGTTGTGTGGTCAAATTAATGCTCATTTAGGCTTCAGGAGGTCATCCTGAACAAAATACATGTTGAAGTGTGTGCATAAGTCCTTTGGTTGAGGCGTGACACTCAATTTGAGTTTTTATTGCTTTAAATGCATTTTCAGCCCGAGTTGAGCACGTTTTGTGAGTTTGAATGTATCTTCATAGGAATGAGTTGTGTGGTCAAATTAATGCTCATTTAGGCTTCAGGTGGTCATCCTGAACAAAATACATGTTGAAGTGTGTGCATAAGTCCTTTGGTTTAGGCGTGACACTCAATTTGAGTTTTTATTGCTTTAAATGCATTTTCAGCCCAAGCTGAGCACGTTTTGTGAGTTTGAATGTATCTTCATAGGAATGAGTTGTGTGGTCAAATTAATTCTCATATGGGCTTCAGGAGGTCATCCTGAACAAAATACATGTTGAAGTGTGTGCATAAGTCCTTTGGTTTAGGCCTTACACTCAATTTGAGTTTTGATTGCTTTAAATGCATTTTCAGCCCGAGCTGAGCACGTTTTGTGAGTTTGAATGTATCTTCATAGGAATGAGTTGTGTGGTCAAATTAATGCTCATTTAGGCTTCAGGTGGTCATCCTGAACAAAATACATGTTGAAGTGTGTTCATAAGTCCTTTGGTTTAGGTGTGACACTCAATTATAGTTTTTATTGCTTTAAATGCATTTTCAGCCCGAGCTGAGCACGTTTTGTGAGTTTGAATGTATCTTCATAGGAATGAGTTGTGTAGTCAAATTAATGCTCATTTAGGCTTCAGGAGATCATCCTGAACAAAATACATGTTGAAGTGTGTGCATAAGTCCTTTGGTTGAGGCGTGACACTCAATTTGAGTTTTTATTGCTTTAAATGCATTTTCAGCCCGAGTTGAGCACGTTTTGTGAGTTTGAATGTATCTTCATAGGAATGAGTTGTGTAGTCAAATTAATGCTCATTTAGGCTTCAGGAGATCATCCTGAACAAAATACATGTTGAAGTGTGTGCATAAGTCCTTTGGTTGAGGCGTGACACTCAATTTGAGTTTTTATTGCTTTAAATGCATTTTCAGCCCGAGTTGAGCACGTTTTGTGAGTTTGAATGTATCTTCATAGGAATGAGTTGTGTGGTCAAATTAATGCTCATTTAGGCTTCAGGTGGTCATCCTGAACAAAATACATGTTGAAGTGTGTGCATAAGTCCTTTGGTTTAGGCGTGACACTCAATTTGAGTTTTTATTGCTTTAAATGCATTTTCAGCCCGAGCTGAGCACGTTTTGTGAGTTTGAATGTATCTTCATAGGAATGAGTTGTGTGGTCAAATTAATTCTCATATGGGCTTCAGGAGGTCATCCTGAACAAAATACATGTTGAAGTGTGTGCATAAGTCCTTTGGTTTAGGCCTTACACTCAATTTGAGTTTTTATTGCTTTAAATGCATTTTCAGCCCGAGTTGAGCACGTTTTGTGAGTTTGAATGTATCTTCATAGGAATGAGTTGTGTAGTCAAATTAATGCTCATTTAGGCTTCAGGAGATCATCCTGAACAAAATACATGTTGAAGTGTGTGCATAAGTCCTTTGGTTGAGGCGTGACACTCAATTTGAGTTTTTATTGCTTTAAATGCATTTTCAGCCCGAGCTGAGCACTTTTTGTGAGTTTGAATGTATCTTCATAAGAATGAGTTGTGTGGTCAAATTAACGCTCATTTCGGCTTCAGGTGGTCATCCTGAACTAAATACATGTTGAAGTGTGTGCATAAGTCCTTTGGTTTAGGCGTGACACTCCATTTGAGTTTTAATTGCTTTAAATGCATTTTCAGCCCGAGCTGAGCACGTTTTGTGAGTTTGAATGCATCTTCATAGGCATGAATTGTGTGATCAAATTAATGCTCATTTAGGCTTCAGGTGGTCCTTCTGAACAAAATACATGTTAAAGTGTGTGCATAAATCCTTTGGTTTAGGCGTGACACTCAATTTGAGTTTTTATTGCTTTAAATGCATTTTCAGCCCGAGCTTGAGCGCGCTTTCTGACTTTGAATGTATCTTCATAGGAATGAGTTGTGTAGTCAAATTAATGCTCATTTAGGCTTCAGGAGGACATCCTGAACAAAATACATGTTGAAGTGTGTGCATAAATCCTCTGGTTTAGGCGTGACACTCAATTTGAGTTTTTATTGCTTTAAATGCATTTGTAGCCTGAGCTGAGCGCGCTTTCTGACTTTGAATGTATCTTCATAGGAATGAGTTGTGTGGTCAAATGAATGCTCATTTAGGCTTCAGGTGGTCATCCTGAACAAAATACATGTTGAAGTGTGTCCATAAGTCCTTTGGTTTAGGTGTGACACTCAATTTGAGTTTTTATTGCTTTAAATGCATTTTCAGCCCGAGCTGAGCACGTTTTGTTAGTTTGAATGTATCTTCATAGGCATGAGTTGTGTGATCAAATTAATGCTCATTTAGGCTTCAGGTGGTCATCCTGAACAAAATACATGTTGAAGTGTGTGCATAAGTCCTTTGGTTTAGGCGTGACACTCAATTTGAGTTTTTATTGCTTTAAATGAATTTTCAGCCCGAGCTGAGCACGTTTTGTGAGTTTGAATGTATCTTCATAGGAATGAGTTGTGTGGTCAAATTAATGCTCATTTAGGCTTCAGGTGGTCATCCTGAACAAAATACATGTTGAAGTGTGTGCATAAGTCCTTTGGTTTAGGCGTGACACTCAATTTGAGTTTTTATTGCTTTAAATGCATTTTCAGCCCGAGCTGAGCACGTTTTGTGAGTTTGAATGTATCTTCATAGGAATGAGTTGTGTGGTCAAATTAATTCTCATATGGGCTTCAGGAGGTCATCCTGAACAAAATACATGTTGAAGTGTGTGCATAAGTCCTTTGGTTTAGGCCTTACACTCAATTTGAGTTTTGATTGCTTTAAATGCATTTTCAGCCCGAGCTGAGCACGTTTTGTGAGTTTGAATGTATCTTCATAGGAATGAGTTGTGTGGTCAAATTAATGCTCATTTAGGCTTCAGGTGGTCATCCTGAACAAAATACATGTTGAAGTGTGTTCATAAGTCCTTTGGTTTAGGTGTGACACTCAATTTGAGTTTTTATTGCTTTAAATGCATTTTCAGCCCGAGCTGAGCACGTTTTGTGAGTTTGAATGTATCTTCATAGGAATGAGTTGTGTGGTCAAATTAATGCTCATTTAGGCTTCAGGTGGTCATCCTGAACAAAATACATGTTGAAGTGTGTGCATAAGTCCTTTGGTTTAGGCGTGACACTCAATTTGAGTTTTTATTGCTTTAAATGCATTTTCAGCCCGAGCTGAGCACGTTTTGTGAGTTTGAATGTAGCTTCATAGGAATTAGTTGTGTGGTCAAATTAATGCTCATTTAGGCTTCAGGTGGTCATCCTGAACAAAATACATGTTGAAGTGTGTGCATAAGTCCTTTGGTTTAGGCGTGACACTCAATTTGAGTTTTTATTGCTTTAAATGCATTTTCAGCCCGAGCTGAGCACGTTTTGTGAGTTTGAATGTATCTTCATAGGAATGAGTTGTGTGGTCAAATTAATTCTCATATGGGCTTCAGGAGGTCATCCTGAACAAAATACATGTTGAAGTGTGTGCATAAGTCCTTTGGTTTAGGCCTTACACTCAATTTGAGTTTTGATTGCTTTAAATGCATTTTCAGCCCGAGCTGAGCACGTTTTGTGAGTTTGAATGTATCTTCATAGGAATGAGTTGTGTGGTCAAATTAATGCTCATTTAGGCTTCAGGTGGTCATCCTGAACAAAATACATGTTGAAGTGTATGCATAAGTCCTTTGGTTTAGGCGTGACACTCAATTTGAGTTTTTATTGCTTTAAATGCATTTTCAGCCCGAGTTGAGCACGTTTTGTGAGTTTGAATGTATCTTCATAGGAATGAGTTGTGTGGTCAAATTAATGCTCATTTAGGCTTCAGGTGGTCATCCTGAACAAAATACATGTTGAAGTGTGTGCATAAGTCCTTTGGTTTAGGCGTGACACTCAATTTGAGTTTTTATTGCTTTAAATGCATTTTCAGCCCGAGCTGAGCATGTTTTGTGAGTTTGAATGTATCTTCATAGGAATGAGTTGTGTGGTCAAATTAATGCTCATATAGGCTTCAGGAGGCCATCCTGAACAAAATACATGTTGAAGTGTGTGCATAATCCTTTGGTTTAGGTGTGACACTCAATTTGAGTTTTTATTGCTTTAAATGCATTTTCATTCCGAGCTGAGCGCGCTTTCTGACTTTGAATGTATCTTCATAGGAATGATTTGTTTAGTCAAATTAATGCTCTTTTAGGCTTCAGGAGGCCATCCTGAACAAAATACATGATGAAGTGTGTGCATAAGTCCTTTGGTTTAGGTGTGACACTCAATTTGAGTTTTTATTGCTTTAAATGCATTTTCAGCCCGAGCTGAGCACGTTTTGTGAGTTTGAATGCATCTTCATAGGCATGAATTGTGTGATCAAATTAATGCTCATTTAGGCTTCAGGTGGTCCTTCTGAACAAAATACATGTTAAAGTGTGTGCATAAATCCTTTGGTTTAGGCGTGACACTCAATTTGAGTTTTTATTGCTTTAAATGCATTTTCAGCCCGAGCTGAG
Organism: Hippocampus guttulatus; assembly: GCF_054856545.1. Taxonomy (NCBI): domain Eukaryota; kingdom Metazoa; phylum Chordata; class Actinopteri; order Syngnathiformes; family Syngnathidae; genus Hippocampus; species Hippocampus guttulatus. The sequence goes on from NC_141264.1 coordinate 1,846,301, forward strand.
CACGTTTTGTGAGTTTGAATGTATCTTCATAGGAATGAGTTGTGTGGTCAAATTAAAGCTCATATAGGCTTCAGGAGGTCATCCTGAACAAAATACATGTTGAATGTGTGCATAAGTCCTTTGGTTTAGGTGTGACACTCAATTTGAGTTTTTATTGCTTTAAATGCATTTTCAGCCCGAGCTTGAGCGCGCTTTCTGACTTTGAATGTATCTTCATAGGAATGAGTTGTGTAGTCAAATTAATGCTCATTTAGGCTTCAGGAGGACATCCTGAACAAAATACATGTTGAAGTGTGTGCATAAATCCTCTGGTTTAGGCGTGACACTCAATTTGAGTTTTTATTGCTTTAAATGCATTTGTAGCCTGAGCTGAGCGCGCTTTCTGACTTTGAATGTATCTTCATAGGAATGAGTTGTGTGGTCAACTGAATGCTCATTTAGGCTTCAGGTGGTCATCCTGAACAAAATACATGTTGAAGTGTGTCCATAAGTCCTTTGGTTTAGGTGTGACACTCAATTTGAGTTTTTATTGCTTTAAATGCATTTTCAGCCCGAGCTGAGCACGTTTTGTGAGTTTGAATGTAGCTTCATAGGAATTAGTTGTGTGGTCAAATTAATGCTCATTTAGGCTTCAGGTGGTCATCCTGAACAAAATACATGTTGAAGTGTGTGCATAAGTCCTTTGGTTTAGGCGTGACACTCAATTTGAGTTTTTATTGCTTTAAATGCATTTTCAGCCCGAGCTGAGCATGTTTTGTGAGTTTGAATGTATCTTCATAAGAATGAGTTGTGTGGTCAAATTAATGCTCATTTCGGCTTCAGGTGGTCATCCTGAACTAAATACATGTTGAAGTGTGTGCATAAGTCCTTTGGTTTAGGCGTGACACTCCATTTGAGTTTTTATTGCTTTAAATGCATTTTCAGTCCGAGCTGAGCGCGCTTTCTGACTTTGAATGTATCTTCATAGGAATGAGTTGTGTGGTCAAATTATTGCTCATTTAGGCTTCAGGAGGTCATCCTGAACAAAATACATCTTGAAGTGTGTGCATAAGTCCTTCGGTTTAGGCGTGACACTCAATTTGAGTTTTTATTGCTTTAAATGCATTTTCAGCCCGAGCTGAGCACGTTTTGTGAGTTTGAATGTATCTTCATAGGAATGAGTTGTGTGGTCAAATTAATGCTCATTTAGGCTTCAGGAGATCATCCTGAACAAAATACATGTTGAAGTGTGTGCATAAGTCCTTTGGTTGAGGCGTGACACTCAATTTGAGTTTTTATTGCTTTAAATGCATTTTCAGCCCGAGCTGAGCACGTTTTGTGAGTTTGAATGTATCTTCATAGGAATGAGTTGTGTGGTCAAATTAATGCTCATTTAGGCTTCAGGAGGTCATCCTGAACAAAATACATGTTGAAGTGTGTGCATAAGTCCTTTGGTTTAGGCCTTACACTCAATTTGAGTTTTGATTGCTTTAAATGCATTTTCAGCCCGAGCTGAGCACGTTTTGTGAGTTTGAATGTATCTTCATAGGAATGAGTTGTGTGGTCAAATTAATGCTCATTTAGGCTTCAGGTGGTCATCCTGAACAAAATACATGTTGAAGTGTGTGCATAAGTCCTTTGGTTTAGGCGTGACACTCAATTTGAGTTTTTATTGCTTTAAATGCATTTTCAGCCCGAGCTGAGCACGTTTTGTGAGTTTGAATGTAGCTTCATAGGAATTAGTTGTGTGGTCAAATTAATGCTCATTTAGGCTTCAGGTGGTCATCCTGAACTAAAGAAATATTGAAGTGTGTGCATAAGTTCTTTGGTTTGGGCGTGACACTCAATTTGAGTTTTTATTGCTTTAAATGCATTTTCAGCCCGAGCTGAGCACTTTTTGTGAGTTTGAATGTATCTTCATAGGAATGAGTTGTGTGGTCAAATTAATGCTCATTTAGGCTTCAGGTGGTCATCCTGAACAAAATACATGTTGAAGTGTCTGCATAAGTCCTTTGGTTTAGGCGTGACACTCAATTTGAGTTTTTATTGCTTTAAATGCATTTTCAGCCCGAGCTGAGCATGTTTTGTGAGTTTGAATGTATCTTCATAAGAATGAGTTGTGTGGTCAAATTAATGCTCATTTCGGCTTCAGGTGGTCATCCTGAACTAAATACATGTTGAAGTGTGTGCATAAGTCCTTTGGTTTAGGCGTGACACTCCATTTGAGTTTTTATTGCTTTAAATGCATTTTCAGCCCGAGCTGAGCACGTTTTGTGAGTTTGAATGCATCTTCATAGGCATGAATTGTGTGATCAAATTAATGCTCATTTAGGCTTCAGGTGGTCCTTCTGAACAAAATACATGTTAAAGTGTGTGCATAAATCCTCTGGTTTAGGCGTGACACTCAATTTGAGTTTTTATTGCTTTAAATGCTTTTGTAGCCTGAGCTGAGCGCGCTTTCTGACTTTGAATGTATCTTCATAGGAATGAGTTGTGTGGTCAAATGAATGCTCATTTAGGCTTTAGGTGGTCATCCTGAACAAAATACATGTTGAAGTGTGTCCATAAGTCCTTTGGTTTAGGTGTGACACTCAATTTGAGTTTTTATTGCTTTAAATGCATTTTCAGCCCGAGCTGAGCACGTTTTGTGAGTTTGAATGTATCTTCATAGGCATGAGTTGTGTGATCAAATTAATGCTCATTTAGGCTTCAGGAGGTCATCCTGAACAAAATACAAGTTGAAGTGTGTGCATAAGTCCTTTGGTAATCAAACAGCACGAAGGTCCGGGACCGAACGGATGCCACCCGCTTGGCCCCGCCGGAGCAGAAGTAAGATCGGGCGGCCCGAGCCCGAGCCCGAGCCCTACCCCTACCCGAACCCGAACCCGACCGCCCTAAAATGTCCCTCATTGCTTCGGGTTCGGGGCGCACGGCACCCGTACGGCGGAGAGTATCCAGGGTTACCAGTGAAGCGGAGGAACATCTCACGCCCACCCGCGCGAAATGTCGTACCGAGTTGTTTATGCCCACGGCACCGCCGATGCTGCACCGTTTCGGCGCGAGGGACGCTCCAAACGAGGAGTTTGGGTCGAATGTGAATTAAAGTGTTAGGTTTCGTGAGAGATCAATACAAGAACCACACACAGACACCAAAAACGAAGAGGGGTTTTATTGCCAGAAAGTTGGTCAGGTCGAGGTGTAAACAACTGAAAGCTAGTCAAAATGATCACGTTGAGGAGTGCAGAAATGCTGGAGCGTAACGGCGTGGCAGCAGCTAGCTCGGCAGGAAGGATCGCTGACGAACTGGCAACGGGTGGCTGTTCACGCTGTCTTTTATGGTGCAAGTGGCAGATGAGATGAAGACTCGCACGTGTGTAGGGGAGGCAGGTGCACTGATTCGAGAGGCGCCCAGCCCACACTGAAAAAGAGACAAAAAAAGGGAGGGGCGGCACCGTGGACACACAATGGTTTCGAACGCAAAGGGCAGAAAACGTCGGCTTCCAGCCGCGCGACGTTCCGCGAACGAATACTGAATCGTATTGAGACACGTTATCCGTGGCATCATAAACTCCGCGAATTTAAGTCAACATCTCTCTGCTCCCAAATAAAACAATCATCCCTATTCAGTCAACTGTAAACGAAGAAGTCAAGTCTGGGATTTTTTTCATGACCCTCTAAAAATAAGCAACAACATAAAATGTCCGCCCTGTGAACATGAGCTGAAATCGAATCTCAAACCAAATACATGTGAAAGCAAAAAAAATCGAAATATATCAATTTAGAATTCAAAGAACGTCGTGTCCCCATCACACTTTTTAATTGTCTTTTTTCTTTTTTCTTTTTTTTTTTGCATCGACACGCCTCAAAATCCTTCTGATGTGAGCGTTTTTAAAAAATCTTGGCTCTTTTGACTTTTTTGGGGGGTTCTTGGGACGGAAAAAATTGACGATGAATTGACAATATTTGCTGCTCAGAGCTGATGCCACGTTGTGTCACTCTTGTGCTTTCTGAAATGCGAGAGCCCTATTTGTCCATGCACGGCCAGCACTTTACGATAGCCTCTGCTGGTGAGAGTTGGCCATTGCAGCCTTCCATATGATTTCCTGTGACCCTCTAAAAATAATGAGATAAAATGTGCGTTGTGTGAACATGAGCTGCGCTTGAAACTACACCCAAATACAAGGAAAAGCAAAAAACAAAAATCTAAACGCACCAATTCAAAAGATAAATGAATGCCACGCCACCATCACACTTTTTCATGATTATTATTACAATTATTATTAATATCACTGCATAGGCAAGGCTCAAAATCCGCCTCATGTGAGCGTTTTTTCAAAAGATTTTCTTAATCTTGCTACTTCGGACTGGGCTTTTTTTTTTGGGATATTGGGACAGAGAAACTTTATTATGTATTGACAGTGTTTGCTCTTCATCTCTTTTTCAACCTGGTGGACGCCCTCTCTTTGGCCGAGCATGACCTGATTTGTAGTCAGACGCCTCATGCATTGCGCCACGAACTCCACGAAATCAAACCACTATTTCTCTGTTCTCCTGTGGGGGAATTTGCCGCTCCCAAAAAGTTATTGTTACCTTTTTCAGTGTGGGATGGGCGCTTCTCTAATCAGTGCACCTGCCTCCCCGACACACCTGCGAGTCATTATCTCATCTGCCACTTGCAGCATAAAAGCCAGCCTGAAGAGCCACCCATTGTCACTTCGTCAGAGATCCTTCCTGCCGTGTCGACGACGCCGTACCGCTCCAGGATTCCTGCACTCCTCGAATTGATCATTTTGACTACCTTTCAGTTGTGACCACCTCGGCCTGTCTCGCTTACTGGCAATAAAACCCTTCTGTGCTTTTTGTGTCTGCGCGTGGTTCCTCTCTTCATCTCTCACGAAGCCGAACACTTTGCTTAACACCCGCGGTTCTCCCAGCGCTCCGCCCCAACATCCTCGTCGGAACAGCCTGAGCGCCGCAGCGGAGCAACTCCGGCTCGGCCGTGGGCAAAAACGGCTCTGTCCGAAATTTCTCACGGGCGGGCGTGAGCTGTTCCTCCGCTTCGCTTATCACACACACCACTCTCGGCCCTACCTGCCCCGCGCAACTCCGGCAGGGCCAAGCGGGTGGCATCGGTTCGGTCCCGGACCTTCGCGCGGTTTGATTCCCAAGTTGTTCTTCCCTTTGATTGCACACCGCGCCCCCTGTCCCTCAAAGCGAGGTGCATCTCTGGCGGAGCCGAGCGGGCAGCAGCTTTGCTCCCGGCAGGTCGTGTTGGTGTGCGCGAGGTCTTCCACCTCTTCGCTTGCAACACTCGCCTTTGCCGGCCCGCCAGGCACGGCGCAGCTCTGGCGGGGCCAAGCGACAGCGTCGGTTAGCTCCCGGGCGCAAAATCAAAAGGGAGGGTCGACACTGTGGACAAACAATGGACCCTAACACAAAGGGCAGAAAACTTCGACGCACACCCGCGCGACATTCTGTGAAGGAAAATACGCCACCCGCCTGACCTCGCCGGAGTTTCGCCGCGCCCGTCGGTCCAACGTGGCCCGGGTTGCAAGCGAAGTGGGTGAAAAGCTCACGGCCATCCTCGCGAAATATCGTACAATGCCGCTGCAAAACACGGCCCGGGCGCGGCTGCTCCTAGCGGATCGCAATGCAGCTCTGATCAGGGGGATCTTGCGGGAAGCCGGGAGGGGCGCGGGTGTCAAGCAACGGGCTAATAAACCTCGTCGAATACGCCCGCGACGGGCCGGTATAGAAGCGATGCCGCCAGTTTGTCCCCGCCGGAGCTCCTCCAAGCCAGGCAGGCCGAAAGTGGCGCGGGTTGACAACACAGGGTCCAAAACTTCAACGCACAACCAAGCGATCGTCCAGCTTTATGCAGCCTTGTACAAATTGTGTTTTCAAATTGTTCGCCCGAAACAGTTTTGTCACTCCCACAAGACAAACAAGCTATTTTTTTTCAGATGGCAGTGGAACTGATGAAGGCCTTCCCCAGACATTCCGTGCATCAATTTTAGAACATTATGTGGCGATGGAAAATAAGAGAACAAGACAATCGTCAGAAATACTGACCACAGCAGGTTTATTGGATGATGATCACCCATGCAAAAAATGTTTAATTGTGGCATCCAGAAATGATGCCAAAGATATATTTTGTTTCAAACTACTTCATGAAGAGGAAGTGTTGATACCAGGGATGAATTCTGAAAGCTTATGAGAAAGTCATTTTTTATGACTTGTACCACAACGAAAAATCTCGTGTTATTCACTGCTCCGATGAAAATAAAATGTCAAGATAAAATTTCAATCCCATATTTACACACTGTGAATTTTAAGTTTAATGTTCACTGATATTCCGTCATGTTGTCGTATTTGTTCTCGCCATGCACTGTGGCATGCTCTAAATGGCAAAACCACCTGGAAAAGGTCCTCTGACAAAACGAGTGATTTTTACAATGGAAGAACACACAATTTATCTTGCATCGACATTGTCTTCATGATGCTTTGCATGCATCATTGAAATTGGGTTGGTTCAAGTAAAAGAAAAAATTTGAATTTTAAAAGCAACTTAGAGTTATCCTGATTGAAATTTCCGAACATATAATCTTGCGATGTTAGGGTTCTCTCCCCCCGGCCCCCTTTTGACGAGACCCAGTGCGAAAGGTGGTACCATGAGCAGTGTCTTGAGAAGAATTTGCATGAATTGAGCGGCCGAAGACTGGTATTGCTGCTGTGAGTGCACATCACAATGTTGGAAGTCATGTAGACCTATATCTAATTTTGTGAGTGTTGTTCTGGAAAAAAATTAATTCTCACAAGAAAATGACAGACATGTCAGCTGCTCAACCCGTATTGTTTTGTGTTTTTTGTTATTGTAAAGTGTCCTTGGGTGTCTTGAAAGGCGCTTATCAATAAAATGTATTATTAGTATTATTATTATTATTAAGTTGCCTACACTGGTAAAGTTTTTTAAAATTTGAGTTTTTATTGCTTTAAATGCATTTTCAGCCCGAGCTGAGCACTTTTTGTGAGTTTGAATGTATCTTCAGAGGAATGAGTTGTGTGGTCAAATTAATGCTCATTTAGGCTTCAGGAGGACATCCTGAACTAAATACATGTTGAAGTGTGTGCATAAGTCCTTTGGTTTAGGCGTGACACTCAGTTTGAGTTTTTATTGCTTTAAATGCATTTTCAGCCCGAGTTGAGCACGTATTGTGAGTTTGAATGTATCTTCATAGGAATGAGTTGTGTGGTCAAATTAATGCTCATTTAGGCTTCAGGTGGTCATCCTGAACAAAATACATGTTGAAGTGTGTGCATAAGTCCTTTGGTTTAGGCGTGACACTCAATTTGAGTTTTTATTGCTTTAAATGCATTTTCAGCCCGAGCTGAGCACGTTTTGTGGATTTGAATGTATCTTCATAGGAATGAGTTGTGTGGTCAAATTAAAGCTCATATAGGCTTCAGGAGGACATCCTGAACTAAATACATGTTGAAGTGTGTGCTAAAGTCCTTTGGTTTAGGCGTGACACTCAATTTGAGTTTTTATTGCTTTAAATGCATTTTCAGCCCGAGCTGAGCATGTTTTGTGAGTTTGAATGTATCTTCATAAGAATGAGTTGTGTGGTCAAATTAATGCTCATTTCGGCTTCAGGTGGTCATCCTGAACTAAATACATGTTGAAGTGTGTGCATAAGTCCTTTGGTTTAGGCGTGACACTCCATTTGAGTTTTTATTGCTTTAAATGCATTTTCAGTCCGAGCTGAGCGCGCTTTCTGACTTTGAATGTATCTTCATAGGAATGAGTTGTGTGGTCAAATTAATTCTCATATGGGCTTCAGGAGGTCATCCTGAACAAAATACATGTTGAAGTGTGTGCATAAGTCCTTTGGTTTAGGCCTTACACTCAATTTGAGTTTTGATTGCTTTAAATGCATTTTCAGCCCGAGCTGAGCACGTTTTGTGAGTTTGAATGTATCTTCATAGGAATGAGTTGTGTGGTCAAATTAATGTTCATTTAGGCTTCAGGTGGTCATCCTGAACAAAATACATGTTGAAGTGTATGCATAAGTCCTTTGGTTTAGGCGTGACACTCAATTTGAGTTTTTATTGCTTTAAATGCATTTTCAGCCCGAGTTGAGCACGTTTTGTGAGTTTGAATGTATCTTCATAGGAATGAGTTGTGTGGTCAAATTAATGCTCATTTAGGCTTCAGGTGGTCATCCTGAACAAAATACATGTTGAAGTGTGTGCATAAGTCCTTTGGTTTAGGCGTGACACTCAATTTGAGTTTTTATTGCTTTAAATGCATTTTCAGCCCGAGCTGAGCATGTTTTGTGAGTTTGAATGTATCTTCATAGGAATGAGTTGTGTGGTCAAATTAATGCTCATATAGGCTTCAGGAGGCCATCCTGAACAAAATACATGTTGAAGTGTGTGCATAATCCTTTGGTTTAGGTGTGACACTCAATTTGAGTTTTTATTGCTTTAAATGCATTTTCATTCCGAGCTGAGCGCGCTTTCTGACTTTGAATGTATCTTCATAGGAATGATTTGTTTAGTCAAATTAATGCTCTTTTAGGCTTCAGGAGGCCATCCTGAACAAAATACATGATGAAGTGTGTGCATAAGTCCTTTGGTTTAGGTGTGACACTCAATTTGAGTTTTTATTGCTTTAAATGCATTTTCAGCCCGAGCTGAGCACGTTTTGTGAGTTTGAATGCATCTTCATAGGCATGAATTGTGTGATCAAATTAATGCTCATTTAGGCTTCAGGTGGTCCTTCTGAACAAAATACATGTTAAAGTGTGTGCATAAATCCTTTGGTTTAGGCGTGACACTCAATTTGAGTTTTTATTGCTTTAAATGCATTTTCAGCCCGAGCTGAGCACGTTTTGTGAGTTTGAATGTATCTTCATAGGAATGAGTTGTGTGGTCAAATTAAAGCTCATATAGGCTTCAGGAGGTCATCCTGAACAAAATACATGTTGAATGTGTGCATAAGTCCTTTGGTTTAGGTGTGACACTCAATTTGAGTTTTTATTGCTTTAAATGCATTTTCAGCCCGAGCTTGAGCGCGCTTTCTGACTTTGAATGTATCTTCATAGGAATGAGTTGTGTAGTCAAATTAATGCTCATTTAGGCTTCAGGAGGACATCCTGAACAAAATACATGTTGAAGTGTGTGCATAAATCCTCTGGTTTAGGCGTGACACTCAATTTGAGTTTTTATTGCTTTAAATGCATTTGTAGCCTGAGCTGAGCGCGCTTTCTGACTTTGAATGTATCTTCATAGGAATGAGTTGTGTGGTCAAATGAATGCTCATTTAGGCTTCAGGTGGTCATCCTGAACAAAATACATGTTGAAGTGTGTGCATAAGTCCTTTGGTTTAGGTGTGACACTCAATTTGAGTTTTTATTGCTTTAAATGCATTTTCAGCCCGAGCTGAGCACGTTTTGTGAGTTTGAATGTATCTTCATAGGCATGAGTTGTGTGATCAAATTAATGCTCATTTAGGCTTCAGGAGGTCATCCTGAACAAAATACAAGTTGAAGTGTGTGCATAAGTCCTTTGGTAATCAAACAGCACGAAGGTCCGGGACCGAACGGATGCCACCCGCTTGGCCCCGCCGGAGCAGAAGTAAGATCGGGCGGCCCGAGCCCGAGCCCGAGCCCTACCCCTACCCGACCGCCCTAAAATGTCCCTCATTGCTTCGGGTTCGGGGCGCACGGCACCCGTACGGCGGAGAGTATCCAGGGTTACCAGTGAAGCGGAGGAACATCTCACGCCCACCCGCGCGAAATGTCGTACCGAGTTGTTTATGCCCACGGCACCGCCGATGCTGCACCGTTTCGGCGCGAGGGACGCTCCAAACGAGGAGTTTGGGTCGAATGTGAATTAAAGTGTTAGGTTTCGTGAGTTTTGAACCACACACAGACACCAAAAACGAAGAGGGGTTTTATTGCCAGAAAGTTGGTCAGGTCGAGGTGTAAACAACTGAAAGCTAGTCAAAATGATCACGTTGAGGAGTGCAGAAATGCTGGAGCGTAACGGCGTGGCAGCAGCTAGCTCGGCAGGAAGGATCGCTGACGAACTGGCAACGGGTGGCTGTTCACGCTGTCTTTTATGGTGCAAGTGGCAGATGAGATGAAGACTCGCACGTGTGTAGGGGAGGCAGGTGCACTGATTCGAGAGGCGCCCAGCCCACACTGAAAAAGAGACAAAAAAAGGGAGGGGCGGCACCGTGGACACACAATGGTTTCGAACGCAAAGGGCAGAAAACGTCGGCTTCCAGCCGCGCGACGTTCCGCGAACGAATACTGAATCGTATTGAGACACGTTATCCGTGGCATCATAAACTCCGCGAATTTAAGTCAACATCTCTCTGCTCCCAAATAAAACAATCATCCCTATTCAGTCAACTGTAAACGAAGAAGTCAAGTCTGGGATTTTTTTTATGACCCTCTAAAAATAAGCAACAACATAAAATGTCCGCCCTGTGAACATGAGCTGAAATCGAATCTCAAACCAAATACATGTGAAAGCAAAAAAAATCGAAATATATCAATTTAGAATTCAAAGAACGTCGTGTCCCCATCACACTTTTTAATTGTCTTTTTTCTTTTTTCTTTTTTTTTTTTGCATCGACACGCCTCAAAATCCTTCTGATGTGAGCGTTTTTAAAAAATCTTGGCTCTTTTGACTTTTTTGGGGGGTTCTTGGGACGGAAAAAATTGACGATGAATTGACAATATTTGCTGCTCAGAGCTGATGCCACGTTGTGTCACTCTTGTGCTTTCTAAAATGCGAGAGCCCTATTTGTCCATGCACGGCCAGCACTTTACGATAGCCTCTGCTGGTGAGAGTTGGCCATTGCAGCCTTCCATATGATTTCCTGTGACCCTCTAAAAATAATGAGATAAAATGTGCGTTGTGTGAACATGAGCTGCGCTTGAAACTACACCCAAATACAAGGAAAAGCAAAAAACAAAAATCTAAACGCACCAATTCAAAAGATAAATGAATGCCACGCCACCATCACACTTTTTCATGATTATTATTACAATTATTATTAATATCACTGCATAGGCAAGGCTCAAAATCCGCCTCATGTGAGCGTTTTTTCAAAAGATTTTCTTAATCTTGCTACTTCGGACTGGGCTTTTTTTTTGGGATATTGGGACAGAGAAACTTTATTATGTATTGACAGTGTTTGCTCTTCATCTCTTTTTCAACCTGGTGGACGCCCTCTCTTTGGCCGAGCATGACCTGATTTGTAGTCAGACGCCTCATGCATTGCGCCACGAACTCCACGAAATCAAACCACTATTTCTCTGTTCTCCTGTGGGGGAATTTGCCGCTCCCAAAAAGTTATTGTTACCTTTTTCAGTGTGGGATGGGCGCTTCTCTAATCAGTGCACCTGCCTCCCCGACACACCTGCGAGTCATTATCTCATCTGCCACTTGCAGCATAAAAGCCAGCCTGAAGAGCCACCCATTGTCACTTCGTCAGAGATCCTTCCTGCCGTGTCGACGACGCCGTACCGCTCCAGGATTCCTGCACTCCTCGAATTGATCATTTTGACTACCTTTCAGTTGTGACCACCTCGGCCTGTCTCGCTTACTGGCAATAAAACCCTTCTGTGCTTTTTGTGTCTGCGCGTGGTTCCTCTCTTCATCTCTCACGAAGCCGAACACTTTGCTTAACACCCGCGGTTCTCCCAGCGCTCCGCCCCAACATCCTCGTCGGAACAGCCTGAGCGCCGCAGCGGAGCAACTCCGGCTCGGCCGTGGGCAAAAACGGCTCTGTCCGAAATTTCTCACGGGCGGGCGTGAGCTGTTCCTCCGCTTCGCTTATCACACACACCACTCTCGGCCCTACCTGCCCCGCGCAACTCCGGCAGGGCCAAGCGGGTGGCATCGGTTCGGTCCCGGACCTTCGCGCGGTTTGATTCCCAAGTTTTTCTTCCCTTTGATTGCACACCGCGCCCCCTTTCCCTCAAAGCGAGGTGCATCTCTGGCGGAGCCGAGCGGGCAGCAGCTTTGCTCCCGGCAGGTCGTGTTGGTGTGCGCGAGGTCTTCCACCTCTTCGCTTGCAACACTCGCCTTTGCCGGCCCGCCAGGCACGGCGCAGCTCTGGCGGGGCCAAGCGACAGCGTCGGTTAGGTCCCGGGCGCAAAATCAAAAGGGAGGGTCGACACTGTGGACAAACAATGGACCCTAACACAAAGGGCAGAAAACTTCGACGCACACCCGCGCGACATTCTGTGAAGGAAAATACGCCACCCGCCTGACCTCGCCGGAGTTTCGCCGCGCCCGTCGGTCCAACGTGGCCCGGGTTGCAAGCGAAGTGGGTGAAAAGCTCACGGCCATCCTCGCGAAATATCGTACAATGCCGCTGCAAAACACGGCCCGGGCGCGGCTGCTCCTAGCGGATCGCAATGCAGCTCTGATCAGGGGGATCTTGCGGGAAGCCGGGAGGGGCGCGGGTGTCAAGCAACGGGCTAATAAACCTCGTCGAATACGCCCGCGACGGGCCGGTATAGAAGCGATGCCGCCAGTTTGTCCCCGCCGGAGCTCCTCCAAGCCAGGCAGGCCGAAAGTGGCGCGGGTTGACAACACAGGGTCCAAAACTTCAACGCACAACCAAGCGATCGTCCAGCTTTATGCAGCCTTGTACAAATTGTGTTTTCAAATTGTTCGCCCGAAACAGTTTTGTCACTCCCACAAGACAAACAAGCTATTTTTTTTCAGATGGCAGTGGAACTGATGAAGGCCTTCCCCAGACATTCCGTGCATCAATTTTAGAACATTATGTGGCGATGGAAAATAAGAGAACAAGACAATCGTCAGAAATACTGACCACAGCAGGTTTATTGGATGATGATCACCCATGCAAAAAATGTTTAATTGTGGCATCCAGAAATGATGCCAAAGATATATTTTGTTTCAAACTACTTCATGAAGAGGAAGTGTTGATACCAGGGATGAATTCTGAAAGCTTATGAGAAAGTCATTTTTTATGACTTGTACCACAACGAAAAATCTCGTGTTATTCACTGCTCCGATGAAAATAAAATGTCAAGATAAAATTTCAATCCCATATTTACACACTGTGAATTTTAAGTTTAATGTTCACTGATATTCCGTCATGTTGTCGTATTTGTTCTCGCCATGCACTGTGGCATGCTCTAAATGGCAAAACCACCTGGAAAAGGTCCTCTGACAAAACGAGTGATTTTTACAATGGAAGAACACACAATTTATCTTGCATCGACATTGTCTTCATGATGCTTTGCATGCATCATTGAAATTGGGTTGGTTCAAGTAAAAGAAAAAATTTGAATTTTAAAAGCAACTTAGAGTTATCCTGATTGAAATTTCCGAACATATAATCTTGCGATGTTAGGGTTCTCTCCCCCCGGCCCCCTTTTGACGAGACCCAGTGCGAAAGGTGGTACCATGAGCAGTGTCTTGAGAAGAATTTGCATGAATTGAGCGGCCGAAGACTGGTATTGCTGCTGTGAGTGCACATCACAATGTTGGAAGTCATGTAGACCTATATCTAATTTTGTGAGTGTTGTTCTGGAAAAAAATTAATTCTCACAAGAAAATGACAGACATGTCAGCTGCTCAACCCGTATTGTTTTGTGTTTTTTGTTATTGTAAAGTGTCCTTGGGTGTCTTGAAAGGCGCTTATCAATAAAATGTATTATTAGTATTATTATTATTATTAAGTTGCCTACACTGGTAAAGTTTTTTAAAATTTGAGTTTTTATTGCTTTAAATGCATTTTCAGCCCGAGTTGAGCACGTTTTGTGAGTTTGAATGTATCTTCATAGGAATGAGTTGTGTGGTCAAATGAATGCTCATTTAGGCTTCAGGTGGTCATCCTGAACAAAATACATGTTGAAGTGTGTGCATAAGTCCTTTGGTTTAGGCGTGACACTCAATTTGAGTTTTTATTGCTTTAAATGCATTTTCAGCCCGAGCTGAGCACGTTTTGTGAGTTTGAATGTAGCTTCATAGGAATTAGTTGTGTGGTCAAATTAATGCTCATTTAGGCTTCAGGTGGTCATCCTGAACTAAATAAATATTGAAGTGTGTGCATAAGTTCTTTGGTTTGGGCGTGACACTCAATTTGAGTTTTTATTGCTTTAAATGCATTTTCAGCCCGAGCTGAGCACTTTTTGTGAGTTTGAATGTATCTTCATAGGAATGAGTTGTGTGGTCAAATTAATGCTCATTTAGGCTTCAGGAGGACATCCTGAACTAAATACATGTTGAAGTGTGTGCATAAGTCCTTTGGTTTAGGCGTGACACTCAATTTGAGTTTTTATTGCTTTAAATGCATTTTCAGCCCGAGCTGAGCACCTTTTGTGAGTTTGAATGTAGCTTCATAGGAATTAGTTGTGTGGTCAAATTAATGCTCATTTAGGCTTCAGGTGGTCATCCTGAACAAAATACATGTTGAAGTGTGTGCATAAGTCCTTTGGTTTAGGCGTGACACTCAATTTGAGTTTTTATTGCTTTAAATGCATTTTCAGCCCGAGCTGAGCACGTTTTGTGAGTTTGAATGTAGCTTCATAGGAATTAGTTGTGTGGTCAAATTAATGCTCATTTAGGCTTCAGGTGGTCATCCTGAACTAAATAAATATTGAAGGTTGTGCATAAGTTCTTTGGTTTGGGCGTGACACTCAATTTGAGTTTTTATTGCTTTAAATGCATTTTCAGCCCGAGCTGAGCACTTTTTGTGAGTTTGAATGTATCTTCAGAGGAATGAGTTGTGTGGTCAAATTAATGCTCATTTAGGCTTCAGGAGGACATCCTGAACTAAATACATGTTGAAGTGTGTGCATAAGTCCTTTGGTTTAGGCGTGACACTCAATTTGAGTTTTTATTGCTTTAAATGCATTTTCAGCCCGAGCTGAGCACGTTTTGTGAGTTTGAATGTATCTTCATAGGAATCAGTTGTGTGGTCAAATTAATGCTCATTTAGGCTTCAGGTGGTCATCCTGAACAAAATACATGTTGAAGTGTGTGCATAAGTCCTTTGGTTTAGGCGTGACACTCAATTTGAGTTTTTATTGCTTTAAATGCATTTTCAGCCCGAGCTGAGCACGTTTTGTGAGTTTGAATGTATCTTCATAAGAATGAGTTGTGTGGTCAAATTAATGCTCATTTCGGCTTCAGGTGGTCATCCTGAACTAAATACATGTTGAAGTGTGTGCATAAGTCCTTTGGTTTAGGCGTGACACTCCATTTGAGTTTTTATTGCTTTAAATGCATTTTCAGTCCGAGCTGAGCGCGCTTTCTGACTTTGAATGTATCTTCATAGGAATGAGTTGTGTGGTCAAATTATTGCTCATTTAGGCTTCAGGAGGTCATCCTGAACAAAATACATCTTGAAGTGTGTGCATAAGTCCTTCGGTTTAGGCGTGACACTCAATTTGAGTTTTTATTGCTTTAAATGCATTTTCAGCCCGAGCTGAGCACGTTTTGTGAGTTTGAATGTATCTTCATAGGAATGAGTTGTGTGGTCAAATTAATGCTCATTTAGGCTTCAGGAGATCATCCTGAACAAAATACATGTTGAAGTGTGTGCATAAGTCCTTTGGTTGAGGCGTGACACTCAATTTGAGTTTTTATTGCTTTAAATGCATTTTCAGCCCGAGCTGAGCACGTTTTGTGAGTTTGAATGTATCTTCATAGGAATGAGTTGTGTGGTCAAATTAATGCTCATTTAGGCTTCAGGTGGTCATCCTGAACAAAATACATGTTGAAGTGTGTGCATAAGTCCTTTGGTTTAGGCGTGACACTCAATTTGAGTTTTTATTGCTTTAAATGCATTTTCAGCCCGAGCTGAGCACGTTTTGTGAGTTTGAATGTAGCTTCATAGGAATTAGTTGTGTGGTCAAATTAATGCTCGTTTAGGCTTCAGGTGGTCATCCTGAACTAAATAAATATTGAAGTGTGTGCATAAGTTCTTTGGTTTGGGCGTGACACTCAATTTGAGTTTTTATTGCTTTAAATGCATTTTCAGCCCGAGCTGAGCACTTTTTGTGAGTTTGAATGTATCTTCATAGGAATGAGTTGTGTGGTCAAATTAATGCTCATTTAGGCTTCAGGTGGTCATCCTGAACAAAATACATGTTGAAGTGTGTGCATAAGTCCTTTGGTTTAGGCGTGACACTCAATTTGAGTTTTTATTGCTTTAAATGCATTTTCAGCCCGAGCTGAGCATGTTTTGTGAGTTTGAATGTATCTTCATAAGAATGAGTTGTGTGGTCAAATTAATGCTCATTTCGGCTTCAGGTGGTCATCCTGAACTAAATACATGTTGAAGTGTGTGCATAAGTCCTTTGGTTTAGGCGTGACACTCCATTTGAGTTTTTATTGCTTTAAATGCATTTTCAGCCCGAGCTGAGCACGTTTTGTGAGTTTGAATGCATCTTCATAGGCATGAATTGTGTGATCAAATTAATGCTCATTTAGGCTTCAGGTGGTCCTTCTGAACAAAATACATGTTAAAGTGTGTGCATAAATCCTTTGGTTTAGGCGTGACACTCAATTTGAGTTTTTATTGCTTTAAATGCATTTTCAGCCCGAGCTGAGCACGTTTTGTGAGTTTGAATGCATCTTCATAGGCATGAATTGTGTGATCAAATTAATGCTCATTTAGGCTTCAGGTGGTCCTTCTGAACAAAATACATGTTAAAGTGTGTCCATAAGTCCTTTGGTTTAGGTGTGACACTCAATTTGAGTTTTTATTGCTTTAAATGCATTTTCAGCCCGAGCTTGAGCGCGCTTTCTGACTTTGAATGTATCTTCATAGGAATGAGTTGTGTAGTCAAATTAATGCTCATTTAGGCTTCAGGAGGACATCCTGAACAAAATACATGTTGAAGTGTGTGCATAAATCCTCTGGTTTAGGCGTGACACTCAATTTGAGTTTTTATTGCTTTAAATGCTTTTGTAGCCTGAGCTGAGCGCGCTTTCTGACTTTGAATGTATCTTCATAGGAATGAGTTGTGTGGTCAAATGAATGCTCATTTAGGCTTTAGGTGGTCATCCTGAACAAAATACATGTTGAAGTGTGTCCATAAGTCCTTTGGTTTAGGTGTGACACTCAATTTGAGTTTTTATTGCTTTAAATGCATTTTCAGCCCGAGCTGAGCACGTTTTGTGAGTTTGAATGCATCTTCATAGGCATGAATTGTGTGATCAAATTAATGCTCATTTAGGCTTCAGGTGGTCCTTCTGAACAAAATACATGTTAAAGTGTGTGCATAAATCCTTTGGTTTAGGCGTGACACTCAATTTGAGTTTTTATTGCTTTAAATGCATTTTCAGCCCGAGCTGAGCACGTTTTGTGAGTTTGAATGTATCTTCATAGGCATGAGTTGTGTGATCAAATTAATGCTCATTTAGGCTTCAGGAGGTCATCCTGAACAAAATACAAGTTGAAGTGTGTGCATAAGTCCTTTGGTAATCAAACAGCACGAAGGTCCGGGACCGAACGGATGCCACCCGCTTGGCCCCGCCGGAGCAGAAGTAAGATCGGGCGGCCCGAGCCCGAGCCCTACCCCTACCCGAACCCGACCGCCCTAAAATGTCCCTCATTGCTTCGGGTTCGGGGCGCACGGCACCCGTACGGCGGAGAGTATCCAGGGTTACCAGTGAAGCGGAGGAACATCTCACGCCCACCCGCGCGAAATGTCGTACCGAGTTGTTTATGCCCACGGCACCGCCGATGCTGCACCGTTTCGGCGCGAGGGACGCTCCAAACGAGGAGTTTGGGTCGAATGTGAATTAAAGTGTTAGGTTTCGTGAGAGATCAATACAAGAACCACACACAGACACCAAAAACGAAGAGGGGTTTTATTGCCAGAAAGTTGGTCAGGTCGAGGTGTAAACAACTGAAAGCTAGTCAAAATGATCACGTTGAGGAGTGCAGAAATGCTGGAGCGTAACGGCGTGGCAGCAGCTAGCTCGGCAGGAAGGATCGCTGACGAACTGGCAACGGGTGGCTGTTCACGCTGTCTTTTATGGTGCAAGTGGCAGATGAGATGAAGACTCGCACGTGTGTAGGGGAGGCAGGTGCACTGATTCGAGAGGCGCCCAGCCCACACTGAAAAAGAGACAAAAAAAGGGAGGGGCGGCACCGTGGACACACAATGGTTTCGAACGCAAAGGGCAGAAAACGTCGGCTTCCAGCCGCGCGACGTTCCGCGAACGAATACTGAATCGTATTGAGACACGTTATCCGTGGCATCATAAACTCCGCGAATTTAAGTCAACATCTCTCTGCTCCCAAATAAAACAATCATCCCTATTCAGTCAACTGTAAACGAAGAAGTCAAGTCTGGGATTTTTTTTATGACCCTCTAAAAATAAGCAACAACATAAAATGTCCGCCCTGTGAACATGAGCTGAAATCGAATCTCAAACCAAATACATGTGAAAGCAAAAAAAATCGAAATATATCAATTTAGAATTCAAAGAACGTCGTGTCCCCATCACACTTTTTAATTGTCTTTTTTCTTTTTTCTTTTTTTTTTGCATCGACACGCCTCAAAATCCTTCTGATGTGAGCGTTTTTAAAAAATCTTGGCTCTTTTGACTTTTTTGGGGGGTTCTTGGGACGGAAAAAATTGACGATGAATTGACAATATTTGCTGCTCAGAGCTGATGCCACGTTGTGTCACTCTTGTGCTTTCTGAAATGCGAGAGCCCTATTTGTCCATGCACGGCCAGCACTTTACGATAGCCTCTGCTGGTGAGAGTTGGCCATTGCAGCCTTCCATATGATTTCCTGTGACCCTCTAAAAATAATGAGATAAAATGTGCGTTGTGTGAACATGAGCTGCGCTTGAAACTACACCCAAATACAAGGAAAAGCAAAAAACAAAAATCTAAACGCACCAATTCAAAAGATAAATGAATGCCACGCCACCATCACACTTTTTCATGATTATTATTACAATTATTATTAATATCACTGCATAGGCAAGGCTCAAAATCCGCCTCATGTGAGCGTTTTTTCAAAAGATTTTCTTAATCTTGCTACTTCGGACTGGGCTTTTTTTTTGGGATATTGGGACAGAGAAACTTTATTATGTATTGACAGTGTTTGCTCTTCATCTCTTTTTCAACCTGGTGGACGCCCTCTCTTTGGCCGAGCATGACCTGATTTGTAGTCAGACGCCTCATGCATTGCGCCACGAACTCCACGAAATCAAACCACTATTTCTCTGTTCTCCTGTGGGGGAATTTGCCGCTCCCAAAAAGTTATTGTTACCTTTTTCAGTGTGGGATGGGCGCTTCTCTAATCAGTGCACCTGCCTCCCCGACACACCTGCGAGTCATTATCTCATCTGCCACTTGCAGCATAAAAGCCAGCCTGAAGAGCCACCCATTGTCACTTCGTCAGAGATCCTTCCTGCCGTGTCGACGACGCCGTACCGCTCCAGGATTCCTGCACTCCTCGAATTGATCATTTTGACTACCTTTCAGTTGTGACCACCTCGGCCTGTCTCGCTTACTGGCAATAAAACCCTTCTGTGCTTTTTGTGTCTGCGCGTGGTTCCTCTCTTCATCTCTCACGAAGCCGAACACTTTGCTTAACACCCGCGGTTCTCCCAGCGCTCCGCCCCAACATCCTCGTCGGAACAGCCTGAGCGCCGCAGCGGAGCAACTCCGGCTCGGCCGTGGGCAAAAACGGCTCTGTCCGAAATTTCTCACGGGCGGGCGTGAGCTGTTCCTCCGCTTCGCTTATCACACACACCACTCTCGGCCCTACCTGCCCCGCGCAACTCCGGCAGGGCCAAGCGGGTGGCATCGGTTCGGTCCCGGACCTTCGCGCGGTTTGATTCCCAAGTTTTTCTTCCCTTTGATTGCACACCGCGCCCCCTGTCCCTCAAAGCGAGGTGCATCTCTGGCGGAGCCGAGCGGGCAGCAGCTTTGCTCCCGGCAGGTCGTGTTGGTGTGCGCGAGGTCTTCCACCTCTTCGCTTGCAACACTCGCCTTTGCCGGCCCGCCAGGCACGGCGCAGCTCTGGCGGGGCCAAGCGACAGCGTCGGTTAGGTCCCGGGCGCAAAATCAAAAGGGAGGGTCGACACTGTGGACAAACAATGGACCCTAACACAAAGGGCAGAAAACTTCGACGCACACCCGCGCGACATTCTGTGAAGGAAAATACGCCACCCGCCTGACCTCGCCGGAGTTCCGCCGCGCCCGTCGGTCCAACGTGGCCCGGGTTGCAAGCGAAGTGGGTGAAAAGCTCACGGCCATCCTCGCGAAATATCGTACAATGCCGCTGCAAAACACGGCCCGGGCGCGGCTGCTCCTAGCGGATCGCAATGCAGCTCTGATCAGGGGGATCTTGCGGGAAGCCGGGAGGGGCGCGGGTGTCAAGCAACGGGCTAATAAACCTCGTCGAATACGCCCGCGACGGGCCGGTATAGAAGCGATGCCGCCAGTTTGTCCCCGCCGGAGCTCCTCCAAGCCAGGCAGGCCGAAAGTGGCGCGGGTTGACAACACAGGGTCCAAAACTTCAACGCACAACCAAGCGATCGTCCAGCTTTATGCAGCCTTGTACAAATTGTGTTTTCAAATTGTTCGCCCGAAACAGTTTTGTCACTCCCACAAGACAAACAAGCTATTTTTTTTCAGATGGCAGTGGAACTGATGAAGGCCTTCCCCAGACATTCCGTGCATCAATTTTAGAACATTATGTGGCGATGGAAAATAAGAGAACAAGACAATCGTCAGAAATACTGACCACAGCAGGTTTATTGGATGATGATCACCCATGCAAAAAATGTTTAATTGTGGCATCCAGAAATGATGCCAAAGATATATTTTGTTTCAAACTACTTCATGAAGAGGAAGTGTTGATACCAGGGATGAATTCTGAAAGCTTATGAGAAAGTCATTTTTTATGACTTGTACCACAACGAAAAATCTCGTGTTATTCACTGCTCCGATGAAAATAAAATGTCAAGATAAAATTTCAATCCCATATTTACACACTGTGAATTTTAAGTTTAATGTTCACTGATATTCCGTCATGTTGTCGTATTTGTTCTCGCCATGCACTGTGGCATGCTCTAAATGGCAAAACCACCTGGAAAAGGTCCTCTGACAAAACGAGTGATTTTTACAATGGAAGAACACACAATTTATCTTGCATCGACATTGTCTTCATGATGCTTTGCATGCATCATTGAAATTGGGTTGGTTCAAGTAAAAGAAAAAATTTGAATTTTAAAAGCAACTTAGAGTTATCCTGATTGAAATTTCCGAACATATAATCTTGCGATGTTAGGGTTCTCTCCCCCCGGCCCCCTTTTGACGAGACCCAGTGCGAAAGGTGGTACCATGAGCAGTGTCTTGAGAAGAATTTGCATGAATTGAGCGGCCGAAGACTGGTATTGCTGCTGTGAGTGCACATCACAATGTTGGAAGTCATGTAGACCTATATCTAATTTTGTGAGTGTTGTTCTGGAAAAAAATTAATTCTCACAAGAAAATGACAGACATGTCAGCTGCTCAACCCGTATTGTTTTGTGTTTTTTGTTATTGTAAAGTGTCCTTGGGTGTCTTGAAAGGCGCTTATCAATAAAATGTATTATTAGTATTATTATTATTATTAAGTTGCCTACACTGGTAAAGTTTTTTAAAATTTGAGTTTTTATTGCTTTAAATGCATTTTCAGCCCGAGTTGAGCACGTTTTGTGAGTTTGAATGTATCTTCATAGGAATGAGTTGTGTGGTCAAATTAATGCTCATTTAGGCTTCAGGTGGTCATCCTGAACAAAATACATGTTGAAGTGTGTGCATAAGTCCTTTGGTTTAGGCGTGACGCTCAATTTGAGTTTTTATTGCTTTAAATGCATTTTCAGCCCGAGCTGAGCACTTTTTGTGAGTTTGAATGTATCTTCAGAGGAATGAGTTGTGTGGTCAAATTAATGCTCATTTAGGCTTCAGGAGGACATCCTGAACTAAATACATGTTGAAGTGTGTGCATAAGTCCTTTGGTTTAGGCGTGACACTCAATTTGAGTTTTTATTGCTTTAAATGCATTTTCAGCCCGAGCTGAGCACGTTTTGTGAGTTTGAATGTATCTTCATAGGAATCAGTTGTGTGGTCAAATTAATGCTCATTTAGGCTTCAGGTGGTCATCCTGAACAAAATACATGTTGAAGTGTGTGCATAAGTCCTTTGGTTTAGGCGTGACACTCAATTTGAGTTTTTATTGCTTTAAATGCATTTTCAGCCCGAGCTGAGCACGTTTTGTGAGTTTGAATGTAGCTTCATAGGAATTAGTTGTGTGGTCAAATTAATGCTCATTTAGGCTTCAGGTGGTCATCCTGAACAAAATACATGTTGAAGTGTGTGCATAAGTCCTTTGGTTTAGGCGTGACACTCAATTTGAGTTTTTATTGCTTTAAATGCATTTTCAGCCCGAGCTGAGCATGTTTTGTGAGTTTGAATGTATCTTCATAAGAATGAGTTGTGTGGTCAAATTAATGCTCATTTCGGCTTCAGGTGGTCATCCTGAACAAAATACATGTTGAAGTGTGTGCATAAGTCCTTTGGTTGAGGCGTGACACTCAATTTGAGTTTTTATTGCTTTAAATGCATTTTCAGCCCGAGCTGAGCACGTTTTGTGAGTTTGAATGTATCTTCATAGGAATGAGTTGTGTGGTCAAATTAATGCTCATTTAGGCTTCAGGAGGTCATCCTGAACAAAATACATGTTGAAGTGTGTGCATAAGTCCTTTGGTTTAGGCCTTACACTCAATTTGAGTTTTGATTGCTTTAAATGCATTTTCAGCCCGAGCTGAGCACGTTTTGTGAGTTTGAATGTATCTTCATAGGAATGAGTTGTGTGGTCAAATTAATGCTCATTTAGGCTTCAGGTGGTCATCCTGAACAAAATACATGTTGAAGTGTGTTCATAAGTCCTTTGGTTTAGGTGTGACACTCAATTTGAGTTTTTATTGCTTTAAATGCATTTTCAGCCCGAGCTGAGCACGTTTTGTGAGTTTGAATGTATCTTCATAGGAATGAGTTGTGTGGTCAAATTAATGCTCATTTAGGCTTCAGGTGGTCATCCTGAACAAAATACATGTTGAAGTGTGTGCATAAGTCCTTTGGTTTAGGCGTGACACTCAATTTGAGTTTTTATTGCTTTAAATGCATTTTCAGCCCGAGCTGAGCACGTTTTGTGAGTTTGAATGTAGCTTCATAGGAATTAGTTGTGTGGTCAAATTAATGCTCATTTAGGCTTCAGGTGGTCATCCTGAACTAAATAAATATTGAAGTGTGTGCATAAGTTCTTTGGTTTGGGCGTGACACTCAATTTGAGTTTTTATTGCTTTAAATGCATTTTCAGCCCGAGCTGAGCACTTTTTGTGAGTTTGAATGTATCTTCATAGGAATGAGTTGTGTGGTCAAATTAATGCTCATTTAGGCTTCAGGAGGACATCCTGAACTAAATACATGTTGAAGTGTGTGCATAAGTCCTTTGGTTTAGGCGTGACACTCAATTTGAGTTTTTATTGCTTTAAATGCATTTTCAGCCCGAGCTGAGCACGTTTTGTGAGTTTGAATGTATCTTCATAGGAATCAGTTGTGTGGTCAAATTAATGCTCATTTAGGCTTCAGGTGGTCATCCTGAACAAAATACATGTTGAAGTGTGTGCATAAGTCCTTTGGTTTAGGCGTGACACTCAATTTGAGTTTTTATTGCTTTAAATGCATTTTCAGCCCGAGCTGAGCACGTTTTGTGAGTTTGAATGTAGCTTAATAGGAATTAGTTGTGTGGTCAAATTAATGCTCATTTAGGCTTCAGGTGGTCATCCTGAACAAAATACATGTTGAAGTGTGTGCATAAGTCCTTTGGTTTAGGCGTGACACTCAATTTGAGTTTTTATTGCTTTAAATGCATTTTCAGCCCGAGCTGAGCATGTTTTGTGAGTTTGAATGTATCTTCATAAGAATGAGTTGTGTGGTCAAATTAATGCTCATTTCGGCTTCAGGTGGTCATCCTGAACTAAATACATGTTGAAGTGTGTGCATAAGTCCTTTGGTTTAGGCGTGACACTCCATTTGAGTTTTTATTGCTTTAAATGCATTTTCAGTCCGAGCTGAGCGCGCTTTCTGACTTTGAATGTATCTTCACAGGAATGAGTTGTGTGGTCAAATTATTGCTCATTTAGGCTTCAGGAGGTCATCCTGAACAAAATACATCTTGAAGTGTGTGCATAAGTCCTTCGGTTTAGGCGTGACACTCAATTTGAGTTTTTATTGCTTTAAATGCATTTTCAGCCCGAGCTGAGCACGTTTTGTGAGTTTGAATGTATCTTCATAGGAATGAGTTGTGTGGTCAAATTAATGCTCATTTAGGCTTCAGGTGGTCCTTCTGAACAAAATACATGTTAAAGTGTGTGCATAAATCCTTTGGTTTAGGCGTGACACTCAATTTGAGTTTTTATTGCTTTAAATGCATTTTCAGCCCGAGCTGAGCACGTTTTGTGAGTTTGAATGTATCTTCATAGGCATGAGTTGTGTGATCAAATTAATGCTCATTTAGGCTTCAGGAGGTCATCCTGAACAAAATACAAGTTGAAGTGTGTGCATAAGTCCTTTGGTAATCAAACAGCACGAAGGTCCGGGACCGAACGGATGCCACCCGCTTGGCCCCGCCGGAGCAGAAGTAAGATCGGGCGGCCCGAGCCCGAGCCCTACCCCTACCCGAACCCGACCGCCCTAAAATGTCCCTCATTGCTTCGGGTTCGGGGCGCACGGCACCCGTACGGCGGAGAGTATCCAGGGTTACCAGTGAAGCGGAGGAACATCTCACGCCCACCCGCGCGAAATGTCGTACCGAGTTGTTTATGCCCACGGCACCGCCGATGCTGCACCGTTTCGGCGCGAGGGACGCTCCAAACGAGGAGTTTGGGTCGAATGTGAATTAAAGTGTTAGGTTTCGTGAGAGATCAATACAAGAACCACACACAGACACCAAAAACGAAGAGGGGTTTTATTGCCAGAAAGTTGGTCAGGTCGAGGTGTAAACAACTGAAAGCTAGTCAAAATGATCACGTTGAGGAGTGCAGAAATGCTGGAGCGTAACGGCGTGGCAGCAGCTAGCTCGGCAGGAAGGATCGCTGACGAACTGGCAACGGGTGGCTGTTCACGCTGTCTTTTATGGTGCAAGTGGCAGATGAGATGAAGACTCGCACGTGTGTAGGGGAGGCAGGTGCACTGATTCGAGAGGCGCCCAGCCCACACTGAAAAAGAGACAAAAAAAGGGAGGGGCGGCACCGTGGACACACAATGGTTTCGAACGCAAAGGGCAGAAAACGTCGGCTTCCAGCCGCGCGACGTTCCGCGAACGAATACTGAATCGTATTGAGACACGTTATCCGTGGCATCATAAACTCCGCGAATTTAAGTCAACATCTCTCTGCTCCCAAATAAAACAATCATCCCTATTCAGTCAACTGTAAACGAAGAAGTCAAGTCTGGGATTTTTTTTATGACCCTCTAAAAATAAGCAACAACATAAAATGTCCGCCCTGTGAACATGAGCTGAAATCGAATCTCAAACCAAATACATGTGAAAGCAAAAAAAATCGAAATATATCAATTTAGAATTCAAAGAACGTCGTGTCCCCATCACACTTTTTAATTGTCTTTTTTCTTTTTTCTTTTTTTTTTGCATCGACACGCCTCAAAATCCTTCTGATGTGAGCGTTTTTAAAAAATCTTGGCTCTTTTGACTTTTTGGGGGGGTTCTTGGGACGGAAAAAATTGACGATGAATTGACAATATTTGCTGCTCAGAGCTGATGCCACGTTGTGTCACTCTTGTGCTTTCTAAAATGCGAGAGCCCTATTTGTCCATGCACGGCCAGCACTTTACGATAGCCTCTGCTGGTGAGAGTTGGCCATTGCAGCCTTCCATATGATTTCCTGTGACCCTCTAAAAATAATGAGATAAAATGTGCGTTGTGTGAACATGAGCTGCGCTTGAAACTACACCCAAATACAAGGAAAAGCAAAAAACAAAAATCTAAACGCACCAATTCAAAAGATAAATGAATGCCACGCCACCATCACACTTTTTCATGATTATTATTACAATTATTATTAATATCACTGCATAGGCAAGGCTCAAAATCCGCCTCATGTGAGCGTTTTTTCAAAAGATTTTCTTAATCTTGCTACTTCGGACTGGGCTTTTTTTTTTGGATATTGGGACAGAGAAACTTTATTATGTATTGACAGTGTTTGCTCTTCATCTCTTTTTCAACCTGGTGGACGCCCTCTCTTTGGCCGAGCATGACCTGATTTGTAGTCAGACGCCTCATGCATTGCGCCACGAACTCCACGAAATCAAACCACTATTTCTCTGTTCTCCTGTGGGGGAATTTGCCGCTCCCAAAAAGTTATTGTTACCTTTTTCAGTGTGGGATGGGCGCTTCTCTAATCAGTGCACCTGCCTCCCCGACACACCTGCGAGTCATTATCTCATCTGCCACTTGCAGCATAAAAGCCAGCCTGAAGAGCCACCCATTGTCACTTCGTCAGACATCCTTCCTGCCGTGTCGACGACGCCGTACCGCTCCAGGATTCCGGCACTCCTCGAATTGATCATTTTGACTACCTTTCAGTTGTGACCACCTCGGCCTGTCTCGCTTACTGGCAATAAAACCCTTCTGTGCTTTTTGTGTCTGCGCGTGGTTCCTCTCTTCATCTCTCACGAAGCCGAACACTTTGCTTAACACCCGCGGTTCTCCCAGCGCTCCGCCCCAACATCCTCGTCGGAACAGCCTGAGCGCCGCAGCGGAGCAACTCCGGCTCGGCCGTGGGCAAAAACGGCTCTGTCCGAAATTTCTCACGGGCGGGCGCGAGCTGTTCCTCCGCTTCGCTTATCACACACACCACTCTCGGCCCTACCTGCCCCGCGCAACTCCGGCAGGGCCAAGCGGGTGGCATCGGTTCGGTCCCGGACCTTCGCGCGGTTTGATTCCCAAGTTGTTCTTCCCTTTGATTGCACACCGCGCCCCCTGTCCCTCAAAGCGAGGTGCATCTCTGGCGGAGCCGAGCGGGCAGCAGCTTTGCTCCCGGCAGGTCGTGTTGGTGTGCGCGAGGTCTTCCACCTCTTCGCTTGCAACACTCGCCTTTGCCGGCCCGCCAGGCACGGCGCAGCTCTGGCGGGGCCAAGCGACAGCGTCGGTTAGGTCCCGGGCGCAAAATCAAAAGGGAGGGTCGACACTGTGGACAAACAATGGACCCTAACACAAAGGGCAGAAAACTTCGACGCACACCCGCGCGACATTCTGTGAAGGAAAATACGCCACCCGCCTGACCTCGCCGGAGTTCCGCCGCGCCCGTCGGTCCAACGTGGCCCGGGTTGCAAGCGAAGTGGGTGAAAAGCTCACGGCCATCCTCGCGAAATATCGTACAATGCCGCTGCAAAACACGGCCCGGGCGCGGCTGCTCCTAGCGGATCGCAATGCAGCTCTGATCAGGGGGATCTTGCGGGAAGCCGGGAGGGGCGCGGGTGTCAAGCAACGGGCTAATAAACCTCGTCGAATACGCCCGCGACGGGCCGGTATAGAAGCGATGCCGCCAGTTTGTCCCCGCCGGAGCTCCTCCAAGCCAGGCAGGCCGAAAGTGGCGCGGGTTGACAACACAGGGTCCAAAACTTCAACGCACAACCAAGCGATCGTCCAGCTTTATGCAGCCTTGTACAAATTGTGTTTTCAAATTGTTCGCCCGAAACAGTTTTGTCACTCCCACAAGACAAACAAGCTATTTTTTTTCAGATGGCAGTGGAACTGATGAAGGCCTTCCCCAGACATTCCGTGCATCAATTTTAGAACATTATGTGGCGATGGAAAATAAGAGAACAAGACAATCGTCAGAAATACTGACCACAGCAGGTTTATTGGATGATGATCACCCATGCAAAAAATGTTTAATTGTGGCATCCAGAAATGATGCCAAAGATATATTTTGTTTCAAACTACTTCATGAAGAGGAAGTGTTGATACCAGGGATGAATTCTGAAAGCTTATGAGAAAGTCATTTTTTATGACTTGTACCACAACGAAAAATCTCGTGTTATTCACTGCTCCGATGAAAATAAAATGTCAAGATAAAATTTCAATCCCATATTTACACACTGTGAATTTTAAGTTTAATGTTCACTGATATTCCGTCATGTTGTCGTATTTGTTCTCGCCATGCACTGTGGCATGCTCTAAATGGCAAAACCACCTGGAAAAGGTCCTCTGACAAAACGAGTGATTTTTACAATGGAAGAACACACAATTTATCTTGCATCGACATTGTCTTCATGATGCTTTGCATGCATCATTGAAATTGGGTTGGTTCAAGTAAAAGAAAAAATTTGAATTTTAAAAGCAACTTAGAGTTATCCTGATTGAAATTTCCGAACATATAATCTTGCGATGTTAGGGTTCTCTCCCCCCGGCCCCCTTTTGACGAGACCCAGTGCGAAAGGTGGTACCATGAGCAGTGTCTTGAGAAGAATTTGCATGAATTGAGCGGCCGAAGACTGGTATTGCTGCTGTGAGTGCACATCACAATGTTGGAAGTCATGTAGACCTATATCTAATTTTGTGAGTGTTGTTCTGGAAAAAAATTAATTCTCACAAGAAAATGACAGACATGTCAGCTGCTCAACCCGTATTGTTTTGTGTTTTTTGTTATTGTAAAGTGTCCTTGGGTGTCTTGAAAGGCGCTTATCAATAAAATGTATTATTAGTATTATTATTATTATTAAGTTGCCTACACTGGTAAAGTTTTTTAAAATTTGAGTTTTTATTGCTTTAAATGCATTTTCAGCCCGAGTTGAGCACGTTTTGTGAGTTTGAATGTATCTTCATAGGAATGAGTTGTGTGGTCAAATTAATGCTCATTTAGGCTTCAGGTGGTCATCCTGAACAAAATACATGTTGAAGTGTGTGCATAAGTCCTTTGGTTTAGGCGTGACACTCAATTTGAGTTTTTATTGCTTTAAATGCATTTTCAGCCCGAGCTGAGCACGTTTTGTGAGTTTGAATGTAGCTTCATAGGAATTAGTTGTGTGGTCAAATTAATGCTCATTTAGGCTTCAGGTGGTCATCCTGAACTAAATAAATATTGAAGGTTGTGCATAAGTTCTTTGGTTTGGGCGTGACACTCAATTTGAGTTTTTATTGCTTTAAATGCATTTTCAGCCCGAGCTGAGCACTTTTTGTGAGTTTGAATGTATCTTCAGAGGAATGAGTTGTGTGGTCAAATTAATGCTCATTTAGGCTTCAGGAGGACATCCTGAACTAAATACATGTTGAAGTGTGTGCATAAGTCCTTTGGTTTAGGCGTGACACTCAATTTGAGTTTTTATTGCTTTAAATGCATTTTCAGCCCGAGCTGAGCACGTTTTGTGAGTTTGAATGTATCTTCATAGGAATCAGTTGTGTGGTCAAATTAATGCTCATTTAGGCTTCAGGTGGTCATCCTGAACAAAATACATGTTGAAGTGTGTGCATAAGTCCTTTGGTTTAGGCGTGACACTCAATTTGAGTTTTTATTGCTTTAAATGCATTTTCAGCCCGAGCTGAGCACGTTTTGTGAGTTTGAATGTAGCTTCATAGGAATTAGTTGTGTGGTCAAATTAATGCTCATTTAGGCTTCAGGTGGTCATCCTGAACAAAATACATGTTGAAGTGTGTGCATAAGTCCTTTGGTTTAGGCGTGACACTCAATTTGAGTTTTTATTGCTTTAAATGCATTTTCAGCCCGAGCTGAGCATGTTTTGTGAGTTTGAATGTATCTTCATAAGAATGAGTTGTGTGGTCAAATTAATGCTCATTTCGGCTTCAGGTGGTCATCCTGAACTAAATACATGTTGAAGTGTGTGCATAAGTCCTTTGGTTTAGGCGTGACACTCCATTTGAGTTTTTATTGCTTTAAATACATTTTCAGTCCGAGCTGAGCGCGCTTTCTGACTTTGAATGTATCTTCATAGGAATGAGTTGTGTGGTCAAATTATTGCTCATTTAGGCTTCAGGAGGTCATCCTGAACAAAATACATCTTGAAGTGTGTGCATAAGTCCTTCGGTTTAGGCGTGACACTCAATTTGAGTTTTTATTGCTTTAAATGCATTTTCAGCCCGAGCTGAGCACGTTTTGTGAGTTTGAATGTATCTTCATAGGAATGAGTTGTGTGGTCAAATTAATGCTCATTTAGGCTTCAGGAGGTCATCCTGAACAAAATACATGTTGAAGTGTGTGCATAAGTCCTTTGGTTTAGGCCTTACACTCAATTTGAGTTTTGATTGCTTTAAATGCATTTTCAGCCCGAGCTGAGCACGTTTTGTGAGTTTGAATGTATCTTCATAGGAATGAGTTGTGTGGTCAAATTAATGCTCATTTAGGCTTCAGGTGGTCATCCTGAACAAAATACATGTTGAAGTGTGTTCATAAGTCCTTTGGTTTAGGTGTGACACTCAATTTGAGTTTTTATTGCTTTAAATGCATTTTCAGCCCGAGCTGAGCACGTTTTGTGAGTTTGAATGTATCTTCATAGGAATGAGTTGTGTGGTCAAATTAATGCTCATTTAGGCTTCAGGTGGTCATCCTGAACAAAATACATGTTGAAGTGTGTGCATAAGTCCTTTGGTTTAGGCGTGACACTCAATTTGAGTTTTTATTGCTTTAAATGCATTTTCAGCCCGAGCTGAGCACGTTTTGTGAGTTTGAATGTAGCTTCATAGGAATTAGTTGTGTGGTCAAATTAATGCTCATTTAGGCTTCAGGTGGTCATCCTGAACTAAATAAATATTGAAGTGTGTGCATAAGTTCTTTGGTTTGGGCGTGACACTCAATTTGAGTTTTTATTGCTTTAAATGCATTTTCAGCCCGAGCTGAGCACTTTTTGTGAGTTTGAATGTATCTTCATAGGAATGAGTTGTGTGGTCAAATTAATGCTCATTTAGGCTTCAGGAGGACATCCTGAACTAAATACATGTTGAAGTGTGTGCATAAGTCCTTTGGTTTAGGCGTGACACTCAATTTGAGTTTTTATTGCTTTAAATGCATTTTCAGCCCGAGCTGAGCACGTTTTGTGAGTTTGAATGTATCTTCATAGGAATCAGTTGTGTGGTCAAATTAATGCTCATTTAGGCTTCAGGTGGTCATCCTGAACAAAATACATGTTGAAGTGTGTGCATAAGTCCTTTGGTTTAGGCGTGACACTCCATTTGAGTTTTTATTGCTTTAAATGCATTTTCAGTCCGAGCTGAGCGCGCTTTCTGACTTTGAATGTATCTTCATAGGAATGAGTTGTGTGGTCAAATTATTGCTCATTTAGGCTTCAGGAGGTCATCCTGAACAAAATACATCTTGAAGTGTGTGCATAAGTCCTTCGGTTTAGGCGTGACACTCAATTTGAGTTTTTATTGCTTTAAATGCATTTTCAGCCCGAGCTGAGCACGTTTTGTGAGTTTGAATGTATCTTCATAGGAATGAGTTGTGTGGTCAAATTAATGCTCATTTAGGCTTCAGGAGATCATCCTGAACAAAATACATGTTGAAGTGTGTGCATAAGTCCTTTGGTTGAGGCGTGACACTCAATTTGAGTTTTTATTGCTTTAAATGCATTTTCAGCCCGAGCTGAGCACGTTTTGTGAGTTTGAATGTATCTTCATAGGAATGAGTTGTGTGGTCAAATTAATGCTCATTTAGGCTTCAGGAGGTCATCCTGAACAAAATACATGTTGAAGTGTGTGCATAAGTCCTTTGGTTTAGGCCTTACACTCAATTTGAGTTTTGATTGCTTTAAATGCATTTTCAGCCCGAGCTGAGCACGTTTTGTGAGTTTGAATGTATCTTCATAGGAATGAGTTGTGTGGTCAAATTAATGCTCATTTAGGCTTCAGGTGGTCATCCTGAACAAAATACATGTTGAAGTGTGTTCATAAGTCCTTTGGTTTAGGTGTGACACTCAATTTGAGTTTTTATTGCTTTAAATGCATTTTCAGCCCGAGCTGAGCACGTTTTGTGAGTTTGAATGTATCTTCATAGGAATGAGTTGTGTGGTCAAATTAATGCTCATTTAGGCTTCAGGTGGTCATCCTGAACAAAATACATGTTGAAGTGTGTGCATAAGTCCTTTGGTTTAGGCGTGACACTCAATTTGAGTTTTTATTGCTTTAAATGCATTTTCAGCCCGAGCTGAGCACTTTTTGTGAGTTTGAATGTATCTTCATAGGAATGAGTTGTGTGGTCAAATTAATGCTCATTTAGGCTTCAGGTGGTCATCCTGAACAAAATACATGTTGAAGTGTGTGCATAAGTCCTTTGGTTTAGGCGTGACACTCAATTCTAGTTTTTATTGCTTTAAATGCATTTTCAGCCCGAGCTGAGCATGTTTTGTGAGTTTGAATGTATCTTCATAAGAATGAGTTGTGTGGTCAAATTAATGCTCATTTCGGCTTCAGGTGGTCATCCTGAACTAAATACATGTTGAAGTGTGTGCATAAGTCCTTTGGTTTAGGCGTGACACTCCATTTGAGTTTTTATTGCTTTAAATGCATTTTCAGCCCGAGCTGAGCACGTTTTGTGAGTTTGAATGCATCTTCATAGGCATGAATTGTGTGATCAAATTAATGCTCATTTAGGCTTCAGGTGGTCCTTCTGAACAAAATACATGTTAAAGTGTGTGCATAAATCCTTTGGTTTAGGCGTGACACTCAATTTGAGTTTTTATTGCTTTAAATGCATTTTCAGCCCGAGCTGAGCACGTTTTGTGAGTTTGAATGTATCTTCATAGGAATGAGTTGTGTGGTCAAATTAAAGCTCATATAGGCTTCAGGAGGTCATCCTGAACAAAATACATGTTGAATGTGTGCATAAGTCCTTTGGTTTAGGTGTGACACTCAATTTGAGTTTTTATTGCTTTAAATGCATTTTCAGCCCGAGCTTGAGCGCGCTTTCTGACTTTGAATGTATCTTCATAGGAATGAGTTGTGTAGTCAAATTAATGCTCATTTAGGCTTCAGGAGGACATCCTGAACAAAATACATGTTGAAGTGTGTGCATAAATCCTCTGGTTTAGGCGTGACACTCAATTTGAGTTTTTATTGCTTTAAATGCTTTTGTAGCCTGAGCTGAGCGCGCTTTCTGACTTTGAATGTATCTTCATAGGAATGAGTTGTGTGGTCAAATGAATGCTCATTTAGGCTTTAGGTGGTCATCCTGAACAAAATACATGTTGAAGTGTGTCCATAAGTCCTTTGGTTTAGGTGTGACACTCAATTTGAGTTTTTATTGCTTTAAATGCATTTTCAGCCCGAGCTGAGCACGTTTTGTGAGTTTGAATGTATCTTCATAGGCATGAGTTGTGTGATCAAATTAATGCTCATTTAGGCTTCAGGAGGTCATCCTGAACAAAATACAAGTTGAAGTGTGTGCATAAGTCCTTTGGTAATCAAACAGCACGAAGGTCCGGGACCGAACGGATGCCACCCGCTTGGCCCCGCCGGAGCAGAAGTAAGATCGGGCGGC
The DNA here is from genome assembly GCF_054856545.1 of Hippocampus guttulatus. NCBI lineage: Eukaryota > Metazoa > Chordata > Actinopteri > Syngnathiformes > Syngnathidae > Hippocampus > Hippocampus guttulatus. The sequence continues at coordinate 1,879,873 of NC_141264.1, forward strand.
CCGAGCCCGAGCCCGAGCCCTACCCCTACCCGACCGCCCTAAAATGTCCCTCATTGCTTCGGGTTCGGGGCGCACGGCACCCGTACGGCGGAGAGTATCCAGGGTTACCAGTGAAGCGGAGGAACATCTCACGCCCACCCGCGCGAAATGTCGTACCGAGTTGTTTATGCCCACGGCACCGCCGATGCTGCACCGTTTCGGCGCGAGGGACGCTCCAAACGAGGAGTTTGGGTCGAATGTGAATTAAAGTGTTAGGTTTCGTGAGAGATCAATACAAGAACCACACACAGACACCAAAAACGAAGAGGGGTTTTATTGCCAGAAAGTTGGTCAGGTCGAGGTGTAAACAACTGAAAGCTAGTCAAAATGATCACGTTGAGGAGTGCAGAAATGCTGGAGCGTAACGGCGTGGCAGCAGCTAGCTCGGCAGGAAGGATCGCTGACGAACTGGCAACGGGTGGCTGTTCACGCTGTCTTTTATGGTGCAAGTGGCAGATGAGATGAAGACTCGCACGTGTGTAGGGGAGGCAGGTGCACTGATTCGAGAGGCGCCCAGCCCACACTGAAAAAGAGACAAAAAAAGGGAGGGGCGGCACCGTGGACACACAATGGTTTCGAACGCAAAGGGCAGAAAACGTCGGCTTCCAGCCGCGCGACGTTCCGCGAACGAATACTGAATCGTATTGAGACACGTTATCCGTGGCATCATAAACTCCGCGAATTTAAGTCAACATCTCTCTGCTCCCAAATAAAACAATCATCCCTATTCAGTCAACTGTAAACGAAGAAGTCAAGTCTGGGATTTTTTTTATGACCCTCTAAAAATAAGCAACAACATAAAATGTCCGCCCTGTGAACATGAGCTGAAATCGAATCTCAAACCAAATACATGTGAAAGCAAAAAAAATCGAAATATATCAATTTAGAATTCAAAGAACGTCGTGTCCCCATCACACTTTTTAATTGTCTTTTTTCTTTTTTCTTTTTTTTTTTGCATCGACACGCCTCAAAATCCTTCTGATGTGAGCGTTTTTAAAAAATCTTGGCTCTTTTGACTTTTTTGGGGGGTTCTTGGGACGGAAAAAATTGACGATGAATTGACAATATTTGCTGCTCAGAGCTGATGCCACGTTGTGTCACTCTTGTGCTTTCTGAAATGCGAGAGCCCTATTTGTCCATGCACGGCCAGCACTTTACGATAGCCTCTGCTGGTGAGAGTTGGCCATTGCAGCCTTCCATATGATTTCCTGTGACCCTCTAAAAATAATGAGATAAAATGTGCGTTGTGTGAACATGAGCTGCGCTTGAAACTACACCCAAATACAAGGAAAAGCAAAAAACAAAAATCTAAACGCACCAATTCAAAAGATAAATGAATGCCACGCCACCATCACACTTTTTCATGATTATTATTACAATTATTATTAATATCACTGCATAGGCAAGGCTCAAAATCCGCCTCATGTGAGCGTTTTTTCAAAAGATTTTCTTAATCTTGCTACTTCGGACTGGGCTTTTTTTTTGGGATATTGGGACAGAGAAACTTTATTATGTATTGACAGTGTTTGCTCTTCATCTCTTTTTCAACCTGGTGGACGCCCTCTCTTTGGCCGAGCATGACCTGATTTGTAGTCAGACGCCTCATGCATTGCGCCACGAACTCCACGAAATCAAACCACTATTTCTCTGTTCTCCTGTGGGGGAATTTGCCGCTCCCAAAAAGTTATTGTTACCTTTTTCAGTGTGGGATGGGCGCTTCTCTAATCAGTGCACCTGCCTCCCCGACACACCTGCGAGTCATTATCTCATCTGCCACTTGCAGCATAAAAGCCAGCCTGAAGAGCCACCCATTGTCACTTCGTCAGAGATCCTTCCTGCCGTGTCGACGACGCCGTACCGCTCCAGGATTCCTGCACTCCTCGACTTGATCATTTTGACTACCTTTCAGTTGTGACCACCTCGGCCTGTCTCGCTTACTGGCAATAAAACCCTTCTGTGCTTTTTGTGTCTGCGCGTGGTTCCTCTCTTCATCTCTCACGAAGCCGAACACTTTGCTTAACACCCGCGGTTCTCCCAGCGCTCCGCCCCAACATCCTCGTCGGAACAGCCTGAGCGCCGCAGCGGAGCAACTCCGGCTCGGCCGTGGGCAAAAACGGCTCTGTCCGAAATTTCTCACGGGCGGGCGTGAGCTGTTCCTCCGCTTCGCTTATCACACACACCACTCTCGGCCCTACCTGCCCCGCGCAACTCCGGCAGGGCCAAGCGGGTGGCATCGGTTCGGTCCCGGACCTTCGCGCGGTTTGATTCCCAAGTTTTTCTTCCCTTTGATTGCACACCGCGCCCCCTGTCCCTCAAAGCGAGGTGCATCTCTGGCGGAGCCGAGCGGGCAGCAGCTTTGCTCCCGGCAGGTCGTGTTGGTGTGCGCGAGGTCTTCCACCTCTTCGCTTGCAACACTCGCCTTTGCCGGCCCGCCAGGCACGGCGCAGCTCTGGCGGGGCCAAGCGACAGCGTCGGTTAGGTCCCGGGCGCAAAATCAAAAGGGAGGGTCGACACTGTGGACAAACAATGGACCCTAACACAAAGGGCAGAAAACTTCGACGCACACCCGCGCGACATTCTGTGAAGGAAAATACGCCACCCGCCTGACCTCGCCGGAGTTCCGCCGCGCCCGTCGGTCCAACGTGGCCCGGGTTGCAAGCGAAGTGGGTGAAAAGCTCACGGCCATCCTCGCGAAATATCGTACAATGCCGCTGCAAAACACGGCCCGGGCGCGGCTGCTCCTAGCGGATCGCAATGCAGCTCTGATCAGGGGGATCTTGCGGGAAGCCGGGAGGGGCGCGGGTGTCAAGCAACGGGCTAATAAACCTCGTCGAATACGCCCGCGACGGGCCGGTATAGAAGCGATGCCGCCAGTTTGTCCCCGCCGGAGCTCCTCCAAGCCAGGCAGGCCGAAAGTGGCGCGGGTTGACAACACAGGGTCCAAAACTTCAACGCACAACCAAGCGATCGTCCAGCTTTATGCAGCCTTGTACAAATTGTGTTTTCAAATTGTTCGCCCGAAACAGTTTTGTCACTCCCACAAGACAAACAAGCTATTTTTTTTCAGATGGCAGTGGAACTGATGAAGGCCTTCCCCAGACATTCCGTGCATCAATTTTAGAACATTATGTGGCGATGGAAAATAAGAGAACAAGACAATCGTCAGAAATACTGACCACAGCAGGTTTATTGGATGATGATCACCCATGCAAAAAATGTTTAATTGTGGCATCCAGAAATGATGCCAAAGATATATTTTGTTTCAAACTACTTCATGAAGAGGAAGTGTTGATACCAGGGATGAATTCTGAAAGCTTATGAGAAAGTCATTTTTTATGACTTGTACCACAACGAAAAATCTCGTGTTATTCACTGCTCCGATGAAAATAAAATGTCAAGATAAAATTTCAATCCCATATTTACACACTGTGAATTTTAAGTTTAATGTTCACTGATATTCCGTCATGTTGTCGTATTTGTTCTCGCCATGCACTGTGGCATGCTCTAAATGGCAAAACCACCTGGAAAAGGTCCTCTGACAAAACGAGTGATTTTTACAATGGAAGAACACACAATTTATCTTGCATCGACATTGTCTTCATGATGCTTTGCATGCATCATTGAAATTGGGTTGGTTCAAGTAAAAGAAAAAATTTGAATTTTAAAAGCAACTTAGAGTTATCCTGATTGAAATTTCCGAACATATAATCTTGCGATGTTAGGGTTCTCTCCCCCCGGCCCCCTTTTGACGAGACCCAGTGCGAAAGGTGGTACCATGAGCAGTGTCTTGAGAAGAATTTGCATGAATTGAGCGGCCGAAGACTGGTATTGCTGCTGTGAGTGCACATCACAATGTTGGAAGTCATGTAGACCTATATCTAATTTTGTGAGTGTTGTTCTGGAAAAAGAATTAATTCTCACAAGAAAATGACAGACATGTCAGCTGCTCAACCCGTATTGTTTTGTGTTTTTTGTTATTGTAAAGTGTCCTTGGGTGTCTTGAAAGGCGCTTATCAATAAAATGTATTATTAGTATTATTATTATTATTAAGTTGCCTACACTGGTAAAGTTTTTTAAAATTTGAGTTTTTATTGCTTTAAATGCATTTTCAGCCCGAGTTGAGCACGTTTTGTGAGTTTGAATGTATCTTCATAGGAATGAGTTGTGTGGTCAAATTAATGCTCATTTAGGCTTCAGGTGGTCATCCTGAACAAAATACATGTTGAAGTGTGTGCATAAGTCCTTTGGTTTAGGCGTGACACTCAATTTGAGTTTTTATTGCTTTAAATGCATTTTCAGCCCGAGCTGAGCACGTTTTGTGAGTTTGAATGTATCTTCATAGGAATCAGTTGTGTGGTCAAATTAATGCTCATTTAGGCTTCAGGTGGTCATCCTGAACAAAATACATGTTGAAGTGTGTGCATAAGTCCTTTGGTTTAGGCGTGACACTCAATTTGAGTTTTTATTGCTTTAAATGCATTTTCAGCCCGAGCTGAGCACGTTTTGTGAGTTTGAATGCATCTTCATAGGCATGAATTGTGTGATCAAATTAATGCTCATTTAGGCTTCAGGTGGTCCTTCTGAACAAAATACATGTTAAAGTGTGTGCATAAATCCTTTGGTTTAGGCGTGACACTCAATTTGAGTTTTTATTGCTTTAAATGCATTTTCAGCCCGAGCTTGAGCGCGCTTTCTGACTTTGAATGTATCTTCATAGGAATGAGTTGTGTAGTCAAATTAATGCTCATTTAGGCTTCAGGAGGACATCCTGAACAAAATACATGTTGAAGTGTGTGCATAAATCCTCTGGTTTAGGCGTGACACTCAATTTGAGTTTTTATTGCTTTAAATGCATTTGTAGCCTGAGCTGAGCGCGCTTTCTGACTTTGAATGTATCTTCATAGGAATGAGTTGTGTGGTCAAATGAATGCTCATTTAGGCTTCAGGTGGTCATCCTGAACAAAATACATGTTGAAGTGTGTCCATAAGTCCTTTGGTTTAGGTGTGACACTCAATTTGAGTTTTTATTGCTTTAAATGCATTTTCAGCCCGAGCTGAGCACGTTTTGTGAGTTTGAATGTATCTTCATAGGCATGAGTTGTGTGATCAAATTAATGCTCATTTAGGCTTCAGGAGGTCATCCTGAACAAAATACAAGTTGAAGTGTGTGCATAAGTCCTTTGGTAATCAAACAGCACGAAGGTCCGGGACCGAACGGATGCCACCCGCTTGGCCCCGCCGGAGCAGAAGTAAGATCGGGCGGCCCGAGCCCGAGCCCGAGCCCTACCCCTACCCGAACCCGACCGCCCTAAAATGTCCCTCATTGCTTCGGGTTCGGGGCGCACGGCACCCGTACGGCGGAGAGTATCCAGGGTTACCAGTGAAGCGGAGGAACATCTCACGCCCACCCGCGCGAAATGTCGTACCGAGTTGTTTATGCCCACGGCACCGCCGATGCTGCACCGTTTCGGCGCGAGGGACGCTCCAAACGAGGAGTTTGGGTCGAATGTGAATTAAAGTGTTAGGTTTCGTGAGAGATCAATACAAGAACCACACACAGACACCAAAAACGAAGAGGGGTTTTATTGCCAGAAAGTTGGTCAGGTCGAGGTGTAAACAACTGAAAGCTAGTCAAAATGATCACGTTGAGGAGTGCAGAAATGCTGGAGCGTAACGGCGTGGCAGCAGCTAGCTCGGCAGGAAGGATCGCTGACGAACTGGCAACGGGTGGCTGTTCACGCTGTCTTTTATGGTGCAAGTGGCAGATGAGATGAAGACTCGCACGTGTGTAGGGGAGGCAGGTGCACTGATTCGAGAGGCGCCCAGCCCACACTGAAAAAGAGACAAAAAAAGGGAGGGGCGGCACCGTGGACACACAATGGTTTCGAACGCAAAGGGCAGAAAACGTCGGCTTCCAGCCGCGCGACGTTCCGCGAACGAATACTGAATCGTATTGAGACACGTTATCCGTGGCATCATAAACTCCGCGAATTTAAGTCAACATCTCTCTGCTCCCAAATAAAACAATCATCCCTATTCAGTCAACTGTAAACGAAGAAGTCAAGTCTGGGATTTTTTTTATGACCCTCTAAAAATAAGCAACAACATAAAATGTCCGCCCTGTGAACATGAGCTGAAATCGAATCTCAAACCAAATACATGTGAAAGCAAAAAAAATCGAAATATATCAATTTAGAATTCAAAGAACGTCGTGTCCCCATCACACTTTTTAATTGTCTTTTTTCTTTTTTCTTTTTTTTTTGCATCGACACGCCTCAAAATCCTTCTGATGTGAGCGTTTTTAAAAAATCTTGGCTCTTTTGACTTTTTTGGGGGGTTCTTGGGACGGAAAAAATTGACGATGAATTGACAATATTTGCTGCTCAGAGCTGATGCCACGTTGTGTCACTCTTGTGCTTTCTGAAATGCGAGAGCCCCATTTGTCCATGCACGGCCAGCACTTTACGATAGCCTCTGCTGGTGAGAGTTGGCCATTGCAGCCTTCCATATGATTTCCTGTGACCCTCTAAAAATAATGAGATAAAATGTGCGTTGTGTGAACATGAGCTGCGCTTGAAACTACACCCAAATACAAGGAAAAGCAAAAAACAAAAATCTAAACGCACCAATTCAAAAGATAAATGAATGCCACGCCACCATCACACTTTTTCATGATTATTATTACAATTATTATTAATATCACTGCATAGGCAAGGCTCAAAATCCGCCTCATGTGAGCGTTTTTTCAAAAGATTTTCTTAATCTTGCTACTTCGGACTGGGCTTTTTTTTTTGGGATATTGGGACAGAGAAACTTTATTATGTATTGACAGTGTTTGCTCTTCATCTCTTTTTCAACCTGGTGGACGCCCTCTCTTTGGCCGAGCATGACCTGATTTGTAGTCAGACGCCTCATGCATTGCGCCACGAACTCCACGAAATCAAACCACTATTTCTCTGTTCTCCTGTGGGGGAATTTGCCGCTCCCAAAAAGTTATTGTTACCTTTTTCAGTGTGGGATGGGCGCTTCTCTAATCAGTGCACCTGCCTCCCCGACACACCTGCGAGTCATTATCTCATCTGCCACTTGCAGCATAAAAGCCAGCCTGAAGAGCCACCCATTGTCACTTCCTCAGACATCCTTCCTGCCGTGTCGACGACGCCGTACCGCTCCAGGATTCCGGCACTCCTCGAATTGATCATTTTGACTACCTTTCAGTTGTGACCACCTCGGCCTGTCTCGCTTACTGGCAATAAAACCCTTCTGTGCTTTTTGTGTCTGCGCGTGGTTCCTCTCTTCATCTCTCACGAAGCCGAACACTTTGCTTAACACCCGCGGTTCTCCCAGCGCTCCGCCCCAACATCCTCGTCGGAACAGCCTGAGCGCCGCAGCGGAGCAACTCCGGCTCGGCCGTGGGCAAAAACGGCTCTGTCCGAAATTTCTCACGGGCGGGCGTGAGCTGTTCCTCCGCTTCGCTTATCACACACACCACTCTCGGCCCTACCTGCCCCGCGCAACTCCGGCAGGGCCAAGCGGGTGGCATCGGTTCGGTCCCGGACCTTCGCGCGGTTTGATTCCCAAGTTTTTCTTCCCTTTGATTGCACACCGCGCCCCCTGTCCCTCAAAGCGAGGTGCATCTCTGGCGGAGCCGAGCGGGCAGCAGCTTTGCTCCCGGCAGGTCGTGTTGGTGTGCGCGAGGTCTTCCACCTCTTCGCTTGCAACACTCGCCTTTGCCGGCCCGCCAGGCACGGCGCAGCTCTGGCGGGGCCAAGCGACAGCGTCGGTTAGCTCCCGGGCGCAAAATCAAAAGGGAGGGTCGACACTGTGGACAAACAATGGACCCTAACACAAAGGGCAGAAAACTTCGACGCACACCCGCGCGACATTCTGTGAAGGAAAATACGCCACCCGCCTGACCTCGCCGGAGTTTCGCCGCGCCCGTCGGTCCAACGTGGCCCGGGTTGCAAGCGAAGTGGGTGAAAAGCTCACGGCCATCCTCGCGAAATATCGTACAATGCCGCTGCAAAACACGGCCCGGGCGCGGCTGCTCCTAGCGGATCGCAATGCAGCTCTGATCAGGGGGATCTTGCGGGAAGCCGGGAGGGGCGCGGGTGTCAAGCAACGGGCTAATAAACCTCGTCGAATACGCCCGCGACGGGCCGGTATAGAAGCGATGCCGCCAGTTTGTCCCCGCCGGAGCTCCTCCAAGCCAGGCAGGCCGAAAGTGGCGCGGGTTGACAACACAGGGTCCAAAACTTCAACGCACAACCAAGCGATCGTCCAGCTTTATGCAGCCTTGTACAAATTGTGTTTTCAAATTGTTCGCCCGAAACAGTTTTGTCACTCCCACAAGACAAACAAGCTATTTTTTTTCAGATGGCAGTGGAACTGATGAAGGCCTTCCCCAGACATTCCGTGCATCAATTTTAGAACATTATGTGGCGATGGAAAATAAGAGAACAAGACAATCGTCAGAAATACTGACCACAGCAGGTTTATTGGATGATGATCACCCATGCAAAAAATGTTTAATTGTGGCATCCAGAAATGATGCCAAAGATATATTTTGTTTCAAACTACTTCATGAAGAGGAAGTGTTGATACCAGGGATGAATTCTGAAAGCTTATGAGAAAGTCATTTTTTATGACTTGTACCACAACGAAAAATCTCGTGTTATTCACTGCTCCGATGAAAATAAAATGTCAAGATAAAATTTCAATCCCATATTTACACACTGTGAATTTTAAGTTTAATGTTCACTGATATTCCGTCATGTTGTCGTATTTGTTCTCGCCATGCACTGTGGCATGCTCTAAATGGCAAAACCACCTGGAAAAGGTCCTCTGACAAAACGAGTGATTTTTACAATGGAAGAACACACAATTTATCTTGCATCGACATTGTCTTCATGATGCTTTGCATGCATCATTGAAATTGGGTTGGTTCAAGTAAAAGAAAAAATTTGAATTTTAAAAGCAACTTAGAGTTATCCTGATTGAAATTTCCGAACATATAATCTTGCGATGTTAGGGTTCTCTCCCCCCGGCCCCCTTTTGACGAGACCCAGTGCGAAAGGTGGTACCATGAGCAGTGTCTTGAGAAGAATTTGCATGAATTGAGCGGCCGAAGACTGGTATTGCTGCTGTGAGTGCACATCACAATGTTGGAAGTCATGTAGACCTATATCTAATTTTGTGAGTGTTGTTCTGGAAAAAAATTAATTCTCACAAGAAAATGACAGACATGTCAGCTGCTCAACCCGTATTGTTTTGTGTTTTTTGTTATTGTAAAGTGTCCTTGGGTGTCTTGAAAGGCGCTTATCAATAAAATGTATTATTAGTATTATTATTATTATTAAGTTGCCTACACTGGTAAAGTTTTTTAAAATTTGAGTTTTTATTGCTTTAAATGCATTTTCAGCCCGAGCTGAGCACTTTTTGTGAGTTTGAATGTATCTTCAGAGGAATGAGTTGTGTGGTCAAATTAATGCTCATTTAGGCTTCAGGAGGACATCCTGAACTAAATACATGTTGAAGTGTGTGCATAAGTCCTTTGGTTTAGGCGTGAGACTCAATTTGAGTTTTTATTGCTTTAAATGCATTTTCAGCCCGAGCTGAGCACGTTTTGTGAGTTTGAATGTATCTTCATAGGAATGATTTGTGTGGTCAAATTAATGCTCATTTAGGCTTCAGGAGATCATCCTGAACAAAATACATGTTGAAGTGTGTGCATAAGTCCTTTGGTTGAGGCGTGACACTCAATTTGAGTTTTTATTGCTTTAAATGCATTTTCAGCCCGAGCTGAGCACGTTTTGTGAGTTTGAATGTATCTTCATAGGAATGAGTTGTGTGGTCAAATTAATGCTCATTTAGGCTTCAGGTGGTCATCCTGAACAAAATACATGTTGAAGTGTGTGCATAAGTCCTTTGGTTTAGGCGTGACACTCAATTTGAGTTTTTATTGCTTTAAATGCATTTTCAGCCCGAGCTGAGCACGTTTTGTGAGTTTGAATGTATCTTCATAGGAATGAGTTGTGTGGTCAAATTAATGCTCATTTAGGCTTCAGGTGGTCATCCTGAACAAAATACATGTTGAAGTGTGTGCATAAGTCCTTTGGTTTAGGCGTGACACTCAATTTGAGTTTTTATTGCTTTAAATGCATTTTCAGCCCGAGCTGAGCACGTTTTGTGAGTTTGAATGTAGCTTCATAGGAATTAGTTGTGTGGTCAAATTAATGCTCATTTAGGCTTCAGGTGGTCATCCTGAACTAAATAAATATTGAAGTGTGTGCATAAGTTCTTTGGTTTGGGCGTGACACTCAATTTGAGTTTTTATTGCTTTAAATGCATTTTCAGCCCGAGCTGAGCACTTTTTGTGAGTTTGAATGTATCTTCATAGGAATGAGTTGTGTGGTCAAATTAATGCTCATTTAGGCTTCAGGTGGTCATCCTGAACAAAATACATGTTGAAGTGTGTGCATAAGTCCTTTGGTTTAGGCGTGACACTCAATTCTAGTTTTTATTGCTTTAAATGCATTTTCAGCCCGAGCTGAGCATGTTTTGTGAGTTTGAATGTATCTTCATAAGAATGAGTTGTGTGGTCAAATTAATGCTCATTTCGGCTTCAGGTGGTCATCCTGAACTAAATACATGTTGAAGTGTGTGCATAAATCCTCTGGTTTAGGCGTGACACTCAATTTGAGTTTTTATTGCTTTAAATGCTTTTGTAGCCTGAGCTGAGCGCGCTTTCTGACTTTGAATGTATCTTCATAGGAATGAGTTGTGTGGTCAAATGAATGCTCATTTAGGCTTTAGGTGGTCATCCTGAAAAAAATACATGTTGAAGTGTGTCCATAAGTCCTTTGGTTTAGGTGTGACACTCAATTTGAGTTTTTATTGCTTTAAATGCATTTTCAGCCCGAGCTGAGCACGTTTTGTGAGTTTGAATGTATCTTCATAGGCATGAGTTGTGTGATCAAATTAATGCTCATTTAGGCTTCAGGAGGTCATCCTGAACAAAATACAAGTTGAAGTGTGTGCATAAGTCCTTTGGTAATCAAACAGCACGAAGGTCCGGGACCGAACGGATGCCACCCGCTTGGCCCCGCCGGAGCAGAAGTAAGATCGGGCGGCCCGAGCCCGAGCCCGAGCCCTACCCCTACCCGACCGCCCTAAAATGTCCCTCATTGCTTCGGGTTCGGGGCGCACGGCACCCGTACGGCGGAGAGTATCCAGGGTTACCAGTGAAGCGGAGGAACATCTCACGCCCACCCGCGCGAAATGTCGTACCGAGTTGTTTATGCCCACGGCACCGCCGATGCTGCACCGTTTCGGCGCGAGGGACGCTCCAAACGAGGAGTTTGGGTCGAATGTGAATTAAAGTGTTAGGTTTCGTGAGAGATCAATACAAGAACCACACACAGACACCAAAAACGAAGAGGGGTTTTATTGCCAGAAAGTTGGTCAGGTCGAGGTGTAAACAACTGAAAGCTAGTCAAAATGATCACGTTGAGGAGTGCAGAAATGCTGGAGCGTAACGGCGTGGCAGCAGCTAGCTCGGCAGGAAGGATCGCTGACGAACTGGCAACGGGTGGCTGTTCACGCTGTCTTTTATGGTGCAAGTGGCAGATGAGATGAAGACTCGCACGTGTGTAGGGGAGGCAGGTGCACTGATTCGAGAGGCGCCCAGCCCACACTGAAAAAGAGACAAAAAAAGGGAGGGGCGGCACCGTGGACACACAATGGTTTCGAACGCAAAGGGCAGAAAACGTCGGCTTCCAGCCGCGCGACGTTCCGCGAACGAATACTGAATCGTATTGAGACACGTTATCCGTGGCATCATAAACTCCGCGAATTTAAGTCAACATCTCTCTGCTCCCAAATAAAACAATCATCCCTATTCAGTCAACTGTAAACGAAGAAGTCAAGTCTGGGATTTTTTTTATGACCCTCTAAAAATAAGCAACAACATAAAATGTCCGCCCTGTGAACATGAGCTGAAATCGAATCTCAAACCAAATACATGTGAAAGCAAAAAAAATCGAAATATATCAATTTAGAATTCAAAGAACGTCGTGTCCCCATCACACTTTTTAATTGTCTTTTTTCTTTTTTCTTTTTTTTTTGCATCGACACGCCTCAAAATCCTTCTGATGTGAGCGTTTTTAAAAAATCTTGGCTCTTTTGACTTTTTTGGGGGGTTCTTGGGACGGAAAAAATTGACGATGAATTGACAATATTTGCTGCTCAGAGCTGATGCCACGTTGTGTCACTCTTGTGCTTTCTGAAATGCGAGAGCCCTATTTGTCCATGCACGGCCAGCACTTTACGATAGCCTCTGCTGGTGAGAGTTGGCCATTGCAGCCTTCCATATGATTTCCTGTGACCCTCTAAAAATAATGAGATAAAATGTGCGTTGTGTGAACATGAGCTGCGCTTGAAACTACACCCAAATACAAGGAAAAGCAAAAAACAAAAATCTAAACGCACCAATTCAAAAGATAAATGAATGCCACGCCACCATCACACTTTTTCATGATTATTATTACAATTATTATTAATATCACTGCATAGGCAAGGCTCAAAATCCACCTCATGTGAGCGTTTTTTCAAAAGATTTTCTTAATCTTGCTACTTCGGACTGGGCTTTTTTTTTGGGATATTGGGACAGAGAAACTTTATTATGTATTGACAGTGTTTGCTCTTCATCTCTTTTTCAACCTGGTGGACGCCCTCTCTTTGGCCGAGCATGACCTGATTTGTAGTCAGACGCCTCATGCATTGCGCCACGAACTCCACGAAATCAAACCACTATTTCTCTGTTCTCCTGTGGGGGAATTTGCCGCTCCCAAAAAGTTATTGTTACCTTTTTCAGTGTGGGATGGGCGCTTCTCTAATCAGTGCACCTGCCTCCCCGACACACCTGCGAGTCATTATCTCATCTGCCACTTGCAGCATAAAAGCCAGCCTGAAGAGCCACCCATTGTCACTTCGTCAGAGATCCTTCCTGCCGTGTCGACGACGCCGTACCGCTCCAGGATTCCTGCACTCCTCGAATTGATCATTTTGACTACCTTTCAGTTGTGACCACCTCGGCCTGTCTCGCTTACTGGCAATAAAACCCTTCTGTGCTTTTTGTGTCTGCGCGTGGTTCCTCTCTTCATCTCTCACGAAGCCGAACACTTTGCTTAACACCCGCGGTTCTCCCAGCGCTCCGCCCCAACATCCTCGTCGGAACAGCCTGAGCGCCGCAGCGGAGCAACTCCGGCTCGGCCGTGGGCAAAAACGGCTCTGTCCGAAATTTCTCACGGGCGGGCGTGAGCTGTTCCTCCGCTTCGCTTATCACACACACCACTCTCGGCCCTACCTGCCCCGCGCAACTCCGGCAGGGCCAAGCGGGTGGCATCGGTTCGGTCCCGGACCTTCGCGCGGTTTGATTCCCAAGTTTTTCTTCCCTTTGATTGCACACCGCGCCCCCTGTCCCTCAAAGCGAGGTGCATCTCTGGCGGAGCCGAGCGGGCAGCAGCTTTGCTCCCGGCAGGTCGTGTTGGTGTGCGCGAGGTCTTCCACCTCTTCGCTTGCAACACTCGCCTTTGCCGGCCCGCCAGGCACGGCGCAGCTCTGGCGGGGCCAAGCGACAGCGTCGGTTAGCTCCCGGGCGCAAAATCAAAAGGGAGGGTCGACACTGTGGACAAACAATGGACCCTAACACAAAGGGCAGAAAACTTCGACGCACACCCGCGCGACATTCTGTGAAGGAAAATACGCCACCCGCCTGACCTCGCCGGAGTTTCGCCGCGCCCGTCGGTCCAACGTGGCCCGGGTTGCAAGCGAAGTGGGTGAAAAGCTCACGGCCATCCTCGCGAAATATCGTACAATGCCGCTGCAAAACACGGCCCGGGCGCGGCTGCTCCTAGCGGATCGCAATGCAGCTCTGATCAGAGAGATCTTGCGGGAAGCCGGGAGGGGCGCGGGTGTCAAGCAACGGGCTAATAAACCTCGTCGAATACGCCCGCGACGGGCCGGTATAGAAGCGATGCCGCCAGTTTGTCCCCGCCGGAGCTCCTCCAAGCCAGGCAGGCCGAAAGTGGCGCGGGTTGACAACACAGGGTCCAAAACTTCAACGCACAACCAAGCGATCGTCCAGCTTTATGCAGCCTTGTACAAATTGTGTTTTCAAATTGTTCGCCCGAAACAGTTTTGTCACTCCCACAAGACAAACAAGCTATTTTTTTTCAGATGGCAGTGGAACTGATGAAGGCCTTCCCCAGACATTCCGTGCATCAATTTTAGAACATTATGTGGCGATGGAAAATAAGAGAACAAGACAATCGTCAGAAATACTGACCACAGCAGGTTTATTGGATGATGATCACCCATGCAAAAAATGTTTAATTGTGGCATCCAGAAATGATGCCAAAGATATATTTTGTTTCAAACTACTTCATGAAGAGGAAGTGTTGATACCAGGGATGAATTCTGAAAGCTTATGAGAAAGTCATTTTTTATGACTTGTACCACAACGAAAAATCTCGTGTTATTCACTGCTCCGATGAAAATAAAATGTCAAGATAAAATTTCAATCCCATATTTACACACTGTGAATTTTAAGTTTAATGTTCACTGATATTCCGTCATGTTGTCGTATTTGTTCTCGCCATGCACTGTGGCATGCTCTAAATGGCAAAACCACCTGGAAAAGGTCCTCTGACAAAACGAGTGATTTTTACAATGGAAGAACACACAATTTATCTTGCATCGACATTGTCTTCATGATGCTTTGCATGCATCATTGAAATTGGGTTGGTTCAAGTAAAAGAAAAAATTTGAATTTTAAAAGCAACTTAGAGTTATCCTGATTGAAATTTCCGAACATATAATCTTGCGATGTTAGGGTTCTCTCCCCCCGGCCCCCTTTTGACGAGACCCAGTGCGAAAGGTGGTACCATGAGCAGTGTCTTGAGAAGAATTTGCATGAATTGAGCGGCCGAAGACTGGTATTGCTGCTGTGAGTGCACATCACAATGTTGGAAGTCATGTAGACCTATATCTAATTTTGTGAGTGTTGTTCTGGAAAAAAATTAATTCTCACAAGAAAATGACAGACATGTCAGCTGCTCAACCCGTATTGTTTTGTGTTTTTTGTTATTGTAAAGTGTCCTTGGGTGTCTTGAAAGGCGCTTATCAATAAAATGTATTATTAGTATTATTATTATTATTAAGTTGCCTACACTGGTAAAGTTTTTTAAAATTTGAGTTTTTATTGCTTTAAATGCATTTTCAGCCCGAGCTGAGCACTTTTTGTGAGTTTGAATGTATCTTCAGAGGAATGAGTTGTGTGGTCAAATTAATGCTCATTTAGGCTTCAGGAGGACATCCTGAACTAAATACATGTTGAAGTGTGTGCATAAGTCCTTTGGTTTAGGCGTGACACTCAATTTGAGTTTTTATTGCTTTAAATGCATTTTCAGCCCGAGTTGAGCACGTATTGTGAGTTTGAATGTATCTTCATAGGAATGAGTTGTGTGGTCAAATGAATGCTCATTTAGGCTTCAGGTGGTCATCCTGAACAAAATAAATATTGAAGTGTGTGCATAAGTTCTTTGGTTTGGGCGTGACACTCAATTTGAGTTTTTATTGCTTTAAATGCATTTTCAGCCCGAGCTGAGCACTTTTTGTGAGTTTGAATGTATCTTCATAGGAATGAGTTGTGTGGTCAAATTAATGCTCATTTAGGCTTCAGGAGGACATCCTGAACTAAATACATGTTGAAGTGTGTGCATAAGTTCTTTGGTTTGGGCGTGACACTCAATTTGAGTTTTTATTGCTTTAAATGCATTTTCAGCCCGAGCTGAGCATGTTTTGTGAGTTTGAATGTATCTTCATAAGAATGAGTTGTGTGGTCAAATTAATGCTCATTTCGGCTTCAGGTGGTCATCCTGAACTAAATACATGTTGAAGTGTGTGCATAAGTCTTTTGGTTTAGGCGTGACACTCAATTTGAGTTTTTATTGCTTTAAATGCATTTTCAGCCCGAGCTGAGCACGTTTTGTGAGTTTGAATGTATCTTCATAGGAATGAGTTGTGTGGTCAAATTAATGCTCATTTAGGCTTCAGGTGGTCATCCTGAACAAAATACATGTTGAAGTGTGTGCATAAGTCCTTTGGTTTAGGCGTGACACTCAATTTGAGTTTTTATTGCTTTAAATGCATTTTCAGCCCGAGCTGAGCACGTTTTGTGAGTTTGAATGTATCTTCATAGGAATCAGTTGTGTGGTCAAATTAATGCTCATTTAGGCTTCAGGTGGTCATCCTGAACAAAATACATGTTGAAGTGTGTGCATAAGTCCTTTGGTTTAGGCGTGACACTCAATTTGAGTTTTTATTGCTTTAAATGCATTTTCAGCCCGAGCTGAGCATGTTTTGTGAGTTTGAATGTATCTTCATAAGAATGAGTTGTGTGGTCAAATTAATGCTCATTTCGGCTTCAGGTGGTCATCCTGAACTAAATACATGTTGAAGTGTGTGCATAAGTCCTTTGGTTTAGGCGTGACACTCCATTTGAGTTTTTATTGCTTTAAATGCATTTTCAGTCCGAGCTGAGCGCGCTTTCTGACTTTGAATGTATCTTCATAGGAATGAGTTGTGTGGTCAAATTATTGCTCATTTAGGCTTCAGGAGGTCATCCTGAACAAAATACATCTTGAAGTGTGTGCATAAGTCCTTCGGTTTAGGCGTGACACTCAATTTGAGTTTTTATTGCTTTAAATGCATTTTCAGCCCGAGCTGAGCACGTTTTGTGAGTTTGAATGTATCTTCATAGGAATGAGTTGTGTGGTCAAATTAATGCTCATTTAGGCTTCAGGAGGTCATCCTGAACAAAATACATGTTGAAGTGTGTGCATAAGTCCTTTGGTTGAGGCGTGACACTCAATTTGAGTTTTTATTGCTTTAAATGCATTTTCAGCCCGAGTTGAGCACGTTTTGTGAGTTTGAATGTATCTTCATAGGAATGAGTTGTGTGGTCAAATTAATGCTCATTTAGGCTTCAGGTGGTCATCCTGAACAAAATACATGTTGAAGTGTGTGCATAAGTCCTTTGGTTTAGGCGTGACACTCAATTTGAGTTTTTATTGCTTTAAATGCATTTTCAGCCCAAGCTGAGCACGTTTTGTGAGTTTGAATGTATCTTCATAGGAATGAGTTGTGTGGTCAAATTAATTCTCATATGGGCTTCAGGAGGTCATCCTGAACAAAATACATGTTGAAGTGTGTGCATAAGTCCTTTGGTTTAGGCCTTACACTCAATTTGAGTTTTGATTGCTTTAAATGCATTTTCAGCCCGAGCTGAGCACGTTTTGTGAGTTTGAATGTATCTTCATAGGAATGAGTTGTGTGGTCAAATTAATGCTCATTTAGGCTTCAGGTGGTCATCCTGAACAAAATACATGTTGAAGTGTGTTCATAAGTCCTTTGGTTTAGGTGTGACACTCAATTATAGTTTTTATTGCTTTAAATGCATTTTCAGCCCGAGCTGAGCACGTTTTGTGAGTTTGAATGTATCTTCATAGGAATGAGTTGTGTAGTCAAATTAATGCTCATTTAGGCTTCAGGAGATCATCCTGAACAAAATACATGTTGAAGTGTGTGCATAAGTCCTTTGGTTGAGGCGTGACACTCAATTTGAGTTTTTATTGCTTTAAATGCAATTTCAGCCCGAGTTGAGCACGTTTTGTGAGTTTGAATGTATCTTCATAGGAATGAGTTGTGTAGTCAAATTAATGCTCATTTAGGCTTCAGGAGATCATCCTGAACAAAATACATGTTGAAGTGTGTGCATAAGTCCTTTGGTTGAGGCGTGACACTCAATTTGAGTTTTTATTGCTTTAAATGCATTTTCAGCCCGAGTTGAGCACGTTTTGTGAGTTTGAATGTATCTTCATAGGAATGAGTTGTGTGGTCAAATTAATGCTCATTTAGGCTTCAGGTGGTCATCCTGAACAAAATACATGTTGAAGTGTGTGCATAAGTCCTTTGGTTTAGGCGTGACACTCAATTTGAGTTTTTATTGCTTTAAATGCATTTTCAGCCCGAGCTGAGCACGTTTTGTGAGTTTGAATGTATCTTCATAGGAATGAGTTGTGTGGTCAAATTAATTCTCATATGGGCTTCAGGAGGTCATCCTGAACAAAATACATGTTAAAGTGTGTGCATAAATCCTTTGGTTTAGGCGTGACACTCAATTTGAGTTTTTATTGCTTTAAATGCATTTTCAGCCCGAGCTTGAGCGCGCTTTCTGACTTTGAATGTATCTTCATAGGAATGAGTTGTGTAGTCAAATTAATGCTCATTTAGGCTTCAGGAGGACATCCTGAACAAAATACATGTTGAAGTGTGTGCATAAGTCCTTTGGTTGAGGCGTGACACTCAATTTGAGTTTTTATTGCTTTAAATGCATTTTCAGCCCGAGTTGAG
Source organism: Hippocampus guttulatus (assembly GCF_054856545.1). Taxonomy (NCBI): domain Eukaryota; kingdom Metazoa; phylum Chordata; class Actinopteri; order Syngnathiformes; family Syngnathidae; genus Hippocampus; species Hippocampus guttulatus. The sequence goes on from NC_141264.1 coordinate 1,898,387, forward strand.
CACGTTTTGTGAGTTTGAATGTATCTTCATAGGAATGAGTTGTGTAGTCAAATTAATGCTCATTTAGGCTTCAGGAGATCATCCTGAACAAAATACATGTTGAAGTGTGTGCATAAGTCCTTTGGTTGAGGCGTGACACTCAATTTGAGTTTTAATTGCTTTAAATGCATTTTCAGCCCGAGCTGAGCACGTTTTGTGAGTTTGAATGCATCTTCATAGGCATGAATTGTGTGATCAAATTAATGCTCATTTAGGCTTCAGGTGGTCCTTCTGAACAAAATACATGTTAAAGTGTGTGCATAAATCCTTTGGTTTAGGCGTGACACTCAATTTGAGTTTTTATTGCTTTAAATGCATTTTCAGCCCGAGCTTGAGCGCGCTTTCTGACTTTGAATGTATCTTCATAGGAATGAGTTGTGTAGTCAAATTAATGCTCATTTAGGCTTCAGGAGGACATCCTGAACAAAATACATGTTGAAGTGTGTGCATAAATCCTCTGGTTTAGGCGTGACACTCAATTTGAGTTTTTATTGCTTTAAATGCATTTGTAGCCTGAGCTGAGCGCGCTTTCTGACTTTGAATGTATCTTCATAGGAATGAGTTGTGTGGTCAAATGAATGCTCATTTAGGCTTCAGGTGGTCATCCTGAACAAAATACATGTTGAAGTGTGTCCATAAGTCCTTTGGTTTAGGTGTGACACTCAATTTGAGTTTTTATTGCTTTAAATGCATTTTCAGCCCGAGCTGAGCACGTTTTGTTAGTTTGAATGTATCTTCATAGGCATGAGTTGTGTGATCAAATTAATGCTCATTTAGGCTTCAGGTGGTCATCCTGAACAAAATACATGTTGAAGTGTGTGCATAAGTCCTTTGGTTTAGGCGTGACACTCAATTTGAGTTTTTATTGCTTTAAATGAATTTTCAGCCCGAGCTGAGCACGTTTTGTGAGTTTGAATGTATCTTCATAGGAATGAGTTGTGTGGTCAAATTAATGCTCATTTAGGCTTCAGGTGGTCATCCTGAACAAAATACATGTTGAAGTGTGTGCATAAGTCCTTTGGTTTAGGCGTGACACTCAATTTGAGTTTTTATTGCTTTAAATGCATTTTCAGCCCGAGCTGAGCACGTTTTGTGAGTTTGAATGTATCTTCATAGGAATGAGTTGTGTGGTCAAATTAATTCTCATATGGGCTTCAGGAGGTCATCCTGAACAAAATACATGTTGAAGTGTGTGCATAAGTCCTTTGGTTTAGGCCTTACACTCAATTTGAGTTTTGATTGCTTTAAATGCATTTTCAGCCCGAGCTGAGCACGTTTTGTGAGTTTGAATGTATCTTCATAGGAATGAGTTGTGTGGTCAAATTAATGCTCATTTAGGCTTCAGGTGGTCATCCTGAACAAAATACATGTTGAAGTGTATGCATAAGTCCTTTGGTTTAGGCGTGACACTCAATTTGAGTTTTTATTGCTTTAAATGCATTTTCAGCCCGAGTTGAGCACGTTTTGTGAGTTTGAATGTATCTTCATAGGAATGAGTTGTGTGGTCAAATTAATGCTCATTTAGGCTTCAGGTGGTCATCCTGAACAAAATACATGTTGAAGTGTGTGCATAAGTCCTTTGGTTTAGGCGTGACACTCAATTTGAGTTTTTATTGCTTTAAATGCATTTTCAGCCCGAGCTGAGCATGTTTTGTGAGTTTGAATGTATCTTCATAGGAATGAGTTGTGTGGTCAAATTAATGCTCATATAGGCTTCAGGAGGCCATCCTGAACAAAATACATGTTGAAGTGTGTGCATAATCCTTTGGTTTAGGTGTGACACTCAATTTGAGTTTTTATTGCTTTAAATGCATTTTCATTCCGAGCTGAGCGCGCTTTCTGACTTTGAATGTATCTTCATAGGAATGATTTGTTTAGTCAAATTAATGCTCTTTTAGGCTTCAGGAGGCCATCCTGAACAAAATACATGATGAAGTGTGTGCATAAGTCCTTTGGTTTAGGTGTGACACTCAATTTGAGTTTTTATTGCTTTAAATGCATTTTCAGCCCGAGCTGAGCACGTTTTGTGAGTTTGAATGCATCTTCATAGGCATGAATTGTGTGATCAAATTAATGCTCATTTAGGCTTCAGGTGGTCCTTCTGAACAAAATACATGTTAAAGTGTGTGCATAAATCCTTTGGTTTAGGCGTGACACTCAATTTGAGTTTTTATTGCTTTAAATGCATTTTCAGCCCGAGCTGAGCACGTTTTGTGAGTTTGAATGTATCTTCATAGGAATGAGTTGTGTGGTCAAATTAAAGCTCATATAGGCTTCAGGAGGTCATCCTGAACAAAATACATGTTGAATGTGTGCATAAGTCCTTTGGTTTAGGTGTGACACTCAATTTGAGTTTTTATTGCTTTAAATGCATTTTCAGCCCGAGCTTGAGCGCGCTTTCTGACTTTGAATGTATCTTCATAGGAATGAGTTGTGTAGTCAAATTAATGCTCATTTAGGCTTCAGGAGGACATCCTGAACAAAATACATGTTGAAGTGTGTGCATAAATCCTCTGGTTTAGGCGTGACACTCAATTTGAGTTTTTATTGCTTTAAATGCATTTGTAGCCTGAGCTGAGCGCGCTTTCTGACTTTGAATGTATCTTCATAGGAATGAGTTGTGTGGTCAAATGAATGCTCATTTAGGCTTCAGGTGGTCATCCTGAACAAAATACATGTTGAAGTGTGTCCATAAGTCCTTTGGTTTAGGTGTGACACTCAATTTGAGTTTTTATTGCTTTAAATGCATTTTCAGCCCGAGCTGAGCACGTTTTGTGAGTTTGAATGTATCTTCATAGGCATGAGTTGTGTGATCAAATTAATGCTCATTTAGGCTTCAGGAGGTCATCCTGAACAAAATACAAGTTGAAGTGTGTGCATAAGTCCTTTGGTAATCAAACAGCACGAAGGTCCGGGACCGAACGGATGCCACCCGCTTGGCCCCGCCGGAGCAGAAGTAAGATCGGGCGGCCCGAGCCCGAGCCCGAGCCCTACCCCTACCCGAACCCGACCGCCCTAAAATGTCCCTCATTGCTTCGGGTTCGGGGCGCACGGCACCCGTACGGCGGAGAGTATCCAGGGTTACCAGTGAAGCGGAGGAACATCTCACGCCCACCCGCGCGAAATGTCGTACCGAGTTGTTTATGCCCACGGCACCGCCGATGCTGCACCGTTTCGGCGCGAGGGACGCTCCAAACGAGGAGTTTGGGTCGAATGTGAATTAAAGTGTTAGGTTTCGTGAGAGATCAATACAAGAACCACACACAGACACCAAAAACGAAGAGGGGTTTTATTGCCAGAAAGTTGGTCAGGTCGAGGTGTAAACAACTGAAAGCTAGTCAAAATGATCACGTTGAGGAGTGCAGAAATGCTGGAGCGTAACGGCGTGGCAGCAGCTAGCTCGGCAGGAAGGATCGCTGACGAACTGGCAACGGGTGGCTGTTCACGCTGTCTTTTATGGTGCAAGTGGCAGATGAGATGAAGACTCGCACGTGTGTAGGGGAGGCAGGTGCACTGATTCGAGAGGCGCCCAGCCCACACTGAAAAAGAGACAAAAAAAGGGAGGGGCGGCACCGTGGACACACAATGGTTTCGAACGCAAAGGGCAGAAAACGTCGGCTTCCAGCCGCGCGACGTTCCGCGAACGAATACTGAATCGTATTGAGACACGTTATCCGTGGCATCATAAACTCCGCGAATTTAAGTCAACATCTCTCTGCTCCCAAATAAAACAATCATCCCTATTCAGTCAACTGTAAACGAAGAAGTCAAGTCTGGGATTTTTTTTATGACCCTCTAAAAATAAGCAACAACATAAAATGTCCGCCCTGTGAACATGAGCTGAAATCGAATCTCAAACCAAATACATGTGAAAGCAAAAAAAATCGAAATATATCAATTTAGAATTCAAAGAACGTCGTGTCCCCATCACACTTTTTAATTGTCTTTTTTCTTTTTTCTTTTTTTTTTGCATCGACACGCCTCAAAATCCTTCTGATGTGAGCGTTTTTAAAAAATCTTGGCTCTTTTGACTTTTTTGGGGGGTTCTTGGGACGGAAAAAATTGACGATGAATTGACAATATTTGCTGCTCAGAGCTGATGCCACGTTGTGTCACTCTTGTGCTTTCTGAAATGCGAGAGCCCCATTTGTCCATGCACGGCCAGCACTTTACGATAGCCTCTGCTGGTGAGAGTTGGCCATTGCAGCCTTCCATATGATTTCCTGTGACCCTCTAAAAATAATGAGATAAAATGTGCGTTGTGTGAACATGAGCTGCGCTTGAAACTACACCCAAATACAAGGAAAAGCAAAAAACAAAAATCTAAACGCACCAATTCAAAAGATAAATGAATGCCACGCCACCATCACACTTTTTCATGATTATTATTACAATTATTATTAATATCACTGCATAGGCAAGGCTCAAAATCCGCCTCATGTGAGCGTTTTTTCAAAAGATTTTCTTAATCTTGCTACTTCGGACTGGGCTTTTTTTTTTGGGATATTGGGACAGAGAAACTTTATTATGTATTGACAGTGTTTGCTCTTCATCTCTTTTTCAACCTGGTGGACGCCCTCTCTTTGGCCGAGCATGACCTGATTTGTAGTCAGACGCCTCATGCATTGCGCCACGAACTCCACGAAATCAAACCACTATTTCTCTGTTCTCCTGTGGGGGAATTTGCCGCTCCCAAAAAGTTATTGTTACCTTTTTCAGTGTGGGATGGGCGCTTCTCTAATCAGTGCACCTGCCTCCCCGACACACCTGCGAGTCATTATCTCATCTGCCACTTGCAGCATAAAAGCCAGCCTGAAGAGCCACCCATTGTCACTTCGTCAGAGATCCTTCCTGCCGTGTCGACGACGCCGTACCGCTCCAGGATTCCTGCACTCCTCGAATTGATCATTTTGACTACCTTTCAGTTGTGACCACCTCGGCCTGTCTCGCTTACTGGCAATAAAACCCTTCTGTGCTTTTTGTGTCTGCGCGTGGTTCCTCTCTTCATCTCTCACGAAGCCGAACACTTTGCTTAACACCCGCGGTTCTCCCAGCGCTCCGCCCCAACATCCTCGTCGGAACAGCCTGAGCGCCGCAGCGGAGCAACTCCGGCTCGGCCGTGGGCAAAAACGGCTCTGTCCGAAATTTCTCACGGGCGGGCGTGAGCTGTTCCTCCGCTTCGCTTATCACACACACCACTCTCGGCCCTACCTGCCCCGCGCAACTCCGGCAGGGCCAAGCGGGTGGCATCGGTTCGGTCCCGGACCTTCGCGCGGTTTGATTCCCAAGTTTTTCTTCCCTTTGATTGCACACCGCGCCCCCTGTCCCTCAAAGCGAGGTGCATCTCTGGCGGAGCCGAGCGGGCAGCAGCTTTGCTCCCGGCAGGTCGTGTTGGTGTGCGCGAGGTCTTCCACCTCTTCGCTTGCAACACTCGCCTTTGCCGGCCCGCCAGGCACGGCGCAGCTCTGGCGGGGCCAAGCGACAGCGTCGGTTAGGTCCCGGGCGCAAAATCAAAAGGGAGGGTCGACACTGTGGACAAACAATGGACCCTAACACAAAGGGCAGAAAACTTCGACGCACACCCGCGCGACATTCTGTGAAGGAAAATACGCCACCCGCCTGACCTCGCCGGAGTTCCGCCGCGCCCGTCGGTCCAACGTGGCCCGGGTTGCAAGCGAAGTGGGTGAAAAGCTCACGGCCATCCTCGCGAAATATCGTACAATGCCGCTGCAAAACACGGCCCGGGCGCGGCTGCTCCTAGCGGATCGCAATGCAGCTCTGATCAGGGGGATCTTGCGGGAAGCCGGGAGGGGCGCGGGTGTCAAGCAACGGGCTAATAAACCTCGTCGAATACGCCCGCGACGGGCCGGTATAGAAGCGATGCCGCCAGTTTGTCCCCGCCGGAGCTCCTCCAAGCCAGGCAGGCCGAAAGTGGCGCGGGTTGACAACACAGGGTCCAAAACTTCAACGCACAACCAAGCGATCGTCCAGCTTTATGCAGCCTTGTACAAATTGTGTTTTCAAATTGTTCGCCCGAAACAGTTTTGTCACTCCCACAAGACAAACAAGCTATTTTTTTTCAGATGGCAGTGGAACTGATGAAGGCCTTCCCCAGACATTCCGTGCATCAATTTTAGAACATTATGTGGCGATGGAAAATAAGAGAACAAGACAATCGTCAGAAATACTGACCACAGCAGGTTTATTGGATGATGATCACCCATGCAAAAAATGTTTAATTGTGGCATCCAGAAATGATGCCAAAGATATATTTTGTTTCAAACTACTTCATGAAGAGGAAGTGTTGATACCAGGGATGAATTCTGAAAGCTTATGAGAAAGTCATTTTTTATGACTTGTACCACAACGAAAAATCTCGTGTTATTCACTGCTCCGATGAAAATAAAATGTCAAGATAAAATTTCAATCCCATATTTACACACTGTGAATTTTAAGTTTAATGTTCACTGATATTCCGTCATGTTGTCGTATTTGTTCTCGCCATGCACTGTGGCATGCTCTAAATGGCAAAACCACCTGGAAAAGGTCCTCTGACAAAACGAGTGATTTTTACAATGGAAGAACACACAATTTATCTTGCATCGACATTGTCTTCATGATGCTTTGCATGCATCATTGAAATTGGGTTGGTTCAAGTAAAAGAAAAAATTTGAATTTTAAAAGCAACTTAGAGTTATCCTGATTGAAATTTCCGAACATATAATCTTGCGATGTTAGGGTTCTCTCCCCCCGGCCCCCTTTTGACGAGACCCAGTGCGAAAGGTGGTACCATGAGCAGTGTCTTGAGAAGAATTTGCATGAATTGAGCGGCCGAAGACTGGTATTGCTGCTGTGAGTGCACATCACAATGTTGGAAGTCATGTAGACCTATATCTAATTTTGTGAGTGTTGTTCTGGAAAAAAATTAATTCTCACAAGAAAATGACAGACATGTCAGCTGCTCAACCCGTATTGTTTTGTGTTTTTTGTTATTGTAAAGTGTCCTTGGGTGTCTTGAAAGGCGCTTATCAATAAAATGTATTATTAGTATTATTATTATTATTAAGTTGCCTACACTGGTAAAGTTTTTTAAAATTTGAGTTTTTATTGCTTTAAATGCATTTTCAGCCCGAGTTGAGCACGTTTTGTGAGTTTGAATGTATCTTCATAGGAATGAGTTGTGTGGTCAAATTAATGCTCATTTAGGCTTCAGGTGGTCATCCTGAACAAAATACATGTTGAAGTGTGTGCATAAGTCCTTTGGTTTAGGCGTGACACTCAATTTGAGTTTTTATTGCTTTAAATGCATTTTCAGCCCGAGCTGAGCACTTTTTGTGAGTTTGAATGTATCTTCAGAGGAATGAGTTGTGTGGTCAAATTAATGCTCATTTAGGCTTCAGGAGGACATCCTGAACTAAATACATGTTGAAGTGTGTGCATAAGTCCTTTGGTTTAGGCGTGACACTCAATTTGAGTTTTTATTGCTTTAAATGCATTTTCAGCCCGAGCTGAGCACGTTTTGTGAGTTTGAATGTATCTTCATAGGAATCAGTTGTGTGGTCAAATTAATGCTCATTTAGGCTTCAGGTGGTCATCCTGAACAAAATACATGTTGAAGTGTGTGCATAAGTCCTTTGGTTTAGGCGTGACACTCAATTTGAGTTTTTATTGCTTTAAATGCATTTTCAGCCCGAGCTGAGCACGTTTTGTGAGTTTGAATGTAGCTTCATAGGAATTAGTTGTGTGGTCAAATTAATGCTCATTTAGGCTTCAGGTGGTCATCCTGAACAAAATACATGTTGAAGTGTGTGCATAAGTCCTTTGGTTTAGGCGTGACACTCAATTTGAGTTTTTATTGCTTTAAATGCATTTTCAGCCCGAGCTGAGCATGTTTTGTGAGTTTGAATGTATCTTCATAAGAATGAGTTGTGTGGTCAAATTAATGCTCATTTCGGCTTCAGGTGGTCATCCTGAACTAAATACATGTTGAAGTGTGTGCATAAGTCCTTTGGTTTAGGCGTGACACTCCATTTGAGTTTTTATTGCTTTAAATACATTTTCAGTCCGAGCTGAGCGCGCTTTCTGACTTTGAATGTATCTTCATAGGAATGAGTTGTGTGGTCAAATTATTGCTCATTTAGGCTTCAGGAGGTCATCCTGAACAAAATACATCTTGAAGTGTGTGCATAAGTCCTTCGGTTTAGGCGTGACACTCAATTTGAGTTTTTATTGCTTTAAATGCATTTTCAGCCCGAGCTGAGCACGTTTTGTGAGTTTGAATGTATCTTCATAGGAATGAGTTGTGTGGTCAAATTAATGCTCATTTAGGCTTCAGGATTTCATCCTGAACAAAATACATGTTGAAGTGTGTGCATAAGTCCTTTGGTTGAGGCGTGACACTCAATTTGAGTTTTTATTGCTTTAAATGCATTTTCAGCCCGAGCTGAGCACGTTTTGTGAGTTTGAATGTATCTTCATAGGAATGAGTTGTGTGGTCAAATTAATGCTCATTTAGGCTTCAGGAGGTCATCCTGAACAAAATACATGTTGAAGTGTGTGCATAAGTCCTTTGGTTTAGGCCTTACACTCAATTTGAGTTTTGATTGCTTTAAATGCATTTTCAGCCCGAGCTGAGCACGTTTTGTGAGTTTGAATGTATCTTCATAGGAATGAGTTGTGTGGTCAAATTAATGCTCATTTAGGCTTCAGGTGGTCATCCTGAACAAAATACATGTTGAAGTGTGTTCATAAGTCCTTTGGTTTAGGTGTGACACTCAATTTGAGTTTTTATTGCTTTAAATGCATTTTCAGCCCGAGCTGAGCACGTTTTGTGAGTTTGAATGTATCTTCATAGGAATGAGTTGTGTGGTCAAATTAATGCTCATTTAGGCTTCAGGTGGTCATCCTGAACAAAATACATGTTGAAGTGTGTGCATAAGTCCTTTGGTTTAGGCGTGACACTCAATTTGAGTTTTTATTGCTTTAAATGCATTTTCAGCCCGAGCTGAGCACGTTTTGTGAGTTTGAATGTAGCTTCATAGGAATTAGTTGTGTGGTCAAATTAATGCTCATTTAGGCTTCAGGTGGTCATCCTGAACTAAATAAATATTGAAGTGTGTGCATAAGTTCTTTGGTTTGGGCGTGACACTCAATTTGAGTTTTTATTGCTTTAAATGCATTTTCAGCCCGAGCTGAGCACTTTTTGTGAGTTTGAATGTATCTTCATAGGAATGAGTTGTGTGGTCAAATTAATGCTCATTTAGGCTTCAGGAGGACATCCTGAACTAAATACATGTTGAAGTGTGTGCATAAGTCCTTTGGTTTAGGCGTGACACTCAATTTGAGTTTTTATTGCTTTAAATGCATTTTCAGCCCGAGCTGAGCACGTTTTGTGAGTTTGAATGTATCTTCATAGGAATCAGTTGTGTGGTCAAATTAATGCTCATTTAGGCTTCAGGTGGTCATCCTGAACAAAATACATGTTGAAGTGTGTGCATAAGTCCTTTGGTTTAGGCGTGACACTCAATTTGAGTTTTTATTGCTTTAAATGCATTTTCAGCCCGAGCTGAGCACGTTTTGTGAGTTTGAATGTAGCTTCATAGGAATTAGTTGTGTGGTCAAATTAATGCTCATTTAGGCTTCAGGTGGTCATCCTGAACAAAATACATGTTGAAGTGTGTGCATAAGTCCTTTGGTTTAGGCGTGACACTCAATTTGAGTTTTTATTGCTTTAAATGCATTTTCAGCCCGAGCTGAGCATGTTTTGTGAGTTTGAATGTATCTTCATAAGAATGAGTTGTGTGGTCAAATTAATGCTCATTTCGGCTTCAGGTGGTCATCCTGAACTAAATACATGTTGAAGTGTGTGCATAAGTCCTTTGGTTTAGGCGTGACACTCCATTTGAGTTTTTATTGCTTTAAATGCATTTTCAGTCCGAGCTGAGCGCGCTTTCTGACTTTGAATGTATCTTCACAGGAATGAGTTGTGTGGTCAAATTATTGCTCATTTAGGCTTCAGGAGGTCATCCTGAACAAAATACATCTTGAAGTGTGTGCATAAGTCCTTCGGTTTAGGCGTGACACTCAATTTGAGTTTTTATTGCTTTAAATGCATTTTCAGCCCGAGCTGAGCACGTTTTGTGAGTTTGAATGTATCTTCATAGGAATGAGTTGTGTGGTCAAATTAATGCTCATTTAGGCTTCAGGTGGTCCTTCTGAACAAAATACATGTTAAAGTGTGTGCATAAATCCTTTGGTTTAGGCGTGACACTCAATTTGAGTTTTTATTGCTTTAAATGCATTTTTAGCCCGAGCTGAGCACGTTTTGTGAGTTTGAATGTATCTTCATAGGCATGAGTTGTGTGATCAAATTAATGCTCATTTAGGCTTCAGGAGGTCATCCTGAACAAAATACAAGTTGAAGTGTGTGCATAAGTCCTTTGGTAATCAAACAGCACGAAGGTCCGGGACCGAACGGATGCCACCCGCTTGGCCCCGCCGGAGCAGAAGTAAGATCGGGCGGCCCGAGCCCGAGCCCGAGCCCTACCCCTACCCGAACCCGACCGCCCTAAAATGTCCCTCATTGCTTCGGGTTCGGGGCGCACGGCACCCGTACGGCGGAGAGTATCCAGGGTTACCAGTGAAGCGGAGGAACATCTCACGCCCACCCGCGCGAAATGTCGTACCGAGTTGTTTATGCCCACGGCACCGCCGATGCTGCACCGTTTCGGCGCGAGGGACGCTCCAAACGAGGAGTTTGGGTCGAATGTGAATTAAAGTGTTAGGTTTCGTGAGAGATCAATACAAGAACCACACACAGACACCAAAAACGAAGAGGGGTTTTATTGCCAGAAAGTTGGTCAGGTCGAGGTGTAAACAACTGAAAGCTAGTCAAAATGATCACGTTGAGGAGTGCAGAAATGCTGGAGCGTAACGGCGTGGCAGCAGCTAGCTCGGCAGGAAGGATCGCTGACGAACTGGCAACGGGTGGCTGTTCACGCTGTCTTTTATGGTGCAAGTGGCAGATGAGATGAAGACTCGCACGTGTGTAGGGGAGGCAGGTGCACTGATTCGAGAGGCGCCCAGCCCACACTGAAAAAGAGACAAAAAAAGGGAGGGGCGGCACCGTGGACACACAATGGTTTCGAACGCAAAGGGCAGAAAACGTCGGCTTCCAGCCGCGCGACGTTCCGCGAACGAATACTGAATCGTATTGAGACACGTTATCCGTGGCATCATAAACTCCGCGAATTTAAGTCAACATCTCTCTGCTCCCAAATAAAACAATCATCCCTATTCAGTCAACTGTAAACGAAGAAGTCAAGTCTGGGATTTTTTTTATGACCCTCTAAAAATAAGCAACAACATAAAATGTCCGCCCTGTGAACATGAGCTGAAATCGAATCTCAAACCAAATACATGTGAAAGCAAAAAAAATCGAAATATATCAATTTAGAATTCAAAGAACGTCGTGTCCCCATCACACTTTTTAATTGTCTTTTTTCTTTTTTCTTTTTTTTTTGCATCGACACGCCTCAAAATCCTTCTGATGTGAGCGTTTTTAAAAAATCTTGGCTCTTTTGACTTTTTGGGGGGGTTCTTGGGACGGAAAAAATTGACGATGAATTGACAATATTTGCTGCTCAGAGCTGATGCCACGTTGTGTCACTCTTGTGCTTTCTAAAATGCGAGAGCCCTATTTGTCCATGCACGGCCAGCACTTTACGATAGCCTCTGCTGGTGAGAGTTGGCCATTGCAGCCTTCCATATGATTTCCTGTGACCCTCTAAAAATAATGAGATAAAATGTGCGTTGTGTGAACATGAGCTGCGCTTGAAACTACACCCAAATACAAGGAAAAGCAAAAAACAAAAATCTAAACGCACCAATTCAAAAGATAAATGAATGCCACGCCACCATCACACTTTTTCATGATTATTATTACAATTATTATTAATATCACTGCATAGGCAAGGCTCAAAATCCGCCTCATGTGAGCGTTTTTTCAAAAGATTTTCTTAATCTTGCTACTTCGGACTGGGCTTTTTTTTTTGGATATTGGGACAGAGAAACTTTATTATGTATTGACAGTGTTTGCTCTTCATCTCTTTTTCAACCTGGTGGACGCCCTCTCTTTGGCCGAGCATGACCTGATTTGTAGTCAGACGCCTCATGCATTGCGCCACGAACTCCACGAAATCAAACCACTATTTCTCTGTTCTCCTGTGGGGGAATTTGCCGCTCCCAAAAAGTTATTGTTACCTTTTTCAGTGTGGGATGGGCGCTTCTCTAATCAGTGCACCTGCCTCCCCGACACACCTGCGAGTCATTATCTCATCTGCCACTTGCAGCATAAAAGCCAGCCTGAAGAGCCACCCATTGTCACTTCGTCAGACATCCTTCCTGCCGTGTCGACGACGCCGTACCGCTCCAGGATTCCGGCACTCCTCGAATTGATCATTTTGACTACCTTTCAGTTGTGACCACCTCGGCCTGTCTCGCTTACTGGCAATAAAACCCTTCTGTGCTTTTTGTGTCTGCGCGTGGTTCCTCTCTTCATCTCTCACGAAGCCGAACACTTTGCTTAACACCCGCGGTTCTCCCAGCGCTCCGCCCCAACATCCTCGTCGGAACAGCCTGAGCGCCGCAGCGGAGCAACTCCGGCTCGGCCGTGGGCAAAAACGGCTCTGTCCGAAATTTCTCACGGGCGGGCGCGAGCTGTTCCTCCGCTTCGCTTATCACACACACCACTCTCGGCCCTACCTGCCCCGCGCAACTCCGGCAGGGCCAAGCGGGTGGCATCGGTTCGGTCCCGGACCTTCGCGCGGTTTGATTCCCAAGTTGTTCTTCCCTTTGATTGCACACCGCGCCCCCTGTCCCTCAAAGCGAGGTGCATCTCTGGCGGAGCCGAGCGGGCAGCAGCTTTGCTCCCGGCAGGTCGTGTTGGTGTGCGCGAGGTCTTCCACCTCTTCGCTTGCAACACTCGCCTTTGCCGGCCCGCCAGGCACGGCGCAGCTCTGGCGGGGCCAAGCGACAGCGTCGGTTAGGTCCCGGGCGCAAAATCAAAAGGGAGGGTCGACACTGTGGACAAACAATGGACCCTAACACAAAGGGCAGAAAACTTCGACGCACACCCGCGCGACATTCTGTGAAGGAAAATACGCCACCCGCCTGACCTCGCCGGAGTTCCGCCGCGCCCGTCGGTCCAACGTGGCCCGGGTTGCAAGCGAAGTGGGTGAAAAGCTCACGGCCATCCTCGCGAAATATCGTACAATGCCGCTGCAAAACACGGCCCGGGCGCGGCTGCTCCTAGCGGATCGCAATGCAGCTCTGATCAGGGGGATCTTGCGGGAAGCCGGGAGGGGCGCGGGTGTCAAGCAACGGGCTAATAAACCTCGTCGAATACGCCCGCGACGGGCCGGTATAGAAGCGATGCCGCCAGTTTGTCCCCGCCGGAGCTCCTCCAAGCCAGGCAGGCCGAAAGTGGCGCGGGTTGACAACACAGGGTCCAAAACTTCAACGCACAACCAAGCGATCGTCCAGCTTTATGCAGCCTTGTACAAATTGTGTTTTCAAATTGTTCGCCCGAAACAGTTTTGTCACTCCCACAAGACAAACAAGCTATTTTTTTTCAGATGGCAGTGGAACTGATGAAGGCCTTCCCCAGACATTCCGTGCATCAATTTTAGAACATTATGTGGCGATGGAAAATAAGAGAACAAGACAATCGTCAGAAATACTGACCACAGCAGGTTTATTGGATGATGATCACCCATGCAAAAAATGTTTAATTGTGGCATCCAGAAATGATGCCAAAGATATATTTTGTTTCAAACTACTTCATGAAGAGGAAGTGTTGATACCAGGGATGAATTCTGAAAGCTTATGAGAAAGTCATTTTTTATGACTTGTACCACAACGAAAAATCTCGTGTTATTCACTGCTCCGATGAAAATAAAATGTCAAGATAAAATTTCAATCCCATATTTACACACTGTGAATTTTAAGTTTAATGTTCACTGATATTCCGTCATGTTGTCGTATTTGTTCTCGCCATGCACTGTGGCATGCTCTAAATGGCAAAACCACCTGGAAAAGGTCCTCTGACAAAACGAGTGATTTTTACAATGGAAGAACACACAATTTATCTTGCATCGACATTGTCTTCATGATGCTTTGCATGCATCATTGAAATTGGGTTGGTTCAAGTAAAAGAAAAAATTTGAATTTTAAAAGCAACTTAGAGTTATCCTGATTGAAATTTCCGAACATATAATCTTGCGATGTTAGGGTTCTCTCCCCCCGGCCCCCTTTTGACGAGACCCAGTGCGAAAGGTGGTACCATGAGCAGTGTCTTGAGAAGAATTTGCATGAATTGAGCGGCCGAAGACTGGTATTGCTGCTGTGAGTGCACATCACAATGTTGGAAGTCATGTAGACCTATATCTAATTTTGTGAGTGTTGTTCTGGAAAAAAATTAATTCTCACAAGAAAATGACAGACATGTCAGCTGCTCAACCCGTATTGTTTTGTGTTTTTTGTTATTGTAAAGTGTCCTTGGGTGTCTTGAAAGGCGCTTATCAATAAAATGTATTATTAGTATTATTATTATTATTAAGTTGCCTACACTGGTAAAGTTTTTTAAAATTTGAGTTTTTATTGCTTTAAATGCATTTTCAGCCCGAGTTGAGCACGTTTTGTGAGTTTGAATGTATCTTCATAGGAATGAGTTGTGTGGTCAAATTAATGCTCATTTAGGCTTCAGGTGGTCATCCTGAACAAAATACATGTTGAAGTGTGTGCATAAGTCCTTTGGTTTAGGCGTGACACTCAATTTGAGTTTTTATTGCTTTAAATGCATTTTCAGCCCGAGCTGAGCACGTTTTGTGAGTTTGAATGTAGCTTCATAGGAATTAGTTGTGTGGTCAAATTAATGCTCATTTAGGCTTCAGGTGGTCATCCTGAACTAAATAAATATTGAAGGTTGTGCATAAGTTCTTTGGTTTGGGCGTGACACTCAATTTGAGTTTTTATTGCTTTAAATGCATTTTCAGCCCGAGCTGAGCACTTTTTGTGAGTTTGAATGTATCTTCAGAGGAATGAGTTGTGTGGTCAAATTAATGCTCATTTAGGCTTCAGGAGGACATCCTGAACTAAATACATGTTGAAGTGTGTGCATAAGTCCTTTGGTTTAGGCGTGACACTCAATTTGAGTTTTTATTGCTTTAAATGCATTTTCAGCCCGAGCTGAGCACGTTTTGTGAGTTTGAATGTATCTTCATAGGAATCAGTTGTGTGGTCAAATTAATGCTCATTTAGGCTTCAGGTGGTCATCCTGAACAAAATACATGTTGAAGTGTGTGCATAAGTCCTTTGGTTTAGGCGTGACACTCAATTTGAGTTTTTATTGCTTTAAATGCATTTTCAGCCCGAGCTGAGCACGTTTTGTGAGTTTGAATGTAGCTTCATAGGAATTAGTTGTGTGGTCAAATTAATGCTCATTTAGGCTTCAGGTGGTCATCCTGAACAAAATACATGTTGAAGTGTGTGCATAAGTCCTTTGGTTTAGGCGTGACACTCAATTTGAGTTTTTATTGCTTTAAATGCATTTTCAGCCCGAGCTGAGCATGTTTTGTGAGTTTGAATGTATCTTCATAAGAATGAGTTGTGTGGTCAAATTAATGCTCATTTCGGCTTCAGGTGGTCATCCTGAACTAAATACATGTTGAAGTGTGTGCATAAGTCCTTTGGTTTAGGCGTGACACTCCATTTGAGTTTTTATTGCTTTAAATACATTTTCAGTCCGAGCTGAGCGCGCTTTCTGACTTTGAATGTATCTTCATAGGAATGAGTTGTGTGGTCAAATTATTGCTCATTTAGGCTTCAGGAGGTCATCCTGAACAAAATACATCTTGAAGTGTGTGCATAAGTCCTTCGGTTTAGGCGTGACACTCAATTTGAGTTTTTATTGCTTTAAATGCATTTTCAGCCCGAGCTGAGCACGTTTTGTGAGTTTGAATGTATCTTCATAGGAATGAGTTGTGTGGTCAAATTAATGCTCATTTAGGCTTCAGGAGGTCATCCTGAACAAAATACATGTTGAAGTGTGTGCATAAGTCCTTTGGTTTAGGCCTTACACTCAATTTGAGTTTTGATTGCTTTAAATGCATTTTCAGCCCGAGCTGAGCACGTTTTGTGAGTTTGAATGTATCTTCATAGGAATGAGTTGTGTGGTCAAATTAATGCTCATTTAGGCTTCAGGTGGTCATCCTGAACAAAATACATGTTGAAGTGTGTTCATAAGTCCTTTGGTTTAGGTGTGACACTCAATTTGAGTTTTTATTGCTTTAAATGCATTTTCAGCCCGAGCTGAGCACGTTTTGTGAGTTTGAATGTATCTTCATAGGAATGAGTTGTGTGGTCAAATTAATGCTCATTTAGGCTTCAGGTGGTCATCCTGAACAAAATACATGTTGAAGTGTGTGCATAAGTCCTTTGGTTTAGGCGTGACACTCAATTTGAGTTTTTATTGCTTTAAATGCATTTTCAGCCCGAGCTGAGCACGTTTTGTGAGTTTGAATGTAGCTTCATAGGAATTAGTTGTGTGGTCAAATTAATGCTCATTTAGGCTTCAGGTGGTCATCCTGAACTAAATAAATATTGAAGTGTGTGCATAAGTTCTTTGGTTTGGGCGTGACACTCAATTTGAGTTTTTATTGCTTTAAATGCATTTTCAGCCCGAGCTGAGCACTTTTTGTGAGTTTGAATGTATCTTCATAGGAATGAGTTGTGTGGTCAAATTAATGCTCATTTAGGCTTCAGGAGGACATCCTGAACTAAATACATGTTGAAGTGTGTGCATAAGTCCTTTGGTTTAGGCGTGACACTCAATTTGAGTTTTTATTGCTTTAAATGCATTTTCAGCCCGAGCTGAGCACGTTTTGTGAGTTTGAATGTATCTTCATAGGAATCAGTTGTGTGGTCAAATTAATGCTCATTTAGGCTTCAGGTGGTCATCCTGAACAAAATACATGTTGAAGTGTGTGCATAAGTCCTTTGGTTTAGGCGTGACACTCCATTTGAGTTTTTATTGCTTTAAATGCATTTTCAGTCCGAGCTGAGCGCGCTTTCTGACTTTGAATGTATCTTCATAGGAATGAGTTGTGTGGTCAAATTATTGCTCATTTAGGCTTCAGGAGGTCATCCTGAACAAAATACATCTTGAAGTGTGTGCATAAGTCCTTCGGTTTAGGCGTGACACTCAATTTGAGTTTTTATTGCTTTAAATGCATTTTCAGCCCGAGCTGAGCACGTTTTGTGAGTTTGAATGTATCTTCATAGGAATGAGTTGTGTGGTCAAATTAATGCTCATTTAGGCTTCAGGAGATCATCCTGAACAAAATACATGTTGAAGTGTGTGCATAAGTCCTTTGGTTGAGGCGTGACACTCAATTTGAGTTTTTATTGCTTTAAATGCATTTTCAGCCCGAGCTGAGCACGTTTTGTGAGTTTGAATGTATCTTCATAGGAATGAGTTGTGTGGTCAAATTAATGCTCATTTAGGCTTCAGGAGGTCATCCTGAACAAAATACATGTTGAAGTGTGTGCATAAGTCCTTTGGTTTAGGCCTTACACTCAATTTGAGTTTTGATTGCTTTAAATGCATTTTCAGCCCGAGCTGAGCACGTTTTGTGAGTTTGAATGTATCTTCATAGGAATGAGTTGTGTGGTCAAATTAATGCTCATTTAGGCTTCAGGTGGTCATCCTGAACAAAATACATGTTGAAGTGTGTGCATAAATCCTCTGGTTTAGGCGTGACACTCAATTTGAGTTTTTATTGCTTTAAATGCTTTTGTAGCCTGAGCTGAGCGCGCTTTCTGACTTTGAATGTATCTTCATAGGAATGAGTTGTGTGGTCAAATGAATGCTCATTTAGGCTTTAGGTGGTCATCCTGAACAAAATACATGTTGAAGTGTGTCCATAAGTCCTTTGGTTTAGGTGTGACACTCAATTTGAGTTTTTATTGCTTTAAATGCATTTTCAGCCCGAGCTGAGCACGTTTTGTGAGTTTGAATGTATCTTCATAGGCATGAGTTGTGTGATCAAATTAATGCTCATTTAGGCTTCAGGAGGTCATCCTGAACAAAATACAAGTTGAAGTGTGTGCATAAGTCCTTTGGTAATCAAACAGCACGAAGGTCCGGGACCGAACGGATGCCACCCGCTTGGCCCCGCCGGAGCAGAAGTAAGATCGGGCGGCCCGAGCCCGAGCCCGAGCCCTACCCCTACCCGACCGCCCTAAAATGTCCCTCATTGCTTCGGGTTCGGGGCGCACGGCACCCGTACGGCGGAGAGTATCCAGGGTTACCAGTGAAGCGGAGGAACATCTCACGCCCACCCGCGCGAAATGTCGTACCGAGTTGTTTATGCCCACGGCACCGCCGATGCTGCACCGTTTCGGCGCGAGGGACGCTCCAAACGAGGAGTTTGGGTCGAATGTGAATTAAAGTGTTAGGTTTCGTGAGAGATCAATACAAGAACCACACACAGACACCAAAAACGAAGAGGGGTTTTATTGCCAGAAAGTTGGTCAGGTCGAGGTGTAAACAACTGAAAGCTAGTCAAAATGATCACGTTGAGGAGTGCAGAAATGCTGGAGCGTAACGGCGTGGCAGCAGCTAGCTCGGCAGGAAGGATCGCTGACGAACTGGCAACGGGTGGCTGTTCACGCTGTCTTTTATGGTGCAAGTGGCAGATGAGATGAAGACTCGCACGTGTGTAGGGGAGGCAGGTGCACTGATTCGAGAGGCGCCCAGCCCACACTGAAAAAGAGACAAAAAAAGGGAGGGGCGGCACCGTGGACACACAATGGTTTCGAACGCAAAGGGCAGAAAACGTCGGCTTCCAGCCGCGCGACGTTCCGCGAACGAATACTGAATCGTATTGAGACACGTTATCCGTGGCATCATAAACTCCGCGAATTTAAGTCAACATCTCTCTGCTCCCAAATAAAACAATCATCCCTATTCAGTCAACTGTAAACGAAGAAGTCAAGTCTGGGATTTTTTTTATGACCCTCTAAAAATAAGCAACAACATAAAATGTCCGCCCTGTGAACATGAGCTGAAATCGAATCTCAAACCAAATACATGTGAAAGCAAAAAAAATCGAAATATATCAATTTAGAATTCAAAGAACGTCGTGTCCCCATCACACTTTTTAATTGTCTTTTTTCTTTTTTCTTTTTTTTTTGCATCGACACGCCTCAAAATCCTTCTGATGTGAGCGTTTTTAAAAAATCTTGGCTCTTTTGACTTTTTTGGGGGGTTCTTGGGACGGAAAAAATTGACGATGAATTGACAATATTTGCTGCTCAGAGCTGATGCCACGTTGTGTCACTCTTGTGCTTTCTGAAATGCGAGAGCCCTATTTGTCCATGCACGGCCAGCACTTTACGATAGCCTCTGCTGGTGAGAGTTGGCCATTGCAGCCTTCCATATGATTTCCTGTGACCCTCTAAAAATAATGAGATAAAATGTGCGTTGTGTGAACATGAGCTGCGCTTGAAACTACACCCAAATACAAGGAAAAGCAAAAAACAAAAATCTAAACGCACCAATTCAAAAGATAAATGAATGCCACGCCACCATCACACTTTTTCATGATTATTATTACAATTATTATTAATATCACTGCATAGGCAAGGCTCAAAATCCGCCTCATGTGAGCGTTTTTTCAAAAGATTTTCTTAATCTTGCTACTTCGGACTGGGCTTTTTTTTGGGATATTGGGACAGAGAAACTTTATTATGTATTGACAGTGTTTGCTCTTCATCTCTTTTTCAACCTGGTGGACGCCCTCTCTTTGGCCGAGCATGACCTGATTTGTAGTCAGACGCCTCATGCATTGCGCCACGAACTCCACGAAATCAAACCACTATTTCTCTGTTCTCCTGTGGGGGAATTTGCCGCTCCCAAAAAGTTATTGTTACCTTTTTCAGTGTGGGATGGGCGCTTCTCTAATCAGTGCACCTGCCTCCCCGACACACCTGCGAGTCATTATCTCATCTGCCACTTGCAGCATAAAAGCCAGCCTGAAGAGCCACCCATTGTCACTTCGTCAGAGATCCTTCCTGCCGTGTCGACGACGCCGTACCGCTCCAGGATTCCTGCACTCCTCGAATTGATCATTTTGACTACCTTTCAGTTGTGACCACCTCGGCCTGTCTCGCTTACTGGCAATAAAACCCTTCTGTGCCTTTTGTGTCTGCGCGTGGTTCCTCTCTTCATCTCTCACGAAGCCGAACACTTTGCTTAACACCCGCGGTTCTCCCAGCGCTCCGCCCCAACATCCTCGTCGGAACAGCCTGAGCGCCGCAGCGGAGCAACTCCGGCTCGGCCGTGGGCAAAAACGGCTCTGTCCGAAATTTCTCACGGGCGGGCGTGAGCTGTTCCTCCGCTTCGCTTATCACACACACCACTCTCGGCCCTACCTGCCCCGCGCAACTCCGGCAGGGCCAAGCGGGTGGCATCGGTTCGGTCCCGGACCTTCGCGCGGTTTGATTCCCAAGTTTTTCTTCCCTTTGATTGCACACCGCGCCCCCTGTCCCTCAAAGCGAGGTGCATCTCTGGCGGAGCCGAGCGGGCAGCAGCTTTGCTCCCGGCAGGTCGTGTTGGTGTGCGCGAGGTCTTCCACCTCTTCGCTTGCAACACTCGCCTTTGCCGGCCCGCCAGGCACGGCGCAGCTCTGGCGGGGCCAAGCGACAGCGTCGGTTAGGTCCCGGGCGCAAAATCAAAAGGGAGGGTCGACACTGTGGACAAACAATGGACCCTAACACAAAGGGCAGAAAACTTCGACGCACACCCGCGCGACATTCTGTGAAGGAAAATACGCCACCCGCCTGACCTCGCCGGAGTTTCGCCGCGCCCGTCGGTCCAACGTGGCCCGGGTTGCAAGCGAAGTGGGTGAAAAGCTCACGGCCATCCTCGCGAAATATCGTACAATGCCGCTGCAAAACACGGCCCGGGCGCGGCTGCTCCTAGCGGATCGCAATGCAGCTCTGATCAGGGGGATCTTGCGGGAAGCCGGGAGGGGCGCGGGTGTCAAGCAACGGGCTAATAAACCTCGTCGAATACGCCCGCGACGGGCCGGTATAGAAGCGATGCCGCCAGTTTGTCCCCGCCGGAGCTCCTCCAAGCCAGGCAGGCCGAAAGTGGCGCGGGTTGACAACACAGGGTCCAAAACTTCAACGCACAACCAAGCGATCGTCCAGCTTTATGCAGCCTTGTACAAATTGTGTTTTCAAATTGTTCGCCCGAAACAGTTTTGTCACTCCCACAAGACAAACAAGCTATTTTTTTTCAGATGGCAGTGGAACTGATGAAGGCCTTCCCCAGACATTCCGTGCATCAATTTTAGAACATTATGTGGCGATGGAAAATAAGAGAACAAGACAATCGTCAGAAATACTGACCACAGCAGGTTTATTGGATGATGATCACCCATGCAAAAAATGTTTAATTGTGGCATCCAGAAATGATGCCAAAGATATATTTTGTTTCAAACTACTTCATGAAGAGGAAGTGTTGATACCAGGGATGAATTCTGAAAGCTTATGAGAAAGTCATTTTTTATGACTTGTACCACAACGAAAAATCTCGTGTTATTCACTGCTCCGATGAAAATAAAATGTCAAGATAAAATTTCAATCCCATATTTACACACTGTGAATTTTAAGTTTAATGTTCACTGATATTCCGTCATGTTGTCGTATTTGTTCTCGCCATGCACTGTGGCATGCTCTAAATGGCAAAACCACCTGGAAAAGGTCCTCTGACAAAACGAGTGATTTTTACAATGGAAGAACACACAATTTATCTTGCATCGACATTGTCTTCATGATGCTTTGCATGCATCATTGAAATTGGGTTGGTTCAAGTAAAAGAAAAAATTTGAATTTTAAAAGCAACTTAGAGTTATCCTGATTGAAATTTCCGAACATATAATCTTGCGATGTTAGGGTTCTCTCCCCCCGGCCCCCTTTTGACGAGACCCAGTGCGAAAGGTGGTACCATGAGCAGTGTCTTGAGAAGAATTTGCATGAATTGAGCGGCCGAAGACTGGTATTGCTGCTGTGAGTGCACATCACAATGTTGGAAGTCATGTAGACCTATATCTAATTTTGTGAGTGTTGTTCTGGAAAAAAATTAATTCTCACAAGAAAATGACAGACATGTCAGCTGCTCAACCCGTATTGTTTTGTGTTTTTTGTTATTGTAAAGTGTCCTTGGGTGTCTTGAAAGGCGCTTATCAATAAAATGTATTATTAGTATTATTATTATTATTAAGTTGCCTACACTGGTAAAGTTTTTTAAAATTTGAGTTTTTATTGCTTTAAATGCATTTTCAGCCCGAGCTGAGCACTTTTTGTGAGTTTGAATGTATCTTCAGAGGAATGAGTTGTGTGGTCAAATTAATGCTCATTTAGGCTTCAGGAGGACATCCTGAACTAAATACATGTTGAAGTGTGTGCATAAGTCCTTTGGTTTAGGCGTGACACTCAATTTGAGTTTTTATTGCTTTAAATGCATTTTCAGCCCGAGTTGAGCACGTATTGTGAGTTTGAATGTATCTTCATAGGAATGAGTTGTGTGGTCAAATTAATGCTCATTTAGGCTTCAGGTGGTCATCCTGAACAAAATACATGTTGAAGTGTGTGCATAAGTCCTTTGGTTTAGGCGTGACACTCAATTTGAGTTTTTATTGCTTTAAATGCATTTTCAGCCCGAGCTGAGCACGTTTTGTGAGTTTGAATGTAGCTTCATAGGAATTAGTTGTGTGGTCAAATTAATGCTCATTTAGGCTTCAGGTGGTCATCCTGAACTAAATAAATATTGAAGTGTGTGCATAAGTTCTTTGGTTTGGGCGTGACACTCAATTTGAGTTTTTATTGCTTTAAATGCATTTTCAGCCCGAGCTGAGCACTTTTTGTGAGTTTGAATGTATCTTCATAGGAATGAGTTGTGTGGTCAAATTAATGCTCATTTAGGCTTCAGGTGGTCATCCTGAACAAAATACATGTTGAAGTGTGTGCATAAGTCCTTTGGTTTAGGCGTGACACTCAATTTGAGTTTTTATTGCTTTAAATGCATTTTCAGCCCGAGCTGAGCACGTTTTGTGGATTTGAATGTATCTTCATAGGAATGAGTTGTGTGGTCAAATTAAAGCTCATATAGGCTCCAGGAGGACATCCTGAACTAAATACATGTTGAAGTGTGTGCTAAAGTCCTTTGGTTTAGGCGTGACACTCAATTTGAGTTTTTATTGCTTTAAATGCATTTTCAGCCCGAGCTGAGCATGTTTTGTGAGTTTGAATGTATCTTCATAAGAATGAGTTGTGTGGTCAAATTAATGCTCATTTCGGCTTCAGGTGGTCATCCTGAACTAAATACATGTTGAAGTGTGTTCATAAGTCCTTTGGTTTAGGCGTGACACTCCATTTGAGTTTTTATTGCTTTAAATGCATTTTCAGTCCGAGCTGAGCGCGCTTTCTGACTTTGAATGTATCTTCATAGGAATGAGTTGTGTGGTCAAATTATTGCTCATTTAGGCTTCAGGAGGTCATCCTGAACAAAATACATCTTGAAGTGTGTGCATAAGTCCTTCGGTTTAGGCGTGACACTCAATTTGAGTTTTTATTGCTTTAAATGCATTTTCAGCCCGAGCTGAGCACCTTTTGTGAGTTTGAATGTATCTTCATAGGAATGAGTTGTGTGGTCAAATTAATGCTCATATAGGCTTCAGGAGGCCATCCTGAACAAAATACATGTTGAAGTGTGTGCATAATCCTTTGGTTTAGGTGTGACACTCAATTTGAGTTTTTATTGCTTTAAATGCATTTTCAGCCCGAGCTGAGCGCGCTTTCTGACTTTGAATGTATCTTCATAGGAATGATTTGTTTAGTCAAATTAATGCTCTTTTAGGCTTCAGGAGGCCATCCTGAACAAAATACATGATGAAGTGTGTGCATAAGTCCTTTGGTTTAGGTGTGACACTCAATTTGAGTTTTTATTGCTTTAAATGCATTTTCAGCCCGAGCTGAGCACGTTTTGTGAGTTTGAATGCATCTTCATAGGCATGAATTGTGTGATCAAATTATTGCTCATTTAGGCTTCAGGAGGTCATCCTGAACAAAATACATCTTGAAGTGTGTGCATAAGTCCTTTGGTTTAGGCCTTACACTCAATTTGAGTTTTGATTGCTTTAAATGCATTTTCAGCCCGAGCTGAGCACGTTTTGTGAGTTTGAATGTATCTTCATAGGAATGAGTTGTGTGGTCAAATTAATTCTCATATGGGCTTCAGGAGGTCATCCTGAAAAAAATACATGTTGAAGTGTGTCCATAAGTCCTTTGGTTTAGGTGTGACACTCAATTTGAGTTTTTATTGCTTTAAATGCATTTTCAGCCCGAGCTGAGCACGTTTTGTGAGTTTGAATGTATCTTCATAGGCATGAGTTGTGTGATCAAATTAATGCTCATTTAGGCTTCAGGAGGTCATCCTGAACAAAATACAAGTTGAAGTGTGTGCATAAGTCCTTTGGTAATCAAACAGCACGAAGGTCCGGGACCGAACGGATGCCACCCGCTTGGCCCCGCCGGAGCAGAAGTAAGATCGGGCGGCCCGAGCCCGAGCCCGAGCCCTACCCCTACCCGACCGCCCTAAAATGTCCCTCATTGCTTCGGGTTCGGGGCGCACGGCACCCGTACGGCGGAGAGTATCCAGGGTTACCAGTGAAGCGGAGGAACATCTCACGCCCACCCGCGCGAAATGTCGTACCGAGTTGTTTATGCCCACGGCACCGCCGATGCTGCACCGTTTCGGCGCGAGGGACGCTCCAAACGAGGAGTTTGGGTCGAATGTGAATTAAAGTGTTAGGTTTCGTGAGAGATCAATACAAGAACCACACACAGACACCAAAAACGAAGAGGGGTTTTATTGCCAGAAAGTTGGTCAGGTCGAGGTGTAAACAACTGAAAGCTAGTCAAAATGATCACGTTGAGGAGTGCAGAAATGCTGGAGCGTAACGGCGTGGCAGCAGCTAGCTCGGCAGGAAGGATCGCTGACGAACTGGCAACGGGTGGCTGTTCACGCTGTCTTTTATGGTGCAAGTGGCAGATGAGATGAAGACTCGCACGTGTGTAGGGGAGGCAGGTGCACTGATTCGAGAGGCGCCCAGCCCACACTGAAAAAGAGACAAAAAAAGGGAGGGGCGGCACCGTGGACACACAATGGTTTCGAACGCAAAGGGCAGAAAACGTCGGCTTCCAGCCGCGCGACGTTCCGCGAACGAATACTGAATCGTATTGAGACACGTTATCCGTGGCATCATAAACTCCGCGAATTTAAGTCAACATCTCTCTGCTCCCAAATAAAACAATCATCCCTATTCAGTCAACTGTAAACGAAGAAGTCAAGTCTGGGATTTTTTTTATGACCCTCTAAAAATAAGCAACAACATAAAATGTCCGCCCTGTGAACATGAGCTGAAATCGAATCTCAAACCAAATACATGTGAAAGCAAAAAAAATCGAAATATATCAATTTAGAATTCAAAGAACGTCGTGTCCCCATCACACTTTTTAATTGTCTTTTTTCTTTTTTCTTTTTTTTTTGCATCGACACGCCTCAAAATCCTTCTGATGTGAGCGTTTTTAAAAAATCTTGGCTCTTTTGACTTTTTTGGGGGGTTCTTGGGACGGAAAAAATTGACGATGAATTGACAATATTTGCTGCTCAGAGCTGATGCCACGTTGTGTCACTCTTGTGCTTTCTGAAATGCGAGAGCCCTATTTGTCCATGCACGGCCAGCACTTTACGATAGCCTCTGCTGGTGAGAGTTGGCCATTGCAGCCTTCCATATGATTTCCTGTGACCCTCTAAAAATAATGAGATAAAATGTGCGTTGTGTGAACATGAGCTGCGCTTGAAACTACACCCAAATACAAGGAAAAGCAAAAAACAAAAATCTAAACGCACCAATTCAAAAGATAAATGAATGCCACGCCACCATCACACTTTTTCATGATTATTATTACAATTATTATTAATATCACTGCATAGGCAAGGCTCAAAATCCGCCTCATGTGAGCGTTTTTTCAAAAGATTTTCTTAATCTTGCTACTTCGGACTGGGCTTTTTTTTTGGGATATTGGGACAGAGAAACTTTATTATGTATTGACAGTGTTTGCTCTTCATCTCTTTTTCAACCTGGTGGACGCCCTCTCTTTGGCCGAGCATGACCTGATTTGTAGTCAGACGCCTCATGCATTGCGCCACGAACTCCACGAAATCAAACCACTATTTCTCTGTTCTCCTGTGGGGGAATTTGCCGCTCCCAAAAAGTTATTGTTACCTTTTTCAGTGTGGGATGGGCGCTTCTCTAATCAGTGCACCTGCCTCCCCGACACACCTGCGAGTCATTATCTCATCTGCCACTTGCAGCATAAAAGCCAGCCTGAAGAGCCACCCATTGTCACTTCGTCAGAGATCCTTCCTGCCGTGTCGACGACGCCGTACCGCTCCAGGATTCCTGCACTCCTCGAATTGATCATTTTGACTACCTTTCAGTTGTGACCACCTCGGCCTGTCTCGCTTACTGGCAATAAAACCCTTCTGTGCCTTTTGTGTCTGCGCGTGGTTCCTCTCTTCATCTCTCACGAAGCCGAACACTTTGCTTAACACCCGCGGTTCTCCCAGCGCTCCGCCCCAACATCCTCGTCGGAACAGCCTGAGCGCCGCAGCGGAGCAACTCCGGCTCGGCCGTGGGCAAAAACGGCTCTGTCCGAAATTTCTCACGGGCGGGCGTGAGCTGTTCCTCCGCTTCGCTTATCACACACACCACTCTCGGCCCTACCTGCCCCGCGCAACTCCGGCAGGGCCAAGCGGGTGGCATCGGTTCGGTCCCGGACCTTCGCGCGGTTTGATTCCCAAGTTTTTCTTCCCTTTGATTGCACACCGCGCCCCCTGTCCCTCAAAGCGAGGTGCATCTCTGGCGGAGCCGAGCGGGCAGCAGCTTTGCTCCCGGCAGGTCGTGTTGGTGTGCGCGAGGTCTTCCACCTCTTCGCTTGCAACACTCGCCTTTGCCGGCCCGCCAGGCACGGCGCAGCTCTGGCGGGGCCAAGCGACAGCGTCGGTTAGGTCCCGGGCGCAAAATCAAAAGGGAGGGTCGACACTGTGGACAAACAATGGACCCTAACACAAAGGGCAGAAAACTTCGACGCACACCCGCGCGACATTCTGTGAAGGAAAATACGCCACCCGCCTGACCTCGCCGGAGTTTCGCCGCGCCCGTCGGTCCAACGTGGCCCGGGTTGCAAGCGAAGTGGGTGAAAAGCTCACGGCCATCCTCGCGAAATATCGTACAATGCCGCTGCAAAACACGGCCCGGGCGCGGCTGCTCCTAGCGGATCGCAATGCAGCTCTGATCAGGGGGATCTTGCGGGAAGCCGGGAGGGGCGCGGGTGTCAAGCAACGGGCTAATAAACCTCGTCGAATACGCCCGCGACGGGCCGGTATAGAAGCGATGCCGCCAGTTTGTCCCCGCCGGAGCTCCTCCAAGCCAGGCAGGCCGAAAGTGGCGCGGGTTGACAACACAGGGTCCAAAACTTCAACGCACAACCAAGCGATCGTCCAGCTTTATGCAGCCTTGTACAAATTGTGTTTTCAAATTGTTCGCCCGAAACAGTTTTGTCACTCCCACAAGACAAACAAGCTATTTTTTTTCAGATGGCAGTGGAACTGATGAAGGCCTTCCCCAGACATTCCGTGCATCAATTTTAGAACATTATGTGGCGATGGAAAATAAGAGAACAAGACAATCGTCAGAAATACTGACCACAGCAGGTTTATTGGATGATGATCACCCATGCAAAAAATGTTTAATTGTGGCATCCAGAAATGATGCCAAAGATATATTTTGTTTCAAACTACTTCATGAAGAGGAAGTGTTGATACCAGGGATGAATTCTGAAAGCTTATGAGAAAGTCATTTTTTATGACTTGTACCACAACGAAAAATCTCGTGTTATTCACTGCTCCGATGAAAATAAAATGTCAAGATAAAATTTCAATCCCATATTTACACACTGTGAATTTTAAGTTTAATGTTCACTGATATTCCGTCATGTTGTCGTATTTGTTCTCGCCATGCACTGTGGCATGCTCTAAATGGCAAAACCACCTGGAAAAGGTCCTCTGACAAAACGAGTGATTTTTACAATGGAAGAACACACAATTTATCTTGCATCGACATTGTCTTCATGATGCTTTGCATGCATCATTGAAATTGGGTTGGTTCAAGTAAAAGAAAAAATTTGAATTTTAAAAGCAACTTAGAGTTATCCTGATTGAAATTTCCGAACATATAATCTTGCGATGTTAGGGTTCTCTCCCCCCGGCCCCCTTTTGACGAGACCCAGTGCGAAAGGTGGTACCATGAGCAGTGTCTTGAGAAGAATTTGCATGAATTGAGCGGCCGAAGACTGGTATTGCTGCTGTGAGTGCACATCACAATGTTGGAAGTCATGTAGACCTATATCTAATTTTGTGAGTGTTGTTCTGGAAAAAAATTAATTCTCACAAGAAAATGACAGACATGTCAGCTGCTCAACCCGTATTGTTTTGTGTTTTTTGTTATTGTAAAGTGTCCTTGGGTGTCTTGAAAGGCGCTTATCAATAAAATGTATTATTAGTATTATTATTATTATTAAGTTGCCTACACTGGTAAAGTTTTTTAAAATTTGAGTTTTTATTGCTTTAAATGCATTTTCAGCCCGAGCTGAGCACTTTTTGTGAGTTTGAATGTATCTTCAGAGGAATGAGTTGTGTGGTCAAATTAATGCTCATTTAGGCTTCAGGAGGACATCCTGAACTAAATACATGTTGAAGTGTGTGCATAAGTCCTTTGGTTTAGGCGTGACACTCAATTTGAGTTTTTATTGCTTTAAATGCATTTTCAGCCCGAGTTGAGCACGTATTGTGAGTTTGAATGTATCTTCATAGGAATGAGTTGTGTGGTCAAATTAATGCTCATTTAGGCTTCAGGTGGTCATCCTGAACAAAATACATGTTGAAGTGTGTGCATAAGTCCTTTGGTTTAGGCGTGACACTCAATTTGAGTTTTTATTGCTTTAAATGCATTTTCAGCCCGAGCTGAGCACGTTTTGTGAGTTTGAATGTAGCTTCATAGGAATTAGTTGTGTGGTCAAATTAATGCTCATTTAGGCTTCAGGTGGTCATCCTGAACTAAATAAATATTGAAGTGTGTGCATAAGTTCTTTGGTTTGGGCGTGACACTCAATTTGAGTTTTTATTGCTTTAAATGCATTTTCAGCCCGAGCTGAGCACTTTTTGTGAGTTTGAATGTATCTTCATAGGAATGAGTTGTGTGGTCAAATTAATGCTCATTTAGGCTTCAGGTGGTCATCCTGAACAAAATACATGTTGAAGTGTGTGCATAAGTCCTTTGGTTTAGGCGTGACACTCAATTTGAGTTTTTATTGCTTTAAATGCATTTTCAGCCCGAGCTGAGCACGTTTTGTGGATTTGAATGTATCTTCATAGGAATGAGTTGTGTGGTCAAATTAAAGCTCATATAGGCTCCAGGAGGACATCCTGAACTAAATACATGTTGAAGTGTGTGCTAAAGTCCTTTGGTTTAGGCGTGACACTCAATTTGAGTTTTTATTGCTTTAAATGCATTTTCAGCCCGAGCTGAGCATGTTTTGTGAGTTTGAATGTATCTTCATAAGAATGAGTTGTGTGGTCAAATTAATGCTCATTTCGGCTTCAGGTGGTCATCCTGAACTAAATACATGTTGAAGTGTGTTCATAAGTCCTTTGGTTTAGGCGTGACACTCCATTTGAGTTTTTATTGCTTTAAATGCATTTTCAGTCCGAGCTGAGCGCGCTTTCTGACTTTGAATGTATCTTCATAGGAATGAGTTGTGTGGTCAAATTATTGCTCATTTAGGCTTCAGGAGGTCATCCTGAACAAAATACATCTTGAAGTGTGTGCATAAGTCCTTCGGTTTAGGCGTGACACTCAATTTGAGTTTTTATTGCTTTAAATGCATTTTCAGCCCGAGCTGAGCACCTTTTGTGAGTTTGAATGTATCTTCATAGGAATGAGTTGTGTGGTCAAATTAATGCTCATATAGGCTTCAGGAGGCCATCCTGAACAAAATACATGTTGAAGTGTGTGCATAATCCTTTGGTTTAGGTGTGACACTCAATTTGAGTTTTTATTGCTTTAAATGCATTTTCAGCCCGAGCTGAGCGCGCTTTCTGACTTTGAATGTATCTTCATAGGAATGATTTGTTTAGTCAAATTAATGCTCTTTTAGGCTTCAGGAGGCCATCCTGAACAAAATACATGATGAAGTGTGTGCATAAGTCCTTTGGTTTAGGTGTGACACTCAATTTGAGTTTTTATTGCTTTAAATGCATTTTCAGCCCGAGCTGAGCACGTTTTGTGAGTTTGAATGCATCTTCATAGGCATGAATTGTGTGATCAAATTATTGCTCATTTAGGCTTCAGGAGGTCATCCTGAACAAAATACATCTTGAAGTGTGTGCATAAGTCCTTTGGTTTAGGCCTTACACTCAATTTGAGTTTTGATTGCTTTAAATGCATTTTCAGCCCGAGCTGAGCACGTTTTGTGAGTTTGAATGTATCTTCATAGGAATGAGTTGTGTGGTCAAATTAATTCTCATATGGGCTTCAGGAGGTCATCCTGAAAAAAATACATGTTGAAGTGTGTCCATAAGTCCTTTGGTTTAGGTGTGACACTCAATTTGAGTTTTTATTGCTTTAAATGCATTTTCAGCCCGAGCTGAGCACGTTTTGTGAGTTTGAATGTATCTTCATAGGCATGAGTTGTGTGATCAAATTAATGCTCATTTAGGCTTCAGGAGGTCATCCTGAACAAAATACAAGTTGAAGTGTGTGCATAAGTCCTTTGGTAATCAAACAGCACGAAGGTCCGGGACCGAACGGATGCCACCCGCTTGGCCCCGCCGGAGCAGAAGTAAGATCGGGCGGCCCGAGCCCGAGCCCGAGCCCTACCCCTACCCGACCGCCCTAAAATGTCCCTCATTGCTTCGGGTTCGGGGCGCACGGCACCCGTACGGCGGAGAGTATCCAGGGTTACCAGTGAAGCGGAGGAACATCTCACGCCCACCCGCGCGAAATGTCGTACCGAGTTGTTTATGCCCACGGCACCGCCGATGCTGCACCGTTTCGGCGCGAGGGACGCTCCAAACGAGGAGTTTGGGTCGAATGTGAATTAAAGTGTTAGGTTTCGTGAGAGATCAATACAAGAACCACACACAGACACCAAAAACGAAGAGGGGTTTTATTGCCAGAAAGTTGGTCAGGTCGAGGTGTAAACAACTGAAAGCTAGTCAAAATGATCACGTTGAGGAGTGCAGAAATGCTGGAGCGTAACGGCGTGGCAGCAGCTAGCTCGGCAGGAAGGATCGCTGACGAACTGGCAACGGGTGGCTGTTCACGCTGTCTTTTATGGTGCAAGTGGCAGATGAGATGAAGACTCGCACGTGTGTAGGGGAGGCAGGTGCACTGATTCGAGAGGCGCCCAGCCCACACTGAAAAAGAGACAAAAAAAGGGAGGGGCGGCACCGTGGACACACAATGGTTTCGAACGCAAAGGGCAGAAAACGTCGGCTTCCAGCCGCGCGACGTTCCGCGAACGAATACTGAATCGTATTGAGACACGTTATCCGTGGCATCATAAACTCCGCGAATTTAAGTCAACATCTCTCTGCTCCCAAATAAAACAATCATCCCTATTCAGTCAACTGTAAACGAAGAAGTCAAGTCTGGGATTTTTTTTATGACCCTCTAAAAATAAGCAACAACATAAAATGTCCGCCCTGTGAACATGAGCTGAAATCGAATCTCAAACCAAATACATGTGAAAGCAAAAAAAATCGAAATATATCAATTTAGAATTCAAAGAACGTCGTGTCCCCATCACACTTTTTAATTGTCTTTTTTCTTTTTTCTTTTTTTTTTGCATCGACACGCCTCAAAATCCTTCTGATGTGAGCGTTTTTAAAAAATCTTGGCTCTTTTGACTTTTTTGGGGGGTTCTTGGGACGGAAAAAATTGACGATGAATTGACAATATTTGCTGCTCAGAGCTGATGCCACGTTGTGTCACTCTTGTGCTTTCTGAAATGCGAGAGCCCTATTTGTCCATGCACGGCCAGCACTTTACGATAGCCTCTGCTGGTGAGAGTTGGCCATTGCAGCCTTCCATATGATTTCCTGTGACCCTCTAAAAATAATGAGATAAAATGTGCGTTGTGTGAACATGAGCTGCGCTTGAAACTACACCCAAATACAAGGAAAAGCAAAAAACAAAAATCTAAACGCACCAATTCAAAAGATAAATGAATGCCACGCCACCATCACACTTTTTCATGATTATTATTACAATTATTATTAATATCACTGCATAGGCAAGGCTCAAAATCCGCCTCATGTGAGCGTTTTTTCAAAAGATTTTCTTAATCTTGCTACTTCGGACTGGGCTTTTTTTTTGGGATATTGGGACAGAGAAACTTTATTATGTATTGACAGTGTTTGCTCTTCATCTCTTTTTCAACCTGGTGGACGCCCTCTCTTTGGCCGAGCATGACCTGATTTGTAGTCAGACGCCTCATGCATTGCGCCACGAACTCCACGAAATCAAACCACTATTTCTCTGTTCTCCTGTGGGGGAATTTGCCGCTCCCAAAAAGTTATTGTTACCTTTTTCAGTGTGGGATGGGCGCTTCTCTAATCAGTGCACCTGCCTCCCCGACACACCTGCGAGTCATTATCTCATCTGCCACTTGCAGCATAAAAGCCAGCCTGAAGAGCCACCCATTGTCACTTCGTCAGAGATCCTTCCTGCCGTGTCGACGACGCCGTACCGCTCCAGGATTCCTGCACTCCTCGAATTGATCATTTTGACTACCTTTCAGTTGTGACCACCTCGGCCTGTCTCGCTTACTGGCAATAAAACCCTTCTGTGCTTTTTGTGTCTGCGCGTGGTTCCTCTCTTCATCTCTCACGAAGCCGAACACTTTGCTTAACACCCGCGGTTCTCCCAGCGCTCCGCCCCAACATCCTCGTCGGAACAGCCTGAGCGCCGCAGCGGAGCAACTCCGGCTCGGCCGTGGGCAAAAACGGCTCTGTCCGAAATTTCTCACGGGCGGGCGTGAGCTGTTCCTCCGCTTCGCTTATCACACACACCACTCTCGGCCCTACCTGCCCCGCGCAACTCCGGCAGGGCCAAGCGGGTGGCATCGGTTCGGTCCCGGACCTTCGCGCGGTTTGATTCCCAAGTTTTTCTTCCCTTTGATTGCACACCGCGCCCCCTGTCCCTCAAAGCGAGGTGCATCTCTGGCGGAGCCGAGCGGGCAGCAGCTTTGCTCCCGGCAGGTCGTGTTGGTGTGCGCGAGGTCTTCCACCTCTTCGCTTGCAACACTCGCCTTTGCCGGCCCGCCAGGCACGGCGCAGCTCTGGCGGGGCCAAGCGACAGCGTCGGTTAGGTCCCGGGCGCAAAATCAAAAGGGAGGGTCGACACTGTGGACAAACAATGGACCCTAACACAAAGGGCAGAAAACTTCGACGCACACCCGCGCGACATTCTGTGAAGGAAAATACGCCACCCGCCTGACCTCGCCGGAGTTTCGCCGCGCCCGTCGGTCCAACGTGGCCCGGGTTGCAAGCGAAGTGGGTGAAAAGCTCACGGCCATCCTCGCGAAATATCGTACAATGCCGCTGCAAAACACGGCCCGGGCGCGGCTGCTCCTAGCGGATCGCAATGCAGCTCTGATCAGGGGGATCTTGCGGGAAGCCGGGAGGGGCGCGGGTGTCAAGCAACGGGCTAATAAACCTCGTCGAATACGCCCGCGACGGGCCGGTATAGAAGCGATGCCGCCAGTTTGTCCCCGCCGGAGCTCCTCCAAGCCAGGCAGGCCGAAAGTGGCGCGGGTTGACAACACAGGGTCCAAAACTTCAACGCACAACCAAGCGATCGTCCAGCTTTATGCAGCCTTGTACAAATTGTGTTTTCAAATTGTTCGCCCGAAACAGTTTTGTCACTCCCACAAGACAAACAAGCTATTTTTTTTCAGATGGCAGTGGAACTGATGAAGGCCTTCCCCAGACATTCCGTGCATCAATTTTAGAACATTATGTGGCGATGGAAAATAAGAGAACAAGACAATCGTCAGAAATACTGACCACAGCAGGTTTATTGGATGATGATCACCCATGCAAAAAATGTTTAATTGTGGCATCCAGAAATGATGCCAAAGATATATTTTGTTTCAAACTACTTCATGAAGAGGAAGTGTTGATACCAGGGATGAATTCTGAAAGCTTATGAGAAAGTCATTTTTTATGACTTGTACCACAACGAAAAATCTCGTGTTATTCACTGCTCCGATGAAAATAAAATGTCAAGATAAAATTTCAATCCCATATTTACACACTGTGAATTTTAAGTTTAATGTTCACTGATATTCCGTCATGTTGTCGTATTTGTTCTCGCCATGCACTGTGGCATGCTCTAAATGGCAAAACCACCTGGAAAAGGTCCTCTGACAAAACGAGTGATTTTTACAATGGAAGAACACACAATTTATCTTGCATCGACATTGTCTTCATGATGCTTTGCATGCATCATTGAAATTGGGTTGGTTCAAGTAAAAGAAAAAATTTGAATTTTAAAAGCAACTTAGAGTTATCCTGATTGAAATTTCCGAACATATAATCTTGCGATGTTAGGGTTCTCTCCCCCCGGCCCCCTTTTGACGAGACCCAGTGCGAAAGGTGGTACCATGAGCAGTGTCTTGAGAAGAATTTGCATGAATTGAGCGGCCGAAGACTGGTATTGCTGCTGTGAGTGCACATCACAATGTTGGAAGTCATGTAGACCTATATCTAATTTTGTGAGTGTTGTTCTGGAAAAAAATTAATTCTCACAAGAAAATGACAGACATGTCAGCTGCTCAACCCGTATTGTTTTGTGTTTTTTGTTATTGTAAAGTGTCCTTGGGTGTCTTGAAAGGCGCTTATCAATAAAATGTATTATTATTATTATTATTATTATTAAGTTGCCTACACTGGTAAAGTTTTTTAAAATTTGAGTTTTTATTGCTTTAAATGCATTTTCAGCCCGAGCTGAGCACTTTTTGTGAGTTTGAATGTATCTTCAGAGGAATGAGTTGTGTGGTCAAATTAATGCTCATTTAGGCTTCAGGAGGACATCCTGAACTAAATACATGTTGAAGTGTGTGCATAAGTCCTTTGGTTTAGGCGTGACACTCAATTTGAGTTTTTATTGCTTTAAATGCATTTTCAGCCCGAGTTGAGCACGTATTGTGAGTTTGAATGTATCTTCATAGGAATGAGTTGTGTGGTCAAATTAATGCTCATTTAGGCTTCAGGTGGTCATCCTGAACAAAATACATGTTGAAGTGTGTGCATAAGTCCTTTGGTTTAGGCGTGACACTCAATTTGAGTTTTTATTGCTTTAAATGCATTTTCAGCCCGAGCTGAGCACGTTTTGTGAGTTTGAATGTAGCTTCATAGGAATTAGTTGTGTGGTCAAATTAATGCTCATTTAGGCTTCAGGTGGTCATCCTGAACTAAATAAATATTGAAGTGTGTGCATAAGTTCTTTGGTTTGGGCGTGACACTCAATTTGAGTTTTTATTGCTTTAAATGCATTTTCAGCCCGAGCTGAGCACTTTTTGTGAGTTTGAATGTATCTTCATAGGAATGAGTTGTGTGGTCAAATTAATGCTCATTTAGGCTTCAGGTGGTCATCCTGAACAAAATACATGTTGAAGTGTGTGCATAAGTCCTTTGGTTTAGGCGTGACACTCAATTTGAGTTTTTATTGCTTTAAATGCATTTTCAGCCCGAGTTGAGCACGTATTGTGAGTTTGAATGTATCTTCATAGGAATGAGTTGTGTGGTCAAATTAATGCTCATTTAGGCTTCAGGTGGTCATCCTGAACAAAATACATGTTGAAGTGTGTGCATAAGTCCTTTGGTTTAGGCGTGACACTCAATTTGAGTTTTTATTGCTTTAAATGCATTTTCAGCCCGAGCTGAGCACGTTTTGTGGATTTGAATGTATCTTCATAGGAATGAGTTGTGTGGTCAAATTAAAGCTCATATAGGCTCCAGGAGGACATCCTGAACTAAATACATGTTGAAGTGTGTGCTAAAGTCCTTTGGTTTAGGCGTGACACTCAATTTGAGTTTTTATTGCTTTAAATGCATTTTCAGCCCGAGCTGAGCATGTTTTGTGAGTTTGAATGTATCTTCATAAGAA
The DNA here is from genome assembly GCF_054856545.1 of Hippocampus guttulatus. Classification (NCBI taxonomy): domain Eukaryota; kingdom Metazoa; phylum Chordata; class Actinopteri; order Syngnathiformes; family Syngnathidae; genus Hippocampus; species Hippocampus guttulatus. The sequence goes on from NC_141264.1 coordinate 1,934,848, forward strand.
TGAGTTGTGTGGTCAAATTAATGCTCATTTCGGCTTCAGGTGGTCATCCTGAACTAAATACATGTTGAAGTGTGTTCATAAGTCCTTTGGTTTAGGCGTGACACTCCATTTGAGTTTTTATTGCTTTAAATGCATTTTCAGTCCGAGCTGAGCGCGCTTTCTGACTTTGAATGTATCTTCATAGGAATGAGTTGTGTGGTCAAATTATTGCTCATTTAGGCTTCAGGAGGTCATCCTGAACAAAATACATCTTGAAGTGTGTGCATAAGTCCTTCGGTTTAGGCGTGACACTCAATTTGAGTTTTTATTGCTTTAAATGCATTTTCAGCCCGAGCTGAGCACCTTTTGTGAGTTTGAATGTATCTTCATAGGAATGAGTTGTGTGGTCAAATTAATGCTCATATAGGCTTCAGGAGGCCATCCTGAACAAAATACATGTTGAAGTGTGTGCATAATCCTTTGGTTTAGGTGTGACACTCAATTTGAGTTTTTATTGCTTTAAATGCATTTTCAGCCCGAGCTGAGCGCGCTTTCTGACTTTGAATGTATCTTCATAGGAATGATTTGTTTAGTCAAATTAATGCTCTTTTAGGCTTCAGGAGGCCATCCTGAACAAAATACATGATGAAGTGTGTGCATAAGTCCTTTGGTTTAGGTGTGACACTCAATTTGAGTTTTTATTGCTTTAAATGCATTTTCAGCCCGAGCTGAGCACGTTTTGTGAGTTTGAATGCATCTTCATAGGCATGAATTGTGTGATCAAATTATTGCTCATTTAGGCTTCAGGAGGTCATCCTGAACAAAATACATCTTGAAGTGTGTGCATAAGTCCTTTGGTTTAGGCCTTACACTCAATTTGAGTTTTGATTGCTTTAAATGCATTTTCAGCCCGAGCTGAGCACGTTTTGTGAGTTTGAATGTATCTTCATAGGAATGAGTTGTGTGGTCAAATTAATGCTCATTTAGGCTTCAGGTGGTCATCCTGAACAAAATACATGTTGAAGTGTGTGCATAAGTCCTTTGGTTTAGGCGTGACACTCAATTTGAGTTTTTATTGCTTTAAATGCATTTTCAGCCCGAGCTGAGCACGTTTTGTGAGTTTGAATGTATCTTCATAGGAATCAGTTGTGTGGTCAAATTAATGCTCATTTAGGCTTCAGGTGGTCATCCTGAACAAAATACATGTTGAAGTGTGTGCATAAGTCCTTTGGTTTAGGCGTGACACTCAATTTGAGTTTTTATTGCTTTAAATGCATTTTCAGCCCGAGCTGAGCACGTTTTGTGAGTTTGAATGTAGCTTCATAGGAATTAGTTGTGTGGTCAAATTAATGCTCATTTAGGCTTCAGGTGGTCATCCTGAACTAAATAAATATTGTAGGTTGTGCATAAGTTCTTTGGTTTGGGCGTGACACTCAATTTGAGTTTTTATTGCTTTAAATGCATTTTCAGCCCGAGCTGAGCACTTTTTGTGAGTTTGAATGTATCTTCAGAGGAATGAGTTGTGTGGTCAAATTAATGCTCATTTAGGCTTCAGGAGGACATCCTGAACTAAATACATGTTGAAGTGTGTGCATAAGTCCTTTGGTTTAGGCGTGACACTCAATTTGAGTTTTTATTGCTTTAAATGCATTTTCAGCCCGAGCTGAGCACGTTTTGTGAGTTTGAATGTATCTTCATAGGAATCAGTTGTGTGGTCAAATTAATGCTCATTTAGGCTTCAGGTGGTCATCCTGAACAAAATACATGTTGAAGTGTGTGCATAAGTCCTTTGGTTTAGGCGTGACACTCAATTTGAGTTTTTATTGCTTTAAATGCATTTTCAGCCCGAGCTGAGCACGTTTTGTGAGTTTGAATGTAGCTTCATAGGAATTAGTTGTGTGGTCAAATTAATGCTCATTTAGGCTTCAGGTGGTCATCCTGAACAAAATACATGTTGAAGTGTGTGCATAAGTCCTTTGGTTTAGGCGTGACACTCAATTTGAGTTTTTATTGCTTTAAATGCATTTTCAGCCCGAGCTGAGCATGTTTTGTGAGTTTGAATGTATCTTCATAAGAATGAGTTGTGTGGTCAAATTAATGCTCATTTCGGCTTCAGGTGGTCATCCTGAACTAAATACATGTTGAAGTGTGTGCATAAGTCCTTTGGTTTAGGCGTGACACTCCATTTGAGTTTTTATTGCTTTAAATGCATTTTCAGTCCGAGCTGAGCGCGCTTTCTGACTTTGAATGTATCTTCATAGGAATGAGTTGTGTGGTCAAATTATTGCTCATTTAGGCTTCAGGAGGTCATCCTGAACAAAATACATCTTGAAGTGTGTGCATAAGTCCTTCGGTTTAGGCGTGACACTCAATTTGAGTTTTTATTGCTTTAAATGCATTTTCAGCCCGAGCTGAGCACGTTTTGTGAGTTTGAATGTATCTTCATAGGAATGAGTTGTGTGGTCAAATTAATGCTCATTTAGGCTTCAGGAGATCATCCTGAACAAAATACATGTTGAAGTGTGTGCATAAGTCCTTTGGTTGAGGCGTGACACTCAATTTGAGTTTTTATTGCTTTAAATGCATTTTCAGCCCGAGCTGAGCACGTTTTGTGAGTTTGAATGTATCTTCATAGGAATGAGTTGTGTGGTCAAATTAATGCTCATTTAGGCTTCAGGAGGTCATCCTGAACAAAATACATGTTGAAGTGTGTGCATAAGTCCTTTGGTTTAGGCCTTACACTCAATTTGAGTTTTGATTGCTTTAAATGCATTTTCAGCCCGAGCTGAGCACGTTTTGTGAGTTTGAATGTATCTTCATAGGAATGAGTTGTGTGGTCAAATTAATGCTCATTTAGGCTTCAGGTGGTCATCCTGAACAAAATACATGTTGAAGTGTGTTCATAAGTCCTTTGGTTTAGGTGTGACACTCAATTTGAGTTTTTATTGCTTTAAATGCATTTTCAGCCCGAGCTGAGCACGTTTTGTGAGTTTGAATGTATCTTCATAGGAATGAGTTGTGTGGTCAAATTAATGCTCATTTAGGCTTCAGGTGGTCATCCTGAACAAAATACATGTTGAAGTGTGTGCATAAGTCCTTTGGTTTAGGCGTGACACTCAATTTGAGTTTTTATTGCTTTAAATGCATTTTCAGCCCGAGCTGAGCACGTTTTGTGAGTTTGAATGTAGCTTCATAGGAATTAGTTGTGTGGTCAAATTAATGCTCATTTAGGCTTCAGGTGGTCATCCTGAACTAAATAAATATTGAAGTGTGTGCATAAGTTCTTTGGTTTGGGCGTGACACTCAATTTGAGTTTTTATTGCTTTAAATGCATTTTCAGCCCGAGCTGAGCACTTTTTGTGAGTTTGAATGTATCTTCATAGGAATGAGTTGTGTGGTCAAATTAATGCTCATTTAGGCTTCAGGTGGTCATCCTGAACAAAATACATGTTGAAGTGTGTGCATAAGTCCTATGGTTTAGGCGTGACACTCAATTTGAGTTTTTATTGCTTTAAATGCATTTTCAGCCCGAGCTGAGCACGTTTTGTGAGTTTGAATGTAGCTTCATAGGAATTAGTTGTGTGGTCAAATTAATGCTCATTTAGGCTTCAGGTGGTCATCCTGAACTAAATAAATATTGAAGGTTGTGCATAATTTCTTTGGTTTGGGCGTGACACTCAATTTGAGTTTTTATTGCTTTAAATGCATTTTCAGCCCGAGCTGAGCACTTTTTGTGAGTTTGAATGTATCTTCAGAGGAATGAGTTGTGTGGTCAAATTAATGCTCATTTAGGCTTCAGGAGGACATCCTGAACTAAATACATGTTGAAGTGTGTGCATAAGTCCTTTGGTTTAGGCGTGACACTCAATTTGAGTTTTTATTGCTTTAAATGCATTTTCAGCCCGAGCTGAGCACGTTTTGTGAGTTTGAATGTATCTTCATAGGAATCAGTTGTGTGGTCAAATTAATGCTCATTTAGGCTTCAGGTGGTCATCCTGAACAAAATACATGTTGAAGTGTGTGCATAAGTCCTTTGGTTTAGGCGTGACACTCAATTTGAGTTTTTATTGCTTTAAATGCATTTTCAGCCCGAGCTGAGCACGTTTTGTGAGTTTGAATGTAGCTTCATAGGAATTAGTTGTGTGGTCAAATTAATGCTCATTTAGGCTTCAGGTGGTCATCCTGAACAAAATACATGTTGAAGTGTGTGCATAAGTCCTTTGGTTTAGGCGTGACACTCAATTTGAGTTTTTATTGCTTTAAATGCATTTTCAGCCCGAGCTGAGCATGTTTTGTGAGTTTGAATGTATCTTCATAAGAATGAGTTGTGTGGTCAAATTAATGCTCATTTCGGCTTCAGGTGGTCATCCTGAACTAAATACATGTTGAAGTGTGTGCATAAGTCCTTTGGTTTAGGCGTGACACTCCATTTGAGTTTTTATTGCTTTAAATGCATTTTCAGTCCGAGCTGAGCGCGCTTTCTGACTTTGAATGTATCTTCACAGGAATGAGTTGTGTGGTCAAATTATTGCTCATTTAGGCTTCAGGAGGTCATCCTGAACAAAATACATCTTGAAGTGTGTGCATAAGTCCTTCGGTTTAGGCGTGACACTCAATTTGAGTTTTTATTGCTTTAAATGCATTTTCAGCCCGAGCTGAGCACGTTTTGTGAGTTTGAATGTATCTTCATAGGAATGAGTTGTGTGGTCAAATTAATGCTCATTTAGGCTTCAGGAGGACATCCTGAACAAAATACATGTTGAAGTGTGTGCATAAGTCCTTTGGTTGAGGCGTGACACTCAATTTGAGTTTTTATTGCTTTAAATGCATTTTCAGCCCGAGCTGAGCACGTTTTGTGAGTTTGAATGTATCTTCATAGGAATGAGTTGTGTGGTCAAATTAATGCTCATTTAGGCTTCAGGAGGTCATCCTGAACAAAATACATGTTGAAGTGTGTGCATAAGTCCTTTGGTTTAGGTGTGACACTCAATTTGAGTTTTTATTGCTTTAAATGCATTTTCAGCCCGAGCTGAGCACGTTTTGTGAGTTTGAATGTATCTTCATAGGAATGAGTTGTGTGGTCAAATTAATGCTCATTTAGGCTTCAGGTGGTCATCCTGAACAAAATACATGTTGAAGTGTGTGCATAAGTCCTTTGGTTTAGGCGTGACACTCAATTTGAGTTTTTATTGCTTTAAATGCATTTTCAGCCCGAGCTGAGCACGTTTTGTGAGTTTGAATGTAGCTTCATAGGAATTAGTTGTGTGGTCAAATTAATGCTCATTTAGGCTTCAGGTGGTCATCCTGAACTAAATAAATATTGAAGTGTGTGCATAAGTTCTTTGGTTTGGGCGTGACACTCAATTTGAGTTTTTATTGCTTTAAATGCATTTTCAGCCCGAGCTGAGCACTTTTTGTGAGTTTGAATGTATCTTCATAGGAATGAGTTGTGTGGTCAAATTAATGCTCATTTAGGCTTCAGGTGGTCATCCTGAACAAAATACATGTTGAAGTGTGTGCATAAGTCCTTTGGTTTAGGCGTGACACTCCATTTGAGTTTTTATTGCTTTAAATGCATTTTCAGCCCGAGCTGAGCACGTTTTGTGAGTTTGAATGCATCTTCATAGGCATGAATTGTGTGATCAAATTAATGCTCATTTAGGCTTCAGGTGGTCCTTCTGAACAAAATACATGTTAAAGTGTGTGCATAAATCCTTTGGTTTAGGCGTGACACTCAATTTGAGTTTTTATTGCTTTAAATGCATTTTCAGCCCGAGCTGAGCACGTTTTGTGAGTTTGAATGTATCTTCATAGGAATGAGTTGTGTGGTCAAATTAAAGCTCATATAGGCTTCAGGAGGTCATCCTGAACAAAATACATGTTGAATGTGTGCATAAGTCCTTTGGTTTAGGTGTGACACTCAATTTGAGTTTTTATTGCTTTAAATGCATTTTCAGCCCGAGCTTGAGCGCGCTTTCTGACTTTGAATGTATCTTCATAGGAATGAGTTGTGTAGTCAAATTAATGCTCATTTAGGCTTCAGGAGGACATCCTGAACAAAATACATGTTGAAGTGTGTGCATAAATCCTCTGGTTTAGGCGTGACACTCAATTTGAGTTTTTATTGCTTTAAATGCTTTTGTAGCCTGAGCTGAGCGCGCTTTCTGACTTTGAATGTATCTTCATAGGAATGAGTTGTGTGGTCAAATGAATGCTCATTTAGGCTTTAGGTGGTCATCCTGAAAAAAATACATGTTGAAGTGTGTCCATAAGTCCTTTGGTTTAGGTGTGACACTCAATTTGAGTTTTTATTGCTTTAAATGCATTTTCAGCCCGAGCTGAGCACGTTTTGTGAGTTTGAATGTATCTTCATAGGCATGAGTTGTGTGATCAAATTAATGCTCATTTAGGCTTCAGGAGGTCATCCTGAACAAAATACAAGTTGAAGTGTGTGCATAAGTCCTTTGGTAATCAAACAGCACGAAGGTCCGGGACCGAACGGATGCCACCCGCTTGGCCCCGCCGGAGCAGAAGTAAGATCGGGCGGCCCGAGCCCGAGCCCGAGCCCTACCCCTACCCGACCGCCCTAAAATGTCCCTCATTGCTTCGGGTTCGGGGCGCACGGCACCCGTACGGCGGAGAGTATCCAGGGTTACCAGTGAAGCGGAGGAACATCTCACGCCCACCCGCGCGAAATGTCGTACCGAGTTGTTTATGCCCACGGCACCGCCGATGCTGCACCGTTTCGGCGCGAGGGACGCTCCAAACGAGGAGTTTGGGTCGAATGTGAATTAAAGTGTTAGGTTTCGTGAGAGATCAATACAAGAACCACACACAGACACCAAAAACGAAGAGGGGTTTTATTGCCAGAAAGTTGGTCAGGTCGAGGTGTAAACAACTGAAAGCTAGTCAAAATGATCACGTTGAGGAGTGCAGAAATGCTGGAGCGTAACGGCGTGGCAGCAGCTAGCTCGGCAGGAAGGATCGCTGACGAACTGGCAACGGGTGGCTGTTCACGCTGTCTTTTATGGTGCAAGTGGCAGATGAGATGAAGACTCGCACGTGTGTAGGGGAGGCAGGTGCACTGATTCGAGAGGCGCCCAGCCCACACTGAAAAAGAGACAAAAAAAGGGAGGGGCGGCACCGTGGACACACAATGGTTTCGAACGCAAAGGGCAGAAAACGTCGGCTTCCAGCCGCGCGACGTTCCGCGAACGAATACTGAATCGTATTGAGACACGTTATCCGTGGCATCATAAACTCCGCGAATTTAAGTCAACATCTCTCTGCTCCCAAATAAAACAATCATCCCTATTCAGTCAACTGTAAACGAAGAAGTCAAGTCTGGGATTTTTTTTATGACCCTCTAAAAATAAGCAACAACATAAAATGTCCGCCCTGTGAACATGAGCTGAAATCGAATCTCAAACCAAATACATGTGAAAGCAAAAAAAATCGAAATATATCAATTTAGAATTCAAAGAACGTCGTGTCCCCATCACACTTTTTAATTGTCTTTTTTCTTTTTTCTTTTTTTTTTGCATCGACACGCCTCAAAATCCTTCTGATGTGAGCGTTTTTAAAAAATCTTGGCTCTTTTGACTTTTTTGGGGGGTTCTTGGGACGGAAAAAATTGACGATGAATTGACAATATTTGCTGCTCAGAGCTGATGCCACGTTGTGTCACTCTTGTGCTTTCTGAAATGCGAGAGCCCTATTTGTCCATGCACGGCCAGCACTTTACGATAGCCTCTGCTGGTGAGAGTTGGCCATTGCAGCCTTCCATATGATTTCCTGTGACCCTCTAAAAATAATGAGATAAAATGTGCGTTGTGTGAACATGAGCTGCGCTTGAAACTACACCCAAATACAAGGAAAAGCAAAAAACAAAAATCTAAACGCACCAATTCAAAAGATAAATGAATGCCACGCCACCATCACACTTTTTCATGATTATTATTACAATTATTATTAATATCACTGCATAGGCAAGGCTCAAAATCCGCCTCATGTGAGCGTTTTTTCAAAAGATTTTCTTAATCTTGCTACTTCGGACTGGGCTTTTTTTTTTGGATATTGGGACAGAGAAACTTTATTATGTATTGACAGTGTTTGCTCTTCATCTCTTTTTCAACCTGGTGGACGCCCTCTCTTTGGCCGAGCATGACCTGATTTGTAGTCAGACGCCTCATGCATTGCGCCACGAACTCCACGAAATCAAACCACTATTTCTCTGTTCTCCTGTGGGGGAATTTGCCGCTCCCAAAAAGTTATTGTTACCTTTTTCAGTGTGGGATGGGCGCTTCTCTAATCAGTGCACCTGCCTCCCCGACACACCTGCGAGTCATTATCTCATCTGCCACTTGCAGCATAAAAGCCAGCCTGAAGAGCCACCCATTGTCACTTCGTCAGAGATCCTTCCTGCCGTGTCGACGACGCCGTACCGCTCCAGGATTCCTGCACTCCTCGAATTGATCATTTTGACTACCTTTCAGTTGTGACCACCTCGGCCTGTCTCGCTTACTGGCAATAAAACCCTTCTGTGCTTTTTGTGTCTGCGCGTGGTTCCTCTCTTCATCTCTCACGAAGCCGAACACTTTGCTTAACACCCGCGGTTCTCCCAGCGCTCCGCCCCAACATCCTCGTCGGAACAGCCTGAGCGCCGCAGCGGAGCAACTCCGGCTCGGCCGTGGGCAAAAACGGCTCTGTCCGAAATTTCTCACGGGCGGGCGTGAGCTGTTCCTCCGCTTCGCTTATCACACACACCACTCTCGGCCCTACCTGCCCCGCGCAACTCCGGCAGGGCCAAGCGGGTGGCATCGGTTCGGTCCCGGACCTTCGCGCGGTTTGATTCCCAAGTTTTTCTTCCCTTTGATTGCACACCGCGCCCCCTGTCCCTCAAAGCGAGGTGCATCTCTGGCGGAGCCGAGCGGGCAGCAGCTTTGCTCCCGGCAGGTCGTGTTGGTGTGCGCGAGGTCTTCCACCTCTTCGCTTGCAACACTCGCCTTTGCCGGCCCGCCAGGCACGGCGCAGCTCTGGCGGGGCCAAGCGACAGCGTCGGTTAGGTCCCGGGCGCAAAATCAAAAGGGAGGGTCGACACTGTGGACAAACAATGGACCCTAACACAAAGGGCAGAAAACTTCGACGCACACCCGCGCGACATTCTGTGAAGGAAAATACGCCACCCGCCTGACCTCGCCGGAGTTTCGCCGCGCCCGTCGGTCCAACGTGGCCCGGGTTGCAAGCCAAGTGGGTGAAAAGCTCACGGCCATCCTCGCGAAATATCGTACAATGCCGCTGCAAAACACGGCCCGGGCGCGGCTGCTCCTAGCGGATCGCAATGCAGCTCTGATCAGGGGGATCTTGCGGGAAGCCGGGAGGGGCGCGGGTGTCAAGCAACGGGCTAATAAACCTCGTCGAATACGCCCGCGACGGGCCGGTATAGAAGCGATGCCGCCAGTTTGTCCCCGCCGGAGCTCCTCCAAGCCAGGCAGGCCGAAAGTGGCGCGGGTTGACAACACAGGGTCCAAAACTTCAACGCACAACCAAGCGATCGTCCAGCTTTATGCAGCCTTGTACAAATTGTGTTTTCAAATTGTTCGCCCGAAACAGTTTTGTCACTCCCACAAGACAAACAAGCTATTTTTTTTCAGATGGCAGTGGAACTGATGAAGGCCTTCCCCAGACATTCCGTGCATCAATTTTAGAACATTATGTGGCGATGGAAAATAAGAGAACAAGACAATCGTCAGAAATACTGACCACAGCAGGTTTATTGGATGATGATCACCCATGCAAAAAATGTTTAATTGTGGCATCCAGAAATGATGCCAAAGATATATTTTGTTTCAAACTACTTCATGAAGAGGAAGTGTTGATACCAGGGATGAATTCTGAAAGCTTATGAGAAAGTCATTTTTTATGACTTGTACCACAACGAAAAATCTCGTGTTATTCACTGCTCCGATGAAAATAAAATGTCAAGATAAAATTTCAATCCCATATTTACACACTGTGAATTTTAAGTTTAATGTTCACTGATATTCCGTCATGTTGTCGTATTTGTTCTCGCCATGCACTGTGGCATGCTCTAAATGGCAAAACCACCTGGAAAAGGTCCTCTGACAAAACGAGTGATTTTTACAATGGAAGAACACACAATTTATCTTGCATCGACATTGTCTTCATGATGCTTTGCATGCATCATTGAAATTGGGTTGGTTCAAGTAAAAGAAAAAATTTGAATTTTAAAAGCAACTTAGAGTTATCCTGATTGAAATTTCCGAACATATAATCTTGCGATGTTAGGGTTCTCTCCCCCCGGCCCCCTTTTGACGAGACCCAGTGCGAAAGGTGGTACCATGAGCAGTGTCTTGAGAAGAATTTGCATGAATTGAGCGGCCGAAGACTGGTATTGCTGCTGTGAGTGCACATCACAATGTTGGAAGTCATGTAGACCTATATCTAATTTTGTGAGTGTTGTTCTGGAAAAAAATTAATTCTCACAAGAAAATGACAGACATGTCAGCTGCTCAACCCGTATTGTTTTGTGTTTTTTGTTATTGTAAAGTGTCCTTGGGTGTCTTGAAAGGCGCTTATCAATAAAATGTATTATTAGTATTATTATTATTATTATTAAGTTGCCTACACTGGTAAAGTTTTTTAAAATTTGAGTTTTTATTGCTTTAAATGCATTTTCAGCCCGAGCTGAGCACTTTTTGTGAGTTTGAATGTATCTTCAGAGGAATGAGTTGTGTGGTCAAATTAATGCTCATTTAGGCTTCAGGAGGACATCCTGAACTAAATACATGTTGAAGTGTGTGCATAAGTCCTTTGGTTTAGGCGTGACACTCAGTTTGAGTTTTTATTGCTTTAAATGCATTTTCAGCCCGAGTTGAGCACGTATTGTGAGTTTGAATGTATCTTCATAGGAATGAGTTGTGTGGTCAAATTAATGCTCATTTAGGCTTCAGGTGGTCATCCTGAACAAAATACATGTTGAAGTGTGTGCATAAGTCCTTTGGTTTAGGCGTGACACTCAATTTGAGTTTTTATTGCTTTAAATGCATTTTCAGCCCGAGCTGAGCACGTTTTGTGGATTTGAATGTATCTTCATAGGAATGAGTTGTGTGGTCAAATTAAAGCTCATATAGGCTTCAGGAGGACATCCTGAACTAAATACATGTTGAAGTGTGTGCTAAAGTCCTTTGGTTTAGGCGTGACACTCAATTTGAGTTTTTATTGCTTTAAATGCATTTTCAGCCCGAGCTGAGCACTTTTTGTGAGTTTGAATGTATCTTCAGAGGAATGAGTTGTGTGGTCAAATTAATGCTCATTTAGGCTTCAGGAGGACATCCTGAACAAAATACATGTTGAAGTGTGTGCATAAGTCCTTTGGTTTAGGCGTGACACTCAATTTGAGTTTTTATTGCTTTAAATGCATTTTCAGCCCGAGCTGAGCACGTTTTGTGAGTTTGAATGTATCTTCATAAGAATGAGTTGTGTGGTCAAATTAATGCTCATTTCGGCTTCAGGTGGTCATCCTGAACTAAATACATGTTGAAGTGTGTGCATAAGTCCTTTGGTTTAGGCGTGACACTCCATTTGAGTTTTTATTGCTTTAAATGCATTTTCAGTCCGAGCTGAGCGCGCTTTCTGACTTTGAATGTATCTTCATAGGAATGAGTTGTGTGGTCAAATTATTGCTCATTTAGGCTTCAGGAGGTCATCCTGAACAAAATACATCTTGAAGTGTGTGCATAAGTCCTTCGGTTTAGGCGTGACACTCAATTTGAGTTTTTATTGCTTTAAATGCATTTTCAGCCCGAGCTGAGCACGTTTTGTGAGTTTGAATGTATCTTCATAGGAATGAGTTGTGTGGTCAAATTAATGCTCATTTAGGCTTCAGGAGATCATCCTGAACAAAATACATGTTGAAGTGTGTGCATAAGTCCTTTGGTTGAGGCGTGACACTCAATTTGAGTTTTTATTGCTTTAAATGCATTTTCAGCCCGAGCTGAGCACGTTTTGTGAGTTTGAATGTATCTTCATAGGAATGAGTTGTGTGGTCAAATTAATGCTCATTTAGGCTTCAGGTGGTCATCCTGAACAAAATACATGTTGAAGTGTGTGCATAAGTCCTTTGGTTTAGGCGTGACACTCAATTTGAGTTTTTATTGCTTTAAATGCATTTTCAGCCCGAGCTGAGCACGTTTTGTGAGTTTGAATGTAGCTTCATAGGAATTAGTTGTGTGGTCAAATTAATGCTCATTTAGGCTTCAGGTGGTCATCCTGAACTAAATAAATATTGAAGTGTGTGCATAAGTTCTTTGGTTTGGGCGTGACACTCAATTTGAGTTTTTATTGCTTTAAATGCATTTTCAGCCCGAGCTGAGCACTTTTTGTGAGTTTGAATGTATCTTCATAGGAATGAGTTGTGTGGTCAAATTAATGCTCATTTAGGCTTCAGGTGGTCATCCTGAACAAAATACATGTTGAAGTGTGTGCATAAGTCCTTTGGTTTAGGCGTGACACTCAATTTGAGTTTTTATTGCTTTAAATGCATTTTCAGCCCGAGCTGAGCATGTTTTGTGAGTTTGAATGTATCTTCATAAGAATGAGTTGTGTGGTCAAATTAATGCTCATTTCGGCTTCAGGTGGTCATCCTGAACTAAATACATGTTGAAGTGTGTGCATAAGTCCTTTGGTTTAGGCGTGACACTCCATTTGAGTTTTTATTGCTTTAAATGCATTTTCAGCCCGAGCTGAGCACGTTTTGTGAGTTTGAATGCATCTTCATAGGCATGAATTGTGTGATCAAATTAATGCTCATTTAGGCTTCAGGTGGTCCTTCTGAACAAAATACATGTTAAAGTGTGTGCATAAATCCTTTGGTTTAGGCGTGACACTCAATTTGAGTTTTTATTGCTTTAAATGCATTTTCAGCCCGAGCTGAGCACGTTTTGTGAGTTTGAATGCATCTTCATAGGCATGAATTGTGTGATCAAATTAATGCTCATTTAGGCTTCAGGTGGTCCTTCTGAACAAAATACATGTTAAAGTGTGTCCATAAGTCCTTTGGTTTAGGTGTGACACTCAATTTGAGTTTTTATTGCTTTAAATGCATTTTCAGCCCGAGCTTGAGCGCGCTTTCTGACTTTGAATGTATCTTCATAGGAATGAGTTGTGTAGTCAAATTAATGCTCATTTAGGCTTCAGGAGGACATCCTGAACAAAATACATGTTGAAGTGTGTGCATAAATCCTCTGGTTTAGGCGTGACACTCAATTTGAGTTTTTATTGCTTTAAATGCTTTTGTAGCCTGAGCTGAGCGCGCTTTCTGACTTTGAATGTATCTTCATAGGAATGAGTTGTGTGGTCAAATGAATGCTCATTTAGGCTTTAGGTGGTCATCCTGAACAAAATACATGTTGAAGTGTGTCCATAAGTCCTTTGGTTTAGGTGTGACACTCAATTTGAGTTTTTATTGCTTTAAATGCATTTTCAGCCCGAGCTGAGCACGTTTTGTGAGTTTGAATGCATCTTCATAGGCATGAATTGTGTGATCAAATTAATGCTCATTTAGGCTTCAGGTGGTCCTTCTGAACAAAATACATGTTAAAGTGTGTGCATAAATCCTTTGGTTTAGGCGTGACACTCAATTTGAGTTTTTATTGCTTTAAATGCATTTTCAGCCCGAGCTGAGCACGTTTTGTGAGTTTGAATGTATCTTCATAGGCATGAGTTGTGTGATCAAATTAATGCTCATTTAGGCTTCAGGAGGTCATCCTGAACAAAATACAAGTTGAAGTGTGTGCATAAGTCCTTTGGTAATCAAACAGCACGAAGGTCCGGGACCGAACGGATGCCACCCGCTTGGCCCCGCCGGAGCAGAAGTAAGATCGGGCGGCCCGAGCCCGAGCCCGAGCCCTACCCCTACCCGACCGCCCTAAAATGTCCCTCATTGCTTCGGGTTCGGGGCGCACGGCACCCGTACGGCGGAGAGTATCCAGGGTTACCAGTGAAGCGGAGGAACATCTCACGCCCACCCGCGCGAAATGTCGTACCGAGTTGTTTATGCCCACGGCACCGCCGATGCTGCACCGTTTCGGCGCGAGGGACGCTCCAAACGAGGAGTTTGGGTCGAATGTGAATTAAAGTGTTAGGTTTCGTGAGAGATCAATACAAGAACCACACACAGACACCAAAAACGAAGAGGGGTTTTATTGCCAGAAAGTTGGTCAGGTCGAGGTGTAAACAACTGAAAGCTAGTCAAAATGATCACGTTGAGGAGTGCAGAAATGCTGGAGCGTAACGGCGTGGCAGCAGCTAGCTCGGCAGGAAGGATCGCTGACGAACTGGCAACGGGTGGCTGTTCACGCTGTCTTTTATGGTGCAAGTGGCAGATGAGATGAAGACTCGCACGTGTGTAGGGGAGGCAGGTGCACTGATTCGAGAGGCGCCCAGCCCACACTGAAAAAGAGACAAAAAAAGGGAGGGGCGGCACCGTGGACACACAATGGTTTCGAACGCAAAGGGCAGAAAACGTCGGCTTCCAGCCGCGCGACGTTCCGCGAACGAATACTGAATCGTATTGAGACACGTTATCCGTGGCATCATAAACTCCGCGAATTTAAGTCAACATCTCTCTGCTCCCAAATAAAACAATCATCCCTATTCAGTCAACTGTAAACGAAGAAGTCAAGTCTGGGATTTTTTTTATGACCCTCTAAAAATAAGCAACAACATAAAATGTCCGCCCTGTGAACATGAGCTGAAATCGAATCTCAAACCAAATACATGTGAAAGCAAAAAAAATCGAAATATATCAATTTAGAATTCAAAGAACGTCGTGTCCCCATCACACTTTTTAATTGTCTTTTTTCTTTTTTCTTTTTTTTTTGCATCGACACGCCTCAAAATCCTTCTGATGTGAGCGTTTTTAAAAAATCTTGGCTCTTTTGACTTTTTTGGGGGGTTCTTGGGACGGAAAAAATTGACGATGAATTGACAATATTTGCTGCTCAGAGCTGATGCCACGTTGTGTCACTCTTGTGCTTTCTGAAATGCGAGAGCCCTATTTGTCCATGCACGGCCAGCACTTTACGATAGCCTCTGCTGGTGAGAGTTGGCCATTGCAGCCTTCCATATGATTTCCTGTGACCCTCTAAAAATAATGAGATAAAATGTGCGTTGTGTGAACATGAGCTGCGCTTGAAACTACACCCAAATACAAGGAAAAGCAAAAAACAAAAATCTAAACGCACCAATTCAAAAGATAAATGAATGCCACGCCACCATCACACTTTTTCATGATTATTATTACAATTATTATTAATATCACTGCATAGGCAAGGCTCAAAATCCGCCTCATGTGAGCGTTTTTTCAAAAGATTTTCTTAATCTTGCTACTTCGGACTGGGCTTTTTTTTTGGGATATTGGGACAGAGAAACTTTATTATGTATTGACAGTGTTTGCTCTTCATCTCTTTTTCAACCTGGTGGCCCTCTCTTTGGCCGAGCATGACCTGATTTGTAGTCAGACGCCTCATGCATTGCGCCACGAACTCCACGAAATCAAACCACTATTTCTCTGTTCTCCTGTGGGGGAATTTGCCGCTCCCAAAAAGTTATTGTTACCTTTTTCAGTGTGGGATGGGCGCTTCTCTAATCAGTGCACCTGCCTCCCCGACACACCTGCGAGTCATTATCTCATCTGCCACTTGCAGCATAAAAGCCAGCCTGAAGAGCCACCCATTGTCACTTCGTCAGAGATCCTTCCTGCCGTGTCGACGACGCCGTACCGCTCCAGGATTCCTGCACTCCTCGAATTGATCATTTTGACTACCTTTCAGTTGTGACCACCTCGGCCTGTCTCGCTTACTGGCAATAAAACCCTTCTGTGCTTTTTGTGTCTGCGCGTGGTTCCTCTCTTCATCTCTCACGAAGCCGAACACTTTGCTTAACACCCGCGGTTCTCCCAGCGCTCCGCCCCAACATCCTCGTCGGAACAGCCTGAGCGCCGCAGCGGAGCAACTCCGGCTCGGCCGTGGGCAAAAACGGCTCTGTCCGAAATTTCTCACGGGCGGGCGTGAGCTGTTCCTCCGCTTCGCTTATCACACACACCACTCTCGGCCCTACCTGCCCCGCGCAACTCCGGCAGGGCCAAGCGGGTGGCATCGGTTCGGTCCCGGACCTTCGCGCGGTTTGATTCCCAAGTTGTTCTTCCCTTTGATTGCACACCGCGCCCCCTGTCCCTCAAAGCGAGGTGCATCTCTGGCGGAGCCGAGCGGGCAGCAGCTTTGCTCCCGGCAGGTCGTGTTGGTGTGCGCGAGGTCTTCCACCTCTTCGCTTGCAACACTCGCCTTTGCCGGCCCGCCAGGCACGGCGCAGCTCTGGCGGGGCCAAGCGACAGCGTCGGTTAGGTCCCGGGCGCAAAATCAAAAGGGAGGGTCGACACTGTGGACAAACAATGGACCCTAACACAAAGGGCAGAAAACTTCGACGCACACCCGCGCGACATTCTGTGAAGGAAAATACGCCACCCGCCTGACCTCGCCGGAGTTTCGCCGCGCCCGTCGGTCCAACGTGGCCCGGGTTGCAAGCGAAGTGGGTGAAAAGCTCACGGCCATCCTCGCGAAATATCGTACAATGCCGCTGCAAAACACGGCCCGGGCGCGGCTGCTCCTAGCGGATCGCAATGCAGCTCTGATCAGGGGGATCTTGCGGGAAGCCGGGAGGGGCGCGGGTGTCAAGCAACGGGCTAATAAACCTCGTCGAATACGCCCGCGACGGGCCGGTATAGAAGCGATGCCGCCAGTTTGTCCCCGCCGGAGCTCCTCCAAGCCAGGCAGGCCGAAAGTGGCGCGGGTTGACAACACAGGGTCCAAAACTTCAACGCACAACCAAGCGATCGTCCAGCTTTATGCAGCCTTGTACAAATTGTGTTTTCAAATTGTTCGCCCGAAACAGTTTTGTCACTCCCACAAGACAAACAAGCTATTTTTTTTCAGATGGCAGTGGAACTGATGAAGGCCTTCCCCAGACATTCCGTGCATCAATTTTAGAACATTATGTGGCGATGGAAAATAAGAGAACAAGACAATCGTCAGAAATACTGACCACAGCAGGTTTATTGGATGATGATCACCCATGCAAAAAATGTTTAATTGTGGCATCCAGAAATGATGCCAAAGATATATTTTGTTTCAAACTACTTCATGAAGAGGAAGTGTTGATACCAGGGATGAATTCTGAAAGCTTATGAGAAAGTCATTTTTTATGACTTGTACCACAACGAAAAATCTCGTGTTATTCACTGCTCCGATGAAAATAAAATGTCAAGATAAAATTTCAATCCCATATTTACACACTGTGAATTTTAAGTTTAATGTTCACTGATATTCCGTCATGTTGTCGTATTTGTTCTCGCCATGCACTGTGGCATGCTCTAAATGGCAAAACCACCTGGAAAAGGTCCTCTGACAAAACGAGTGATTTTTACAATGGAAGAACACACAATTTATCTTGCATCGACATTGTCTTCATGATGCTTTGCATGCATCATTGAAATTGGGTTGGTTCAAGTAAAAGAAAAAATTTGAATTTTAAAAGCAACTTAGAGTTATCCTGATTGAAATTTCCGAACATATAATCTTGCGATGTTAGGGTTCTCTCCCCCCGGCCCCCTTTTGACGAGACCCAGTGCGAAAGGTGGTACCATGAGCAGTGTCTTGAGAAGAATTTGCATGAATTGAGCGGCCGAAGACTGGTATTGCTGCTGTGAGTGCACATCACAATGTTGGAAGTCATGTAGACCTATATCTAATTTTGTGAGTGTTGTTCTGGAAAAAAATTAATTCTCACAAGAAAATGACAGACATGTCAGCTGCTCAACCCGTATTGTTTTGTGTTTTTTGTTATTGTAAAGTGTCCTTGGGTGTCTTGAAAGGCGCTTATCAATAAAATGTATTATTAGTATTATTATTATTATTATTAAGTTGCCTACACTGGTAAAGTTTTTTAAAATTTGAGTTTTTATTGCTTTAAATGCATTTTCAGCCCGAGCTGAGCACTTTTTGTGAGTTTGAATGTATCTTCAGAGGAATGAGTTGTGTGGTCAAATTAATGCTCATTTAGGCTTCAGGAGGACATCCTGAACTAAATACATGTTGAAGTGTGTGCATAAGTCCTTTGGTTTAGGCGTGACACTCAGTTTGAGTTTTTATTGCTTTAAATGCATTTTCAGCCCGAGTTGAGCACGTATTGTGAGTTTGAATGTATCTTCATAGGAATGAGTTGTGTGGTCAAATTAATGCTCATTTAGGCTTCAGGTGGTCATCCTGAACAAAATACATGTTGAAGTGTGTGCATAAGTCCTTTGGTTTAGGCGTGACACTCAATTTGAGTTTTTATTGCTTTAAATGCATTTTCAGCCCGAGCTGAGCACGTTTTGTGGATTTGAATGTATCTTCATAGGAATGAGTTGTGTGGTCAAATTAAAGCTCATATAGGCTTCAGGAGGACATCCTGAACTAAATACATGTTGAAGTGTGTGCTAAAGTCCTTTGGTTTAGGCGTGACACTCAATTTGAGTTTTTATTGCTTTAAATGCATTTTCAGCCCGAGCTGAGCACTTTTTGTGAGTTTGAATGTATCTTCAGAGGAATGAGTTGTGTGGTCAAATTAATGCTCATTTAGGCTTCAGGAGGACATCCTGAACAAAATACATGTTGAAGTGTGTGCATAAGTCCTTTGGTTTAGGCGTGACACTCAATTTGAGTTTTTATTGCTTTAAATGCATTTTCAGCCCGAGCTGAGCACGTTTTGTGAGTTTGAATGTATCTTCATAAGAATGAGTTGTGTGGTCAAATTAATGCTCATTTCGGCTTCAGGTGGTCATCCTGAACTAAATACATGTTGAAGTGTGTGCATAAGTCCTTTGGTTTAGGCGTGACACTCCATTTGAGTTTTTATTGCTTTAAATGCATTTTCAGTCCGAGCTGAGCGCGCTTTCTGACTTTGAATGTATCTTCATAGGAATGAGTTGTGTGGTCAAATTATTGCTCATTTAGGCTTCAGGAGGTCATCCTGAACAAAATACATCTTGAAGTGTGTGCATAAGTCCTTCGGTTTAGGCGTGACACTCAATTTGAGTTTTTATTGCTTTAAATGCATTTTCAGCCCGAGCTGAGCACGTTTTGTGAGTTTGAATGTATCTTCATAGGAATGAGTTGTGTGGTCAAATTAATGCTCATTTAGGCTTCAGGAGATCATCCTGAACAAAATACATGTTGAAGTGTGTGCATAAGTCCTTTGGTTGAGGCGTGACACTCAATTTGAGTTTTTATTGCTTTAAATGCATTTTCAGCCCGAGCTGAGCACGTTTTGTGAGTTTGAATGTATCTTCATAGGAATGAGTTGTGTGGTCAAATTAATGCTCATTTAGGCTTCAGGTGGTCATCCTGAACAAAATACATGTTGAAGTGTGTGCATAAGTCCTTTGGTTTAGGCGTGACACTCAATTTGAGTTTTTATTGCTTTAAATGCATTTTCAGCCCGAGCTGAGCACGTTTTGTGAGTTTGAATGTAGCTTCATAGGAATTAGTTGTGTGGTCAAATTAATGCTCATTTAGGCTTCAGGTGGTCATCCTGAACTAAATAAATATTGAAGTGTGTGCATAAGTTCTTTGGTTTGGGCGTGACACTCAATTTGAGTTTTTATTGCTTTAAATGCATTTTCAGCCCGAGCTGAGCACTTTTTGTGAGTTTGAATGTATCTTCATAGGAATGAGTTGTGTGGTCAAATTAATGCTCATTTAGGCTTCAGGTGGTCATCCTGAACAAAATACATGTTGAAGTGTGTGCATAAGTCCTATGGTTTAGGCGTGACACTCAATTTGAGTTTTTATTGCTTTAAATGCATTTTCAGCCCGAGCTGAGCACGTTTTGTGAGTTTGAATGTAGCTTCATAGGAATTAGTTGTGTGGTCAAATTAATGCTCATTTAGGCTTCAGGTGGTCATCCTGAACTAAATAAATATTGAAGGTTGTGCATAAGTTCTTTGGTTTGGGCGTGACACTCAATTTGAGTTTTTATTGCTTTAAATGCATTTTCAGCCCGAGCTGAGCACTTTTTGTGAGTTTGAATGTATCTTCAGAGGAATGAGTTGTGTGGTCAAATTAATGCTCATTTAGGCTTCAGGAGGACATCCTGAACTAAATACATGTTGAAGTGTGTGCATAAGTCCTTTGGTTTAGGCGTGACACTCAATTTGAGTTTTTATTGCTTTAAATGCATTTTCAGCCCGAGCTGAGCACGTTTTGTGAGTTTGAATGTATCTTCATAGGAATCAGTTGTGTGGTCAAATTAATGCTCATTTAGGCTTCAGGTGGTCATCCTGAACAAAATACATGTTGAAGTGTGTGCATAAGTCCTTTGGTTTAGGCGTGACACTCAATTTGAGTTTTTATTGCTTTAAATGCATTTTCAGCCCGAGCTGAGCACGTTTTGTGAGTTTGAATGTAGCTTCATAGGAATTAGTTGTGTGGTCAAATTAATGCTCATTTAGGCTTCAGGTGGTCATCCTGAACAAAATACATGTTGAAGTGTGTGCATAAGTCCTTTGGTTTAGGCGTGACACTCAATTTGAGTTTTTATTGCTTTAAATGCATTTTCAGCCCGAGCTGAGCATGTTTTGTGAGTTTGAATGTATCTTCATAAGAATGAGTTGTGTGGTCAAATTAATGCTCATTTCGGCTTCAGGTGGTCATCCTGAACTAAATACATGTTGAAGTGTGTGCATAAGTCCTTTGGTTTAGGCGTGACACTCCATTTGAGTTTTTATTGCTTTAAATGCATTTTCAGTCCGAGCTGAGCGCGCTTTCTGACTTTGAATGTATCTTCATAGGAATGAGTTGTGTGGTCAAATTATTGCTCATTTAGGCTTCAGGAGGTCATCCTGAACAAAATACATCTTGAAGTGTGTGCATAAGTCCTTCGGTTTAGGCGTGACACTCAATTTGAGTTTTTATTGCTTTAAATGCATTTTCAGCCCGAGCTGAGCACGTTTTGTGAGTTTGAATGTATCTTCATAGGAATGAGTTGTGTGGTCAAATTAATGCTCATTTAGGCTTCAGGAGATCATCCTGAACAAAATACATGTTGAAGTGTGTGCATAAGTCCTTTGGTTGAGGCGTGACACTCAATTTGAGTTTTTATTGCTTTAAATGCATTTTCAGCCCGAGCTGAGCACGTTTTGTGAGTTTGAATGTATCTTCATAGGAATGAGTTGTGTGGTCAAATTAATGCTCATTTAGGCTTCAGGAGGTCATCCTGAACAAAATACATGTTGAAGTGTGTGCATAAGTCCTTTGGTTTAGGCCTTACACTCAATTTGAGTTTTGATTGCTTTAAATGCATTTTCAGCCCGAGCTGAGCACGTTTTGTGAGTTTGAATGTATCTTCATAGGAATGAGTTGTGTGGTCAAATTAATGCTCATTTAGGCTTCAGGTGGTCATCCTGAACAAAATACATGTTGAAGTGTGTTCATAAGTCCTTTGGTTTAGGTGTGACACTCAATTTGAGTTTTTATTGCTTTAAATGCATTTTCAGCCCGAGCTGAGCACGTTTTGTGAGTTTGAATGTATCTTCATAGGAATGAGTTGTGTGGTCAAATTAATGCTCATTTAGGCTTCAGGTGGTCATCCTGAACAAAATACATGTTGAAGTGTGTGCATAAGTCCTTTGGTTTAGGCGTGACACTCAATTTGAGTTTTTATTGCTTTAAATGCATTTTCAGCCCGAGCTGAGCACGTTTTGTGAGTTTGAATGTAGCTTCATAGGAATTAGTTGTGTGGTCAAATTAATGCTCATTTAGGCTTCAGGTGGTCATCCTGAACTAAATAAATATTGAAGTGTGTGCATAAGTTCTTTGGTTTGGGCGTGACACTCAATTTGAGTTTTTATTGCTTTAAATGCATTTTCAGCCCGAGCTGAGCACTTTTTGTGAGTTTGAATGTATCTTCATAGGAATGAGTTGTGTGGTCAAATTAATGCTCATTTAGGCTTCAGGTGGTCATCCTGAACAAAATACATGTTGAAGTGTGTGCATAAGTCCTTTGGTTTAGGCGTGACACTCAATTCTAGTTTTTATTGCTTTAAATGCATTTTCAGCCCGAGCTGAGCATGTTTTGTGAGTTTGAATGTATCTTCATAAGAATGAGTTGTGTGGTCAAATTAATGCTCATTTCGGCTTCAGGTGGTCATCCTGAACTAAATACATGTTGAAGTGTGTGCATAAGTCCTTTGGTTTAGGCGTGACACTCCATTTGAGTTTTTATTGCTTTAAATGCATTTTCAGCCCGAGCTGAGCACGTTTTGTGAGTTTGAATGCATCTTCATAGGCATGAATTGTGTGATCAAATTAATGCTCATTTAGGCTTCAGGTGGTCCTTCTGAACAAAATACATGTTAAAGTGTGTGCATAAATCCTTTGGTTTAGGCGTGACACTCAATTTGAGTTTTTATTGCTTTAAATGCATTTTCAGCCCGAGCTGAGCACGTTTTGTGAGTTTGAATGTATCTTCATAGGAATGAGTTGTGTGGTCAAATTAAAGCTCATATAGGCTTCAGGAGGTCATCCTGAACAAAATACATGTTGAATGTGTGCATAAGTCCTTTGGTTTAGGTGTGACACTCAATTTGAGTTTTTATTGCTTTAAATGCATTTTCAGCCCGAGCTTGAGCGCGCTTTCTGACTTTGAATGTATCTTCATAGGAATGAGTTGTGTAGTCAAATTAATGCTCATTTAGGCTTCAGGAGGACATCCTGAACAAAATACATGTTGAAGTGTGTGCATAAATCCTCTGGTTTAGGCGTGACACTCAATTTGAGTTTTTATTGCTTTAAATGCTTTTGTAGCCTGAGCTGAGCGCGCTTTCTGACTTTGAATGTATCTTCATAGGAATGAGTTGTGTGGTCAAATGAATGCTCATTTAGGCTTTAGGTGGTCATCCTGAAAAAAATACATGTTGAAGTGTGTCCATAAGTCCTTTGGTTTAGGTGTGACACTCAATTTGAGTTTTTATTGCTTTAAATGCATTTTCAGCCCGAGCTGAGCACGTTTTGTGAGTTTGAATGTATCTTCATAGGCATGAGTTGTGTGATCAAATTAATGCTCATTTAGGCTTCAGGAGGTCATCCTGAACAAAATACAAGTTGAAGTGTGTGCATAAGTCCTTTGGTAATCAAACAGCACGAAGGTCCGGGACCGAACGGATGCCACCCGCTTGGCCCCGCCGGAGCAGAAGTAAGATCGGGCGGCCCGAGCCCGAGCCCGAGCCCTACCCCTACCCGACCGCCCTAAAATGTCCCTCATTGCTTCGGGTTCGGGGCGCACGGCACCCGTACGGCGGAGAGTATCCAGGGTTACCAGTGAAGCGGAGGAACATCTCACGCCCACCCGCGCGAAATGTCGTACCGAGTTGTTTATGCCCACGGCACCGCCGATGCTGCACCGTTTCGGCGCGAGGGACGCTCCAAACGAGGAGTTTGGGTCGAATGTGAATTAAAGTGTTAGGTTTCGTGAGAGATCAATACAAGAACCACACACAGACACCAAAAACGAAGAGGGGTTTTATTGCCAGAAAGTTGGTCAGGTCGAGGTGTAAACAACTGAAAGCTAGTCAAAATGATCACGTTGAGGAGTGCAGAAATGCTGGAGCGTAACGGCGTGGCAGCAGCTAGCTCGGCAGGAAGGATCGCTGACGAACTGGCAACGGGTGGCTGTTCACGCTGTCTTTTATGGTGCAAGTGGCAGATGAGATGAAGACTCGCACGTGTGTAGGGGAGGCAGGTGCACTGATTCGAGAGGCGCCCAGCCCACACTGAAAAAGAGACAAAAAAAGGGAGGGGCGGCACCGTGGACACACAATGGTTTCGAACGCAAAGGGCAGAAAACGTCGGCTTCCAGCCGCGCGACGTTCCGCGAACGAATACTGAATCGTATTGAGACACGTTATCCGTGGCATCATAAACTCCGCGAATTTAAGTCAACATCTCTCTGCTCCCAAATAAAACAATCATCCCTATTCAGTCAACTGTAAACGAAGAAGTCAAGTCTGGGATTTTTTTTATGACCCTCTAAAAATAAGCAACAACATAAAATGTCCGCCCTGTGAACATGAGCTGAAATCGAATCTCAAACCAAATACATGTGAAAGCAAAAAAAATCGAAATATATCAATTTAGAATTCAAAGAACGTCGTGTCCCCATCACACTTTTTAATTGTCTTTTTTCTTTTTTCTTTTTTTTTTTGCATCGACACGCCTCAAAATCCTTCTGATGTGAGCGTTTTTAAAAAATCTTGGCTCTTTTGACTTTTTTGGGGGGTTCTTGGGACGGAAAAAATTGACGATGAATTGACAATATTTGCTGCTCAGAGCTGATGCCACGTTGTGTCACTCTTGTGCTTTCTGAAATGCGAGAGCCCCATTTGTCCATGCACGGCCAGCACTTTACGATAGCCTCTGCTGGTGAGAGTTGGCCATTGCAGCCTTCCATATGATTTCCTGTGACCCTCTAAAAATAATGAGATAAAATGTGCGTTGTGTGAACATGAGCTGCGCTTGAAACTACACCCAAATACAAGGAAAAGCAAAAAACAAAAATCTAAACGCACCAATTCAAAAGATAAATGAATGCCACGCCACCATCACACTTTTTCATGATTATTATTACAATTATTATTAATATCACTGCATAGGCAAGGCTCAAAATCCGCCTCATGTGAGCGTTTTTTCAAAAGATTTTCTTAATCTTGCTACTTCGGACTGGGCTTTTTTTTTTGGATATTGGGACAGAGAAACTTTATTATGTATTGACAGTGTTTGCTCTTCATCTCTTTTTCAACCTGGTGGACGCCCTCTCTTTGGCCGAGCATGACCTGATTTGTAGTCAGACGCCTCATGCATTGCGCCACGAACTCCACGAAATCAAACCACTATTTCTCTGTTCTCCTGTGGGGGAATTTGCCGCTCCCAAAAAGTTATTGTTACCTTTTTCAGTGTGGGATGGGCGCTTCTCTAATCAGTGCACCTGCCTCCCCGACACACCTGCGAGTCATTATCTCATCTGCCACTTGCAGCATAAAAGCCAGCCTGAAGAGCCACCCATTGTCACTTCGTCAGAGATCCTTCCTGCCGTGTCGACGACGCCGTACCGCTCCAGGATTCCTGCACTCCTCGAATTGATCATTTTGACTACCTTTCAGTTGTGACCACCTCGGCCTGTCTCGCTTACTGGCAATAAAACCCTTCTGTGCTTTTTGTGTCTGCGCGTGGTTCCTCTCTTCATCTCTCACGAAGCCGAACACTTTGCTTAACACCCGCGGTTCTCCCAGCGCTCCGCCCCAACATCCTCGTCGGAACAGCCTGAGCGCCGCAGCGGAGCAACTCCGGCTCGGCCGTGGGCAAAAACGGCTCTGTCCGAAATTTCTCACGGGCGGGCGCGAGCTGTTCCTCCGCTTCGCTTATCACACACACCACTCTCGGCCCTACCTGCCCCGCGCAACTCCGGCAGGGCCAAGCGGGTGGCATCGGTTCGGTCCCGGACCTTCGCGCGGTTTGATTCCCAAGTTGTTCTTCCCTTTGATTGCACACCGCGCCCCCTGTCCCTCAAAGCGAGGTGCATCTCTGGCGGAGCCGAGCGGGCAGCAGCTTTGCTCCCGGCAGGTCGTGTTGGTGTGCGCGAGGTCTTCCACCTCTTCGCTTGCAACACTCGCCTTTGCCGGCCCGCCAGGCACGGCGCAGCTCTGGCGGGGCCAAGCGACAGCGTCGGTTAGGTCCCGGGCGCAAAATCAAAAGGGAGGGTCGACACTGTGGACAAACAATGGACCCTAACACAAAGGGCAGAAAACTTCGACGCACACCCGCGCGACATTCTGTGAAGGAAAATACGCCACCCGCCTGACCTCGCCGGAGTTCCGCCGCGCCCGTCGGTCCAACGTGGCCCGGGTTGCAAGCGAAGTGGGTGAAAAGCTCACGGCCATCCTCGCGAAATATCGTACAATGCCGCTGCAAAACACGGCCCGGGCGCGGCTGCTCCTAGCGGATCGCAATGCAGCTCTGATCAGGGGGATCTTGCGGGAAGCCGGGAGGGGCGCGGGTGTCAAGCAACGGGCTAATAAACCTCGTCGAATACGCCCGCGACGGGCCGGTATAGAAGCGATGCCGCCAGTTTGTCCCCGCCGGAGCTCCTCCAAGCCAGGCAGGCCGAAAGTGGCGCGGGTTGACAACACAGGGTCCAAAACTTCAACGCACAACCAAGCGATCGTCCAGCTTTATGCAGCCTTGTACAAATTGTGTTTTCAAATTGTTCGCCCGAAACAGTTTTGTCACTCCCACAAGACAAACAAGCTATTTTTTTTCAGATGGCAGTGGAACTGATGAAGGCCTTCCCCAGACATTCCGTGCATCAATTTTAGAACATTATGTGGCGATGGAAAATAAGAGAACAAGACAATCGTCAGAAATACTGACCACAGCAGGTTTATTGGATGATGATCACCCATGCAAAAAATGTTTAATTGTGGCATCCAGAAATGATGCCAAAGATATATTTTGTTTCAAACTACTTCATGAAGAGGAAGTGTTGATACCAGGGATGAATTCTGAAAGCTTATGAGAAAGTCATTTTTTATGACTTGTACCACAACGAAAAATCTCGTGTTATTCACTGCTCCGATGAAAATAAAATGTCAAGATAAAATTTCAATCCCATATTTACACACTGTGAATTTTAAGTTTAATGTTCACTGATATTCCGTCATGTTGTCGTATTTGTTCTCGCCATGCACTGTGGCATGCTCTAAATGGCAAAACCACCTGGAAAAGGTCCTCTGACAAAACGAGTGATTTTTACAATGGAAGAACACACAATTTATCTTGCATCGACATTGTCTTCATGATGCTTTGCATGCATCATTGAAATTGGGTTGGTTCAAGTAAAAGAAAAAATTTGAATTTTAAAAGCAACTTAGAGTTATCCTGATTGAAATTTCCGAACATATAATCTTGCGATGTTAGGGTTCTCTCCCCCCGGCCCCCTTTTGACGAGACCCAGTGCGAAAGGTGGTACCATGAGCAGTGTCTTGAGAAGAATTTGCATGAATTGAGCGGCCGAAGACTGGTATTGCTGCTGTGAGTGCACATCACAATGTTGGAAGTCATGTAGACCTATATCTAATTTTGTGAGTGTTGTTCTGGAAAAAAATTAATTCTCACAAGAAAATGACAGACATGTCAGCTGCTCAACCCGTATTGTTTTGTGTTTTTTGTTATTGTAAAGTGTCCTTGGGTGTCTTGAAAGGCGCTTATCAATAAAATGTATTATTAGTATTATTATTATTATTAAGTTGCCTACACTGGTAAAGTTTTTTAAAATTTGAGTTTTTATTGCTTTAAATGCATTTTCAGCCCGAGTTGAGCACGTTTTGTGAGTTTGAATGTATCTTCATAGGAATGAGTTGTGTGGTCAAATTAATGCTCATTTAGGCTTCAGGTGGTCATCCTGAACAAAATACATGTTGAAGTGTGTGCATAAGTCCTTTGGTTTAGGCGTGACACTCAATTTGAGTTTTTATTGCTTTAAATGCATTTTCAGCCCGAGCTGAGCACGTTTTGTGAGTTTGAATGTAGCTTCATAGGAATTAGTTGTGTGGTCAAATTAATGCTCATTTAGGCTTCAGGTGGTCATCCTGAACTAAATAAATATTGAAGGTTGTGCATAAGTTCTTTGGTTTGGGCGTGACACTCAATTTGAGTTTTTATTGCTTTAAATGCATTTTCAGCCCGAGCTGAGCACTTTTTGTGAGTTTGAATGTATCTTCAGAGGAATGAGTTGTGTGGTCAAATTAATGCTCATTTAGGCTTCAGGAGGACATCCTGAACTAAATACATGTTGAAGTGTGTGCATAAGTCCTTTGGTTTAGGTGTGACACTCAATTTGAGTTTTTATTGCTTTAAATGCATTTTCAGCCCGAGCTGAGCACGTTTTGAGAGTTTGAATGTATCTTCATAAGAATGAGTTGTGTGGTCAAATTAATGCTCATTTAGGCTTCAGGTGGTCATCCTGAACAAAATACATGTTGAAGTGTGTGCATAAGTCCTTTGGTTTAGGTGTGACACTCAATTTGAGTTTTTATTGCTTTAAATGCATTTTCAGCCCGAGCTGAGCACGTTTTGAGAGTTTGAATGTATCTTCATAAGAATGAGTTGTGTGGTCAAATTAATGCTCATTTAGGCTTCAGGAGGACATCCTGAACTAAATACATGTAGAAGTGTTTGCATAAATCCTTTGGTTTAGGCGTGACACTCAATTTGAGTTTTTATTGCTTTAAATGCCTTTTCAGCCCGAGCTGAGCGCACTTTCTGACTTTGAATGTATCTTCATAGGAATGAGTTGTGTGGTCAAAATATTGCTGATTTAGGCTTCAGGAGGTCATCCTGAACAAAATACATGTTGAAGTGTGTGTGTAACACGGGCTACGTCTGTTTTATAATTGCTAGAGATGATGAAACACTCTGGGGCAGACAACGGGTTTCTACTTGGACCAGTAAGGGGACACTAGGTTCGATTCACTGGAGCCAATGATGTCACCATTGAGGGGGTGGCATGGGCAAAGAAACAAGACAACAGTTGTAAAACAATTACCTTTTATATCAAACATAAACACATGACAACAAAATTATTATCACGACAAACACAGTGACAAAAAGGTAAATAAATCCAATTTAGTCTCAACCTCTTAGTTGACCTTTCCTTCAAGCAAAATAATTGGTGATCACCTTTCTCAACACCGGTGTGAGTTTCTTTTTTTTTCTTTCAATCTGAATGAAATAACTAAGCACAAAATGTTCTTGTCAACTCCTGTCGTACAAAATAAATTCTTCTAAACATCACCAACACAAATAAAATAAAATAAAGTGCATCAAATGTAATATACTGTATGTTCTTTGGTTGGCTCGCCACCACCACTGTACCCCCTTTTCCAGCACTTGGTAGAAGTCAGGGCACCGTAATGGAATCCACTCCACTGAAGGCACGCTAATCCCAGCGCTGTCCTCAATTAGAACTCCACAAAAGACCCGGCCAGAAGAATGTCGAATGAGACTCCGACGACGTTATACGGTCGGCGATATCCCAGCGGTACGGAAAGCTAACGGCTACGTTAGCCAGGCACAGTGCTCGAGGTTGCGTAGAATGACTCTCTCTTTCTTCCGAAACACTTATTTACAACAGTCGAAGAATACGTCCGTTCGCGTTCAGGTCCCGTCAGAAAAAAGAGCGAGATAGGTTGCGCCGCACGTTCGTGACGTCACGAAGGTGAAAAACAGCACCTCTCATTCGCTGACACCCCACTAGTATTCTGTGCCCTGATTCGTTCGGGCCACGGCAATATTCAGTTCTGTTTAATTAAGCAAATTTTAACGACGCTACTCTTTTAGTCAATATAGATTTTGGTTAAGTCCACTCCCCATTGCCTCATGCCATAATCCGGGTTACACCCTCCCCCCCAGAAGGTGTGCACGTCTCGGAACACCTACACGCATGGTTTTCCTTCAGCATTATATCATGAACAACGCAGCAGTGTGGCTGCAATGTTTCCGCAATAACCACGCTCAATTCATGAAGAAGAGCTTTCGCAGCAGTGAGCAATGGCACTCCTAACTGAGCGTACTGCAATCTCTCAGGCGGTTCTCTGTTTCTCTGTGAGCGTCGGACTTGATGACATTCCTTAGCATCATCAAAAAGTGCAACAGGAACTTCTCCGAGGGGAGGGCCGTTGTTCTGGGATTCTCTATTACTGCCAATTGATTCATCTAGCATAGGTGGGGTTTCGATCAGGGCTCCAGCACTCTCAGACGGGTGGTCGTCCTCTACGTGAATCTGCGGGACTTCTGGCTGAACAATTTCTGGCCCTATCTCAAAACTTGGAAGGTCACTCAGCTCAAGGGGTTCGCCCGTTGATTTCTCCATTGTGGGGGGGTCTGCTTTCATGTGATGATCAACCATATCTTTTGAGCAAGTCTCGACAGTCTCATTCCTCTCTTCGTCCTGCATCATCTCAGCCACATACTCTCTTGCAGCCTCAGCAACCATGGGAGCAATCCGCTCTTTCAACGGAAAATTCTCTGGAACCCTGCCGCTGCTTGGCTGTTGCCACACTCCTGACTGTGTAGGGTTGGTGCTGATAGTTGAAGAACAACCAGGCAATTGAGGCAAATAATAGTGGCAGTACTCCTGATCTTCTGAGGGGGCATCATCATCATCATCATCTGGTACCTCATCATTGTCTGAAGTGTCCCTTTTGGTTTGGCTTCTCGTCAGCGGCCTCCTGACAGTCTGCCTCTCACATCTTTCACCAGTGCTGGCAGGTAAGAATCCACAGGGCAACAGCAAATCCCTATGTAAAGTCCTCTTTGGACCCTCCTTGCCTTCAGGACGCACTATGTAGACAGGAAGGCCAGCCACTCTTTGAACCACCACCCACACATCGGGCTCCCATCTGTCAGCCAGTTTGTGCTTACCCCTAATTTTCACATTCTTCACTAGAACACGATCATTTGACACTAGTGTAGATTCTACAACACGTCTATCGAACCGAAGTTTGTTCCGCTTGGCGGTCTTCGAAGCATTCGCCATGGCCAGTTTATAGCTCTCCTCCAACCGACCTTTCAGGTCCTGCACATACTGGGAGTGTGATTTCCGAGAAGTACAAGCAGGGAGGTTGAAGGCTAAGTCGACTGGCAGTCTCGGCCGTCTGCCGAACATGAGTTCATAAGGGCTGAACCCAGTCACATCATTCCGAGTGCAATTGTAAGCGTGCACTAGGGGTTTGACAAAATCTCTCCAATGAGTTTTGTCCTGGTTCTTGAGAGTGCCCAACATCTGCAGAAGAGTGCGATTGAATCTCTCCACAGGATTGCCCCTCGGATGGTAAGGTGTGGTTCTCACCTTTTTGATGCCTGCTATTTGACACAATTCCTGGATAGTGCGTGATTCAAAATCTGGACCCTGGTCACTCAACAGTTTTTCTGGAAAGCCATAATGCACCAGGAAATCCTCCCATAAATACTTAGCCACAGTTAGAGCTTTCTGGTTTCGAGTGGGGATGGCCACAGAATATTTTGTGAAATGATCAGTCAACACCAAGATGTCTTTGATACCGCTTCTGTCAGGATCGACAGATAGGAAATCCATGCAGACCAGTTCCAAGGGCCTTGTCGTCTCGATGTTGACCAATGGTGCAGCTCTCTCAGGCTGGGCTTTGCGACGCACACAGCGTTCACATGTCTTAATCTTCTGTTCCACATCTACAACCATCCTAGGCCAATAAAAGCGGGATCTTACCAGATCAAGGGTTCGCTCTAGGCCAAGGTGGCCAATGTCATCATGCAGGCTCCGTAACACTACGTGCCTCAACTCAGTTGGCAAGGCTAACTGATGGACAGTCTGTCCCTGCTCCTGTCGGGTTCTGTAGAGCACACCCTCTCTCAGTGCGAGGCGATTCCACTCTCGTAGCCACAACGCCAAAATCGGAAGCTCTTGTCTTAATCTAGGAGAGGGTTGGCTTCCAGACTCCAGATGCTCAATCACTGTTCTCAAAACAGTGTCATCCCTCTGTTTTCCTGCCAATTCACGCATGGTAAAGTGAGGGACAACAGGAAGCCCGTGCGCACACTCCCGTTGGAAACTCTCGGGCATGACATGAGCATCAGTAGTGAGAGACTCCACTAGGGCGGTTGATGGACCAAAACTTCTCTCCTCTCCATGACACCATTGCACTTCATGTCTTTGACATATGGCTCGTATTGCCTCAGGCAAAACTTTGCCGAATCCGTCCTGTTCGCCCATGTGATTCAAAGTGAATTGTTGGATCCTTTCGGCCTCCTTTCTTGACACAGGGTCATCGTCAAGCTCCGCGGAGGGTAGTCTTGAAAGTCCATCTGCATCTTTGTTCTGACTTCCTGCACGATACTGAATTTTAAACGAGAAAGTGGACAAAGATGACAGCCATCGGTAACCTGCAGCATCTAATTTTGCAGAGGTTAGTAT
Organism: Hippocampus guttulatus; assembly: GCF_054856545.1. Lineage (NCBI taxonomy): Eukaryota > Metazoa > Chordata > Actinopteri > Syngnathiformes > Syngnathidae > Hippocampus > Hippocampus guttulatus. Next base: position 1,966,945 of record NC_141264.1, read on the forward strand.
GTAGGTCAAGGGGTTACTATCTGTGATCACGACAAACTCGGCTCCATAAAGATAGTCACTGAATTTAGTGGTGACTGCCCATTTCAAAGCCAAGAATTCCAATTTATGTGCTGGATATCTTGACTCACTTCTTGTCAATCCTCGGCTTGCAAAGGCAATTACTCTCATCTGCCCATCTTGCTCCTGGTACAAAGCCGCACCCAGTCCTGTGGTACTTGCGTCAGTGTGGAGGAGGTATGGAAGTTTGGGGTTGGCAAAACCCAAAACAGGGGCACTTGTGAGCTTGCTTATGATGTCGTCAAAAGCTTTTTGACAGGCTGCTGTCCACCTTGTTCCAAAATCATCTTCTAATCGAAAATATGGCATGTCGGCTCTTTGTGGTTTTTCCTTTCCCTGCTTCCTGACTGGTCGGTACCCCGCTGTGAGCTCGTTAAGAGGTTTCACCACCTGTGAATAGTCCTTCACGAACCGCCGATAATAGCCAGCGAATCCCAGGAAGGACTGCAGCTCCTTTAAGTTTTTTGGCACTGGCCAGGTCTTGAGCGCGCTTATCTTGTCGGGATCGGTCTCAACACCATGTTGCGAGACAATATGCCCAAGGTATTTGACAGATGTCTGGAAGAATTTGCACTTCTCGGGGGACAATTTCAAGCCATATTCTCGCACCCTTTCCAGGACTTTTAATAGCCGCGTCTCATGTTCTTCAAGCGTGTCAGAAAATACAATAAGGTCATCAATGAAAACAAGCACCTCTTTCCTGTTCAAGTCAGCCAGGCATCGTTCCATGAGTCGTTGAAAGGTACTGGGGGCATTTGTCACTCCCTGTGGCATTCTGTTAAACTCCCAAAATCCAAGGGGACAAACAAACGCCGTTTTCTCCTTGTCCGCCTCATCCATCTCGATCTGATAATATCCGGATTTCAAGTCCAGAACTGAGAACCATTTTGATCCAGTTAACAAAGAAAAAACCTCTTCCAGATTTGGTAGAGCATAAGCATCTTTGATGGTCTGGGAGTTCAACTTCCTGAAATCAATGCAAAGCCTCACCGCACCATTCTTCTTCCGCACGACGACTATGGGCGACGCAAATGGAGAGACTGACTCACGAATAATGCCCGAGTCCAATAATTCCTGCAGATGTTTCCGGACGGCATCCACATCCTGTGGATGGATGGGCCTTGCGCGATGCTTGAATGGAGTATCATCACTCAGTCGAATACGATGCTTCACTTTATTGGTGCAGCCATAATCTGAGTCATGCAGAGCGAAGACTTCGGGCATAGAACTCAATAATTTCACGACTCTGTCTTTCCAACTGAGCGGCAAAGGGGAATTACCAAAATCGAGGTCAAGCTTCGCACTGGGGCAAGAGGCGTTCCTCACAGCCTTCTCAGGGCCCACAACCTGCTGAACTGAGTGGATCTCAGCCAAAACAGTTCTGGGGGAGAGTCTGATATCGGTCTCGGTTTCATTTTTCACCACAACTGGCACGTGGTATGGTTGCTTGGTTGCTAGCGTGCAAAGGGAATTGGCAACTCGTAACCCCTTTGGGAGGGCGGACTCCTTAGGAGCCTCCACCGTGGCCCATTTCCCATGGTGAACACTGCTTGTGTGGAAAAGACCATTGACAACAACAGTGTGACCAGCCGGTATCACATTGAGATTATTCATGGGGGCCCTAACCTGCCCCAAGGTATCGATGCTTGCTCCCACTCGTCTGACTTCCAGAACTTTGAGCACCACCCCATATCTAGGGACAGAAGACGATGGCTGCTGCCCATGGCATGTGATATAGTCAGTGTAAAGGACGTCCAGAGTATTGGTACCGATGAGGATCTGAGGCGAGGCACTCATCGCGGGAACCACCAATGCTAGGGTTGGGACTTCAATGATATTTCCAACGAATTCTTCAGGAAATGTCAAGTCCAATTCTATATACCCTAAATAGGGCACGGCTTGGCCATTTGCCCCCTCCACTTCTAGTTTGATGTCTACTAACTCGTTCAAAGACCTCAGATGATGGTGGGATAGATCACGCTCATAAATAGACTGGGGAATGGTCGTCACTTGCGACCCAGTATCGAGAAGGCACCGATATTCTTTTTGATGAATGATAACTCTTGCAGTGCATTTAGCACCCACCAATCCAGGGGGTAACCTGGAAAAAGACCTCTGTATGGAGGTGCACTTCTTGTCAACTTTCATGGATTCATTAGGGCTTCTCATCGGAGTTGATTCGGCAGCCTCTGTTCGCCCTGACACAGAGGCCCCCATTAGTTTAAATTTCTTGAGCAGGGTGCACCATTCTGCTGATCCCATTCCTGCTGACTTTTTCTTAAAGCACGTCTCTTCTCTTCAACTAGAGAGGGCTTTGGCTCATCTTCGCAGGTTCTTGCCACATGACCGTCTTCGCCACAGCGAAAGCAATACCAGGGTCGAGGTCGGTCCACAATCTCATTCCGGGATTTCAATGTTACATTTCCTCTTCCATGTCTTAAGGGCTGCTTGGACTGCGTTAGCAGTGCATTAACTTGGGTCTGTAATGTGGCAATCTGTTCTTTTAATACCCTCAACTCAGTTGCTCCCGAGTAGTCACTCTTAGTCGGCAAATACGACGGCTTCACTTTTGTGAAATGAGCTTGAACGTCAGCGAGTTGCGTCTTCACTCGTTTGAGTTCATCCGCTTCAGGCAGTGAGGATCTGACGAGTGGGGGGTTTGCAACATGCAGTGCGGCTATTTGAGCCCGCATGTCCTCCACTTGAGTTCTTAGCGATGCGGTGTCGGACATGTCCTCTTTGGGTACGGCACAGGTAGCCATCTGACTCAATACAGTCTTTGACTTTGCTGAGTGAGAACAAGGTTTTTGCAGTCCCAAATGCACCTTCTTGCGAATTTCTTTTGCCTTTACTTTCTCTTCTTCTGTTCGAATTAGCACCACAAGTTCGGCAAAAGTGGGGGGTGAGTGTTTCCGTCGTTCCAGCTGGAGGTCAGCAATTAACCCATCCTCCCAACACCCCCTGCAGAACTGTTTCAAAAGGTAATGTTTTTTTTTGGTGTCAGGTAATCCACCGCGCCGAATAACTGCACTTAGGACACTCTGCAGTCGGTGAAGGTATTGCGAGGGCGTTTCATCACTATTCTGCAGGGTTCCCATGAATTTAGCCAACAGCTCTTCTCCATCTTCCACTGAACCATAAACAGAATCTAATAACAGGAGGTACTGTGCTGGGGAAGCTTGAGGGCCGACCTGCAGAGCGACTTCAGTGGCAGGAGGCAGTAAACTGTCCAAAATTTTACGGGCTCTATGCAGATCAGATAGGGACGGATCAGTCAACAATAAGTCCACATTCACTCTCCAAGTTTCATAGTCTAGCTCATTGTTGGGACGGGGGGTTCTACCTGAGAAGGGTCGAAATCGAAATGAGGATGATGTGGCATCGCTGGATCGCACAACATGCTCAACCACCATTCGTTGCACAGCATGAGGATACACATCTTCTTCGGAGAGAGGAATGTGAGTCGTCGGCGACTTGCCTCTGTCGCCCCGTTCAAAGGGTGGTTGGAGAGGTGAGGGGGAAGGTGGGAACACAGTTGGCAGGCTCTTGAATAGTTCGGTCGGGACCGAACCCAGCACCGAAAGCGGGGCTTTTGTCAGACTCATAATAGGCTGGCCCTCTTCATGCCGAGAGCAACTTGGATTTTTCTGGCTATTAGGCTGGGGGTTGCGACTACTACCAATCTCTCTGTGAGCTGGAGACGGTACTCCCTCTTCCCTTCCAACCCTATTCAACTCATCCTGCAGCACCTCTCGGAGCGGTTTTCCACTTCGACCCGCAATTGATCTCAATTCTTCAAGATAACTTCGCTCTGTGTCCCCAACTGTGGATGTGCACACAGCATCGAGGGCACGTACCTGCAAGTTGACATCTTCGAGGTGCGGACTTGAATGTTCAAGAGGCAGTAAAGGCCTGATAGATTGCATCGCGGCACGATTTTCAAATTCTACCACGAAGTGTTGATGGAATTCTGAATTTGTATCGTCGATAAAGATCACTCGCTGAATGGGACCATGACTGGCCAACAACTTCTCGAGGTCCGGATCTAATTCAGTTTGGGTTAGCCCACGAATAATGACAGAATTTGAAATGTTCACACCAGCATCAATGATTATGTCCATTTTCTTGTTTCAATGCTTTTACCACCCCTTCAGTCGCTTGGCTCCTGGCTGGCTCGCCAAATTTGTAACACGGGCTACGTCTGTTTTATAATTGCTAGAGATGATGAAACACTCTGGGGCAGACAACGGGTTTCTACTTGGACCAGTAAGGGGACACTAGGTTCGATTCACTGGAGCCAATGATGTCACCATTGAGGGGGTGGCATGGGCAAAGAAACAAGACAACAGTTGTAAAACAATTACCTTTTATATCAAACATAAACACATGACAACAAAATTATTATCACGACAAACACAGTGACAAAAAGGTAAATAAATCCAATTTAGTCTCAACCTCTTAGTTGACCTTTCCTTCAAGCAAAATAATTGGTGATCACCTTTCTCAACACCGGTGTGAGTTTCTTTTTTTTTCTTTCAATCTGAATGAAATAACTAAGCACAAAATGTTCTTGTCAACTCCTGTCGTACAAAATAAATTCTTCTAAACATCACCAACACAAATAAAATAAAATAAAGTGCATCAAATGTAATATACTGTATGTTCTTTGGTTGGCTCGCCACCACCACTGTACCCCCTTTTCCAGCACTTGGTAGAAGTCAGGGCACCGTAATGGAATCCACTCCACTGAAGGCACGCTAATCCCAGCGCTGTCCTCAATTAGAACTCCACAAAAGACCCGGCCAGAAGAATGTCGAATGAGACTCCGACGACGTTATACGGTCGGCGATATCCCAGCGGTACGGAAAGCTAACGGCTACGTTAGCCAGGCACAGTGCTCGAGGTTGCGTAGAATGACTCTCTCTTTCTTCCGAAACACTTATTTACAACAGTCGAAGAATACGTCCGTTCGCGTTCAGGTCCCGTCAGAAAAAAGAGCGAGATAGGTTGCGCCGCACGTTCGTGACGTCACGAAGGTGAAAAACAGCACCTCTCATTCGCTGACACCCCACTAGTATTCTGTGCCCTGATTCGTTCGGGCCACGGCAATATTCAGTTCTGTTTAATTAAGCAAATTTTAACGACGCTACTCTTTTAGTCAATATAGATTTTGGTTAAGTCCACTCCCCATTGCCTCATGCCATAATCCGGGTTACATGTGCATAAGTCCTTTGGTTTAGGCGTGACACTCAATTTGAGTTTTTATTGCTTTAAATGCATTTTCAGCCCGAGCTGAGCACGTTTTGTGAGTTTGAATGTATCTTCATAGGAATGAGTTGTGTATTCAAATTAATGCTCATATGGGCTTCAGGAGGTCATCATGAACAAAATACATGTTGAAGTGTGTGCATAAGTCCTTTGGTTTAGGTGTGACACTCAATTTGAGTTTTCATTGCTTTAAATGCATTTTCAGCCCGAGCTGAGCACCTTTTGTGAGTTTGAATGTATCTTCATAGGAATGAGTTGTGTGGTCAAATTAATGCTCATTTAGGCTTCAGGTGGTCATCCTGAACAAAATACATGTTGAAGTGTGTGCATAAGTCCTTTGGTTTAGGCGTGAGACTCAATTTGAGTTTTTATTGCTTTAAATGCATATTCACCCCGAGCTGAGCGCACTTTCTGACTTTGAATGTATCTTCATAGGAATGAGTTGTGTGGTCAAATTAATGCTTATTTAGGCTTCAGGAGGGCATCCTGAACAAAATACATGTTGAAGTGTGTGCATAAATCCTTTGGTTTAGGCGTGACACTCAATTTGAGTTTTTATTGCTTTAAATACATTTTCAGCCCGAGCTGAGCACGTTTTGTGAGTTTGAATGTATCTTCATAGGAATGAGTTGTGTAGTCAAATTAATGCTCATATGGGCTTCAGGAGGTCATCCTGAACAAAATACATGTTGAAGTGTGTGCATAAGTCCTTTGGTTTAGGTGTGACACTCAATTTGAGTTTTTATTGCTTTAAATGCATTTTCAGCCCGAGCTGAGCACGTTTTGTGAGTTTGAATGTATCTTCATAGGAATAAATTGTGTGGTCAAATTAATGCTTATTTAGGCTTCAGGACGTCATCCTGAACAAAATACATGTTGAAGTGTGTGCATAAGTCCTTTGGTTTAGGCGTGACACTCAATTTGAGTTTTTATTGCTTTAAATGCATTTTCAGCCCGAGCTGAGCACGTTTTGTGAGTTTGAATGTATCTTCATAGGAATGAGTTGTGTGGTCAAATTAATGCTCATTTAGGCTTCAGGTGGTCATCCTGAACAAAATACATGTTGAAGTGCATGCATAAGTCCTTTGGTTTAGGCGTGACACTCAATTTGAGTTTTTATTGCTTTAAATGCATTTTCAGCCCGAGTTGAGCACGTTTTGTGAGTTTGAATGTATCTTCATAGGAATGAGTTGTGTGGTCAAATTAATGCTCATTTAGGCTTCAGGTGGTCATCCTGAACAAAATACATGTTGAAGTGTGCGCATAAGTCCTTTGGTTTAGGCGTGACACTCAATTTGAGTTTTTATTGCTTTAAATGCATTTTCAGCCCGAGCTGAGCGCGCTTTCTGACTTTGAATGTATCTTCATAGGAATGAGTTGTGTAGTCAAATTAATGCTCATTTAGGCTTCAGGGGGTCATCCTGAACAAAATACATGTTGAAGTGTGTGCATAATCCTTTGGTTTAGGTGTGACACTCAATTTGAGTTTTTATTGCTTTAAATGCATTTTCAGCCCGAGCTGAGCGCGCTTTCTGACTTTGAATGTATCTTCATAGGAATGAGTTGTGTGGTCAAATTATTGTTCATTTAGGCTTCAGGAGGTCATCCTGAACAAAATACATGTTGAAGTGTGTGCATAAGTCCTTTGGTTTAGGTGTGGCACTCAATTTGAGTTTTTATTGCCTTAAATGCATTTTCAGCCCGAGCTGAGCGCGCTTTCTAACTTTGAATGTATCTTCATAGGAATGAGTTGTGTAGTCAAATTAATGCTCATTTAGGCTTCAGGAGGTCATCCTGAACAAAATACATGTTGAAGTGTGTGCATAAGTCCTTTGGTTTAGGCGTGACACTCAATTTGAGTTTTTATTGCTTTAAATGCATTTTCAGCCCGAGCTGAGCACGTTTTGTGAGTTTGAATGTATCTTCATAGGAATGAGTTGTGTGGTCAAATTAATGCTCATTTAGGCTTCAGGTGGTCATCCTGAACAAAATACATGTTGAAGTGTGTGCATAAGTCCTTTGGTTTAGGTGTGACACTCAATTTGAGTTTTTATTGCTTTAAATGCATTTTCAGCCCGAGCTGAGCGCGCTTTCTGACTTTGAATGTATCTTCATAGGAATGAGTTGTGTAGTCAAATTAATGCTCATTTAGGCTTCAGGAGGCCATCCTGAACAAAATACATGTTGAAGTGTGTGCATAAGTCCTTTGGTTTAGGCGTAACACTCAATTTGAGTTTTTATTGCTCTAAATGCATTTTTTCAGCCCGAGCTGAGCACCTTTTGTGAGTTTGAATGTATCTTCATAGGAATGAGTTGTGTGGTCAAATTAATGCTCATTTAGGCTTCAGGTGGTCATCCTGAACAAAATACATGTTGAAGAGTGTGCATAAGTCTTTTGGTTTAGGCGTGACACTCAATTTGAGTTTTTATTGCTCTAAATGCATTTTCAGCCCGAGCTGAGCACCTTTTGTGAGTTTGAATGTATCTTCATAGGAATGAGTTGTGTGGTCAAATTACTGCTCATTTAGTCTTTAGGAGGTCATCCTGAACAAAATACATGTTGAAGTGTGTGCATAAGTCTTTTGGTTTAGGCGTGACACTCAGTTTGAGTTTTTATTGCTTTAAATGCATTTTCAGGCCGAGCTGAGCACGTTTTATGAGTTTGAATGTATCTTCATAGGAATGAGTTGTGTGGTCAAATTAATGCTCATTTAGGCTTCAGGAGGTCATCCTGAACGAAATACATGTTCAAGTGTGTGCATAAGTCCTTTGGTTTAGGCGTGACACTCAATTTGTGTTTTTATTACTTTAAATGCATTTTCAGCCCGAGCTGAGCATGTTTTGTGAGGTTGAATGTATCTTCATAGGAATGAGTTGTGTGGTCAAATTAATGCTCATATAGGCTTCAGGAGGTCATCCTGAACAAAATACATGTTGAAGTGTGTGCATAAGTCCTTTGGTTTAGGTGTGACACTCAATTTGAGTTTTTATTGCTTTAAATGCATTTTCAGCCCGAGCTTGAGCGCGCTTTCTGAGTTTGAATGTATCTTCATAGGAATGAGTTGTGTGGTCAAATTAAAGCTCATTTAGGCTTCAGGATGTCATCCTGAACAACATACATGTTGAAGTGTATGCATAAGTCTTTTGGTTTAGGCATGACACTCAATTTGAGTTTTTATTGCTTTAAATGCATTTTCAGGGCGAGCTGAGCACGTTTTCTGAGTTTGAATGTATCTTCATAGGAATGAGTTGTGTGGTCAAATTGTTGCTCATTTAGGCTTCAGGAGGTCCTCCTGAACAAAATACATGTTGAAGTGTGTGCATAAGTCCTTTGGTTTAGGCGTGACACTCAATTTGAGTTTTTATTGGTTTAAATGCATTTTCAGCCCGAGCTGAGCACGTTTTGTGAGTTTGAATGTATCTTCATAGGAATGAGTTGTGTGGTCAAATTAATGCTCATATAGGCTTCAGGAGGTCATCCTGAACAAAATACATGTTGAAGTGTGTGCATAAGTCCTTTGGTTTAGGTGTGACACTCAATTTGAGTTTTTATTGCTTTAAATGCATTTTCAGCCCGAGCTTGAGCGCGCTTGTCTGACTTTGAATGTATCTTCATAGGAATGAGTTGTGTAGTCAAATTAATGCTCATTTAGGCTTCAGGAGGCCATCCTGAACAAAATACATGTTGAAGTGTGTGCATACGTCCTTTGGTTTAGGCGTGACACTCAATTTGAGTTTTTATTGCTTTAAATGCATTTTCAGCCCGAGCTGAGCAATCTTTGTGAGTTTGAATGTATCTTCATAGGAATGAGTTGTGTGGTCAAATTAATGCTCATTTAGGCTTCAGGATGACCTCCTGAACTAAATACATGTTCAAGTGTGTGCATATGTCCTTTGGTTTTGGCGTGACACTCAATTTGAGTTTTTATTGCTTTAAATGCATTTTCAGCCCGAGCTTGAGCGCGCTTTCTGACTTTGAATGTATCTTCATAGGAATGAGTTGTGTAGTCAAATTAATGCTCATTTAGGCTTCAGGAGGCCATCCTGAACAAAATACATGTTGAAGTGTGTGCATAAGTCCTTTGGTTTAGGCGTGACACTCAATTTGAGTTTGTATTGCTTTAAATGCATTTTCAGCCCGAGCTGAGCTCGTTTTGTGAATTTGAATGTATCTTCATAGGAATGAGTTGTGTGGTCAAATTAATGCTCCTATGGGCTTCAGGAGGTCATCCTGAACAAAATACATGTTGAAGTGTGTGCATAAGTCCTTTGGTTTAGGTGTGACACTCAATTTGAGTTTTTATTGCTTTAAATGCATTTTCAGCCCGAGCTTAGCACGCTTTCTGACTTTGAATGTATCTTCATAGGAATGAGTTGTGTAGTCAAATTAATGCTCATTTAGGCTTCAGGAGGCCATCCTGAACAAAATACATGTTGAAGTGTGTGCATAAGTCCTTTGGTTTAGGCGTGACACTCAATTTGAGTTTTTATTGCTCTAAATGCATTTTCAGCCCGAGCTGAGCACGTTTTGTGAGTTTGATTGTATCTTCATAGGAATGAGTTGTGTGATCAAATTAATGCTCATATAGGCTTCAGGAGGTCATCCTGAATAAAATACATGTTGAAGTGTGTGCATAAGTCCTTTGGTTTAGGTGTGACACTCAATTTGAGTTTTTATTGCTTTAAATGCATTTTCAGCCTGAGCTGAGCGCGCTTTCTGACTTTGAATGTATCTTCATAGGAATGAGTTGTGTAGTCAAATTAATGCTCATTTAGGCTTCAGGAGGCCATCCTGAACAAAATACATGTTGAAGTGTGTGCATAAGTCCTTTGGTTTAGGCGTGACACTCAATTTGAGTTTTTATTGCTTTAAATGCATTTTCAGCCCGAGCTGAGCACTTTTTGTGAATTTGAATGTATCTTCATAGGAATGAGTTGTGTGGTCAAATTAATGCTCCTATAGGCTTCAGGAGGTCATCCTGAAAAAAATACATGTTGAAGTGTGTGCATAAGTCCTTTGGTTTAGGTGTGACACTCAATTTGAGTTTTTATTGCTTTAAATGCATTTTCAGCCCGAGCTGAGCACGCTTTCTGACTTTGAATGTATCTTCATAGGAATGAGTTGTGTAGTCAAATTAATGCTCATTTAGGCTTCAGGAGGCCATCCTGAACAAAATACATGTTGAAGTGTGTGCATAAGTCCTTTGGTTTAGGCGTGACACTCAATTTGAGTTTTTATTGCTCTAAATGCATTTTCAGCCCGAGCTGAGCACCTTTTGTGAGTTTGAATGTATCTTCATAGGAATGAGTTGTGTGGTCAAATTACTGCTCATTTAGTCTTTAGGAGGTCATCCTGAACAAAATACATGTTGAAGTGTGTGCATAAGTCTTTTGGTTTAGGCGTGACACTCAGTTTGAGTTTTTATTGCTTTAAATGCATTTTCAGGCCGAGCTGAGCACGTTTTATGAGTTTGAATGTATCTTCATAGGAATGAGTTGTGTGGTCAAATTAATGCTCATTTAGGCTTCAGGAGGTCATCCTGAACGAAATACATGTTCAAGTGTGTGCATAAGTCCTTTGGTTTAGGCGTGACACTCAATTTGTGTTTTTATTACTTTAAATGCATTTTCAGCCCGAGCTGAGCATGTTTTGTGAGGTTGAATGTATCTTCATAGGAATGAGTTGTGTGGTCAAATTAATGCTCATATAGGCTTCAGGAGGTCATCCTGAACAAAATACATGTTGAAGTGTGTGCATAAGTCCTTTGGTTTAGGTGTGACACTCAATTTGAGTTTTTATTGCTTTAAATGCATTTTCAGCCCGAGCTTGAGCGCGCTTTCTGAGTTTGAATGTATCTTCATAGGAATGAGTTGTGTGGTCAAATTAAAGCTCATTTAGGCTTCAGGATGTCATCCTGAACAACATACATGTTGAAGTGTATGCATAAGTCTTTTGGTTTAGGCATGACACTCAATTTGAGTTTTTATTGCTTTAAATGCATTTTCAGGGCGAGCTGAGCACGTTTTCTGAGTTTGAATGTATCTTCATAGGAATGAGTTGTGTGGTCAAATTGTTGCTCATTTAGGCTTCAGGAGGTCCTCCTGAACAAAATACATGTTGAAGTGTGTGCATAAGTCCTTTGGTTTAGGCGTGACACTCAATTTGAGTTTTTATTGGTTTAAATGCATTTTCAGCCCGAGCTGAGCACGTTTTGTGAGTTTGAATGTATCTTCATAGGAATGAGTTGTGTGGTCAAATTAATGCTCATATAGGCTTCAGGAGGTCATCCTGAACAAAATACATGTTGAAGTGTGTGCATAAGTCCTTTGGTTTAGGTGTGACACTCAATTTGAGTTTTTATTGCTTTAAATGCATTTTCAGCCCGAGCTTGAGCGCGCTTGTCTGACTTTGAATGTATCTCCATAGGAATGAGTTGTGTAGTCAAATTAATGCTCATTTAGGCTTCAGGAGGCCATCCTGAACAAAATACATGTTGAAGTGTGTGCATACGTCCTTTGGTTTACGCGTGACACTCAATTTGAGTTTTTATTGCTTTAAATGCATTTTCAGCCCGAGCTGAGCAATCTTTGTGAGTTTGAATGTATCTTCATAGGAATGAGTTGTGTGGTCAAATTAATGCTCATTTAGGCTTCAGGATGACCTCCTGAACTAAATACATGTTCAAGTGTGTGCATATGTCCTTTGGTTTAGGCGTGACACTCAATTTGAGTTTGTATTGCTTTAAATGCATTTTCAGCCCGAGCTGAGCAATCTTTGTGAGTTTGAATGTATCTTCATAGGAATGAGTTGTGTGGTCAAATTAATGCTCATTTAGGCTTCAGGATGACCTCCTGAACTAAATACATGTTCAAGTGTGTGCATATGTCCTTTGGTTTTGGCGTGACACTCAATTTGAGTTTTTATTGCTTTAAATGCATTTCCAGCCCGAGCTGAGCTCGTTTTGTGAGTTTGAATGTATCTTCATAGGAATGAGTTGTGTGGTCAAATTAATGCTCCTATAGGCTTCAGGAGGTCATCCTGAACAAAATACATGTTGAAGTGTGTGCATAAGTCCTTTGGTTTAGGTGTGACACTCAATTTGAGTTTTTATTGCTTTAAATGCATTTTCAGCCCGAGCTGAGCACGCTTTCTGACTTTGAATGTATCTTCATAGGAAGGAGTTGTGTAGTCAAATTAATGCTCATTTAGGCTTCAGGAGGCCATCCTGAACAAAATACATGTTGAAGTGTGTGCTAAGTCCTTTGGTTTAGGTGTGACACTCAATTTGAGTTTTTATTGCTTTAAATGCATTTTCAGCCCGAGCTGAGCGCGCTTTCTGACTTTGAATGTATCTTCATAGGAATGAGTTGTGTAGTCAAATTAATGCTCATTTAGGCTTCAGGAGGTCCTCCTGAACAAAATACATGTTGAAGTGTGTGCATAAGTCCTTTGGTTTAGGCGTGACACTCAATTTGAGTTTTTATTGGTTTAAATGCATTTTCAGCCCGAGCTGAGCACGTTTTGTGAGTTTGAATGTATCTTCATAGGAATGAGTTGTGTGGTCAAATTAATGCTCATATAGGCTTCAGGAGGTCATCCTGAACAAAATACATGTTGAAGTGTGTGCATAAGTCCTTTGGTTTAGGTGTGACACTCAATTTGAGTTTTTATTGCTTTAAATGCATTTTCAGCCCGAGCTTGAGCGCGCTTGTCTGACTTTGAATGTATCTTCATAGGAATGAGTTGTGTAGTCAAATTAATGCTCATTTAGGCTTCAGGAGGCCATCCTGAACAAAATACATGTTGAAGTGTGTGCATACGTCCTTTGGTTTAGGCGTGACACTCAATTTGAGTTTTTATTGCTTTAAATGCATTTTCAGCCCGAGCTGAGCAATCTTTGTGAGTTTGAATGTATCTTCATAGGAATGAGTTGTGTGGTCAAATTAATGCTCATTTAGGCTTCAGGATGACCTCCTGAACTAAATACATGTTCAAGTGTGTGCATATGTCCTTTGGTTTTGGCGTGACACTCAATTTGAGTTTTTATTGCTTTAAATGCATTTCCAGCCCGAGCTGAGCTCGTTTTGTGAGTTTGAATGTATCTTCATAGGAATGAGTTGTGTGGTCAAATTAATGCTCCTATAGGCTTCAGGAGGTCATCCTGAACAAAATACATGTTGAAGTGTGTGCATAAGTCCTTTGGTTTAGGTGTGACACTCAATTTGAGTTTTTATTGCTTTAAATGCATTTTCAGCCCGAGCTGAGCACGCTTTCTGACTTTGAATGTATCTTCATAGGAATGAGTTGTGTAGTCAAATTAATGCTCGTTTAGGCTTCAGGAGGCCATCCTGAACAAAATACATGTTGAAGTGTGTGCATAAGTCCTTTGGTTTAGGCGTGACACTCAATTTGAGTTTGTATTGCTCTAAATGCATTTTCAGCCCGAGCTAAGCACGTTTTGTGAGTTTGAATGTATCTTCATAGGAATGAGTTGTGTGGTCAAATTAATGCTCATTTAGGCTTCAGGTGGTCATCCTGAACAAAATACATGTTGAAGTGTATGCATCAGTCCTTTGTTTTAGGCGTGACACTCAATTTGAGTTTTTATTGCTTTAAATGCATTTTCTGCCGAGCTGAGCACGTTTTCTGAGTTTTAATGTATCTTCAAAGGAATGATTTGTCAGATCAAATTAAAGCTCATATAGGCTTCAGGAGGTCATCCTGAACAAAATACATGTTGAAGTGTCTGCATAAGTCCTTTGGTTTAGGTGTGACACTCAATTTGAGTTTTTATTGCTTTAAATGCATTTTCAGCCCGAGCTGAGCGCGCTTTCTGACTTTGAATGTATCTTCATAGGAATGAGTTGTGTAGTCAAATTAATGCTCATTTAGGCTTCAGGAAGCCATCCTGAACAAAATACATGAAGTGTGTGCATAAGTCCTTTGGTTTAGGCGTGACACTCAATTTGAGTTTTTATTGCTCTAAATGCATTTTCAGCCCGAGCTGAGCACCTTTTGTGAGTTTGAATGTATCTTCATAGGAATGAGTTGTGTGGTCAAATTAATGCTCATTTAGGCTTCAGGATGACTTCCTGAACTAAATCCATGTTCAAGTGTGTGCATATGTCCTTTGGTTTTGGCGTGACACTCAATTTGAGTTTTTATTGCTTTAAATGCATTTCCAGCCTGAGCTGAGCTCGTTTTGTGAGTTTGAATGTATCTTCATAGGAATGAGTTGTGTGGTCAAATTAATGCTCCTATAGGCTTCAGGAGGTCATCCTGAACAAAATACATGTTTAAGTGTGTGCAAAAGTCCTTTGGTTTAGGCGTGACACTCAATTTGAGTTTTTATTGCTTTAAATGCATTTTCAGCCCGAGCTGAGCACGCTTTCTGACTTTGAATGTATCTTCATAGGAATGAGTTGTGTAGTCAAATTAATGCTCATTTAGGCTTCAGGAGGCCATCCTGAACAAAATACATGTTGAAGTGTGTGCATAAGTCCTTTGGTTTAGGCGTGACACTCAATTTGAGTTTTTATTGCTCTAAATGCATTTTCAGCCCGAGCTGAGCACCTTTTGTGAGTTTGAATGTATCTTCATAGGAATGAGTTGTGTGGTCAAATTAATGCTCATATAGGCTTCAGGAGGCCATCCTGAACAAAATACATGTTGAAGTGTATGCATCAGTCCTTTGTTTTAGGCGTGACACTCAATTTGAGTTTTTATTGCTTTAAATGCATTTTCTGCCGAGCTGAGCACGTTTTTTGAGTTTGAATGTATCTTCATAGGAATGAGTTGTGTAGTCAAATTACTGCTCATTTAGGCTTCCGGAGGACATCCTGAACTAAATACATGTTGAAGTGTGTGCATAAGTCCTTTGGTTTAGGCGTGACAATCAATTTGAGTTTTTATTGCTTTAAATGCATTTCCAGCCCGAGCTTGAGCTCGCTTTCTGACTTTGAATGTATCTTCATAGGAATGAGTTGTGTGGTCAAATTACTGCTCATTTAGGCTTCCGGAGGACATCCTGAACTAAATACATGAAGTGTGTGCATAAGTCCTTTGGTTTAGGCGTGACACTCAATTTGAGTTTTTATTGCTTTAATGCATTTTCAGCCCGAGCTGAGCTCGTTTTGTGAGTTTGAATGTATCTTCATAGGAATGAGTTGTGTGGTCAAATTAATGCTCTTTTCGGCTTCAGGGTGTCATCCTGAACAAAATACATGTTTAAGTGTGTGCATAAGTCCTTTGGTTTGGGTGTGACACTCAATTTGAGTTTTTATTGCTTTAAATGCATTTTCAGCCCGAGCTGAGCACGTTTTGTGAGTTTGAATGTATCTTCATAGGAATGAGTTGTGTAGTCAAATTACTGCTCATTTAGGCTTCAGGAGGACATTCTGAAGTAAATACATGTTGAAGTGTGTACATAGGTCCTTTGGTTTAGGCGTGACACTCAATTTTAATTTTTATTCCTTTAAAAGCATTTCCAGCCCGAGCTTGAGCGCGCGACTTTGAATGTATCTTCATAGGAATGAGTTGTGTGGTCAAATTAATGCTCATTTAGGCTTCAGGATGTCATCCTGAACAAAATACATGTTGAAGTGTGTGCATAAGTCCTTTGGTTTAGGTGTGACACTCAATTTGAGGTTTGATTGCTTTAAATGCATTTTCAGCCCGAGCTTGAGCGCGCTTTCTGACTTTGAATGTATCTTCATAGGAATGAGTTGTGTGGTCAAATTAATGCTCATATAGGCTTCAGGAGGTCATCCTGAACAAAATACATGTTGAAGTGTGTGCATAAGTCCTTTGGTTTAGGTGTGACACTCAATTTGAGTTTTTATTGCTTTAAATGCATTTTCAGCCCGAGCTTGAGCGCGCTTTCTGACTTTGAATGTATCTTCATAGGAATGAGTTGTGTAGTCAAATTAATGCTCATTTAGGCTTCAGGAGGCCATCCTGAACAAAATACATGTTGAAGTGTGTGCATAAGTCCTTTGGTTTAGGCGTGACACTCAATTTGAGTTTTTATTGCTTTAAATGCATTTTCAGCCCGAGCTGAGCACTTTTTGTGAGTTTGAATGTATCTTCATAGGAATGAGGTGTGTGGTCAAATTAATGCTCATTTAGGCTTCAGGATGACCTCCTGAACTAAATACATGTTGAAGTGTGTGCATATGTCCTTTGGTTTAGGTGTGACACTCAATTTGAGTTTTTATTGCTTTAAATGCATTTTCAGGGCGAGCTGAGCACGTTTTCTGAGTTTGAATGTATCTTCATAGGAATGAGTTGTGTGGTCAAATTGTTGCTCATTTAGGCTTCAGGAGGTCCTCCTGAACAAAATACATGTTGAAGTGTGTGCATAAGTCCTTTGGTTTAGGCGTGACACTCAATTTGAGTTTTTATTGGTTTAAATGCATTTTCAGCCCGAGCTGAGCACGTTTTGTGAGTTTGAATGTATCTTCATAGGAATGAGTTGTGTGGTCAAATTAATGCTCATATAGGCTTCAGGAGGTCATCCTGAACAAAATACATGTTGAAGTGTGTGCATAAGTCCTTTGGTTTAGGTGTGACACTCAATTTGAGTTTTTATTGCTTTAAATGCATTTTCAGCCCGAGCTTGAGCGCGCTTGTCTGACTTTGAATGTATCTTCATAGGAATGAGTTGTGTAGTCAAATTAATGCTCATTTAGGCTTCAGGAGGCCATCCTGAACAAAATACATGTTGAAGTGTGTGCATACGTCCTTTGGTTTAGGCGTGACACTCAATTTGAGTTTTTATTGCTTTAAATGCATTTTCAGCCCGAGCTGAGCAATCTTTGTGAGTTTGAATGTATCTTCATAGGAATGAGTTGTGTGGTCAAATTAATGCTCATTTAGGCTTCAGGATGACCTCCTGAACTAAATACATGTTCAAGTGTGTGCATATGTCCTTTGGTTTAGGCGTGACACTCAATTTGAGTTTTTATTGCTTTAAATGCATTTTCAGCCCGAGCTGAGCAATCTTTGTGAGTTTGAATGTATCTTCATAGGAATGAGTTGTGTGGTCAAATTAATGCTCATTTAGGCTTCAGGATGACCTCCTGAACTAAATACATGTTCAAGTGTGTGCATATGTCCTTTGGTTTTGGCGTGACACTCAATTTGAGTTTTTATTGCTTTAAATGCATTTCCAGCCCGAGCTGAGCTCATTTTGTGAGTTTGAATGTATCTTCATAGGAATGAGTTGTGTGGTCAAATTAATGCTCATTTAGGCTTCAGGATGTCATCCTGAACAAAATACATGTTGAAGTGTGTGCATAAGTCCTTTGGTTTAGGTGTGACACTCAATTTGAGGTTTGATTGCTTTAAATGCATTTTCAGCCCGAGCTTGAGCGCGCTTTCTGACTTTGAATGTATCTTCATAGGAATGAGTTGTGTGGTCAAATTAATGCTCATATAGGCTTCAGGAGGTCATCCTGAACAAAATACATGTTGAAGTGTGTGCATAAGTCCTTTGGTTTAGGTGTGACACTCAATTTGAGTTTTTATTGCTTTAAATGCATTTTCAGCCCGAGCTTGAGCGCGCTTTCTGACTTTGAATGTATCTTCATAGGAATGAGTTGTGTAGTCAAATTAATGCTCATTTAGGCTTCAGGAGGCCATCCTGAACAAAATACATGTTGAAGTGTGTGCATAAGTCCTTTGGTTTAGGCGTGACACTCAATTTGAGTTTTTATTGCTTTAAATGCATTTTCAGCCCGAGCTGAGCACTTTTTGTGAGTTTGAATGTATCTTCATAGGAATGAGGTGTGTGGTCAAATTAATGCTCATTTAGGCTTCAGGATGACCTCCTGAACTAAATACATGTTGAAGTGTGTGCATATGTCCTTTGGTTTTGGCGTGACACTCAATTTGAGTTTTTATTGCTTTAAATGCATTTCCAGCCCGAGCTTGAGCGCGCTTTCTGACTTTGAATGTATCTTCATAGGAATGAGTTGTGTAGTCAAATTAATGCTCATTTAGGCTTCAGGAGGCCATCCTGAACAAAATACATGTTGAAGTGTGTGCATAAGTCCTTTGGTTTAGGCGTGATACTCAATTTGAGTTTTTATTGCTCTAAATGCATTTTCAGCCCGAGCTGAGCACCTTTTGTGAGTTTGAATGTATCTTCATAGGAATGTGTTGTGTGGTCAAATTAATGCTCATTTAGGCTTCAGGTGGTCATCCTGAACAAAATACATGTTGAAGAGTGTGCATACGTCTTTTGGTTTAGGCGTGACACTCAGTTTGAGTTTTTATAAATGCATTTTCAGCCCGAGCTGAGCACGTTTTGTGAGTTTGAATGTATCTCTATAGGAATGAGTTGTGTGATCAAATTAATGCTCATATAGGCTTCAGGAGGTCATCCTGAACAAAATACATGTTGAAGTGTGTGCATAAGTCCTTTGGTTTAGGTGTGACACTCAATTTGAGTTTTTATTGCTTTAAAAGCATTTTCAGCCTGAGCTGAGCGCGCTTTCTGACTTTGAATGTATCTTCATAGGAATGAGTTGTGTAGTCAAATTACTGCTCATTTAGGCTTCAGGAGGACATCCTGAACTAAATACATGTTGAAGTGTGTGCATAAGTCCTTTGGTTTTAGGCGTGACACTCAATTTGAGTTTTTATTGCTTTAAATGCATTTTCAGCCCGAGCTGAGCACGTTTTGTGAGTTTGAATGTATCTTCATAGGAATGAGTTTTGTGGTCAAATTAATGCTCATTTAGGCTTCAGGTGGTCATCTGAACAAAATACATGTTGAAGTGTGTGCATAAGTCCTTTGGTTTAGGCGTGACACTCAATTTGAGTTTTTATTGCTTTAAATGCATTTCCAGCCCGAGCTTGAGCGCGCTTTCTGACTTTGAATGTATCTTCATAGGAATGAGTTGTGTGGTCAAATTAATGCTCATTTAGGCTTCAGGATGACCTCCTGAACTAAATACATGTTCAAGTGTGTGCATATGTCCTTTGGTTTTGGCGTGACACTCAATTTGAGTTTTTATTGCTTTAAATGCATTTCCAGCCCGAGCTTGAGCGCGCTTTCTGACTTTGAATGTATCTTCATAGGAATGAGTTGTGTGGTCAAATTAATGCTCATTTAGGCTTCAGGTGGTCATCTGAACAAAATACATGTTGAAGTGTGTATATAAGTCCTTTGGTTTAGGCGTGACACTCAATTTGAGTTTTTATTGCTTTAAATGCATTTTCAGCCCGAGCTGAGCACGTTTTGTGAGTTTGAATGTATCTTCATAGGAATGAGTTGTGTAGTCAAATTAATGCTCATTTAGGCTTCAGGAGGACATCCTGAACTAAATACATGTTGAAGTGTGTGCATAAGTCCTTTGGTTTAGGCGTGACACTCAATTTGAGTTTTTATTGCTTTAAATGCATTTTACGCCCGAGCTGAGCACGTTTTCTGAGTTTAAACATATCTTCATAGGAATGTGTTGTGTGATCAAATTAAGATTGGAACTGATGAAGGCCTTCCCCAGACATTCCGTGCATCAATTTTAGAACATTATGTGGCGATGGAAAATAAGAGAACAAGACAATCGTCAGAAATACTGACCACAGCAGGTTTATTGGATGATGATCACCCATGCAAAAAATGTTTAATTGTGGCATCCAGAAATGATGCCAAAGATATATTTTGTTTCAAACTACTTCATGAAAAGGAAGTGTTGATACCAGGGATGAATTCTGAAAGCTTTTAGAAAGTCATTTTTTATGACTTGTACCACAACGAAAAATCTCGTGTTATTCACTGCTCTGATGAAAATAAAATGTCAAGATAAAATTTCAATCCCATGTTTACACACTGTGAATTTTAAGTTTAATGTTCCCTGATATTCCGTCATGTTGTCGTATTTTTTCTCGCCATGCACTGTGGCATGCTCTAAATGGCAAAACCACCTCGAAAAGGTCCTCTGACAAAACGAGTGATTTTTACAATGGAAGAACACACAATTTATCTTGCATCGACATTGTCTTCATGATGCTTTGCATGCATCATTGAAATTGGGTTGGTTCAAGTAAAAGAAAAAAATTGAATTTTAAAAGCAACTTAGAGTATTCCTGATTGAAATTTCCGAACATATAATCTTGCGATGTTAGGGTTCTCTCCCCCCGGCCCCCTTGTGACGAGACCCAGTGCGAAAGGTGGTACCATGAGCAGTGTCTTGAGAAGAATTTGCATGAATTGAGAGGCCGAAAACTGGTATTGCTGCTGTGAGTGCACATCACAATGTTGGAAGTCATGTAGACCTATATCTAATTTTGTGAGTGTTGTTCTGGAAAAAAATTAACTCTCAAAAAAAAATGACAGCTGCTCAACCCGTATTGTTTTGTGTTTTCTGTTATTGTAAAGTGTCCTTGGGTGTCTTGAAAGGCGCTTATCAATAAAATGTATTATTATTATTATTAAGTTGCCTACACTGGTAAAGTTTTTTTTGGCCACTGGTTGTGTATTGGTGTCAGTGGCTATATGATGTAGAAAAATCACACCCCAAAAAATTGGTTTCGAACCGGAGCTGCGCCGTGCCGACGTCCCCGCCAGAGATGGAAATCGCTTTGAGGACCAGGGGGCCGCGGTGTGCGATCAAAGGGAAGAAAAACTTGGTAATCAAACAGCACGAAGGTCCGGGACCGAACGGATGCCACCCGCTTGGCCCCGCCGGAGCAGAGGTAAGATCGGGCGGCCCGAGCCCGAGCCCGAGCCCTACCCGAACCCGACCGCCCTAAAATGTCCCTCATTGCTTCGGGTTCGGGGCGCACGGCACCCGTACGGCGGAGAGTATCCAGGGTTACCAGTGAAGCGGAGGAACATCTCACGCCCACCCGCGCGAAATGTCGTACCGAGTTGTTTATGCCCACGGCACCGCCGATGCTGCACCGTTTCGGCGCGAGGGACGCTCCAAACGAGGAGTTTGGGTCGAATGTGAATTAAAGTGTTAGGTTTCGTGAGAGATCAATACAAGAACCACACACAGACATAAAAAACGAAGAGGGGTTTTATTGCCACAAGGTTGGTCAGGTCGAGGTGTAAACAACTGAAAGCTAGTCAAAATGATCACGTTGAGGAGTGCAGAAATGCTGGAGCGTAACGGCGTGGCAGCAGCTCGCTCGGTAGGAAGGATCGCTGACGAACTGGCAACGGGTGGCTGTTCACGCTGACTTTTATGGTGCAAGTGGCAGATGAGATGAAGACTCGCACGTGTGTAGGGGAGGCAGGTGCACTGATTCGAGAGGTGCCCAGCCCACACTGAAAAAGACAGAAAAAAAGGGAGGGGCGGCACCGTGGACACACAATGGTTTCGAACGCAAAGGGCAGAAAACGTCGACTTCCAGCCGCGCGACGTTCCGCGAACGAATACTGAATCGTATTGAGACACGTTATCCGTGGCATCATAAACTCCGCGAATTTAAGTCAACATCTCTCTGCTCCCAAATAAAACAATCATCCCTATTCGGTCAACTGTAAACGAAGAAGTCAAGTATGGGATTTTTTATGACCCTCTAAAAATAAGCAACAACATAAAATGTCCGCCCTGTGAACATGAGCTGCAATCGAATCTCAAACCAAATACATGTGAAAGCAAAAAAAAATCGAAATATATCAATTTAGAATTCAAAAAACGTCGTGTCCCCATCACACTTTTAATTGTCTCTTTTCTTTTTTCTTTTTTTTGCATTGACACGCCTCAAAATCCTTCTGATGTGAGCGTTTTTAAAAAATCTTGGCTCTTTTGACTTTTTTGGGGGGTTCTTGGGACGGAAAAAATTGACAATGAATTGACAATATTTGCTGCTCAGAGCTGATGCCACGTTGTGTCACTCTTGTGCTTTCTGAAATGCGAGAGCCCTATTTGTCCATGCACGGCCAGCACTTTACCATAGCCTCTGCTGGTGAGAGTTGGCCATTGCAGCCTTCCATATGATTTCATGTGACCCTCTAAAAATAATGAGATAAAATGTGCGTTGTGTGAACATGAGCTGTGCTTGAACCTACACCCAAATACAAGGAAAAGCAAAAAACATTTTCCATTTTCAACACATGGGTGCTGGAGCTTATCCCTGCCGTCTTCAGGCGGAATGCGCACAGCACCCTAAACTGGTTGCCAGCCAGTTGACTGCTCCAAATTGTAAGCAGGTGCGAATGGTTGTTCGTCTCAGTGTAGCTTGCGATTGGTTGACGACCAGTTCAGGGTGTACATCGCCTACCGCACAAAGACAGCTGGGATGAGCTCCAGCACGCCTGCAAAGCAATTCATAAGATGAATGAATGGCTGAAAGAAACCCTTTTCTTTTGATTTTTATCCTAGACTCCTGATGATAGAGGTACAGACCTCCCTCGGACTTTTTGAAGGAAAGGCTGGCCAGGTCTTTCTTACTTATGACCAAACGGCTCTAGACCAGCAAAAATATTTGAAAGGTGGCAACCTTATCGCTTGGTCAATTGCTCATGGTGGTCCATGTATTAAGGCCCTGGATCCTTGCCTCTTCCAGTTGATGTGCGGCCAGGAGCCAACACTGGAGCAGTTTGACTGGCATGTGCTGCCTGACCCAGATGTGCAAAGCAAAGTCAAAAGGGTACATCACGATTGTCATTTAAAGATGTATTTGTTAAGAGTCAAACTGCTACCAGTTGCTGTTTATTTCTATGAAAAGAAAGTTCAGTCTGAGACTCGGCTGCATTGTTCCCACTCCTGTCTCTCAGATTCAACAGTGCAAGACAAATGAGGACCTGATAGCACTCCAACGTGACTTGGGGGACTGGATTTCTGAGTGTGGCATCCCAGGAATATTTAGTGCCAAAGTTGAAGACATGCCAAAAATCTATGCGTATGTTGTCAAGCATTACATCTATCTCAGGTAAAAACATGCAAAGGAAAGAAACATTTCAACTTTTAACTGATACGAAATAGTGTCACTGAGGTGATGTAAATATGTAGATTTCAATCAGACCCTGCCTTGACTAACTTATATTTTGAAATGTTAGTTTTGAATCGACAACAAATTGTGATGGACAAATGAATCTTCATGAAGTACTTATTTTTTTGACTCCTCTATATGGCACTCACGATCTAAATGTAGCCCCAGATTGGTTTGTGTGCACCTATTAGGTAGTTCCGCCTACCAAATAGGCGCACACAAACCAATCGGGGACTACATAAAGATGGAAGATGGAAATTTAATATATTTCCACTGCACTAGTGTTTATCTTCAAATCAAGAAGATAAACACCATCTAGAAGTTAGTTAGTTAGTTAGTTAGTTCCGCCCGCTCCTATTTGGAACATTGGGCGACGAGCCTCCTCCATTTGTTCCGGTCACTGGCGACCTTTCTTGCTCCATGCCAGCTGACACCCATCTCACTGAGGTCTTCTTTGGCAGTCTGTCTCCACGTCTTCTTTGGCCTACCTCTCTTCCTCTTTCCACCCTCTGGCATCCAGTCCATGGCCACACTTGCCGGTCTCTCTCTTGGCAGCCGGAGTACGTGGCCGATCATTTTCCTTCTCCTTTCAGAGACAATGTCTGACAGTTCAGCCACTCCTGCCCTCTTCATCACCTCCTCGTTGGTGATGTGGTCTCTCCATGAGATCCTCAGGATGGATCTCAGGCAACGCCGATGAAAGACATCTAACTTGTTGGTTATGTTGGCTGTCTTCATCCATGTCTCACAGGCGTAAATCGCTGTTGGGATAACCACTGACATATAGAGGCGTAGCTTGGTGGTCGTAGTGATGGCTTTCGATGACCAGATGTTGCGGAGGCGTTGGAACACTCCCGCAGCTTTACCAAGTCTACTGTTGACGTCTTTCTCCACACCACCTGTATTTGAGATGTTACTCCCAAGATATGTGAAGCTGTCAATGTACTCTATGTCATGTTGGTGTAGAGTGAGTGGTTGAAGGTGTTGGTGCTGTCCGACGGCCATGGCCTTGGTCTTTTCCTGGCTAATTC